>NC_057343.1:50682500-51882500 GCF_016509475.1 Prionailurus bengalensis
TTAATCAATAATGTAGAACGATTATGGTATCAACAGTTCTCTTCTGAGATCTAGCAGAGGTCAAATGGTTCAGGAGAGTGGGGAAGGGAGAAGAGGAGGAGGGAGAGGAAGATGTGGGAGAAGAGGAAGAAATGGATAGGAAGAGGGAGAAGGAAAAGGAAGATTCCTTTAGATGCCATGGAGCAGTACTGACCCCACATTGATACTATGAAATACCCATGGTTTATCTTTGTACTTTTCACCATTCTGTATTAATTCAGTTCCCAGCTCCCATGCTCTCGACAGATATCCAGATGAACAGTGTCTAGCTGATGTTCTAATCTTCCCACCCTCCTTAGGTGTGCCCTCCCCTCAAGAATCCCCATACCTGAAAATCTCCTCTCTTTCCTCACATATCTGAGTCCAGCTGCAAGTTGGGAGATACTTAACTAATTAATTAATACCTAAATGAGAATGACTTAATCTCTAACCCTCCTCCAGATACTTAATCAATTATACTTTTTTTGAAAAGGGTGCCTGCAACTAGCCTGTTAGCAGAGAATGAAGTGAGGGGCAAATCCAAGAGGTTGGGGGCAGACTTGGAAGAGTACCACCAGAGCCATGCATGCAGGTCCTGCGGGATTCTGCTCCCCATGATAGTTCCCCAGAAACACCTCCTGCTTCCTTGGCCCTTCTCATTCTTTTTGTCTGAACACAGAGATGCTAGGAAGTGAGCTCTTAATCACAATAGCTCCCTTGGGGCATCACAAATTCTTCATGAACTAAATCAGGATATAAACAAACAAACATAACCAAACAAATGAATAAATAATCCACAGCTGCTTGGTGATGACATTAGTGGCTGTGACTGTGCGAGTAGAAAGAGCAGAGCCTGGGTCTTCTCTCTTAAGTTGATACATGCCTAGATCCTAACAGCATCAAAATGATAATGGAGGGCAGTCAATGTTTACCTGGGATGAAGAATAAGTCAGGTAATTTCTTGGACAATCTGCTTTCCCCCAAAGCCTATTCATTCCCAACCAGGTATTAAATGTTAGAGTCAGAAACAGGGAACCAGAGTTTTTCCTTTTTGTGCTATAGCCTTCCTTACTGTTATAGCTGATTCTGTTATAGCTGCAGCCAGAAGGCAAGAACCCCCGGTCCCTGACTGCATTAGAAGAAGGATCGGTTGTCTCCTAACAAATGAAGAATGTAGTAGCAGAGGAGAGTGGAGTCTAAGGAGTTACCAGGGCACTCAGCTATGACCATAAGGCTTGATCCCAAACCCTGATTTTACTGGGGAGTACTGGTACTTCCCTAATCATGCAGCTAAAAGCCAACAACACATGGACTGTATCTGATCTCGAGAGCCCAGACACCCCTCTCTGCTGCTCCGGAATGCAGTGGGCAGTGGAAGATACTTACATCTTCTTGTCTCTATGATTGTTCCCAGGGATATTGTTCTAGAAGGCTTTGTTTGTGTGCTGCCTGATCATTTTCCCTTTTTTATACAGCAGGATACAAAATAAGTATTTATCATCTAGTTTGTTGCTTCCTAAACTTTTTTTTATATTCCTGAGAAAAATTCCCATGTACAGTCATGGAAAAATCTCACCTACAATTCCCAGAGGTCTCTGGATGGGCTGAAGATGGGTTCAGTGGACCCCAGCTCAAGAACACTGATAGAGGGACCCATCCTTGCTCAAGAAAAGCAATGCAAGAGATACCAGGTATCTCTGATAGAGGTGTGTGTGGTATTGGAGCAGGGATAATCTAGAGGCAGGGATAATCTAAGTTTCTCTACCCTTTCACTACTTCTTCTTCAGAAACACTTCTTGTTATCAGATAAAAAGTGTCTTCAAAAATTTGGGAAGCATTGCCTATGCTTATTTTTAAAATATGTTAGTTATATTTTCAAATAATATGCTCAATATGTTTTCCTTCAAATTTTAAACACCCTTTCAGGTGATGTACTTTTGAATTTAAAGCAATGGTCTATTTGCTCATCTAAAAAAGGACAATGAAATATTTTTTTTTTTATATTTTTAGACTTTTTGGGCAGTCTTAAGTGTGTGTATTATACTGCTAGGTAGTCCTGAGAACATCTCAGTCATAGGAAGGGGATTAAACGCACATTTGTATGGATGCATGTTTATTTGATCTCATCATTAACATTAGTTATTACCTCCGTAATTATGATTGGAATATATAATCTCAAGTCCCATTAAGTCTTTTTCTTCTAGTCTCAGCAGGCTCTTGTTTCAACTAATTAACACAAAGGTCATTGTTCTCATTTTTAGAATACCAACAGATTGTAAAAACACAACACTGATTATGCTGCCAGGTTGGGAAAGACACAGCATGAACAGAATCTTCTTCTGTTCCATGAGAAGGAGTGGGCTTTTCCTCCTCTTGTCTCTGCCTGGGTAGAATTGACCAAAGATCAAGAGGAAAGTTCCAATCAAAATCTCTCTGGATTGGGAACATTGTTGTGAGTGTACATCCAGCTGTTTGTGGAATCCTAATGATTTTCTTGAAGATGGTGGCCCTGGGTCTTTCTCAGCTGAGAGATGATTCAGTCAGCAAATATTGATCATGTTAGCAACGTGCTGGTGGCATAACATAATTGCTGGGAAGGGACTCTCAGTCTTTCAGTAGTTAAGTAAAAGTGGAGACAACAAGCTACTTAATTGGTATGTAAGGTGATATAAGGTAGAAGGTGATACATGCCAGAAAATAGGTATATATTGATCTATTACACATACAAAGGGAATAGAAGATGAAAGATACCGTCTAGCTGGAGAGGAATCAGGGAGGGCTTGACATGAGGAAAGCCACTGAGATGAGCCTAGAGAATGAGAAGGATTGGAATATGCAATGATGGAGGACAGTGGATTCTAACACCCTCGCAAAGGCATAACCCAGAGGACCTCGGGAACTCTAGCACAACGTTTGTGTGTTTGCCTTAGCTAAGGGGCATGTCATTTCTTCTGTCCTAACTCTGCTTCACTCATCTCTCTCAGTGATTAGCCCCAGATTGGCAACGCCAGCAGGGACCAAGGGGAATTCTTCATTAATGCAGGCTGATGCTTCTAACTACTTTCCTGATAACTGCTGGAAAAAAACAGATTGATGAAGGCTCTACACTATCTCAGAAGCATAGCTTAGAATACAAATCAGTGTGGCATCCAGTTTTGGAGGAAATCTTTAAAAATCTGCAGTTAAGTAATAAGCTGACCACAGCTAAAGTTTTTCTGGAGGAGAAAGCAAATAACAGTTGAACTAGCCAGACAGACAGAATAGCTACTCTGAAAGAGTGATAGTTGAAAAAAAAAGCTATTTTTCTTCCATCATAGCTGATGTATAAAGGAGATATCCCAGGAATAGCTCATATGTGAAACAAAATCGACGTGTTCAGGGAGCTGTTTCCAAAGACTTGACTTTGAACACCAGAAGAAACAGAAATAGTCTCTAATGGGGTAATAAATTGAAAGTGAATCCAGATTTTTGGTTCCCCTTCATCTTATTTGAAATTCAGTATACACCCTTACTAAATTTCTTTGTGTTTTTACCCATTTATGAAAACTAATTTCTGTATAAATCTATCCCATGTGCACTTACATTGATTTAATGTGAAACACTTCATGTATTCATAAGTGTAATTTTTGCATGAGCTTTTTCAAGTGTAGTCCTTTGTCTTTCTTGTTCTTTTTATGTTGACTTCACCACCACCCAGTCTTCCTTCCACCTACGTAACCCAATACTCAAACTAATCCTAGCACCTAGTATGTGTAGACCCTATTTGCTGCAAGCTCATATAATCATAATTTGCATATGTACAAATATACCTGTACAGGGTGTTTTGCACTGGTTTATTGTACACAAAAACTAGCCTCATGCAAGTCATACTCCTCGATCTCGTTTTTCCACTCACCATTTCTTTGTGGAAATCAGTCCAAGTCAAATGGTTTACCTCTCATCCTTTCCTTTTAATGACTGCATTGAGTTTCATGGTGTGGATAAAAAATTTGAGGTTATCATACTTTGCTTTATTCTTGGGAGGAATAGTTTTAAATGCCACCCAAATACTTATATTTCAGATGTCAACAAGCTAGGCTTATAAAAGCATGTTTTTACGTCAGCCACTGATATTAAGAAGCTAATTAGATTTGCGCACACTACAGGGATCCACTAGAGACTCCCATTGTTCGTAGTTTACCTCCCCACCCCAGCCCCCCAACCCCCTAGAAGTACTGGAAGCCTTCAGTTTCACCATCTGGCAGGAGAACAGGCAGATAAAGACCATGTTTAAGGGGTCATTCCAAGTGAAACTGGCTTTGGGCTGGTTTCTGCTGCATATTCATTCAGTAACAACATTTCTGCCTTCTTGGCATTTCTCCTTTGTATGGGCAGTTTTTGCCTCCAGCCTACTACTTCTGTCCACATCCTGTGTCACTCATCCCACCTTCTACATTACCCAAGTGCAAACCTCTTACTTTCCCTCTCTTCCTGTACTTTTCATATCTGTCTGGTTTGGTCATCCCTCCTTGCTGAGCTAATTTTCTTTCTTTGTGCCACACTTCCGGAACGTTCCCTATTTTTCCACCTCAGTATCTCTGGCTTATACCCCTCATCACATGTCCACAAAAACCACTCTTTGGATTAAGTTTGAATTGCAGGAATATTTCTTTACTTGGCTTTCCTCTTTCACGAGCTTACTAACCCCCTGAGCACACTGTCTGTATCGTCTTACCTATCTTGTGGGCCCAGAACTCAGCACACTTCATGGGGCCTTCTGTGCAGCAAATGCTCAGAAGACATTTGTTGGGCTGACTTTGTTGCATTTGTATTTGTTGCATGGTGATTTTGGCTCCCAGAGTCTGTTATTTCTCACCATTGGCTCCATACATTCTTCAGTTACCAGCTGCCCATGAAACATCTCCTGCATTTATTTTTCTCCTTTTTCTCTGTCCCTTCCCCTCCCAACACTTCAGTTTAGCTCCTTATTATTTCTCCTCTGGGCTATTGTACAAAGGTTCTCTGAGTAGCCATCCTGTTTCCTGTATCTCTTCAGTCATATATATTAAATATAAACTTCACATATCTTAGCTCTCATTTTGTCATTTCCTTACAACAACTTCCAGTGCTTTCAGCCAAATGGATAAAACCTTAGGCTGGCTTTCAAATGTGCCCCATGCACTGGTACCAGGCTCTATGTCCAGGCTTATCCATACCACACTACATCGTCTTGTCATGGTCATCTTGGACTATTGTGTATTTTCATTTTCTGTATTTGAAAAATTTAGCTGCTTAGTGTGTGCCTTATTTATTTCCTTTTTTTGCACCTTAAATATGAACTCATCTCTATTGTTGATAATTTATCCATCTGGAAGTTCTCGAAGATCACTATCAGATCCCACAGCCTTTGTGAGAACTGCTTTGATTTCTTTCTACCAGATGTCATTCTTTCTGCACTAACTTCATCGTGTTTTGTTTATGCCACTCTTCTGGTTCTCTTTATTTTATATCTATCTATCTATCTATCTATCTATCTATCTATATGATAATTAAAATAAAAGATAAAATAAAAGGTATTTAAAATAAAAGATAATTAAAATATACATCAAATGTATTTTCATTATCTTTTATTTATTATACTAAATATATTATCAAATTATGTATTACTGTATAATTTATATACTGTATATTTAATATATAATCATTTATATATGTGTGTGTGTATATTTATATACATATATATATATATTTGTGGTTCCTTTTGTTATATATATTTGATTACTAGACTATAAATCTTTTAGGCTAAAGATCATGCCTTATTGATCTTTGTTTCTTGCACTATGTACTTTATTTATTTATTTATTTATTTATTTTTTAAAAAAAAATTTTTTTTTCAACGTTTATTTATTTTTGGGACAGAGAGAGACAGAGCATGAACGGGGGAGGGACAGAGAGAGAGGGAGACACAGAATCGGAAACAGGCTCCAGGCTCGGAGCCATCAGCCCAGAGCCCAACGCGGGGCTCGAACTCCCGGACCGCGAGATCGTGACCTGGCTGAAGTCGGACGCTCAACCGACTGCGCCACCCAGGCGCCCCTTGCACTATGTACTTTAAATAGGATTCTTGAACTTACATAAAAATTTTAAAGAACAATTTAACTGTTCCTTAAAAAATCCCCAGTAACTTTGGGCCAGCTTCACAACCTTTAATAAGAGAACACTAAAGTGAGATCTTCTTGACTCAAAGTATAATATCATAAAATGTTTATTGTAAGAATGTTATAAATTGAAATAAAAAGTAATTTTTACCTATATATTTTAAGTAATACTCATGGGTGTAGAATACTATTTCAATGAGCTATCCCCTATTAACTAATACCTAGAGCAATAAAGAATTTTGTAATATTTTTGGCACATTCAGAATCTTCTTAGATATACTAATCCATATGGCACCTCCATTATTGAAAGAGAAGACGTGTTATTTCTACTTACAGAGCACATAAATGCTGGGCCAAAGCATTTCTTTCCAATATTTTTAAAACACTTATTCTTTTTTCTCAGGTTTTAGTAAAAAATTACCTGCACTTTGACCTAAGTAAAACATGTGCTGTGTCTTTGTTGTGTACAATTATTATTTTTTTAAGGTAATTTCTTAAACAAATGATTCACCCAAAAATATGGAATTTTCACTTCCACTAGACTTACTTGTTATAAGCAAGAATTTCTCTGGTCAAAATGAATCAAAGGACAGAAAAGAGCTCTCAAAATTATAGGGTTGGAAAAGTACTTTTACTTTCATATTGTAACAGGTTTTATATATATATATATATATATATATATATATATACATACACACACAGTATTATACAGTATATACATGTATATACATATTATACAGTATATACATATATATAGTATTAAAATTTTTAATATATATACAAATATATATCACCATTTTTTGGCAACATTTATTATATAAAATTATACTAACAGATAACTTTTTGATTCCTGTATATTGATTTGTTTGCTCATTTCAGGTATTGTCTTTGAAAAATAAAACAGAAGCAAAATAAACTGAGAACAAGGAACTCTACTAGATGATCTATTATTGTTCTTCTAAATTCCTGATATGTCTGGATCTGAGCCAAAGCAAACAAGGGCATCACTCACAAAGAATATGATGAGATATGCCTTTGTAAACTCTGGAGTCCTACTGCTCTCATTCTTATTCTTACAAAGAAAATTCTGTCAATTATTGAGTATCACATAGATACTAGAACAAGAAGCAGTATTGAGTCTTCCAAGCATGTTCTGTATATTTAAAACAGCTCAAGAAAAGGAAATGGTACAAGTTACCTAGATAGTTATGTTTTTAAAAATTAATTAAAAGGTCTTAGAGTTTTATTTTATTTTGGTTAAGAGACCAGAATTTAACTTTAGTGTGCTTGGCTCTATGCTTTTTACCTGGATCAGAAAGCAAGGGCCTTCCTTTCTTACCTCTCTCTTTTATTTTTTCTTATTGCTCAGCATATATTTATTTTTTTCTTTAATGGCCTTCTGCCTTATTTTGACCAAGCAAAGGAAGCAAGCAAACAAATGAACACAAAACCCCCAGGACACCTTGTACATGGAAAGATCAGCGTAATTCATAAGGAACAATCTTCTACAGCCTTTACTGAACTTTAAATATATGACTCACATGTAAATGTGTCAGTATCCCATCATCAGACTATGTATTAACACACTGAAAACCTGAATTAAAATGCAACTGTAGAACAAGTTTAAAATCGATATCAGACACACAGTCATTATATATTTAAGATACATTTAATCACACGTTCAAGCATATATTTTTCTACAGAACTAGGTTTAGCCTTGATTATTAATTGCTTTTTGTTTAGATAGTCTTCTTAGAAAATGATTACAGTAATGGTTTATTTAGATGTCTCAAATTCTGTGGTATGTATGATCAATGTGTATTTTAATTATTGATAGATTTAGGAACCTCGCCATGTGTACCCTACCAGATGTGTTTCTATAGAGTCTGAGTTAGGAAATGAGCATAGAGAGAAGTGTTCAGTCTTGGCTCTGCCCTTAGTGGTTTTGTGACCTCAGGTCTCACTTTCTTCCTCTGCATTTATGAACGTCTGTCAATCTATTTTATTTTTCCTAGGAATGTACGTGGAGAACAACTCCACCCTGGATTTGGTCCTCAGATAGTGTCTGATACCATTCTCTCATTTTAACTTTATCAATGAACATATCATACATTATATGTGCTGTATAGCAGGGACTGTCCAAACCCCACTGGGGGTTCAATTCCATTCTTATGATCTTGGAAAGCCTGAGGACCATGATATTGCTTTGATGACCTCTCCTAAGTATAGGTCCACAGTCGGTGACAGATCCCTGATTTCAGACAGACACAGTTCCACATGGAACGGTTTAACTGAGGTGTGAATGGACTTGGTACCAATCAGGGTGGTTTAATATTGCACAGACCCTGGAAGATTGGAGCAGATAAATGACCAGTCCCACTACCCAAAACTAAGACCTTCATTTGATAGTCTTAACATAGGATATGTCCCAAAGTCTGTGACACTGGGAATGCTTATGATGTGACTTTGAATTACTGTGATACATACCCCCCTGCACACACACATAATTATTTCCATGTGATTTGATTTATTTAAATTTGAGTTTTGCTACATTTTAAGCCACCAAGCTTCTAAGTAATGGGAGTTTATATTTAGCTACTACCACACAGTTGGATAGTAGCTCAAATTCATAGAAGTGTAACTCCTGAAACACTAGCCTGGGTCCCATTCAGTCTTTGCTATTTTGATTCTTTAACCTCTGGTATATAAGGGAAATCTTTGAAAAAGTTTACATGGAATCTAATTTTCTTCAGACAATTCACAGATTAGCTTCTGTTGCAAATTCCAAGTTTTCCATCATAAAGGTATACTAATAAACAAAACAACACCTAAATGCAAATTGTGCTTCCTCTAACAAACTAGAATCACCTGCTTCTATAAACCATGGTTCTTTATTTTCCCTCTGACCTTGGGCTGCCTCTCAGGCCATTTTACTGTTTCCAGCCCTCTCTCTCAATTTCAGCTTATCCTTAGGTGCTAATTAAAATGGCAGGTGTTAAATTGATCATTAGCGCGTTTCAGCTACTGCTCTGAGCACAAAAGTCCCTCAAGTGATTCTTTGTTTCTCCCAATATAATCCCTCTTTCTCCAGACATCTCTGCTGCTTTTCCCTAGCAGCTCTAACTGCTTCTTAAAAGAGAAAGCAGATAACCTAGCATGTCTGCCCCAGCTGTTCTTCATTTATTTCTCAGGCTTGTTCCCTCTGAGTAAATGACACAAGCAGATTTTTTTTTCTTTTAGTAATGGGCCAGCATCTTATTTAAGTATTTTGGAAAAATAAAACAAAGCAAACCTCTGTTAGACAGATTTTCTACATTCCACATTCAGACTCCATGTACCCAAGTAGACAGCATATGGACACACTTCTTTCTTTAAAAAAAAGTATTTTTGGGGGGGGGCGCCTGGGTGGCTCAGTCGGTTAAGCGTCTGGCTTCGGCTCAGGTCATGATCTCGCGGTTCATGAGTTCGAGCCCTGCGTCAGGCCTGTGCTGACAGCTCAGAGCCTGGAGCCTGCCTTGGGATTCTCTGTCTCCCTCTCTCTCTGCCCCTCCCTGCTCATGCTCTGTCTCTCTCTGTCTCAAAAATAAAGAAAACATTAAAAAAATCTTTTAGAAAGTATTTTTTTGTGTGTGCTAAGAGCAGTTACCTTGAGATCGACCCTTTCAAAGCTTTTTAAGTGCATAATATAGCATTGTTAATACAGGCACTAATGTTATACAGCAAATGTCAGCATGTATTCATTTTGTGCAGCTTATTCATCCTGTATAGCTAAAACTTGAAACTGGTTGAACACCAGCCCCCATTTCTTTCTCCCTTCTGCCAGAGTCTGGCAACCACCATTCTACTCTGGGTCTGTTTGTCTATGTCTACTTATTTGACTATTAGATACCTCATACAAGTGGAATCATACAGTATTTGTCCTTCCGTGTCTGGTTTGTCTCACTGAGCATAAGGTCCTCCAGGTTCATCCATGCGGTTGCAGGTGTCAGGGTTTCCTCCTTTTTAAGGCTGAATAATACTCCATTGTGTGTATATACCACACTTCTTTATCCATTCATCTGTTGATAGACCCTTAGGTGGTTTCCACATCCTATTGTGAATAGTGCTGCAGTGAGTCTGGGGATGTGGATATCGCTTCAGATTCCCAATTTCAATTCTTTTGGATATCTACCAGGAGAGGGATTGCTGGATCATATGGTAGATCTGTTTTTAGTGTTTGAGGAACCTCCATAGTGTTTTCTCTCTGCCCTCCACCCCCTTGTTGCCACATCACTTTCTGCCTGCGCTGTGTTAGGAGAAGTCCGAGGGAAGACATCACTGTTTCCAGTGTAGGCAGAGCTAGTGTTATTAGGGCTTCTCTGGACCCTGGAGGCACCAGGTAACTGGAGAGAATGCTGAAAGTGCTCTTCTTGAACCAGAGTTCTCTTCGACTATGGCTAAGGCACCCCAAGTTTAGCAATTCCTGAACTTTGAATGACAAAGCAATTTTGCCACGTTTGAATGGTCTTCTGGTTTGAACCATATTGTTTAATTTCTCTTAGGGCAGTGTTTCTTAAACTTGCCTGCACATCAGAATCATCTGGGGGCCTTTAAAAACCACTGATGCCTATGTTCCACCGGCAGAGACTGACTTAGTTCCTAAGTAACAGTGAATTACTTAATTGTGGAGTGGCCCTGGCTTTGGAATTATAAAGTTCCCCAGGAGAATCTAATATAAAGCAAATGTTGAGAAGCATAATTTTATCTCAGTTTATTCTGCCACTTACATGAAGCAGAAACCAGGGTAGGAATAAGACATTGGCAGCTTCTGCCTGAATGAGTTTCACTTTTGCACCTGGGTGCTGGAGATGAGCAACACTTCAACCTCAGACTCTGCCATTAAGGTACAGTGATTCTGACCTCCAGTTAAATGGAACCAGTTGTTGCCTGGGTCTAACCAGTTAGTTTAGGAACCACTACTCCTGAGGAGAGGAGCTAGTAAGGTCCCCAAAGTGCTCCTCCAACAGCCATCCTGAGCCGGGGCAAGTGTGGGATCCCCTAGGGGCCAAGACAGAAATTTGGGGAAAACAGAGACACAAATAGCACCTGCCCCAATTAGTCCCACTTCATTCATCAAATTTATTCATTAATAAAGCATATGGAGGAAGCTCTGTATATTTGAATCCCATGGATTTAATAGTGCCATAGGCTATTTGCAGAAAAGACATGCTCCATTTGTTTCCATAAGATGGATTCATTGGGCTCTATTTGCAGACAAGGTAATTGGGATTACCTGGAATAAGCCAGAAGTCTTGGCAATCCTTTTGATGTTGGGGAGGAATCCTTCCTTCTGTGCCAAAGAAGTTAGATTGAGGTAGCAATTTCATTGCTAATAGTATCCACTATCTAACAGATTATTCATTGAGTATATCTTCATGATGAGATACAAAGACAGGAGTCCTGTTCTGGAAGCATTTGCTGTCTTGCAGGTTGATGTGGGGAGAAGATGGCAGATGCTATGGAAGAGAGTAGAGGGGACACCAAAGAGGAAGTGGTCACATTTATAATAATAACTGTCCTGTGTCAAATGCTTGCTGTTAGCTCATGAAGCCCGTGTTCTTTTTATTTATATTTTACAGAAGAGGAAACTGAGGTACAGAGAGTATATGAATCTTAATGATCACCACACAGCTTATTACAACTGCAGATAAACCAAGGCTATTGGGCCTCTGGGCTAGGTTTATGCTATTGGGCTCCAGTGCCTGATAGTATGTATATGTGCAAGACTTCATGAGGAGATAGTCCTTTTTTCTGGATAATGTAAGTGACAGGTGCAATTCAGGAAGAAAAAGCTTCATGAAAAAGACAAAAGAGAATTAAGGCACTTTTTGGGGTTTTAGTCTGTTAGCAATTACACATGAATTAAGTGGAGAGCTACAGGTTGGTGGGAAAACACAGCAAGAAAACATAGCCATGATGGGAAATTGTATATACTGGTACTGAAATTGAATTTTAATCTGAAATGCACATACCTTGAACGAATCTAAGTAGGGCAGAGCTCAGTCTGTTTTGTGTCTTAGAAACATAGAGGAATGAACTGCAGGGAGTTGCAATGGCATTAGAGAAATCAATTAGCAGAATCTTGAATTAAGGCACTTTGGAGAGAAGAGGTCTGAATTAAGGCCAGGATAGTGGAGAGGAAGAAGGGAAGATGGATAGAATATGCTCCATAACTAGAATTTATGGCTCAGACTTTCAGTGACAAATCAGATATGGGGGTAGGGAAAAGATAGCAGTCTAGGATTATTGAGTAGATGGTGGAGATACTTACCCATTCATACATACAGATATGTAATAGATATCTATCATGTGCACTCATGTGACAGACCCTGTGTGAAGTGTTGGGATATGACACTGAATAGCCCACGTAGAGTCTCTGTCTTTAGGGTCTCACATCCTAGAGAAGTTGGAAACAGCATGTAATGAAGTAAACAGATAATAATGGTTACAGCAGTGAGTGCCATTAAAGAAATAAACAGAATGAGAAAGGGGAGATTGTTTTAGTTTGGAGGGCAGGAACAAAGAAGAGCTATCTGGGGAGGGAATATTTAAGTTCAAAACTGAGTGATGAGAAAAACTCAGCCCTGCAAACACCCAGTGGAAGAGGGGTTGAGACAAAGCAAACAGTGAGCACCAAAGCCCTGGGGTAGGATGGATGCCTTGGTACAGAAATGGAATTTCTTTGAGGATGCTTAGAAATGGAATTTCTTTGAGGATGCTTAATGTGAGAAGAAGAGAAGATAAGATGTGATGAATTTAGGGACATATACAGGGACCTGGTCATACAGTCTTATAGCCAAATGTAAGGAGTTTGGTTTTCGTTCCAATAACAATGAGAAAAACTTTGGAGGGTTTTAGGCCAGTTAGTGACATGATCCATCCAGTATAAGGGAACAGAGGGAGAGCAGTCAGTTTGGGGGAGGTACTCATCCTGGTTATGTTAAGTTTGATCAACCCATTGTACATTCAGAAAGATGTATTTAATAGACAATGGGAATTGTGGGCCAGGTTAGGGGAGAATGACGTGGGACATGACATCAGACATGGGAGTGATCAATACGTATGACATAGGACTGTGGGTGGAAAGAGAAGAGAGCCAATAATGAGTCCTGGAGGACAAGGAAGTGGAACCAGTTACGGTATCTTCATATAATAAAAATTACTCAGCCACAAAAAGACTTGTGTATATTGATATACACAACAGTGTACATAGGTCTCATAAATGATTATGATGAGTCCAAGAAGTCTGATAACAAAAGGTAACATATCATGTGATTTCAATAAAAGGAAATGTAAACTAATCTATCATTATAGAAAAAGTTCAGTGATTGTCTGAACATGAAGAAAAGAGGAAAATGAAGAAAGGGAAAGGAAAGGACTACCAAGGGACACGAAGAAACTTTGGTGGTAAAGGGCATGTTTATTATTTTGGTTATGGTTAAGATTTCCCAGGTGTGTATGTATGTTGAAGATTATCAAATTATATGCTTTACAGAAGTGCAGTTTATTGTGTCAATACATCAATAAACCTATCTTTTCTAAAGTCTCCAGAATACAGAAGAAAAAGAAAGACCCAAAAAAGTTATATTTAGGTATACAACTAATATTTTTGTATAGGAACAGAGAAGGTGAAACAGAAAGTATATTCAAATACGTTTTGGGGGAAAAATAACTTTTTGATTTAAAAAACATGCAAAGCTTTTAATCGAAAAGTCTGTTAACTGAAGAATCCCTGGGTGGCTCAGGTGGTTAAGTGTCTGACACCTGATTTCAGCTCAGGCCATGCTGTCACGGTTCATGAGATTGAGTCCTACACGGGGCTCTGCGTTGACAGCACAGAGCCTGCTTGGGACTGTCTCTCCCAATCTCTCTGCCCCTCCCCCAATTGTGCTTACTTGCATGTACATGCTTTCTCTCTCTCCCTCAAAAGAAATAAATAAACCGACTTTTAAAAAGTCTATTAACTGAAAAATTTGTAAAAATCAAATGATGTGTTAAAGGAAATGTTGTAATACACAAACGGTGAATATAATAGGATATGTTTATAATTTATTTTGCAGTGGCTAGTTAACATAGATGTTTCTTCTAATTGTATATGTAGTTAACATAATGATTTATACAATTATATATATTTTTTAAATTCATATTCTTGTACTTATTTCTATCTACATAAGCAGGAAATAATAAATAAACATAAAAACTGTGTGGTAGCCAAGCATCTGAGAAAATGCTTGTGTGAACAAACAAAAACTGCCTCTCTAGTAGGTAACAGAACTGCCATGGAAAACTTGTTCTATTTGTTCTCCTCTGTCCCCCATAGGCTACACCAGTGGCCAATCTTTTATAATACAGAGTCTTCTGGAAAGAATGATTATTGCTTAATATTAGTATCCATCTCTTTAATCAGAGTAGAACTTTTTTTCATTGGAGTAAGGAATACCTATTGATAATTGGGAATGGAAAGGAAGGAGTGGTTGAACAGCAGAACATTCCATAACCAGAAGGAACATGAATACATATGGGTCAATAGAAAGAAGAAATTTTAAAAAAAATCAAAAAGGTTAGTGGTCAGACAACAAAGGTAGATTTTGCATACTTGGCTGGACTTTCTAGAATTTGTGAAAATTAATTTCCAAGTTGATGATATTCTTCCTGAGGATATCAGGGCAGTTCAGAAGATGGAAACCTCAACTTTCTCCAAATCAACTTAGTCCCCTAGTCTGGTCAAATTTCCTTAGTCCGACAGAATCTTGTCACATCCAGTTCTGCCCCATCTTTGGGAAAGAAGCCATAAAGAAGAAATTTACAAAAAGAGAAACTAGAGGTATCTTTATCCTACTTTCATTCATTCATCCTTTCTGATGTTAATGGTTATAAAATGTATGCCTTCTTTGAAAGTTTATGGTTTTGTGTAAAAAGCAAGAACTTATTTCATGGCTTCTTATGACATTATTATATATCTAATTATTACTAAAAGCACACACTTATTTGGCACATAATATCATGGGAAATTTAAAGGCTTTGCCTTTGAAAGAATTACAAACAATGTTGTGGGGAAGCAGGATGTATGCATGAAACATCCAGGGAAAAATTCATAGACAAATAAAGCAATGCATAGCCTGGCTGCTGAAATCCCCTGACCAACTTTTCCAATTATAAAATCCATTTCGTTATACTCAATAGCATTTTTTGTGAATCCATTTCTTTTGGATACAAGAAAATCCAATCTTTCAAAATCTTGAGCTAAGCTTACAATTTTTGCACTTAAAGAAATAATCTCATATTGCAACTATACCAACAATGATGATTTCTAACATTTCAAAATAAATGATCTCTTTCTGGTTCCAATCTGTTTTCTCAGTCTGGCTTTTGTTCTTCTGCAGAAACCAAACTTGGTCTAATTTTTGCAACTGAAATTTCCAGCCTTTTGGGACATATCTCAAAATGCCCTCTAGCCTCATCTATATCAACATTCTACCATTTATTGCCTAAATTCCACACCCTCCATTTACTTTTCTCTACTCACACCATATGTAAATGATCACTTCTCTAAACATCATTTACTTATATGATCAAACAATATTTATTAAACATGTCACACACGTGTTAGAGATAAGCCCAAATTTCTAAGGGGACTCAGAATAGTTACCCTTTAGGGCTGATGTAGGATAAAGCAGAAAGTGGATGCTGATAAGACTAGGGAGGTAGAAATATACAATATCATAAAGGATTTAGTATTCTTTGCTAAGGAATTTAGATTTTTATCCTGTGTGATACAGCTGTAAAATTTTATATTTTCTAAGGGATTATACTGTCTTATACTGAAATCACTGGGGTATATATATTTTACTTCTGAAATATACAGTCCTTAAGTAAAGACTTAATGTAAGTCCTTACAGAAATGGTGTTTCATTCATGCTGTACATTACTTTGAAAGGAGACCTAGGTCACACATTTTGTCAAATGGAGCATTATATCACGTGTTGAAATCCATAGAGACAACAAAGCTGTCCCTTGAGAATCTCACTAAAGTTTAAGAGAGCCAAAGGGTTCAATTGATGAAGTAAACAATTTAAACTAATATATCCAAATGAATTCATATGATTTTTTGTGGATTTTGCTTAATGTCAAACCAAGAAAGTCCAGAAAATATGATTGTTAAAGTTCCTCTAGCAGTGTGAACTCGCCCACATGGCACATGTATAGGATTTTCAACAGTTAGCATAAAAAAGAGCCTTTAATATGGTAGAGTGTATTCACTCTAATGTTGTTATGAGAAATGCTGCCTTTTTTATTTTCCTAAATGTAGTCTTTTCACTGAAACATTTACAGAATGTCCAAGTATTATTTTTCACAATACTCTTTGCATATGGGGGAGGTATTTCTGAATAGTCATAAGATAGAATGTCAATTTCATAGTCACATTATTTAGAAAGAGAATGAGACGATTGATATTTCCTTTGTGTTTGAAAAGTAAGGAGTTAAGGAGAGGTTAATATAAGAAAGTGAAAATCACTGTCCCCATCTGTGCCTGGGTGATCTCCAGTTCTGATGGCAAGAACAGTGGAGAAGAGAATGGCACCCACCCTGCCTGTGCTCCTGTCTGCATGAGGAAAGGCACGTAGGTTGGGTCAACCATTCCCTAAGCACTTTGAGTATCAGTCTATTTAAATGGCTCATAATTATAGAGGAATCTTTTTTTAAAATTTATTTATTTTGCCAGACAGAGATAATACGGGAGGGACAGAGAGAGAGAGAGGGAGAGAGAGAATCCCAAGCAGGTTCTGCACTGTCAGTGCAAAGCCCAACATGGGGCTCAAACTGCAAGATCATGACCTAAGATCTTGAGTTGGTCGGTCAATCAACTGAGCCACCCAGGCTCCCCTCAAGGAATCTCTTAACTAAACATGTGTGCTTGGGATGGGATGAAAGATGAATTCTGATGGTGACCTGAGGATCTAGTCCTGCAATTAAACGTGTGCTAATCTGTGATTTCCTTGAGATATAGGAATTTGGCTTCAGACTACCTCCGCTGGGTGTATCTGCATCATTCAAGATGAGCTATTCTTTAAAAGGATTTAAAAATAAAAGATGCCACCAGGATAATAATCCTATACTTTTTTTTATAACCGATTACTGTGTTCAGTACAAGGAAGTTCAAGTTTAAAATAAATGCTGCACCTGAAGCCAATTAGAAGAGAGACATTATTATTTTCTTTCTGTTTGAATCCAATTTTTAAAGACCACAAAGGGGTTATTTAGATGGCAATAAATGCATTGTAAAGTCTTTTTTCAATGACTACAAAAGCAATCTGTTGTGTTGGAAGTTAGACTAGCAAAACAATTCCGATGCTGACAAAGTAGCAGGGAAAATAAGGGTTGTTAGCGGCAGATTATCTAAATCAATATTATGCTATAGTCTAATTAATATGTACTTTGCTATTGCCAGGTAGGATTTATTAGCACAAAAGCATAATAATTCTATCACTCAAGCTTGTTAATAAAGTTAAATTAAAGACAAATGAACCTTGATAGTTATATACATTTTTCTGTGCATTTGCCAAGTTCTTGAGAAGTCAAGAGTATGATAACATTAACTATTTTAACCGCAAGAATGTGGTAAGATTCTAAAACAATGTGGCCCTTGAAACCTGACTGGCAAAAGTAGAATTTATTTTCTAGTATGAGTGTGAATTAGGGTGAGGGCATTCGTAGCATTGAACTGGGAGTAACGTGACCAAATCTTGGAAATGGGCCAATAATTCCCTGCCAGGAGGTTATGAGAGGACCCAAGCCTGGCCAGTGAGTATGGACAGGACCAGGCACAGACTGTGGAGAGCCGTAACTAAACAGGGTCGGTGTGCAGGTCACAGGCGAAGGTGGAAAACCCATGGAAAGTCAGGAGGAATTTATGAGATACCAACCAGATGAGCTTGGGCTGGTACAAGTCAGTTTATTAGTTTAGGCATAAGACCTTTTTAGAGGGCCGATGAATCATATCCAATGGTAACTGTGACCCACTTGTTTAAAATGTAGTTGTAAATTTGGACCATTATTGCTCCTATTAGTTTTTTTTATTGTTGTCTTTTTAACACACATCAAACAGTACTGTGTCACTTAAGATGGAAAGTGCCCTAGTTTGGGTGCTATTTTTAAAAACTTTGCTTACTTAGTTAGGGCACCAAGATAATGACTCAATGTCCAGATCAAGCTCACCCGGCTAATATGATTGTCTTTAAGTAAACCTATAAAAAGTTCTTTTTGCCTTTAGATTTCACAAAGACATATATTAAAATAATTTAGTTAAAGGAACACAACCTGTATTATGAGATTCTTATTTGTTTATATTTACAGATCCTAACCCCGTAAGAACTCTGAGCTTCTTCCAGCTAAGTGAAAATAATACCCTGAGGTAACTATAATATAACTAGGTGTCCCTGATTGGGAAGCTAGGAGAGTAGCTAGACCCTTGGCGGTCAATGAGAGCCTGAGACCTTTCATATTTCAGATTTCCTATTCTCACCTTCAGAGCTCTGTACTGATGAAATAGAGATGAGTGATTCCATTTCCAGGACAAGTGCCCTTTCTATTTCCAATGATATTTGCACAATTCATCACAATACTACAAACAGGGTGAGGCCCTTTTGCACGATTCTTTGAAAGTAGTGAGATTCATTTTTAAAATCTGCTGTTTGTAAATTTGGACATATCAACAAGAGTATTCATTAAGAAAAATAAAAACCTACTCTGTGTTCTAGTCAAGCTCAAATATGGCTGACCCTTTCAGCCTGACTCAAGCCCTTTCCTCTAAAGTGATAATAGCTGCTTTACTGGAGATGCAGATCGTCTTTTTTTTTTTTTTTTTTTTTATCTGGGCAAGGTTTTGATGTTTAGTCATTAAATGCCCACTCTTTGCCCTTCCCAGCTCAGCTCCCTAAGAGTACCTGTTTGCTGTACTTGGAACTGTTAATGAGGTATTGATCAATATAATTAATTAGCAAGCATAGAAACTTAATTGCATTTTAACTAGTTAATCAATGGCAATGCTCACTTTCATTCTGGATGTGAATACATATGTATAAGGCATAGCTCTAAGCTCATAATCAAATATTCTGTCCCTAAACATGCATTACAATGTGCTCAAGGTATAAATAATGACATTTACTTTATTAAAATTGCTGTTAACAGTACCTATTCGGTAATAAGATTATTTTTTAAATTTTTTAAGTTTATATATTTTGAGAGAGAGAGAGCTTGCAAGCAGGGTTGGGGCAGAGAGAGGAGGTGGAAAAAAAAGAGAATCCCAAGCAAGTTCTGCACTGTCAGCACAGAGCCTGATGTGGGGCTCGAACTCATGAACTGTGAGATCATGACTTGAGCGGAAATCAAGAGTCAACCTACTAAACCACCCAGGTGCCCCAGTAATAAGATTCTTATTAAGCATTCTACTGTGAAATCTTGCTAGAGGCACAAGCATTGAATTACAAGTTGATGTCTGCAAATAGAATATGGATAAGTTAGGGGCTCTAGAAAATAGGGTATGGTATTTTCATGATTGCCTTCTTATATCTTCTCCTTAGTCACATTTAACTTTTCCTTTTTTCAGTATTTTCTTCACTCGGCGTTGGCTGTAGGCAGAAATGTGAATTGAACTCTTCTTCAGCCCCTTTCCCCTCCATTCTTACCTTAAATGAGCTCATCTGGGTGACCCCAGTTTTCAGGCTGCCTTCAATCTGGGGATCTACCCAAACATCATATCCTTGAGCTCAGGCCAACATCCTAGATGCTCACATACTTTTAAAAGTTACTCATGCTCAATCTTATTCCCCTCAGGGATCCCAATTCCTAGCAAACTGTGCTCCTGTGGCCGTGAGAATCTCTTTAACAGAAGCCTAAAGAGCATGCTCTTAGTAAAAGAAGTGAACCAAATGGTAAGAAGTGTAAATGTAGGCAGAAATTTACATATCTCATAGATGTACATTATGGCCTACATTTTCCAAATGAGTACCTCTCAGAGCCCTTTCTTCTCATACTTATAAAAGTTGCTGTTCCCATTTTTAAAAAAATTCATAAAAATAAGTATGAGGTTTTTACAAATAATAAACCCAAATTTTTTATTACTGGCTATGGAGTCCATGTCTAATTCTATATTTTACAAGCCCCCTTGGGGCCCCATGTGCTGAATGAGAGGAATGAAGGAGCTAGTTATCAGTACTAGCTACAGCTAGTTATTAGCTAGTTACAGCTATTTATGTAGTTGATAAAAAATAATTCCACACAATGTTGTACCTGCTGAACTTCCAGGCTGTTGTGCAAAGCACATCAGCACAATTCCTGTTGAGGTGCCATATGCTCATGAGTTTTGATGTGATTTTTTTAGCCAGGCAAAGGAAAACCAGTGATGTGGAGTGACGTCATGACCTCTGTGAGCTCTAAACCAAGGAACATCAGTCTGTCCTTGGCCATGCTTACCATAGGGTGCTTTCCAGCCAACAGCATTGTTATTGGAGTATGTTATTAGTAGTTATAGTTTTAACAGAAACTTCCAGTATCAGAGGTACTTGAAATTAATTGTTATGGTACACTTATATTTTATCCTAAGTATTGCATTAGCTGAAATTTATACAGCAATAAAATATACAGTGGAGTTTTCATGGAAAATTATTATAGTATTAAAACAATGATATTTCCTTACACTAAAAAATTAATTGACTACTTATATTTTAGAACTGTCACTGTTTTTTGGTGGCAGGATATTTTAATCACAGTTCCAGAAATTTTATTACCTTTTATTGAGAAACTAGAACATAGCTTTTTTTTTTTCCAGTCTGTGGACTATATCAGTTGCTTATGTCTTAAGAGCATAATTGCTAATTAAAGCCAGTGAAAATATGGAAACATTAGGAATGTTGCAGAATCAGTCAACAGAATGCTTCAAGATACTGATGCACATGAAGCAATAATCTAAGAAATAAGGAGAATCAGGCTTGAGAGTTAAATTGCTAAGACCCATTCTTAGTAGTGTCATTAGCCATCTTTAGAATAGACCCAGGATCTGTATAACACATGAGTGAAAAGATTGGGAACCCAAAATCAAGCTTATTAGGGTAAACAATCTTAAGGAAGCAAAACTGGATTGTAATTTCAATATGTTAAGGGAAAGACAAGTCAAAATCACTACAGAATTCAGAGAAAGACTATGGTCAATATAGATGAGAAAATTGGAACCTAGCTAAACGTCTAGTTAGTCATAGCTCATACTGGTAGGAACCTTTCATGAAGTCAGTCATTGAGGCTACATTAGCTTAGAGCTGCTAAATGTTCAAATAACACAGCAAAATCTTCTTTTAAAACAAAAAATGTTGTTTTACTTACATTTTTATTTTCCATGTAGGTTGGAAATGCTCTATACTGACAAGGCAAGAATTCTTTAATTATTTACTCAACCACTTGCACTTCTATACAACAAATACTTATTTCCAAATTTTCCTGTATCCTTTTCTGGATTGCAGGGAAAGAAGCTATATCTCTATTTGCCAGAATCTCTTCCCTAATTTTTGGTTTAGTGTCTGCCAGTGAGACAGACTCTCATGAGATTTGGAAGGTGGTATAGAAGTCATAATTCTCCAGCAAATTACCAAGGACCTCACGGGTGCAAAGCAGAAGTCAAGTTCACAGAAACTCCAGTTGAACTGGTAAGGATCATCCACTTTGGTGCTGCAGGCATCCAGCATTGGTGGAAGTAACTTCACTAACACATTTGCTCCCTCAGTTCTTCCCAACAGTTTTGCATTAACATACCTTCTTATTGGAATCCTGATACAAGTGTCCAAAGTTCTTTTTTGTCATGTAAATGTATTATTTTCATTATTAATACAGAAACATGATGTAGGTCTAGGTAAAAATTGCATATGAACAGGGTGCCATTTCCTCTGAAATACTCACTTTAGCAGTTACCATAAAAACTAAACTACATGTCAAAGAGCAGCTAATAAAAGTCTTCCTCCCTCTTTTTTCTTCTTTCTTTCTTTCTTTCTTTCTTTCTTTCTTTCTTTCTTTCTTTCTTTCTTTCTTTCTTTCTCTCTCAACCTCTTCTGTTTGTGACTTTTACAAACTCTAGTTGATTCACAATTTGTCCATGACACTTAAGGGTTAGGGCATGTAAGAATATAATAAATTTAGATTAGTGTTTATTTTGCTTTGACCTGTGCACTCTCTATTCCAAAAGAATAGAGAGCATTGCCTTGGGTATGTGATTTGTATAATTCTCTGCCACAAGCTGCAGAGAAGTTCCTATACTCCAGGAAATAGTTTCATATTCTCTTAGAGTCTAGAATTGTCTACCAAGTATAAACTTGTCTTTGTAATTTCAAGCTGTCTGCAGGCTTTTTTTTTTCCCCACCAGGTTCCAATGTCTGTCTGCCCAGTTTGGAGGTTTTATTGTTGTGGTGGTGGTGGCAGTTGTTTGTTTGTTTGGGGGAGAAGTTTGAAACTTTAATCTTTTTCCCCCTAAGGGATGATGGCAGCATAATCAGGCACTGCTATTACTCCAGACTCATTTCCCATATTTAGAGAGACCATGGATAGGATTAATGATGGTCATTTAGGAAAAGAGGTTGAAATAGACAAGATCTGAAGAGGATGTGATAATCAGAGTGTGCAGATGGATGGAAATTCAACAGGAGAAAACGCCCCATTAGCAGCTCAGCAATTAAAGTCATTTCTTTTAAGAACAGATGTGCAGTGTTCTTTACGGAATATGCTACATGTTTGAAAGGACATGTAGAGAAGAGCAGTTGAGGATAGCTATCATTTTATAAGTCTATGGGATAATGAAATCATTAATTGTAAAAAATAGATTTTGGAGTTTTCATTTGTTCAAAGAAGGACTTAACCTCCAGTCTCCAGTATTTCTTGGCTCTCTCTCTAAGATTAAAATAAGCTGTGCCATCAAAGCCCTTTTCTCACCTGAGCATAAAAAGAACGTTAGGAGCATGACCTTGCTGAAGTGGTTGACCAAATTATAATGAAGGGGCTCACAGGTCAGGAAAAGTCTTGCTCATAATCAAAAAGTCTCTTCAAGTTTTTAGCTCCAAACTCTTTGAAAATGCTAGCTCAAATATTAAGTTCACAGCACCTCCAAAATGTGTTGTCCTGGGGTGAACCAAGAAATTTCACTGCTGTCTGTCATGGTATCTTTCAAACTAGTCACTTGCCATGTATGTTGCCACCATTCATTATGAATCTTCATTATTGTTTCTCTTCTGATGACTCAACATAGCACCATTACTCATGGGCTCCATATCCAGTTTGCCTCTATTCCAATTTAATGCTACTGTTGGTCTGGATTTTAAACAGCCTTGTCTGTAATTTCCAAACTCAAGCAGTCTGAGGAAGAAAACTGTTACTGATGTGCAAATGGTATATTGCATTTCACTTTGCATTATTCATTTTCATTATTCACATCATGGACATTCTGGGCAGAGAGCAGAGGATTTTGAAAAAATACATTCCCAGTGCCATGGGTATCATTTAAGACATAAAGCAATTTTTCTGCAATTTGATTTCATTAGGGCTCATCCAATTTCTGTCAGGTTTGGAGCTTGTTGACCTATGTAGATTTGCATAGCTAATAGTAAATCTAAGGTAAAAGAGCTCTTGCAGGCAATTCTCAAGAGATAAGGAACTAATCTAGAGACCATCATGTGTTGAGGGCAAATCTCAACTGTGGAATCAGTGCCTTTCATTGGCGAAAAATGATTACTATCTGGAGTCCTCGATTGCTTCATCTCAGACTGAGACTCACTAGGTGAAGGTCTGAGGTATGAGAATATTCCATAGGGTATACCTTTGCCTTCTAGTGGGCATGGCCCAATTCTTTGCTCAACAGATTTCCAAAGCTAAGATGGTCAAGCTTTTTGTTTTGCAGTTCTCAGAACTGATCTTCAACTTTTCATTTTCATGAAAGCGTCTTAGTTAGGGACACACTTCGACTACAGAAATGCTACCATGTCTTTCCCAAATCAGCCCCACTGACTCTAATTAAGGTTCAGAAGAATCAATGCTGCACTTTTTTTTTCTGTTGCAGAATTTCTATCTTGACGATTATTTCAGGATTGCCGTGGTTTTGAATGATCTAACTTTCCGTAGTTCCCTTTGATTTTTCAGCTTCAGTGCAGAAAAGATCAATTTTCCCTCTTTGAGGGCTCATGTTTCCCTTGAGGTCACCTTAAAACACCTTTGGCTTTCACTTTAATCATGGCATATTTGCCTCTGTTAGTGCATTGCTTTTTCTCTTTTTTGGTGAATATTTATCATCTCTCAAATTATTGCAGGAATTCTGCCTAGTTTGTCATTTTACCTGTTTGCCAGAAGGAAAACAGCTGTATTCTCAGTGGAACATACTACATAGTAGTGGTCCCAGTTTAAGATAATAAGATAATAAGAGAATATACGCATTTCACTGAAAACAGTCAGCTTATACATGAGATGTATACGTCTTTGGGAGGTGATTTCATCCATTTAGCAAAAAACATTTCTGGTATGTATTTTGGACCTGGCATTGTGTTAGATGCTGAGAAGCAAAGAAGAATAAAGCACTAATTCTGTCAAAAGTTATAGTGAAGGGGTGCACCTGGGTGGCTCAGTCGGTTAAGCGTCTGACTTTCGCTCAGGTCATGATCTCGCAGTTTGTGAGTTTGAGCCCTGCCTCCAGCTCTGTGCTGACAGCTCGGAGCCTGCAGCCTGCTTCAAATTCTGTGTCTCCCTTTCTCTCTAACCCTCCTCTGCTCATACTCTGTCTATTTCTGTCTCTCAAAAAAAAATAAATGTTTAAAAAAATTTTTAAAAAGCTGTAGTGAAGAGAGAAAGGTACTAGAATGGAAGAGCACCCAGCATAGTGGGTCTGCGGTAATAGTGTATGTATCGAGTACCCTAAGACTAGACCGAAGGCTGCTGTTGCCTGACATGCCCTTAATGGGATGGGTGGTGATGGTTAGACACTTTAACACTACAATTAAATAAGGCTGAAAATATGAATGACCAAAGTCACATGAATACAATTTTACTTAATCTAAGGGATAGGTGACGTAGATATAATTAGCTATTTGACCTATACCTATTTTCTTTAAGTAATGATGAGGCATGTGGACAACTGCTTTTAAAATGATATTCTATTTATAAAGTTCATTTGCTTAAACAAATTGTTATCCTCATCTCTAAAGACTAATTGAGAAAGAATATTGTATGTGCCATTGAAGACAAAAATAAGCAAGGCTCTAAGAGGTATGGAAGGCCCAAAAAATGAAGGCTTGGAAGAGGCACGTAACTATTTGTCACGTAAGGGTATGACATCACTTTTGTTTTTTAAACAACAGCAATGACAAAACAGTGTCTATATTAGATCCTTATTTGACACTAGGTTTATATGGGACAGTAGAGAAAGAAGGAAAGGAGAGAAGCTGAAAAACCTCAGGAGAAATTTACAGTTTTGCCTAGGTCCAACCCTGCCTTAGGGATGCCAAAGACTTGGCCATCATCCATTGTTGAGTGAAAGTGGCTCCTTTGTGTAATGGGATCCCGTTTAAATGAAACTGTGGAAACAGTATAAATGTATATACACTTTATGCAATTTCATTCTTAAATGTGATATAAAATATACATATCATAAAAATACATGAAGAGATGCCTAGGGGGCAATTCTCTAAAATATAACTGATTATTTTGTGTATTGGGATTTGAAAGCTTTTATTACATTGTTTTCTTTATTACGCTGTTTCGCTTTCCTTTAATTTAAAAAAAATAATTCAAAAATGCAACAGTATATACCAGGCATTGTGTTATACCCTAAATATACAAAATAAGGCAAGAGCAGATTTAATTTTTCCCTTATTAACATGTATCATTTTCAATAACTGAGAATCATGAGCAATAATGATTGTTTAACCTCAGAGAGATTCATTGTAATCTAGGGGCATTTAACAGAGAAATATTTAAGAGGCATAAGTCTGGCAGATGTGTTAGTATACTCCATATTGCATGAAGCCTGAACCCCTGAGAAATTAGAGTGGTCTTTCAGCATCATGATAAGCTTCTTCCCCCAAAATATTTAACCTATTTCTTTAGTTTGGATATTTGTTCTGTGGCTAAACTATATTTCTGTCTGCCTGCAGATAAATTTTTGTTTATTTCTAGTTTTGCACTTTAGTTGGAAATTGGAGGTAGTTGGGCTGGAGAAAGTTTGTAGAGATGATAAGTTTTATGAAGCAACCGTAAGGTTAACTTAAGTGATATAAAAACCAGGGGGAGCTGGATTTGTATTGTTACAATGGGACAGAAAACAGAAAGATTGAATTAAAAGATGAAACACAAGAAACATGTCTGGGAAGTGAATTGTGTATTAGAATTATTTCCCCAGGGAAGACATGTAGCCTCAGCGCTAAGATTATATGCAAAGTAGATGCTTTCTTTACGAAACAAATCCTTTGAGAAATACTTTAAAACAGAATGTTTGTAGTTACATTCTCTGGCAAAGTGTGTGTGTGTGTGTGTGTGTGTGTGTGTGTGTGTGTATGTATTGTGTGTATAATGTTTTAAAGGAATCAAAATTTATATCCTAAAATCATGTTAAGATTTGAGTTTTTTTTAAGTTCTGGAATTATCAGCTTTGTTTATCTCAAATGTTTTGAGGTTATAGATTTGTTTCATTAAATGATAACAATGTGTGAATTAGGAGGAAAAAAACCAAACACAGGATGGTAAGCAGTGATAAGAAAGTGTGAGCTCAGAGTCTAGGAAAGCAGTATTGTAGGAAGTGTGTTGGCCTGAATATTTTTTTCTACAAAACATTTCCTGTAGTGAGCACCCTATAATTATCTGAAGCCACTTATTCAGGATCAAGAGGACCAAGGTTTTGGTTAGAGAATGTCTTGGTCCTCCCTCTTAATATTTAATTAAATTTTTATTTTAAAATAATTTATATTATTTGATTCACGAATAAAATAAACACAGGTAGATTTTACAGATGATAGTAATGCTCTAAAAACTTATTAGTATGCACATACAAATGTAAGAGTAGTTTGTCTGTAGAGGGCTAGTGGAGAGATTAAACATAATTATGAATAGCTTCTTGGAGGAGAAATAATTTAAGTAAATTTCTCAAGTTCTAGGACGACACAGGAATGTATCTCCCCACACTGAGTGAGAATCATATGTGTAGAGTTTACACTGAGCAGTTAGGACTCCTAGGATACAATCAGAATGCAAATTTATTTTTCCTCTCTTGACTGCTAAAACCTACTGTGGGAGACTGTTTTATTTCCCTCTCATATAACATTTTGGAGTGGTTTCATGACTTTTGGGGCTTCTTGAAAAATCAGAATCCTCTGGTCATGTGTGTTGTCAAAAAAGTCTCCATTTAGTAATTAAAATATGCAGTTCAGAGTGATAATTGAATATCTCAGCTTTATTCCAAGTTCAAGGTTCTCTCTGTCCTAACTATAGGGCTTGCTTCCAGTTGTATTCCTGCAGGGGAGAAAAAGGGCCTTGGTAAGCTTCTTTTCCAATTCTTTGCATCCCTACCTGTTGCTTCTGACTTTATTTGCCCAGCTTTTGGCTTCCCTGGGCTCCTTCTTGTTTGCAGTCTGGCAAAACAGATTACACTTGACTGAAACTCATGTATCTGGCGTTGAATGTCTTTGGCCATGGCTGATACTCGCCTTCTTGGTGAGCCTCTTCAGATTTCCCTCTTCATGTCTCTGACTACAATACTCTTGATATCAGGGTGCCATGCCTTGGCTGACAGCAGAAGATGCCTACTCTTAATATTATGCCTCTTTTTGCCAAGGTCTCCTTGCCCTGTACAGGAAGCCCTCCTAGAGAGTATTATTGAAAACAATCCTCACCTGATATTCCTTCTGCGATTTATACAGCTGGTGAACACACACCTTAGCCTGACCTTGTGGAAATGCACTTATTCCCAAATGGTGTCCTCTGCTCCAGTGCCACATAAGTCTTCAGCCAACACCGCACCCATGAGCCAGACATCCCTCCATTGCATCCTCAAAATCCAGGCACCACATATCCTCTTCTCCGAGTAATTTCTTCAAAGGTCCCCTCACAATGTGTGAGATGAGATAAAAGTCTCCATCATCCTCCCTATGTGGACGCAAAACCCTGAGGACTCCCTCTAAAGTAAACTTCTCCTTAATTTCTCTCTTCTTCTTCTCTTCTGCTTTAGTGCTTAAATAGACTTAATGTGGCTATAAGGGGCCATGTCTCGGGAAATTAGAGTTTTTGATTGTTTTAAAATGTCCTTTTAAGGTAATTTAGCATAGGAGATTGTTGCTACCTGTTGTCTTAGCTTTAGTTAAAACTGAGTCAGAAAGTTCTGTATTTTAGTATCCCATTATAAATATATTTACATATATTTTTATATAATGTGTGCACATGTGTATGCTTGAGTGTATGCATATATGTGTGTATATATGCCCTCTCTCTCTCTCACATACACATACACATACACATACACATACACATACACACACAGACACAATTTGCTTTTTTTTTTTCAACATTTATTTATTTTTGAGAGACAGAGCACAAGTGGGGGTGGGGCAGAGAGAGAGAGAGAGACACACACAGAATCTGAAGCAGCTGTCAGCACTGAGCCTGACGCGGGAGCTCCAACTCACAAACTGTGAGATCATGACCTGAGCCAAAGTCAGATGCTTCACCGACTGAGCCACCCAGGCACCTCCCCTCCCCCCACAGACACAATATGTGTCTTATTATACAGCCATTATGGAGGTTTTCCCAATGTAAACCCTATTAGGTTCTGGCGATACAAAATTAGTAAGGCCATCTTTTTGCTGTAGGGGATCTCATTTTGGTCAGGGTGGTAGACATAAAAACAGATAAATACATTGTAAAATGAGACTTGCTACTTTCAAGCTCTGTCAGCTACTTGAAGGACAAACAGGATTAACTATAATGGAGTGGAGGATAGGACCAGTGATTGGTCAGGGTAGGGATCTTCAAGTTAATGGACAGTAATTAGAACTCCAGCCTATAAATAGCAGAACATTCCTGGAGCTGTTGTAGAAAATGTATGTGTGAGATCACTTTTGTGTCATTATATTGATCCAGCACTTAGGATTTCCTGCTTCTTGTCTATCCTCCTTCTGCCTACTTTTAAGAGTGCAGTGCACTCTGAAAATGTCTCACTTGCCATATCCCATCAGAGAGGAGCCCGACTTTTAGAAACCAGCCTAATCAGACAGCTGTATCTGTTAATCAAGAATAATATTGTTCTCTAGGATACAGACCGTTTTTAGTAAAACTGGATTGTAGAGACAGTTTAGTTCAAGTTTCCACATAAAAACGTTTTGTTTTTCATCAAAATTCAGTAAAAAGGGAATCTGAGTTGTGTGTCGTATGACTGTGCAGATGAAAATATGCAGACTCCAAGAAATTTAGTCTTGAAAAATCAGTGCAATTGTAAGGAAAATGCTTATATGTTGAGAATCTACTCAAAAACTGAGCAAAATTCAGGGTCAAATAATTCTCTTGAGTAAATACAACAGTAATTTCTTAAAAAGGAAAGACGTGTTGTTCAATTTCTACATGTCAAAGAAAGTGAGTCAAATTGTTTTCTCCAATACTTAAAAACATTGTTTTCCATGGGTTTAAAATAGAAATATTTTCCATGGATTGCACTACTTGAAAATATATTATATTTATTAATTAGAAAGGCCACTAACTCCTTAAATAGTTTTTACATGTGTATCTGTTAAATGATATTAACGCTTTAATGTCTGGTATTAATCTTTCCTTAAAGAATGTTAGCCTAGCCTGTGGTGCACCTTTTATTTGGAAGGCAGTTGTCAGTGTTTCATATGGTAATGACATAACAAATTTGCAAGCTATGTTTTCTTATGTACTTCAGGTTTATAAGTGAATTTAGTGTGGTTATTGTCCTAACTTGAACTAGTTTAGTTGTCTGGGGACTTCCTGGAGAATTTACAGGACTTTTACAGATATTTTAGGGTTGACTTCAAATTGAAACCATATTTGTTTATATATCCTAAAGTACCTTTGAACAAGAGTTCCAAGAGAATAGTGTCAGTAAACCTGAAATATGTGGTTGTTTTTTTTAATGTTTATTTATTTCTGAGACAGAGAGTGACAGAGCATGAGTGGGGGAAGGGCAAGGAGAGAGGGAGACACAGAATCTGAAGAGGCTCCAGGCTCTGAGCTGTCAGCACAGAGCCCGACATGGGGCTGGAACTCACAGACCGTGAGATCATGACCTGAGCCGAAGTCAGACGCTCAACCGACTGAGTCACCCAGGTGCCCCTGAAATATGTGAAGTTTTAAGACCAAATCTGACACCTGAGAAAGATGGAGCTTACAGACCCCAAACAAATTGGCTTTGTCTATTAACCCCTAATAATCTCCTTAGACCTTCTTCAGAATGTTATGCATCCATGTTTGAATATTAGTATTCATGACAATCTGAAAACTGGAGTTTATTGGGTTTTAATCCATAACTCAGACTATGTGATAGCATATGAAATACTAAAGAAATACAGCAGGGAACGGATATCTATGGCCTTCTGTCACCAGTTTATGCTGACATTTCAGAGCACCTCAGCAGGATTCATAAGGGAACACACACTGAACTCAGTGCCCCGAAACAAATGACAGCATCACTGTTTGCTGAGATGACATGGTCTGATGAAACTCAGCACCAGATTTCTAGACACCAGCACTATGGAAATCCACCTGGTCCCTAAATGTGACAAGTCGTGGCTAATACAGTATGTCATAGCCAGCCTCATCACTCGTCTTTCTAATATAGGCTGATGATTTAACTTTTGCAAAGGAAAGATCAGGAAAAAAAATGAAGATGGTGAGACTCTCAAATTATCCATCTACTTATTCAGTCACTCCTGACTGCTTAAAACCAGTTTCTTCTCACTTACCTTTTTTTTAAGTGTCCTTATTATCCCCTCAAACTCATCTTAGCCTTTTGGTTTGGTATCCCCCAACAGAGAGCCAACTGTTAGTTTTTATGAAGCCATTCTCTTCTGAGACTTCTCCTACCTCTGTTCATTTATTCCTACTTTTTCTCCCTGTTCCTTTGCATATCATTGAAATGTTCTTGTCCTTCAGCATTCTTCCCTTCTTTCTTGTCTCTCCCATGTCTGTGTGTTTTCCCATGTTGACCTTGTTTATTCTCATAACTGCCACTGCCTTCTCTATGCTGGGGATATTCAAATATATGACTCCATTGTGATGATCTCCTTTGAACACCAGTTCTGTTTATCCAGCTGCCTCCTAGACATCTCCACTTGGATGTCTCACGGGTGCCTCATCAGACTGTGTGTTAAATGAAAAGAACATTATTCCCTCTATACCTGCTCCCACTGTGTATTGCCAACTCTCCATCAGTCTGGAACCCACCATCTGGTTACTAAGGAGACCCACTGAACTCTAAGTGCTTTGGTCAATATTCCCATTTCTCCCTTCATTGATATCTTCACTCCCAAAATTTGATGCTGGGACTTCGACATCCTTACTAATGATTTCTCCAATAAACTGGCTTCCAGGGGCGCCTGGGTGGCTCAGTCGGTTAAGCATCAGAGTTTGGCTCAGGTAATGATCTCGCAGCTTGTGAGTTCAACCTCCGCTTCAGGCTCTGTGCTGACAGCTCAGAGCCTGGAGCCTGCTTTGGATTCTGTGTCTCCCTCTCTCTGCCCTTCACCAGCTCATGCTCTGTCTCTCGTTCTCTCAAAAATAAATAAACACTAAAAAAAAATTTAAACTGGCTTCCAGATCCTTGACTCTTGTCCAAACGTCTCATCCTCCACTCTGAGACATCCACTCCCATGATCAGCCTAGACCTTTCTAATCTTTAACACATACCTGTCATCCTTTTAGCTTTCTTCCTTTACTGCCCCAACTCCAGGGATTTCTCAAAGCCCTTAGTACCTTTTCACAAACTCCTGATCCTACCCTACTTTTCACTTTTCCTCATCTCTCTCATGTTTTCAGTCACCTACTTAGCCATTTTAATCCCCATGGCCAGTCATTACAAATACATCTCATGTATACCCCCAGCTCTTCCCTCCCTCTCACTGTGGACTAGCAAAAACAACCCAGTTAAATCTGGTCTTTCATGTACTCTGTACCTGGACCTGAGCAGATGACTATGAAGACAGAAAATCACACAACTGTTCTGACAGATCTTTAAATCTGTGATAATTCACCTTAAGTCATCTGCCCAGGGTTACCTAAATAATTTTCTCCATTTCCCCATTATATTCACTCTCCTACTTTTATAGATCAATCATATATACCTTTTATCCTGTCTCTAATTTCCACCACATTTTCCTTGCTTTGATTCTTAGCTGGTAACTTTGTTTCTTATTTCAGAGAAAATAGACCCTACCATGCAAAAATGTCTACCTTCTCCTTCAAACAAATCCATCTGATAAGGCGCTGGGGCTTCCCTCTGATAGCCAGCAAAGAAATGAAACCTCCTACCATGCTGAGAGAGCATTCTGGGGAAGTAGGCACACCAGCTGCCCTCAGCCTTCCACAGTCTTGGCTGCCATCTTAACTATAACTTCATGTGAGACCTTGGACCAGAAGCACTGCCCTAAGCCACTCCCAGACTCCTTACTCTCAGAAATTGTGTCAGATAGCAAACATTTATTGTTTTAATCTGCTAAGTTTTGAGCTAATTTATATTACAAAAAATAAATAATACATCGTATTATTTTTGCCATAGGAGCTTTATTTAAATAAAATATAACCAGTGTGAAATTCACCTCCTTACTAAGATCTTACCCATTTTGTTGTAACAGATTCAAATGGTTTCAAAAATTATATAGATTAACTTAAATTTAAGCGCATCTATAAAGTTATTCTTCTTTGCAAAATTACTTTGTAAGTAAAATAGCTGACTAGCAGATTAATTATAAAATACCTTGCACAGTCTCTTAATAGGGGTAAAAAATATGAGGGATAGTCAGGAAGTGGAAAAGAGGATCATGTTTGCTGAGTGGGTGAATGTCAGCCTGTCTAGAGTAGAGGGTACAAAATGGGGACAAAGTCAAGTAATCTGCCTCCAGACAATCAATTACTTTTGGAATTTATTAAAAAAACACACCTCACAAAAACGACCTTTAAGTTCAAATATTTATTGACCATTTACTATTTGCCAGGAATTGGGCTAAACATTCAAAGATAAGCAAAGCTAGGTCCATTTTCTGGAAGACTCTGGTGGGAGAGTGAGAGAATTTGGGGAAAACCACATCTATGTGGTGTCAAGTGGAGGCACCTTTAGAACACCTGAAAGTTTCTTCTGGAACATTGCAGTAGGTCACACAAATAAGTGTTAGGATAGAAGGCATACTGAAGAAAGTGAGGTGAAATGTTCTTACCACAGTTTTAAAAAATAGATTAAACATTCTCCCATTAAACTGTAGTAAATGATCCTTGTGGTTTTGTGGTTTCAGGTTTATCCTGAGGTTCCCCTGTCCCTTAAACATGAAGAATGACTTTCCCTTTCAACTTCAGGTGTTCCCTTCTCTATCCGTGTAAACACTGAGGATCTGGTAGAAGAGATACATCATTTTGTTGGCCTTGAGGACAGAATCTCACCTTGATGACAGACCAGATTTATAAGCAGAGTGGTCAGATTAGGTTCATTAGCGGCACTGATACCTGCTGGCCGTGATGTTGGAAGACCACCTGAGCCCCCTCAAGGAGAGGAAGTTTGGGGTCATCTTCTAGCAACACCAAATGGAATCATCTAATGTCAAGCATTTGTTTTCCTTGCCTGATGTTCAACTTAATAATATTATGAGAAAAGGATGGAAGGGAGAAAGAAAAAGACCAATAAACAAAGGGGGGGAGGGTGGGGGAAAGAGAAAAGGTAAAGAAATAATGGAAAGAAGGTTGCAGGTGCTTGAGCGAGAGCTAGAAATGCATGGCCCTTGGGAAACATTTGAAAACTGTTTCCTTAGATAAAGAACTTCTGCTCTTTCAGCCTCAACCAGAATAATTGGTGAAACTCTTGCCTTCCCCAAGACAATTTTGTCTGCAGTAGGGTTCTTGTGGGGCTCAGGAATTATTCCTCAGGCAGCTGTCAACCCTGTTGACTATTTTCTTCATAGCTGTGAGCTGACAGTTGCGTATCATTCCTGTTTCCACATGATTCTCTTCTACCCTGCCAGACTGCTTCCCCTGTGGAACTGCTCGTGATGCAGAATGGGAAGCTGATGCTGTGTCCCCTGTGTAAGGCACACCCCATTCTGTGGTCTCTGTGCCTGTGGCCTGGCCACTATACCACACGGGACAGACAGAGGGCTGGGCATGTGCTCCATGACAGGTCCTTCCTTACACTGCACACTCACTGCAGCATGGAAGCCAACACAACCTCTGGTGTTCTCACCTCCTCTCTGGCATTGTTCTAGTACAATAGCATGACCCATCTCTTGCAGTCTGAGCTGGCTGTTCTCAAACTGGATCATGCATCAGAATTACCTGCAAGGTTTGTTAACACAGCCTGCTGGTCTTCACCCTCAGATATTCTCATTCAGTAGGTCTGGGTAGGTTCAGTTGCCTAGGAGATGCTGAGACTCCAAATTCAGACCTTTAAATATAGCATTTCTCACTTTGAGAACCTCTGACCTAATCCATAGCATTGAGCTTGTCATTCTCTTTGCTTCAGCTTAATATCTTATAGCTTTCTTCTGTCTTCTGTGGGGGAGTGGGGAGAACAGTTGTGTGAGTGTCATAGCAGTCCAAGCCAAAGGGTGGTGACAGAAAAAATGGAAAGTGACCAGGATTAGGGATATGTTAGAGTTAGTGCCCATAGGACTTACTGGGGAAGTGAATAAGGAATACAGGGGAAAAGGAATTATGGACATGGGCTGGAGCAACAATGAATGATGTTAATTTGCTGAATCGAGGAGGTAAGTTAGCACAATGGGGAGTGGAGGTTGGATATCAGTTCTGTTTTGATATGTAATTTGAGATGTCCCTCCAACACCAGAGTGGAGATCTCAAGTAGAGGGTGGATATGTGAATCTTGAACTCAGGGAAAACACATAAGTTCTAGGATCCACAGAAATCAAATGATATTAATGCCATAGGTCTGGGAGAAATGTGTAGACTTGGGAAAAATAGCGGCGAGTACTCCAGGCACTGGGCCCTTTGGTTTCATTATCTCATACAAGGCCTCAATGTGCTCACATCTGAGATGAAAATAGAGATTTAGGAAAGGGGAAGCTTGACCTACAGTTTGTGATTGAGTAGGGTGAGAATTAGATCAACTGTGCTGAAAAGTACAAAAGGCTATATAGTCTTAGCCACTATGCTACCCTGGGGAATGCCATTAATGTGATGGCTAAGTACGAATTTAAAATCTTTTTTAGACCTTCACATAAAATATATTTAAAAAGTGGAATTGGAAACATGTACTAATGACTTAAACAGTGAATACAACATGCTGTAATGTATTTTTACTTGATCCTTGATAAGTCTAAGCAGTAATAAGGATTATGTCATTTAGATCTTAAAAGATTTATCTTAAGACTTTGATAAATGCCGAGTCCATGATTGCAGTTATCTTAAAATAACTCACTCAATTAATTTTAAGTGTGTGTAGAGGGGGCAGGGTGTAGAAATGGGATCACTTTGTATGAATGATGGGTAGCTTTTGGCATGCTAACAAGAGCGATAAAGTAGGAATGGAGATGTCAGCAGGTGCACTCCCCAACACAGCTGCCACTTGCAAATTGGAAAGAAAAATAATATTAGGCCTAGTGTGAGCAGAGCTAAACCAGGATTTAAGAATTTCCGAAAGCCTAGAAAATCCTCAGAGGGAAAAGCAAGAAAGAAATGAACCAAGAACTAAATATTGAGGGCAGCATTCTGTGAAAAAAGAAAAAAATGCCTTAAAATAAGTATTTAAAAGACCTAAAAAATGGAAATAAAATATTGTTGTAAAATACTGAGCTTGACTATTGAGGGTGTCTGTTTGTGTCAGACAAAAACCAGACTCCAGACATGTCCCATTATCATATAACACATTCTAGCCAAAATTGTTCATTAAAAGCAGAGAAAGGTAGATTCCTACAGTAATCACATTTTATTATCTAATATATTCACAGCCTCTCCCTAAGGCAAGATAAGGACAGCGGGAAATTTTTTATCATGCATGCATTTATTCTAGACAGAAGTCCTAGTTTCAATCTCTGCTCCTCCTGACCAGCTATGTAAACTTGGACAAAATAGTTAACCAAGCATCAGTTTCCACAAGTAAAAGGGAATAATAATAATACCACCTTGTCAACTTACTAAGAAATTAAAGGAGAAAATTCATGTGATCTGCTCTGCAACATGACTAGACACTCAACAAATAATTGCTTTTGCTATTAATCGTAGATCCTGATCTCTAAGATATATGATCAAGTAGAAAGAAAATTGAAATCCACCTCTAATATAAAGCAGAATAAGGTAAGGGTCAAGTGAATATAAATAATGATATAGAATAGTGTCTCTGTGTGCTCATAGTAGTTGGCCAAGGCTAGTGATTTAAGCCAGTCGTTGAGTCCAATTGCTCATAGAGGTTGAAAGTCTATCATTCCTGGCATTCAAAATCCTGAAGCAGGGGTAGTTTGGAGGAGAACATAATTCAATTGTGGTTTGATTTGAGAAAGCTTTTGGAAAGTTTACTAGTTGGCATCATAGAAGCATTTCATAAAATCATGTATTTGTTTCTGAAGATAAGAAGCTGGATTTTGTTCCAGGGCTTTGTGAAAGTATTTTCCTTAAGAGCACCAATTCCAATGATAATTTTTGGGATTTTGTTTTTTAAAATGCCTTCACACATTTTTTGGAGTATTCCAATTGGTACGGTATCCTTAGTATTTGAGAGAAGATTGATTTTTTCTTGGCCAAAATGCACCTGAACAAAATATTGAATTATATCACCTTTAAAATAATTTTGGCTAAAAGCTAAGTAGTTCTCTAATGACACGTGGCATTAAAAAAACAATTTGTACATTATCTGTCAAGTCACTATGTTTATTTGGATTGTGCATATTTTGGCGTGTTAATTCATCCACTTATTACCATTACTTTATAATCTCATTTTTATATGTTTATGATGAGAAATTGAGAGGTGTGATACAATTATTAGAGAACAAATATATCTAGAATGTTATATCCTGTGATTATTATAGGGGAGTGCTTTGTGATTCAAGAACTTTTTTGCCAAAGCTACAAAGAGTCTCTACTTCCTGCAAAGAGATTATGACCAAATTTATCACCACCAATGTGATCTACCATCCATCTTCTTCAGGTACCTTGTTTTCCCTGTTTCAGTCATCCTCAGCTAGCTCCTTGAAGACTATATTCCTGACAGCTCCCACAATTCACCAACACATCTGTCTCTGAGACAGTCTTGACATATTGATGCAATACCACATGTTCCCTATTTGATTTAAAATTTAAGATTTCAATATGAGGAAAGCTATCATACCACAATCACATTTAATTCTTTCAACAACAAGCAAATATGTTAACATATTTTAAAATCACAGGAGGTTAAAACTAGAACAAATTTGAGTAAATTGTAAAGGTGAGCAAGAACACTTTTGTCTGGTTCAAATTGTTGAATGTTTTCTTTCACTTCCTCAATTCTAGTTTAGTGAGTCTAAGACTTACAGTGTGTAAATATCTCTATATATTATAGTTAATTTAAAGGACTTCCTAGGAGTAGATTTGAAGTAGATTTTATTTTGGCCTTAGCTCTAATTTTAGAGCCACCGCCTCTCTCTTTAACCCCTAGCCCCCTGCAAAGGTACACACGTAAGATTTACCTCCATCTTAACTCCCCATCTTCATACTGATGTGCCTCAGAAGTAGGTCATGCTCCTAGATCATTCCCCAAAAGCTCACCTTCCATTGTACCTTTTTATGCCGCTGTGGAACTGATACATACCTTCTTGCTCTGGTAACATTCTTTCCCTGTTAGTTCTGGGTCTCTGTCTAGTCCTGAGACCCTGTCTGAACCGCCAGTAAGTGAACAGAGCCCTGCAGCATTGACTTAATTTTGTCCCCCTCCTTCCCTGGAATTAGAGCATTGACTCCACCACCCTGAGGGCCTCTCACTTGACTCTGATAAGGGAGTCCCACCTCAGCTCTTTGCTGTGGTCGGTCTCTATACTAATATTCCACACCAGCACTGACTTGCCTACTTTTTTGGTTGTTACTATTGCTGACAGAATACCACCAGAGCCAGTTTTGTTTTCTGAGCTATTATAACTCCAGTGTTTATGCCTCATCCAAGAACCTAATTCCCTCCTGCTCTCTCAGTTTTGTAGGCTTTCAGTAAGAAAAGAAGAACTGTATTGCTGAATCCATGGATAAAATATACCAAGTTTTATAGAATGCAAGCCTTTTTGAATTGTGTAGTAAAGAAGACACTGGTTTAGTTCTCATCCTGACCAGGTTCTAACTTTACCACTGATTAGATTTATAATTGCAACAAGTAACCTATCTTCTCTCCCCTCAGTGTCCTCATCTGTTAGAGTTATTGTGATAATTAAATATGATCATATGTGAAAGGTGCCTAGCAGGGATGACACAGTTTATTTTCCAGTATGAAAAAAAAAACTTATCTCCCCTTCCTTCATTTTAGGATATGAAAAAGGGGAGGAGGTATCACTTTCTTCTTGGGATGAGAATCCTCCTCATAAGTATGGATTTCCAACTTGAACTAGAATAGGAAAATCTTTAGAGCCCAGTTTGATTCCAACTTGGTTAATTCAAATTTGTTTTAACATTAGCCATTTGCTGCTCTCCAGAAGAAGTTTTGCCAGCGTTATATCCATCTGACCTTCTGCAATGAAAGAGAATGGAATTGTAGTAACTAGGTACAAGTGGAGGGCGTAAGCAGATGTTAACTAATATGGTTGGTGAAAACTGGTGAGGTGAGCTGAAAAATAAGACATGTGGAGTTCATTTGCAGATTAGTTATTATTTTACTACAAAAAGAAGTGATGTGTATGACCCACAGCTAAAAAATAAATTCAGGCTTTTAAGACAAAGTGGCAGCTTAACTTTTACTGAATTTTTCTTTTCTGTCTCTTAGGAGATTCTGATATTTTCATTATGTTGCAGCACTCAGTAACTTATATACTGACTTATAAATTAAGCATACAAGAGATGGTGTAGTTTATATGTTAAATATTATTCTATATGTTGGAAGAGAGGTTTAAAAAAATCTATTGTGCCCTAAGACTTCTTTCTTTAAATTGCAAATTAAATTATTAGTAATAAATGTTACAAGGAAGGTATATAAATAGACATACAGCAAGTTGCCATTAGTCATACAGAGAAGCAGAGCAGAGCTGGAATCAAAACACACATTTCTCAACCAAGAATATGTAGGTAGCTGCCTACATGGTATAATTTGGTGGTGAGATTTTCCTACCCCAAAATATCTCTACTGAAATTTTATTACTTCTTTTGGTTAATCTGAGACCAACTAAATATTCTAGAAGGGTTATGACAGTAAAGAAGTTAACAGACCTTAATAAAAGCAGTCACAGAAATATAACACCTTAGAGTTAGAAGAGTTGTTTCATTGGCATTTAATTCAGTTCCTCACCCAATTCCTGTGAAGTTCCTCTTTGTTTCTTCTGACTGGTGGTCATCCAGGCAAAATGCTCTCAGTAAGTTCCTCTCCTCAAAGAGCAGACCATTCCACTGGTGGCCATCTCTTTTCCTTTTTCAGCTTTATTGAGATATAATTCACATAGCACATATGTTAACTTTGTGATGTACAGATTTTTTATTTGTTTTAGTTTTTTTTTTCCCAAGTGGGCTCCACACACAATGTGTGCTTGAACTCATGACCCTGAGAGCAGGAGTCTCATGCTCTACTGACTGAGTGAGCTAGGTGCCCCAAGGTATACAACGTTTTGATTTGATGATACAAGATGATGGTGATATCATTTTTTGGTTCCTCCCTCTCCTTTGCTTCTCATATCAAATGAATTACAAAAATCCTGTTGGTTCTGCTGGCCTTCTCTTATGGTGAGAAGACTTTTTGGCACTGAGGCACAGTGATGAAGAGCAAAGGGCTGGACTGTGGAGTTGAAGACACGTGATTATTTATCTTGGTTCTGTCCTTTTCTACTTGTGTAAACTTGGCATGTATGGCAGATGGTTAGGACTTTAACTCATTCATCTAGAAAAGAGATAAAATGCCTACGTCATAAAGTTGTTGGGGCTGGTTGAAATAAGTTATATAATTGCTACATATAACACCTGGTAACGCCTCAAAACTTAAATGCTGTTTCCTTCTCTTTACTCATCCAAAGTGTCCCTCATGGTAACTTCTACTAATTAGTTTTAGGTCTGCTTTCTGGATCCACAAATTAGGTTTTGTTTCTCTCTTCATTTCTCTCTCCTTCTTCATTTCTCCCTCCCTGCCCCATTTTTCCTTACTTTCTATATTTAACAAGGAGAATGAATGGTGATCTCTTTCTCTGATTTATCAGTGTCATAAGCATGCGGAAAAAATAATGTGGTTGTTTTAACATAACTTCTTCCACCTAAAACTGATATTAATATCCTTAATTATTAATGTATTTTTTATTAGTACCCAAAATCCATCTGCTTGATCACCGATAACTAAACCAGACTTTTATGTAATGTCAAATGAACTATTTTTCCTTAAATTTTCTTTCTTCCTTTCAAAGTAAGGATAACACTTGCTCATATTCTTATATTTGACACAACTACTTTAATATTTAATATTGTCCATAGATAAAGTTTGAAATGTAATTGGACTACTGATAAAAATTCATCTAAAATATCTAGAAAGTCTTACCATTTACTGTTTGGCTTTCTAATCTATTTTATTTGGCTTATTGTTTCCAATTTGAAGATTTTTCTCTTAGGTAGAGAAAAGCTGAATTGTTTTGTCTTATTTTTATCATCTGTTAGTGTTAGACCATCTGTTCCAAGCACTGAGGCTATTCCTTTTTTATTCTTCTTGCCCAAACATATTTAAAATAAAGCCTTTTCAGTTCTGTGCCATTATTTTCAAGTCTTAGTTCATTCTGGGTTTTAACATTCCTGAGACAGAGCTTGGAAGTATCATAATACTCCTGTTTATTTATTCTTGATGTGGACTTTCCTTCTCATCTTTCGTACATGTGCTTTAAAAACCAACACACTTAATAGAAGGCCCTCTGTGCTACTCTGACTTTCTCTTTTTCTTCATTTGTATTTGTATACTCAAAATTTAATATTTAAAACTTAAAATTAAATTCTCTTTTGAGAATTGGAAAATCTTCTTTGGATCTGAACATAGGATCATACTTTCCTCTGATAGGCACCAAATTTTATGAATTAACTTGTTGGTAAGTTATACATCTGTGTGGTCATTTTATATACATCTGTTTCTCACACTGGACTCAAACTCCCTAAGGTCAGGAATCATGGCTTTTTTCTTTTCTTTTTTTTTTTTTCTGAAATTTATTGACAAATTGGTTTCCATACAACACCCAGTGCTCATCCCAAAAGGTGTCATGGCTTTTTTCTTAACATAGTTTTCTCAATGACTTACACAGGGTCTAGAGCATAAAAGGCATTCCGTGGGAACTCACTAAGTGCAATTATTTAATAAATATTAGCTTTGAGTATCTGTTTGTCCTCAGCTTTGCCCAGAGCTCAGGTGCTTGAATCTTCTGAGCAGACAAAAGGCTGAGAGCACAACACAATAAATAGATGGTTTTCGGGGTGCCTGGGTGGCTGAGTTGGTTGAGTGTCCGACTTCAGCTCAGGTCCTGATCTCAGGATTTGTGAGTTTGAGCCCTGCATTGGGCTCTGTGCTGATGGCTCAGAGCCTGGAGCCTGCTTTGGATTCTGTGTCTCCTTCTCTCTCTGCCCCTCCCCCAACTTATGCTCTGTCCCTCTCTGTCTCTCAAAAATAAATGTAAAAAAAAAAAAATAGATGGTTTTCCTTGTTAGGAACAGAGGAAGGTCCAACAAGATGGCACAAGAATTGTTTCCCTTTTTTCATTCTTCTGCTGCTAAAAACTGCTGAAATTTTCACAAACTGCTGCTCTCAGACCAAGGTCACATAATACTTCCATTTCACTTACATATTCATGTTTTTAACCCATGAGTCATTTATTTCCAACCAACCCCAAAGCAGCAACATAAAGGCACATTCCAAGCTCATGGTATTTGTCTGACACTTCTGTGTTGACCAGGTAGATTTAGTCAAGTTTTAGTAAGACAGTGCCCGAAACCCAGCTCCCTGGATATTGTGCGGAAAAGGTCTAGATGTCGCTGACACATAATGATGAATTTGCAGCAGTCTGAGGACAGAAGAGCTGGAGCCATCATGACTTGGAGAGACCCCCTTAAGTTTCTCTTCTTATTTTTTTTTTCTGACTATTTTTAAATCAGGAGTGTTTTCAAAACTAAGGGGCAAAAAAAAAGGAAGAAAAATATTGCTGACTATAATTTTAAAGTATTTCAATAGATTTTGAATAACTTTATCCATGTGGAAGGAATTGACATTTAATGCAGTAGAAGGTGAGGTGAAATAAAGATAAAATAGCTAACCTTTGACTAAATGTCCATCAACTGATGAATGGATAAAGAAAATGTGGTTTATATACACAATGGAATACTATGTGGCAATGAGAAAAAATGAAATATGGCCTTTTGTAGCAACGTGGATGGAACTGGAGAGTGTGATGCTAAGTGAAATAAGCCATACAGAGAAAGACAGATACTATATGGTTTCACTCTTATGTGGATCCTGAGAAACTTAACAGGAACCCATGGGGGAGGGGAAGGAAAAAAAAAAAAAGAGGTTAGAATGGGAGAGAGCCAAAGCATAAGAGACTGTTAAAAACTGAGAACAAACTGAGGGTTGATGGGGGGTGGGAGGGAGGAGAGGGTGGGTGATGGGTATTGAGGAGGGCACCTGTTGGGATGAGCACTGGGTGTTGTATGGAAACCAATTTGTCAATAAATTTCATATATTAAAAAAAAATAATAAAAAATAAAAATTAAAAAAATAGCTAACCTTTGAACTATAATAAATAGTTCTTGGAGAGTGGTGTGTTGAACTTAAAACTGTATTCACGGATCGCAAAACATGGCAAGCTGAGCTAAAGCTTCCATCCAAAACATGATATAGAGTAGAACAATTAAAAATTATGTATTTGAGCTCCAAAGGAAAGATATCCTCAGGACCCAGGACAGGAGAAAACCGACAGCTCTGTGGTGCAAGTCGGGAGTTTCTGACCTGGACTGAAGGTCCGACAGCCCATTCAGGTACTGGTTTTGGGGTCTGTTGTACAATGGATGCTACTCTGTATTACAGTTATTCTCTCCTTATCTCGAACCCTTCAGTAAGGGGTCTTTAAAAAGCCCCAGATTGGTTTTTGCTCTGCTTCAGGGAACAGGGAGAACAGGGCTTCCTCCCTGGGGCAATAGCAGGGCTTTGAGGCACTGGGGGCAGCTGAGCTGTGGCCACATGAGAGGACTGAAGACTGAGGCACTGCCACAGAGCAGAAACACAGAGAGCCACAGTGAGCCAAGGGCTGGTGGGGGGACTTTGCAGGAAGGGCAAATCCTCATTATTTGACCACTTAGAGCTCCTGTCATAATAATACAAGTATGGGAAAAGGTATTTCTTTATTTTGAAGCCAAAAACAAGTGAGACTTTTGATATAGGGCTCATATAAACTAGAATGGAAAGAGCCTTAGCATCTTTCTACCTTACACATAGTGGGACTGAGTACCACAAAGATTCCTATATGTTATGGAAAAGTTGATGTTATGAGCTAGGATTCTAGCTTCTGGTCCATAGACTTACCTCTATACCGCACTTCCTTTGTGGCAGGGATCAAAGAGGGATTCGGCATGGCATGAGAAGCGAAAAGACAGCGTTCTGGAACAAGTGAGCCTTAGTTTGAATCCAGGCCTCACCCTTAAAGAGTGACCCTAAGCAAGTCACTTAACTTCCAGTGCCTCAGTTTCCTCATCTGTAAAAAGGGGATAGTAACAATACTAAATTCATATGGATGTTACAAAAGTTAAATGAGGCTGACATGTGTACTTCAATGTAAATGTCATTAAGTATTCAGAAAATTGTAGCTACTACACTGAGCTATGCTGTGGCTCCAACCTACCTTCTCTGTCTTCTCTCTTCTACGTGCCCTTGCCCCTGTCATCCAGTGTGTTGCCATGTTGCCCTTCTTGCTCTTTCCAGAATGCCCACGTGCTATTCTATCTGCCTGAAATGACTTTCTGCTTCCTTGTATATATCTCAGCTCTGAGATCAAATCTTTTACTTCAAAATCTTTCTCCAGACTTCTTACTCATCCTCACTCCTTTAATTAAATGCTCTGTCCTACCTGCTCCCAAGTACATTTTATTCGGAAAAGAGAGAGAGAACACATGAGTGGGGGAGAAGGCCTGAGGGAAGGGGGGGGGAAGAGAGACCGAGAAGAGAGAGAGAGAGGGAGGGGGGGAGAGAGAGAGAGTGAGGGAGAAAGAGGGAGAGAGAGAGAGAGAGAGAGAGAGAGAGAGAGAGAGAGAGAGAGAGAATCTCAAGCAGGTTCCACACTCAGTGCAAAGCCCAACGCAGGGCTTGATCCCATGACCCTGGGATAATAACAAGAGGTGAAATAGAGAGGCAGACACTCAACCAACTGAGCCATCCAGGTGCCTCCAGCTGCATTTTATAAATGCTTCCTTTAGCAGTTTCCACATCAGATTATTATCATGGTGTTGTGTCTCTGGTTTCCTATGTGACTGTGATGTCCTTAATGGTAGGCATATGGTTTAATCATCCTTTTAGTGTTAATATCTTGTTCCTAATAGTTTTTCAACAGTAGCTCATTTCAAAATACTGAGTATATGGCTGCCCACGCCACCTTTTTTAATTGAAAATACCTAACACACGCACGCGCACGCACACACACACACACACACACAAAAGCACTACTCTGTCCTTGCCTGACTTTTCTGCTCAGCCTATATTCCCATTTAACATACTATGCCTTTTATTTATGCACCTTATTTATTACAATAATTTTGTAAAATGCTTAGAATTCTGTACAGCAAACCTATCTAGTAAATGTTGCTCACTGTTGTCGTTATTGATATCACTATTTGTTGCTCTGCTATTTTGAACAGTGACAGTGTTATTTGTATTTACTATCCCTAGTATTATTACCCAGCTCCTGTCATTCTAAGTGGTGAAAGACAGCAGACCCTTCCTTGTGCTTTATTCTGTCCTATGCAAGCACAATTGATATATTTTGTCGGTAACCACAATTAAGCTGTTACTCTTTTACATATAGATTTCTTATTTTCGAGTGAATGATTTGCAAAAATGCCAGACCCAGATTCCATCAGCTATATGACCTGGGGCAAGCTCCTTCATCTATCTTTAAAACAGACGGTTGGGAAAATCAAAGGAAGTTTGAATGTTGACTCCATTGTCATTTTCTAATGGCAATGCCCCTGAATTCCTTGACACACTCTTTCAGAGAAGTGAGTTTCTCCCACTCAGAGTTAGTGTGCGGTGTATGACCTCCCAGCCATCCTGACATGACGCACAGTCCCTTCCTGTTTCTTCATTCACTGTTTGACAGGGGAAGAAGACAGCCAAGAATTGTGTCCTTGTCCTCACTGAATCCACAGGCTCCCACTCATAACTTCTCATCAGATGCTCCTGGAATATTGTTTAGCACAACCCACTCTCTAAAACTGCCTGCCTGGCATTTTCTAGTCAGTGTGCTACAGGACTAGGGGTCAAGGCCACTTCTGTCTCCTCCTCAAGGATATTACTCCCTAGAGGAAAACATGAAATTCTCTGTTCTTGTTTTTATAGACCCAGAGGCATACCAGTTCTCTCTGGGGTCTAGTGTGGTCGGGACAGTCTTTCTTATGAAAAAAAAATGCTTGGGTCCCTTCTTGGGTTATCTTCCAGGGAAGATAACTGGCTTCTTTCATCAAACCTCTGTTATGGAGGTGCTGTGAGATTAATGAGCTAATGTTTATGAAGTGCCTTGAGGAAAAAAAAGGAGATTAAAAAGAACAACTCACCAAAACCCCCTTCATTTAAAGTAAACCTTTTCTGACCTGCTCATTAGAGCTCATTTCCAGCACTGAGATTCTTGAAAGCCTGTATGAACCACTTGAAATTTACCAGAGGTTTTATTTTCATATTTGAGAACAGGGAATAGTGAGTTTTCTCTCTCTAGGTTTTTTACTTTTAAATTTGTGCTTCCTTACAAGATTTCTTAATGTTTAGTGCCAATGGGGGATGATAAAATAAAATGAATGTTTCAAGAGTGATAGCAAGCCAGGAATCACTCACTGCCACTACCAACAATGTAATAATAAGCAAACATTTTAATTAATTTCTTTCTTATCACAGAAGAACTATATTTACCCAAAAGTTGAGAAAAATACAGTGGGGAAAGCCTTTCTTGAAGAAACTTTGGTAGCTTTGCAGAAACCTCTCATTCAGTTATAAGCTATTCTACTGAATTCAGTGAATCCTCACTCTTCCCTCAAATTAAATTTCGTGGGCACATCTGTTACATAATGTATTGTGATTACACATGACTGCTAAAATTGTTTACAGAGAGCTTTCACATCTGTTGGAATGGCTGCCTCACAGAGAAACTATGTGGAGAATTAGTTACAGTTTGTAAATGCTACAGCCGCACTAACTCCTTAGTGTGATCATCATGAGTCTGGGGTTGCCAGGTGATCCTCTGATGGGAAACTTTCCAGAGGAAGTCTGGCCCAAGAAGGAACCTAGGCTAAGAATGTCTCTTTCCTTTAGCACTTAATTTAGCTGATTCACGGGTAGCTCCTGGGTCCTTCTTCTGCCATATTGTCTCCTTCCCAATGTGAAAATTATATATACACAGCCATTGGACTTTTAAAAGGCATTGTGATATGTGTAATAAAAGCTTCAAACATTACTGCGGGAAAAACTACCTTTAACCATAATTATCCTTATCCATAATAGTGTCATATATGACTATATATATATATATAATATTATATTAGCATTATATATATTTAATATACGCACACATACATGCACATACACACAGTACAAACATATCTATAAAACTTACCCATTATATATAATAATTACATAATATTCATATGTATGTGCATATATGTATCAGTTGATCAAGATAGATAAATTGATTTACCCACATTTGAGTGAACTCTAAAAATGTCCCTAAAATAATCATCTGATAATGATTGATGAATTATATGTAACTCAATATGAAAAGGAAAATAACATGGTACATTCACTTCATATATGACTGTTTCCTTTGCACATGGTATTTCTGTCATGATATGGATGATTTAAAAATTAGAATAATTAGAGTAAATTCACATATCTAATAGTTTCTCAAAAAAGGAGGAGAAAGAGCACACATGCATAACTAACAATGTAGCAGATAACATAACTACAACCAGAGAACAAGGCCTTCTGAGTGTATAGGAGAACAGAGGTTGCTTTAGCTTGAAACAGAAAAGAGGAAGTTTCATGGAAGAGATATCATTGCACTGGATCTTGGATAATGGTTGAAATTTGATGGTGGAAATGCAAGGAATGGGAAGTCTAGCCAAAATGAACACCAAGGATAAGGTATGGAAACAGGAAACTTTCCGTATGTACGGTATTTAAAATGTGTTTTCAATGAGGTATAAAGAGTCAGCAAAGAGGTCGTGGGGGGTAATGTAGAAACATTATTTTTTTAAACGTAAACCATCGTTTTTTTTTACCTAAGAAATGAACATAAAAATAGTTGTATCTATTTCATGAAATTGTAAGAGTTGATGCAGGGAACTTCTTAGTGCCAAACACATAGAAAGCACTTAATACATGGTAGCAACTGCTTCCACATTGCAAAATTTTGTACATGAATTTGAAAGAATGTGTATTCTCTGTTCACACGGAGCTGTGGTCAATTTCTACCAATTAGATCAATCTTACTAGATTTTTCAGATCTTCTGTGTGCTTACTTAGTGGATCAATTGTGATCTAGGCAGGTGTTGGCAAATTTCAGACAGAGGATAAATCCACCAGCAGTCTGTTTTTGTAAATAAAGTATTACTGGAATAAAGCTTGTTTATTTACATAATGTGTCTGGTAGAGTTGCATATTTGCAACAGAAATGTGGCCTTCAAAGCCTAAAACGTGGCTTTCTGGCCCCTTACAAGAAAAGTTTGCTGATCCTTGGTCTAGAGAGAGGCACATTTTAAGAGTTTTGTTACTATTTTCTTTCTGAATTTCTCCTTGTACTTAGAGCAATTTAAATTTTTTTTTTTTTTTTTACCGTTTATTCAGTTTTGAGAGAGAGAAACATGGTGAGCGGGGTAGGGACAGAGAGAGAGGGAGACACAGAATCTGAAGCAGGCTCCAGGCTGTGCTGACAGCTCAGAGCCTGACATGGGGCTCAAACTCACAAGCCATGAGATCATGACCTGAGCTGAAGTTGGATGCTTAACCCACTGAGCCACCCAGGCACCCCAAAGAGCTTCTTGTTTTCTTTTCTTTTTCTTTTTTTTTTTTTAAGTGTTTTCAAGTTTTATTTATTTCTGAGAGAGAGAGCATGAGTTGGGGAGAGGCAGAGAGAGAGGGAGACACAGAATGGAGCTCAGGCTCCAGGCTCTGAGCTGTCAGCACAGAGCCCCATGCGGGGCTCGAACTCAGAGACCGTGAGATCATGACCTGAGCTGAAGTCAGACACTTAACCAACTGAGCCACCTAGGTGCCCCTTAGAGAAATTTTTAGTATTGGTATTTTGGTTCTGTTATCTGAGCTTAAAGAGTCATCATGGCATTTAATTTTTATCATCTTGAAGTGTCACTATTTTTCTAATTTATGTTTTGCAGTTAAAATTGTCTGATATCTATATTATCAACTTCTCATACCTCCCTTGTTTGCACTTAATATCTCTTTGTTTTCACTCTTTATCCTTTTAGAGTCACCTTTTTATGACTGCATATTTATTTTTAAAATCTAATATGATACAAGGTGAATTTATTCCACTCGCATATATTGTTAAAATTACTGTTCTTAATCTTAATTCCAACATTTTATTTTCTATTTTTTTTGCTTTGTACTAATCCATGGAATACATATGTATATGTGTGTCTGTATATGAGAGAGAGAAATGAAAGGGGAGGAGGAGGGTAGGGGAGAGGAGGGCGTGGAGAGGGAGAGAGGGAGAGAGATAGGATCACCTCCAGGTAGTTTAAGCAAAAGAGGATTTTCTACCAGGTACTTCAATGATTTGTGAAATTGTTGGAAAGGCTGGAAGAGCAGGCTCTGGGCACAGTTGCTTTCTATTAGGATTGCTCTGCTCGGCCATGATTGTGGTGGAGAAACCTGAGGGAATGTCTAAGGAAGCTATTGAAACATAAAGATGTGACCATGGCACTCAATTTGTCACAATCAGGAAAACTGCCATTCCCCTTGTGGCTGTTGCTTTTTCCTGGGCCACACTGGTTCCATTGTGAACTCTGTCAGAAAATGAATGCTCTCTACTCCATTTCTCTCTCTCTCACTTCCGTGTTCAAATCTCAGTGAATGGATATGTCTGGTGGATGCTAACACATATCTGGAACCCTAGCACATGGAAGTCTGGGAAATGTAGATTTCAGCTCCCTGTTCTCTGTGATATAGAGAGGCATTAAAAACTATGTAAATGTGGAGCAAGCCAATCCACCCAATTCATCACCTAGTATTCTTTGCCACTTTAAATAATATGTATAGTTTTGAATAATATAGATGAATCTAAATAATACATACACATTTCTATTTCTTGATTTATCCATATTATTTGGAATCTATTGCCGTTCAAATGTGAAATATTAAATATCGAACTCTGTCTCTGAAATATGGAAGATGAGACAATAAGCTAATTTCTACTCCCATGTTTTCCCCATCTTTGTCATGCTTTACATTAATCATATTATTGTTTTGAAGTGGTCAAAGTTTAAAGCATTTACATTCTGTCCTGGAACTGTAGTTCACCCAGTGATTGGAGTTAGTGCTACAGGTTTATAGATTTAATTATACTGACAAACTTTTCATACAATGGCTTTTCCCTTCTGACTAACTTAACTTGGTATATCTCATGCTTGACTATACTTCATTAATGAGTTTGTCTACTTTGTAGCATATTAGTAAAAATTTGAAATAATATATATAGAATGGTGCCTAATAGGTGCTCAATGCAAGGCTATTCCTATTGTCATTTTTTATTAACAAAGAGAAATGAATCAAAGGACCAAACTGAGAATATAAAGAAGATAATGGTAGAATACGATTCATGGCATGTAGTAAATAATGAATAAATTTTGAGTCTCATTTACTTCTGAGCATCAAGAATGCTAGATTTGAATCTTTCCTGTGACCCTCAACCATATTATGATATATACTAAACTAGAGAACTTGTCCAAGGCCACAGAGTCATTGATTTTCTGAAATATGACCCAAGAAATATTAAAGAGTCATCTGTGACATTAGGCAAGTTATCTAGTTTAATGGGCCTCAGTTCAGCCATCTATAAATTGAAACAGCGTTCATAATCCCTTCAGCCTCTTACTTCTCTATATTGTATTTTCATGACCCTTGGTGGATTACTTGTAACTATTTTTAGAATCTAAGTTTGCCTCTTTCAGGTGCTCTGATGCTCCTTGACATATTTTCTGTGCTGTCAGTTGATGTGTGTAACAGGGAATGCCAACTAATTCTAATATTAATCTAAGGAAGCTATCATTAAAACAAAACTTCGTGTCATATTTCTCAAAATCAGGGAGTGGAGATCTTTTGCTTATCTCTTGTCATAGGTCTTTTGTAATATGTAAATTAAAAATATTATTTTATTTGTATTCAAGTCCCAAGTAGTAGTTTTGGAAAATCTGGAGCCATTTTGGATATTTACTTTTTTAAACACCATGGGAATATATATATATATATATATATATATATATATATATATATTTTTTTTTTTTTTCTTCATGGCTTCCAACAGACTGAAAGGCTCATTAAAATGAGGAATATTGTTGAAATGAAAACAAAACAATAAATAAAGAAAAACCTCATGACCTAATAAATGATTTTGGTTATTATAATGATCCTGTAGTGGCCACAGTCTTCTAAAGCTGTGGTCTGGAACATTCTATTGCACTCATAACTGGATATCATGATATTGGTTTTCTGAAACATGATCCAAGAAAATTTAAAACACTTAAGAACTAACACAACAATGATTTTTCAAAACACTCATATCACTGAAATTGGAGATGATAGGTAATATACCAGTAAAAGCAAAATATTAACATTTGGCAAGAAGACATTTTTTGAGTCTGCAACATGGTATGGGAATTTGATTAAGAGGTAACTTCACAGTGGCCAATCATAACCAAGGTTATTACAGAAAAGTTAAACTGTCTGCATATTCTCACTAAGTCTATGTTTAGTGTCTGGAATTCGTGTTAGTTCAAGTGACTATAAATAAAAAACTAGCTGCCACCCAGGCAGCTCTGACTTTGGAATCCCACAAAAGAAAGTGCTAACAAGAACCGATTTGCAAAATTTAAAAATGAATCCTGTATATTTTGCAGCACGGTAGATTTTGTGAATTGTTTTAGCACAAAGATAGCATCATAAACAATCATAGCAACCAGCTCAGAAAGGCCAGATCCCTGGACAACAGTTAAACCTCAGACAATGTTAGGTTCCTCCTCCTCCTCCCCTCTCCTCCTTCTTCCTCTTCCTCCTTTTCTCCTCCTCCTCTTCCCTTCCTCCTCCTCCTCCTCCTCCTCCTCCTCCTCCTCTTCCTCCTCCTCCACCTCCTCCCTCTTCTAACTAGCGTCTGTATGATACTGACTTTGGGAGGAAAACTCTATAAATTATTTGTGTGTATGTTGGTTATTACACAGGTTCGTCCACCTATCAGCTATGTGACTTTGGGAAAGTCATTTCAACTCCTTGAACTATCTACTGTGGTTATTTTGAGATTTATAGGAAAAAAATTCATGGGAAATAATAAAAATCTGTGTGGATATAATATTGCATAATTGCATTTTGAAAAGAGTGGCATCACAAATTAATTAAACACATATCAATTAGTTAGAAAAAAAATTTTTTAACTAAAAAGAAATATTTAAATCCAATGCAATACCTTGATACATGAGCATTAACAATTCTCATCACTGTTTTCATAACTAAAGTTAACTTGTAATTATCCACAATGGATCACCTACATAGTAATTTATCAGCAATGAGATTTCATCCCCCCAACAGAAATATTGCACTGGGATATACTTTGATTACCTATCAGTGGGATTTTAATTAAAATACAATGTGAAATGCTGAAGGTATCTGCAAGGTAGAGCTGTTTTAGGTTTTCTCTATGTATCCTACCAAACCCAGAAAAGGATATTTAAGACATATTTCAGTTTTACCCAATCTCAACATCCTACAGACCATGAGAAAAGCATCAATTGGAAAATTACTTGATAGTCATGTGTTGAATATCTACTGTTTGCAAGACATTGTGCTGTGGACTTTGAATAGTGGTTCTCAACTTTGATGAGCATGAGAATCACCTGGATCACTTACCTATATGTAGCCGGGCCCCAGTCTGAGTTTCTAATTCAGTTGATCTGGAACAAGCATCAAAAATCTGCCTTCTTATCCAGTTCCCAGCTGATGTTGAGGTAGCAGATCTGCAAACCACAAGTTGAGAACAAATACTTAGATAAAGAGACATGGGATAAAAGAATTCAGACCTGAATTCTTGTATGTATGTATTTATTTATTCATTTATTCATCCATCCGTTCATTCCAGTATAATTAGCATAGAGGGTTATGTTAGTTTCAGGTGTAAAATACATGATATAGTGATTCAACAATTCTATACATTACTCAGTGCTCATCACTATTAAGTGTACTCTTAGTCCTGGTAGCCAATGCCTCCACCCACCTTCCTTCTGCTAACCACCAATCTCTTCTCTATATTTAAGAGTCTGTTCTTTTGTTTGTTTCTCTTTTCTTTTTCATTTATTTTATTCCTTAAATTCTATATATGACTGAAATCATACAGTATTTGTCTTTCTCTCACTTATTTCACATAACATTATACTCTCTACATCCATCCATGTTGCTGCAGATGGCAAGATTTCATTTTTTTATGGCCGAGTAATATTGTATATATAAACTTACATCTTCATTATCAGTTCATCTGTCAGTGGACACTTGGGCTGGTTCCATAATTTGGCTATTGTAAATTGTGCTGCAGTAAATGTAGGGATGCATATATCTTTTTGAATTAATGTTTTTGTATTCTTTGGGTAAATACTTAGTAGTGGAATGATTGGATAATATATGGTAATTCTATTTTAAAATTTTTGAAGAGCCTCAAAACCTCACTGTGTTTTCCACCAGTTTGCATTCCCACCAAAAGTGCAAAAGGTTTCCTTTTGTTGCACATCTTTGCCAACATTTGTTGTTTCTTGCATTTTTTATTTTAGCCATTCTGACAGGTGTAAGGTGATATCTCCAGATTTTTCATTTGAATTTCCCTGCTTATGAGTGATGTTGATCATCTTTTCATGTCTGTTGGCCATCTGCATATCTTTTCTGGAGAAAATTTCCTGGAGAAATGCCTGGAAATGCCTACATTTCCTGGAGAATTGTCTGCTCTGTGTTCTGCCCATTTTAAAATTGGATTATTTGGGGGGGGGGTGGTATTGAGTTGCATATGTTCTTTATATATTTTGTATACTAATCCCTTATCACATATGTCACTTGCAAATATCTTCCCCCATTCTGTAAGGTTGCCTTTTAGTTTTGTTGATGGTTTCCTCTGATGTGTAGAAGCTTTTTATTTTGATGTAGTTCCAATAGTTTATTTTTGCTTTTGTTTCCCTTGCCTCAGGAGACGTATCTGGAAAATGTTGCCATGGCCAATGTCAGAGCAATTATTGCCTGTGCACTCACCTGGGGGTTTCTGGTTTCAAGTCCCATATTTAGATCTTTAATCCATTTGAGTTTCTTTTTGTGTATAGTAAGAAAGTGGTCCAGTTTCATTCTTTGTCATGTAACTGTTCAGTTTTCCCAGCATCATTTGCTAAAGAGACTGTCTTTTTTCCCATTGCATATTCTTTCCTCCTTTGTCAAAGACTCATTGACCATATAATTGTGGGTTTATTTTTGGACTCTTTATTCAGTTCCATTGATCTATATGTCTGTTTTTGTGCCTGTACCATACTGTTTTGATTACTACACCTTTGGTGTATAACTTGAAATTTGGGATTGTGCTACCTCCAGCTTTGTTCTTGCTTCTCAAGATTGCTTTGGCTATTTAGAGTCTTGTGGTTCCATACAAATTTTAGGAATTTTTGTTTCAGTTCTGTGAAAATACTGTTGCTATTTTGGTAAGAATTGCATTGTATCTGTAGATTGCTTTGGGTAGTATGGACATTGTAACAATATCTGTTCTTCCAATCCATGAGCATGGAATATCTTTGTATTTGTGTCATCTTCAATCTCCTTCATCAGTATTTTATAATTTTCACAGTATAGGTTTTTCACCTCCTTGGTTAAGTTCATTTCTAGGTATTTTATTATTTTTGGTGTAAGTATAAATGGGATTATTTTCTTAATTTCTCTTTCTGCTACTTCATTATTAGTGTGTAGAAATGCAACAGATTACTGTATATTGATTTTGTATGCTGCAAACTCACTGAATTTATTTATCAAGTCTAGTAGTTTTTTGGTGGGGTCTTTAGGGTTTTCTATATATAGTATCGTGACTTCTGCAAACAGTGGAAGTTTTACCTCTTTCTTACCAATTTTAATGCTTTTTCTTGTTTTTTCTTGTCTGATTGCTGTGGCTAGGACTTCCAGAATTATGTTGAATAAAAGTAGTGAGAGTGGACTCTGTCTTGTTTCTGATGTTAGGGGGTAAGCTCAGTTTTTCACCACTGAGCATGATGTTAGCTGTGGGTTTTTCATATATGGCCTTCATTAAAAGTTGAGGCATGTTCCCTCTAAACCTATTTTGTTGAGGGTTTTTTATCATGAATGGATGTTGTACTTTGTCAAATGCTTTTTCTGCATTTATTGAAATTGTTATATATTTTTTATCCTTTTCTCTTGTTGATGCAATGTGTCATGTTAATTGAGTTGTGACTATTGAACCAAACTTGCATCCCAAGAATAAAACCTACTTGATTGTGGTGAATGATTTTTTTCAGTGTGTTGATAAATTCGGTTTGCTAATATTTTGCTGAATATTTTCACATCTTTGTTCATGGGAGATGTTGGGCCGTAGTTCTCTCTCTCTCTCTCTCTCTCTCTCTCTTTTTTTGGTAGTGTCTTTATCTGGTTTTGGTATCAGGGTGATGCTGGACTCACAGAATGAATTTGGAAGCTTTCCTTCCTCTTCTATTTTTTTGAGTAATTTGAGGAGTATAGACATTAACTGTTCTTTAAATGTATGATAGAATTTACTTGTGAAGCCATTGGATTTTTGTTTGCTGGAAGTTTTTTGGTTACTGATTTAATTTCATTGCTGATAACTGGTTTGTTCATATTTTCAATTTCTTCCTGGTTCAGTTTTGGGAGGTTATATGCTTCTAGGAATTTATCCATTTCTTCTAGGTTGTCTATTTGGTAGCATATAGTTTTTCATAATATCTTCTAATAATCCTTTGTATTTCTGTATTGTGAGTTTTTTTCTCCTCTTTCTGATTTTGTTTATTTGAATCCTCTCTCTTTTTGATGATTCTGACTAAAGATTTATCAATTTAGTTGATTTTTTCAAAGAACCAGCTCTTGATTTCATTGATCTGTTCTACTGGTCTTTTTTGGTTTCTATATAGTTTATTTCTGCTTAAATATTTATTATTTCCTTCCTTCTGCTGGTTTGGGGATTTTTTTGTCCTTCTTTTCCTAGTTCCTTGATGTTAATGTTTAGTTGTTTATTTGATATTTTTCTTGTCTCTTGAGGTAGGCCTGTATGCTATAAACTTTCTTCTTAGAACCACTTTTGCTACAGACCAAAGATTTTGGGCCACTGTGTTACCATTTTCATTTGTCTCCATGTATTTTTTATTTGGATTTTTAATTATGACTTGGATTCTTAATTATGCTTTGGTAACAGATAACAATATGTCTGAGGTAAGCCATATAACCTCCACAAGATTCTGTTGGCTCATCAGGGTTTGGAAATGCCATTTCTGCTCCAGGTGGACCAGATTGTCCTGAGAGACCTATCTCCTTGGCTGATACAGGTAGACATAGACAAACTTCACTGACTCATCTCAGGCTAACCCCCTGCCTCTGTGTGAGATAATTCTGTGTGAGATTTGTTCTGTCTGTGCCTTCAGGCAGGAATCAGCATGCTATGACACACTCAGATGCTGGCTCTTAAATGACTGCATTTCTTTCCTCTGTTCTTATCCCTTATGTGGTGATTTCTTAGAGTGACATCATTTCTCATCTTTCTAACTTCTTGAGGGCATTCCTCTTTTTACCCTAATATACTTCTGAGAATTTTTTTCTTTTTTATAAGCATGTTACTTTTTTTTATAAGAAAAGACTAACTCCTGTCCTTTTTTGTATTGCATTGAGACAATAAAATGAGATAAGCTCTGTATAAAGGCTTATTAGCTACTATATAAGAAATAATAGATTCAAGAAAGGTATTTATAAGTTATTTATGTGGTAGAACAAAAATCAAATGAGTTTGGCTTATGTCAAAGAGCTAAATCTGGAACAACAATGGCAGAAACAACAAAAATAACCAGGTAGGTTCAGGGGTTGTGGCTAAGTGGGGCACTGAAGGTTAATATGAGCTTCATGCCCTTTTGGGTGGACATGTCTTATAGCCCTTGGAGAATACAAGATTGAAAAGACTGGTTTTATACAGATGTACCTGCACCTCTTGGTAATCCAACAACCAACAGTATTATTTCAATAAATCTGTTTTTGTTTTATTTTATTTTATTTTAAAAAAAATTTTTTTAACGTTTATTTATTTTTGAGACAGAGAGAGACAGAGCATGAACAGGGGAGGGGCAGAGAGAGAGGGAGACACAGAATTGGAAGCAGGCTCCAGGCTCTGAGCCATCAGCCCAGAGCCCAACGCGGGGCTCGAACTCACGGACTCACGGACCGTGAGATCGTGACCTGAGCTGAAGTCGGACGCTTAACCGACTGAGCCACCCAGGCGCCCCAATCTGTTTTTGTTTTAAATACTTCTTATTAATAATAAATAAGACTGATGATTACATTCTATGTGTCACAATGTGAGTTCTCTGCTTACATTTTCAGTGGTGTTAAAAATTCAACTGTGCACATGTGTGATTACTGGCTAATAAGCTAGTGCTGGCTTCTCACCCTTCTCTCATTCTCTCTCACATCCCAATTCCCCTATTGCCAACTGAAATTTCTGCAAGAAGGGTACTCTTAACCTGAATCAAAGAAATATGATGGAGACAAATTAAAAATGATCTTAGAGCAACGAAAAGATTGAGAAGCAAAACAAGAATCTTTCCATCATGAGATAACCACTCATGGAGGGGAAGACATTCTCCTCTCATGGTTGTAGTTTCATATGATTGGATTATGATAGTGGAACTTTGAGGAAACTACATGAAAGAGAAAAATCCTGGTGATTTTTGAAGTATGGAAGAGACAATTGGGTCACATTTCTCTCTCTCTCTGTTTTCACTCATCCTATGAGGTGCTAAGAACTGGGGCTGGCTGTGCCTTATGGTTGAGAAACATTTTTACTCCTACAGGACTAAGGGACCAGGATGACCCAAGAGAAATTTTGAACTAACATTTAAGAGAAAGGAGAATGGATTTGAGAGTCTAATTAGTTGTATCCAAGTCTTATCTAGCCTTATTCAGCAAGGAAGAAAATCTAAAGGGGAATCAGGGGAAAATATTCCTGCACCTTCCTGCAGTGGCCCCTCTGGTGTATCTTTGAGGAATTTCAGTTCATAGATGAAATTATATAATTCCTGGACTTGCTTCAAAGCAATCCAGTGGAGGGTAGGAGGGTATGTGTGCATGAATATTCATGAATCCAGTTTTGCCATGTATTGTTTATTGTGGAAACTGGGGAAAAGGTTCATTTTACTATTCTACTCTCAAATTCTATGTTCAAATATGCCTAAAATGAAAAAAAAGAGAAATTACTGATTTGATGACTTATAGATACAACGTAAGAAAAGAAAACCTAATTTATCCAACTATATTTCAAAATAGTTTCCTTTAGGAAGTTTTCAAAATATTATCTAAACCAAGTATCGATTCATATTGTAACATTGTCATTTTGTGATTGCAACAACAGCTTCTATTACAGGAATAACTAGAAGTTTGTATTTGATACTAACTTCTCAGCCACTATACCATTATTTTATGTCATTAAGATCCTGAAGTTATAAGTATAGGCTATCAGATGTGAAAATCAAATCTAAAAATAGGCTTGTCATTTAGATGTTTCTAAACATTCCATTATTTGACAAAATATGTATAAATGTATATTTCTAGAGAATTTTTTAAAATCCATGCACTGTTTGAAAATATGAAGAAACAACTAAGAAGATTTCCAGTGTAAATGACTAGACTGCTTGTTGCATTTGCAAAGACAAGTGAAGAACTGACAATTAAACATATAATTTGAGAAATTGAGCTTTTCATATAAATTACCTAGATTGAATCTTTATGTTAACTGAATTCTCTGGATAAAACTAGCTCTCCACTTTCTTTTACCTTTGTAAATACTGTCTCCCTTAATTTTGTGTGATAGAGATAAAGTGAGCCTTTTCTAGCACTAAGCTTCAGCTTAAAATAAGCACTAATTTCAAGTAAAAGTGTGGAGTAATTTGGGAACATTTCTTCTGCTGCTTGAAATGTGTGCAGACTGATTACATAATTATAAAAGCAGTCAGGTGGCTTAATTGGATGCAAGAGTGCTCACTGGGGCAAAACTAGGCGTCTGTACATGTCTATAATGCATTTCTACATTTTGTACAATATCCACGCATCCTCTTAAAGTGAATTCTTCATGATTCTTTTGCAGAGCTTATTAGTCCCTAAACTTTCCCTGCACATTATATTTTCTGGACCAAACATACCTACCACACCCTTACCGGTCACTAAAATTCAGGAAACATGGAACCCAGAGAAGCTGATCCCTGGTTATGTATCTGACCTCATTCTGTTCAATTTGAAGCTAAAAACTTCTTCTACCTTAGGGTATTTGCATTGGGAATTCTCAGTCACACTTCGACTCGTAATTATTAGGTCTAAGCTTGGTACTGCCCTCTCAGAGAGGTCTTTTTGGACCATTTAATCTGTCTGTTTAATCTAATCTAAATCCAGCCCTTTTCACCCAGTCCTTCCCCCAATGAATCACCCAGTGTCATTTTCTTCAGTGTGTTTATCACTAGTGAAAATCGTCTTGTTTGATTATTTCTGTTTATTTTCTATCTTCCTTTACCAAAATGTAAGCTCGATTAGAACAGGGACATCATTTTTTTTTTTTTACCATGGTCTTTAGAACATTGCCTGACACATGGTTGGTGTTCAAAAAGATTTGTTGAATAAATAAATGATTGAATGAATGAATGAATGAATGAAGTTCATGTAGGACTTCCTTGCTCATATTTACAAGGCATTGGTCATCAATAAAAAATGGCCACACTTTCACTGGGATGAGTTACTAAATAAGACTGTAGATTAAATCAGTCATTGAAACAAGGGCAAAGCTATGTAATTTATCACATAAATTTGAACTGTTTACAATAACAGCAAAAGCTCAAGTGCTTGATAATACACACAGTGCTTAGAGTTTCATCAGACAGTTTTAGAATCTAAATTATTGAGCATGTAGTTCTGCGTTTGCCCTGGAGATCAGCCTAGGAGGCTGCAGTATCAGCAGGGGAGTGTTGAAATTAGAACCTATTACAGTAAATGTGGAAGGATGGCATTCTCAGACTTAACAATGGATTGTATGTGAGGAATGAGAACATGATGACTCCACTGCTCAAAGATGGTGGATTCAAAAGGTGAAGTTACTCTTGGTGATGCAGAAGGTTAGACCCTGCTAGAGGAAACCATAAGCTATACGTATGGGATCTACTTTAATTCATATTACCCTAGGTGAACCAGTTCTGAGAGGTTGTTACCTCTTTATAGGGAACTCTGCTGGATACTTCAGAGATCTCTAAGCACTGGAGGTCTGTAATCTGCAGTTTCCTGGACAAAGATGAGGGTGTCTCCTTTGGCCATGCTTATTAATTGCCCCCCCAGGCACCCTTAGCTGCTCCATACAAATGTCCTTGTTAGTGGGTCTATCCTTGTATTTTTTCTCACAGTGCTATTCCTGTCAGGAATTCTCTGCTTGTCTTGTCCACACACATTCTTCATGTGTTAATTCTTATATTTATTAACTCTTTCATGAATACTTGTTGATGTGGCCACCTGAAGAAAAAAAAAAGAAAACTTTCTAATGGTAGAAAGTTTACTAAATCTGGCAAAAGAGTGAACGAGCTCTCTGGTGTCTCTTATAAAGATGCTAATCCTATTGGATCAGTGCCCTCTCCTTACGACCTCATTTAACCTTAATTATTTCCATGAAGGCTTTATCTTTAAATACCATTACATGGGTCTTTAACATATGAATATTGGGAGAATACAACATTCACTTCATAACAGACAAGGTGCATTGTTGGTAGTATTGGAACCAACTCACTCATATTTTATTTTGAATTTTTATAATTCTCATAATTAATATTAGTCAGCAATTTACTTTGTTATCTACTATTTATCAGGTTATGTACCAATATTATCCTTGATTCATAAAATGAATTTGAATGTTTTGGTCATTTATGTTATCACTGGTCTCTGTTTGGTAGAATTATCTAGTGAACCCATTTGTCTCTGATATATTTTTCTGATGTAGTTCCTTTACAACTTCATTTATAATAGATAAAATAGATAATAGATAAAAATTTATCTATTTAAGCCTCCCAGCTTTACTGTGGTTAATTTTTGTAAACTGAATTTTCTCTTAAAGTTATCTATTTATTTATATAGAGATCTGCCTGAATTTCCCAACAGCCAGATTACTGAAGGCTGATCTAGATGTACTCTAATGTAGAAAAATAAAGACTAAATGCTAAGTTTAGAAAAATAAAGATACAGGATTTTGTCCTTATACTTAGGTATCAGGAAACATACGATCTTAATAATACCATTTTTTTTTCATTTTTAAAAATTTAATTTTAATTTTAATTCCAGTGTAGTTAACATACAGTGTTATATTAGTTTCAGGGGTACAATATAGTGATTTGATAATTCCATACATCCCCCAGTGCTCATCAAGATAAATGTATACTCTTAATCCCAAATAACACTGTTTCTGTTCATTTGCATCTTATTTGTCACTTTTCTTTTTTAAGTAGGAATGTGGCTTTACTATTATCCAACCAGGAGAGTCATGGCAGGCTCCTCAAGGTCAGGAACTTATCTTCTGTTTATACTGCTATGATATAAAATACAGTGCAATACTCACAGTAGGTGTTCAACAAATATATATTATTATGAAAAGAAATATGGACCCTAATAGATGTTTGACATTTCATAATAATCTTCTAACAGCATATTATAATGGAGCCATACTGAGAACAAAAATTGATTTAAGGAAACACATTCTTATATAAAACTTTTAATAGAATAGTAGCTATACAGTTTTGCTATACTCTGAAAATAACTCTAAACAGTATACTTAGACAGTAGCAATTGTCAAGAAATATGAATAGGAAATGATAATTTGACATTTAAAAGAGTAAAAAGTTTTACACCATTAACCACAGAGAAATATATGAGAATAAAAAAAAGTCTGTCAAAGGAAATATTTATGAACTAGTTGGAGTTCAAGGACAAATACATTTAACATCTAAAAGAAGTTGGCTGTTTTTTATACACCCTTGCCAAAGATGGACTTTCACCTATTTTCTCTCAGAAAATGAGTGGCAGTTCGGCTGTTTACAGGGTAGGATTCCAGGGATCCATTAAAACTTTCAAAATATCATTAATGGCATAATCATATATTTTTATGGGAGGTAATCATTTCTTCAGGTGGATCTTGTTAGTGAATTTTCACACTCTGTATTAGCATCATTATTGAACAGAATAACAAGGCAGATGCATCACCATTAGAGTATCAAGTGAACACAAGCATAGCAGTTTTATGAGTCACTGATCTGCTGTCAGCAATGAGCAGTCTATCAGTGGGAAAGTGCCCTTGAAATGAACTTTACTTTATCTGCAATGTTTCATTCATTGTAGACTCCTCATTGTGGAAGGTATAAATTGTAGATTCCTTCACTGAAAACGTCATAAATAATTTCACATAGTATCATTTAGGAGAAAAATATTCATTTGAAAATAATGAAGCATTTATTTTAATAGAAAGGAAGAATTTAGTCAGATTCTGCTAATTTAAATTTGATTTGTCTACTTTCACGGTGTTCTTGACTGCTGTATTTAAATAGTAACCAGACAGTTGAAAATACAATGCAATTACATTTCAAAGTTTCAGACACATTTTAATGTACAAGAAGATGAAATTTGCAAACTGACTTAGATTAACCAAGTTCAATTAAACCAAATGTAACAGATTACATTGAGCAAGCTTTTAAAAAATATTTCATTCAACATATTAGATCTCTTGCACTGAAATTCCCTTGCACTGAATTGCTGTATCCTTTGAGCCAAGAAAAGGAAAGCTTTCTGTATCACAAACAGCCGTAGAATCATAGATGCGTGTATGACAGAGCCAGGACACATGAACACGCATTGTAGTTTAGACATATACACAAAAATACTTTAATCACCTATATTTCACATAGGCAGCATAAACATGACAATAATCAACTACCTAGATAATTCACAAATATATTCAATAGATATTTCAAGAGTGTCGTCTATTTGCCTATGGACTGTGGGCAACACTCAAGAAGAAAATTATCATACCTCTCCTTTTGTCTGACATATTTTATAATTGAAGCAAGATGTTTGGGATTTGTTTTTCTCAGGTTTATTTTTTATACGTACAATTCTCAACTTTACTTTGCATATGTGGACTCAGCCTGAGGCAAATCATAGTCTGATAGTAGCTACGGATTATTGGACTGTGTCTGTAGTGCACTGATTTTATTGAGCTGAAATGTTCCATTGGGTCTAGTTATTATATTGAAGGTAAGATCCATACATAACATACATATTATTTAGGTGATGTAGCTTTTAATACTTTGACCTTTACACAATAAATAGTAATTGAGTAGATTAAAATATATACAATTCTTTGCTTATCTTTTTTTTCAATCAGCTTGTCTGAAATACAAATATATTGGGAACTTTATGAACTGCTCTTCTTAGGGGCCAAATAGTGAAAACATTTAAGGTAAGATAGTGTTGGTATTCTAGCAGTAAAATCTTGGCAATTCGTTATGACTAAAATTGAACTCATTTCTCTTCCCCACTCCCCCCCCCCCAAAAAAAAAAACACAGTATCATTTGCTACCTATCTCAATTGTGAATTCACCAATCATCCATTCTCTCAAGGTGGAAATTCTGTTGTCATCCTTGATAGTTCCTCTTTCCGCAAATTTTATTCTCATCAATTTCTGTCAATTCAATCCCTGCAGTATCTTCCAAATCACTCAACTCTATTCTTCCCTCAGTTTTAAAGATATCTTCACCTGCAGGTTTCATGTGCAATTTCTGAGACATCATTTGTCATGCCGTGAAAGAACATTATAATGCAAGGGTACAAAGATGTTATTAGCATGGAAACAACATTAACTCCATTGAAATTAATTAAAATGTATCTCAAAACTGATCATCGCACATCACTGGGTGTTGGCAGAGTAGTTGAGAAACCATATGCACTAAAAATATTCCACACTCTGTTTACAATTGTTAAAAATTATTTTGACCATGTCAGTCTCTTTCAAACAAACTTTACAAGTTCTGCATTGCTTGACACAGAACTCTGACAAATCATACAAATTTTACCAACACAATCCTTTGTATATTGTAGGATATCTGTCTATCCCCTGTGAGATATATAAATATATATATCTTATACATACACATGCACGCATATATAACACACATATATACATACACATACATATATGTGAGATATATATATACACACACACATATATATATACACACACATATATATACACACACACATATATGTACACATTTTATGATATATATGTCATAAAGTATTAATGTATTGCAGTTAGTTTTATTGGCAGTGACCTAATAATTATCAGAAGTCAGCATGGAGCTGATTGCTATCCATTTTAGTTAGATCAGCATATCCATAAGAAAAATTGTGTCATATCCATTTTGGCTCTTTTTCTTTTTTAGTTTATTTCAGAGAGAGAGAGACAGAGAGAGCACAATCAAGGGAGGGGGAGAGAGAGAAGGAGAGAGAGAGAATCCCAAGGAGGCTCTGCTTTGCACTGTCAGCACAGAGCACAAAGTGGGGCTTGAATTTACAAACCACAAGATCATGAAAGAAAGAGCTAAAACCAAGAGTCGGATGTTTAACTGACTGAGCTACCCAGGTGCCTCTGGTTTTTTTCCAACTGCAATAGGGGAGGATGTCTATCCACAAGGTAACTTATGAAACATTTTACTTTCACTCTAAATCTGTTTTGATCTTTATAAATCCTACTCTTATCTGACAACTTTTGTATTTCACTAATTTAAAAAAAATGAAAAAACTGTCGGGGCATCTGGGTGGCTCATTTGGTTAAGCGTCCGACTTCAGTTCAGGTCATGATCTCATAGTTTGTGAGTTTGAGCCCCGCATCGGGTTCTGTGCTCATAGCTCAGAGCTTGGACCCTGATTAGGATTTTGTGTCTCCCTCTCTCTCTGCCCCTCCCCTGCTCATGCTCTGCCTCTCTCTCTCTCTCTCTCTCTCTCTCTCTCAAAAATAAAAATAAATCTTAAAAAATGAAAAATAAAAATAAAAAAATGTGGAGACATCAACACCAAGTAATGGAATCAAGTTAAAAATTAGGGCAGAAAGGGATGCAAAAGACATTACAGAAATATTATCATTGTAATCTAAGGCATGCTGGCAGTAGACCCAACTTGCTATTCTGTTTTTTCTTCTTTAATACTTTTTCCAGCCAAAATACTTTCCCCAATTCCAATAAAATATTTGTTTTTAATAATGGAATACACTGAATTTTTAAAAGGTAAATCGTACTTAAGTTAATTCAGTGATTTAGGAAAAGTGGTAGAGAGTAGTTAAGGGCTTGTATTCATTTTCTATTGCTGCATGACAAATCACCACAAAATTAGTGGCTTAAAAGAACATATATTTATTATTTCCTTCACATTTTCCAGGGATCATGAATCTGGGTACAGCTTAATTGGATCTTTGGCTCAGGGTCTTAGTCTTACAAGTCCCTATTCATACTGTTGGCCAGTGTGCTCCTTCTGGGGCTAAGCTCTCATGATTTTTGGTAGATTTCAGTTCCTTATGCTTGCAGGACTAAAGTCCCCATTTTCTTGTTACCCAGGGCCACTCTCAGCTCCTAGATGCACCCATTCATAAGGCCTTCATACAGACTCTCTTGTAGTATGGTACCTGATTTCTTCAAAGCCAGCAAGAGTATCGCTTACTCCAGTCTGCTATGATGGAGCCTTATGTAATATAATTATAGAGTGACTATCTTTGCCAGATTCTATTGGTTAGAAGCAAGTCACAGTTTCCACTGCACTTCAAGGGAGAGGATTATACAACTGCATGACTCATTGGTGATCACCACAGTGTGTTTCTGCCACAGAGTTCAATCATGTAAATCATGGTAAGGGATTTGGATTCATACTAAGTGAAATGGGATTTTGTGGAAGGAAAGGAAGAAAAGAGGAAGGAAGGAAGAGTTAAATTATGTCCCAGGAAATTAAGACAAAAGGAGAAGATGATTCTGTTTAAAGGCTTCAAGATGATTCTCGGAGAAGGTGGCTCTAGGGTAACAGGCTGATGGATAAGTACAGAAAGAGATCGTATCAGAGGAAGATTGTATCTGTGCAAAAACTGCAGGTGGACAAGAGCAGGGTGTGACTCAGGGAGAGCAGGTAGCACATAGGTATGAAGTGTTTAGGATGCATAGGGTCAAAAGTAAATAGAAACCAAAAGGGTTTTAATGTAGTTGGTGATTTGAGATGGTCTTAAAAGAGATCTGTATCATCAGACATGCTAGTTTGCAAGATAACCCAGTGCAGACAATAGGGAGAATGAATTAGAGGAAGAACTCAAAATAGGTAAGGAGACCACTACATCCAGTAAAATTTAAACACATTTCGAATACATTTTGAAATCTTTGAACTGCACAACAAGCGCCAGAACAACTTTCTTTCTTTTTTAACTGCTTTATTGGGGTATGATTGACATACAAAATACTGTAGGAATTTAATATACATGACTTGATTTATTTGGAGAAAAGTATATGCCCATGAAACCATTATCATTATCAATGACATAAACTTATTCATCACCTCCAAAAGTTTCCTCCTGCCAGCCCTCATTTTCTTTAGCACTTTTCTTTAAAAAGAGCTGCATCATAGTTAGTAATTGGAATAAAACTTTTCTTAAGTTTGCTTTCAAAGATTCTTTTGAAGGACCGTGGTTTTAAGGGCATCTCAAAAGAACTAGGTGCCCTGCCTTTAATTGGCAGTTTCCAGTTTCAGGTCATAAGAATTAGGGTAAGGAACTAGGGCTTGCAATCTGTATACCTGCTAAATAGAAGATTTTGAATTGCTTGAGGACTGGAAGCCTGGGCTGCATATTTTTGCATCCTCAGTCCCTGACACATACTAGATGCTTCAAAAATATTTTTAAATGGACAAATAAATGAATAGTCACGTCAAATAAATGTTCTTATTCCAGCTACCAGACCACTACTTCCATCCACCCTGTTCCCTATACTCATCCTTTCTTTTCCTTCCTCATGACCAAATTCATCATTAAGATTCAAGGCATATTCTAGTCTCAAACTCTCAATGCATTAATTTTTATCTTGTTTTGTGTTAGAGTGAAATTATGTAGATTCCCTCATCCACAGACCCTATGTAATGTGTGAAATCACTCACAATATGGAAGGCAAGCTCATGCCAATTGTTTGAGTACTAATGGTGACCATACTTGAATTTGTCTTTTGAAACTAACTTTAGATGATTCCTCATCTCAAGATTTCTGTCTAATGCCAAACTGATCACTAAATTTTGGGCTATGGAGAATATGCCCTGAGATATTACTTCTGAGCTAATAAGTGATGATTGTAAGATAAGATAAAGGAGAAACCCATGTTTACTAGTGCATGATTAAAGGTATGCCTGATATTTAATTGAACACAAATTTTTAAATACTCTTTCTAGAATTTCCTTAATAAATAGCATATTAGCATTTAGAATTATTTAGATTGTGTATACTTCTTCATTCATATTCATTAATATTAAAGAGGAATGAGGCCATTTTCTTCACTTAATAGAATTCTGGCAAATAAGATGTTCTCTTCCATTAGCTCTGTGCTTGATACCTAGAAATCATAACAAATATTTGTTAAAAAATTTTAATCTTAAAAACTCAATGAAGCCATATTTATCTGTCACTGTTGTTTGAGTAAACTACTCCGAATTAATAGACTGCACCTCAACTGCTTTACTCTAGGTAATTTTAATATTAAGTGTTTTAATTTTAATTTAATTTTAATTTATTTAATTTAATTTAATTTTAATAATAAGTGTTTTCAATACACAAATGAATATGTAATATCCAGTATTTGATAAATTATTTCCTTTGTCAAAAATATTAAGATCATATGTGAGAAAGATTATCTGTATGGGCTTCAGTTAAAATATGGCACATTTAGGATTTGAAAACCTTTGAAAATTTTCGAATGTGGGCTAGTGTACTACAAGTTTTGTCATTGTAAATGATGTTTACAGTATGAGCAAACCACAGAAAAGTGGAAGCAAACCCAAAGGCTGCCCGTGAGACACAGAAGAGCTTTAGCAGAGTCTGAACGTGTCTGACGTATGTGAGGTCTGTTCTACCGAGAATGACCTGCCATGCGTAAATTTTTGTGATGATATGCTGTAATTCTTTTTATTAAAAAATAATGATTTCCTATCAGCAAAATAAGGCATTCTGATCATGAACAATTTGAACCATTCAAAAAAACAATAATAGGAGAAAAATCCATCCCTAGCCTCACCATCCAGGAATAAACACTCATAACATTGTTCTCTTTATTTTCAGCATTTCTATACATCCTTTTTTTACCTAGCTGTGCTTATATATTACGTGCATATGTTTATAATAATTTAGAGGGAAACCTATAAAACTTGGAGAATATGGGAAGGATAAAGAAGAAAACATCCAGATTCCATGAACAGATATAAGATCTTAACATTTTAATGTGTTTTCTAAACTCCTTTTTCCTATGCATATTGACATCATTTTTATATTCTGACTGTGAAGGATAGTTATCAGGGGGATATTTTTGATGGAAGAAGATATATATTGGGGTTTGCTGAGAGAGGATGTTGCTACAATTAGGTTGATTTATTAGTTAGTTTTTCTCAATGAACAAAAACAATGAAATTTATTCAATGTAAGATTTAAAAATATGAAAAAGAATTTCTCAAGCACTTCGATAATTTTCTACACAATTATGATTTTGTGAAGAAGAGTCATCTTAGTGTCCCAAATATTTTAATGAAAGCAGTAGTTTGTAGGGTTTAATATAAAATCCATGTTCTGTGACTTAGAAGATAAGTGACCTTGGAAAAGTTACTCTCTAGGTTTTGTGTTCACATTGATAAAATGGGGCTACATGAATTTATATGTGTGAATTGCTCAGAGGAGTGCCTATCACTTGGTAAATGCTATCTATATACAGGTTAGCCATGACTAATTAGTTCTGGAAAAGAACAGTAACTTCTTTACTGTTTAAAGGGGTTGTATGCGGCCATAGGCATCATATGAATTATGCACACAGTGACTACAAGGGAAAATACTTTATTGGGAACTAGCAAAGAAGCAAAAATAGGAAAGAAAGAGCTGAACCAAATTTTGACATCAGGCTACAATTAAGTAATCTGAACCTGATGTTACTATTCAGACAATGTAAGGAAATGGTTTAGCGTCATCATGACAATTGTGAGCTTAATTTCAAGCAAGACATTTATAAACTGTAGCAATCTTGGGGATTGTTCTGCTGCAGTTGTATTCACCGTAAATAGACAGATACAAGTGTTTGTGTCAAAGGTATTAGTAAAGATGAGATAATTCACATCTAGTACTGGGTATAAGCTGAGCACCCAATAAATGTTAACTGCTATTGTTCTTAATTGTAATGGTAATATTAATAATAGTTCTTAATAATTCTAAAACTTTCTGTATCTTTTAATTCTTAAATTTGTCTCATCTCTAAGTCATCTAGAGTGGATATTAAATCTTTGGTTTCAAGCAAAGGTTTGTGATGATTCTTTTTGAGTTTTTATGTACTTGAGAACTCATTTCTGTTTCTTTTACTAATTAAAGATGACTTGGGCGCACAAGTATTTCCTCTAGTCCATCTCATTTTCTCAAAGGATCATAGACAGCTACATCTCCATGCTCCCCTTTAGAATAGGGAGAAATCTGAGGTTTGGTTTCTGTAAGGAAGCTGTTTGTCTGCCTGGAACTTGTAGGATTTTTTTTTACTTTGGTTTTTTTTTTTTTTTTTTTGGTTTTTTTTTTTTTTTTTGCCCTAGTAAGGTATCATCTCTTTTTACTAATTTCACCCAGAACATTATGATTCTGTTCTAGATGTCCTTAATTTTTTCCAGTGGAGATATTTTTTCTTCAGCTGTGTCTTTCGATATTTCTTCCATTCCAAATGTTCACATTCCTCACTCTTCTCAACCCTCCTCAGAAGCCTGACCTTTTCCCACCTTTTCCTTTGTCTGCCCTTTTTATTTCCTCTAATAAGAGCTTTTCAAGTTGTTCCTCCGATGTATCTATTTGGTTTTTCTTAATGCCATTGCAAATTTAAATTTAGTTTGATATTATTAGTTTCCTTTTGACTCTTCAGTTTCTCACTCTTTTCCCTTCAAGTCCTCTATTTTCAACTAGGCTTATTATTTCCATATAACTTTTTATTCATTTTGCACTGAAGACGTTATGTCTTCTTGGTTTCTAATGTGGATGTCAAACTCTACAGCTTTTTTCTCCTAAACAATATAGTTATTTATTTGAAACTTTTTCTTTTTTCCTTTGTTTTTTGCCTAATGTGCCTCTTTATTTACATTTTTATTGAAGTATACTTAACATACATTTGGCTAGTTTCATGTGTACAGTATAGTGATTAAACAAGTCTATACATCACTCAGTGCTCATCATGATAAGTGTACTCTTAGTCCCCTTCATCTATTTCACCATCCTCTCCTACATCTCTCCTCTGGCAACCACCAATTTGTTCTTTGTATTTACGAGTCTGTTTTTTGTTTGTCTCTTTTTTTGCTTTGTTCATTTGTTTTGTTTCTTACATTCTACATATGACCGAAATCATATAGTATTTGTCTTTCTCTGTCTGATTGATTTCACTTATCATTACACTCTCAATATCCATCCATATTGTTGCAAATGGCAAGATCTCATTCTTTTTTATGGCTCAATAATATTCCAATAGATAGATAGATAGATCACATCTAATTGGAAGATTTTTTTCTCTAAATAATGTAGTTACACTGATTCTGATTCTAAAGTATGGATTTTCTTTCCTTTTTTACTGCAGGAATTTTTTATAGGCCATATTTTATTTTCCCTGTTTCTCCTTAAATTTTTCAATAAACAGAATTCTATCCAGGTTTGGCATTGCCAACAGACAGAAACCATAGATTGATTTTGGCTCCACTCTCTATTTACTTAAAAGTTGGTCATATTGAACCATAAGCTAAGCTGATGTGCATGGCTGCACACCAGTCCTCACTGTGAAGCACTTTGTTTGTGTATGTAGTGCCCCCACCAAGTGAGGATCTGCTGGGTCAGCAGGACAGCCTCTATTCTTATAGGACCATATATTCATGTCCTATGATATGATCACATCCTATGATTCATACCCTATGAATATATGGTCCACATGAAAAAAATGTAATCTTAATCTCTCTTGCTTCTTCCCTCTGCTTTCACCTATAGCACTTGCCTCCTTTTCTCCACTCTCTTCCCATTGTTCATACTACCAACCCAATTTACCCCATTTCTCTTTCCAATTGAAGATAAGGTAAAAAAGAAAAAAGAAAAAGGAAGAGGAGGAGAGTTAAAATTGAATTTTTTTAACTTCCTCTTCTTGCTTTCACTTCGAACTGTGCAATGATAGTGATAAACTCTAGGATGACCCTTTTAGATCCTACAGATGAGTAAGTCTCTGCATGAACAAGTCTCTATGCCGTCGAATGAGGTATCCCATGATGTGTTTGAGTGGGAAATAAGTTAAAAATACATATGTTTTCTTGTATTTATTTCATTTTTAAAAAATTTTTTTTCAACGTTTATTTATTTTTGGGACAGAGAGAGACAGAGCATGAACGGGGGAGGGGCAGAGAGAGAGGGAGACACAGAATTGGAAACAGGCTCCAGGCTCTGAGCCATCAGCCCAGAGCCCAACGCGGGGTTCAAACTCCGGGACCGCGAGATCGTGACCTGGCTGAAGCCGGACGCTTAACCGACTGCGCCACTCAGGCGTCCCATGTATTTATTTCAGACTTAAAGGGGACACAGTTTGCTTTGTATTACTTGATATCTGTAAAGAAATTTGTTTTTGTAAATCCATAAAGATCCTTTGTAGATCTTTATATAAACCTTCACTATAGCCTCATTTTTGTGTTTTTGTTTATTTATTTAAGAAGCATATCTTGCCTTATTTTGTACTAAGGTGTTAGTTCATGGTGACTCTGTCAAGACCAGTTCTTAGTGATCCATATGAGTAAGTTTGATTGCCAGAAATTATATTTCTGTTTCCTGTTTTCCAGTAGTGGTTGACTGAAGCTATACCATGTGTAGATGCTAATTAAGTGGGGATACTTTGGAATAGCTGTGTATCAGACATGGCTCCTATGTATATGCTGAGTAATGTATATTGGGAATACTTGGAACAGGGCATTTTCAAATGCAAAAACTCTAGCTTAGTCAGCAGTTTAGTTATAGTGCATGACAGGTAATACCATGTGCATTTTTCTTTAATCCATGGACACTATATAAAATTTGAAAAATAAGAGGGATAAGAAAGAGGCTACCAAGATTGGATTGTATCAGTGAAATTTAACATTTTATTAGAGATATTCCATAGCTGTTCTTCAGACACATCCTTTGTTCTAGACAGTATGCCAGACCCAGGCTACATAGAAGTTATCAAAACAAGCAACTCCTTGAGGAAGACATAAATATAACAAATAATCCCACCCAACCCATTAGTATTGGGCTGAATGTTGTAAAACAAAATGTAGGATACTGAGACAGAATATATTAGAACTGATCTAACTGGGAATTTCTGACCCACCCTTGGGGGTGCTTGGGTGACTCAGTTGGTTAGGAGTCCCACTCTTGGGGCTATACTCAAGTCATGATCTCATAGTTCATGAGTTTGAGCCTCGTGTCAGGCTCTGTGCTGACAGTGGGGAGCCTGCTTGGGATTCTCTCTCTCCGTCTCCCTTTGCCCCTCCCCCATAATATGTGCACATTCTAAAATTAAATAAATAAAAAGAAATAAAAGAAATGCCCCCCTTTGAAGCAGTGGCATTTAAGGTGAGAGATGAAGGATGAGATAAGACATAGAGTCAGCATGTTGATGAGGCAGTTTGGTGTTGAGTGTGGGAAGGCCCTGACCTGAGGTGGGAGAGAAGACCTGTATATTTGCATGTGGTGAATATAGGAATGCGGTGGAAATGGGACAAATCTCTGATAGGGTCCTGATGATGCTATCTCTTAGGTCATATTTTGAACTTGAAGCCTAAGAGTGACAGGATTCCACTTTAGGTAAAAGGACCCTTCAGGAGTCGAGGGCAAGGTAGAGCTAGAATCATAAACATGCTCAGAAAAGTTAGAAATTCATTGCAGTAATTTAACCAAGAGATGTTGGAGACTTGGACTTAGTTGGTGGCAAACAGGGAAGAGGGAAGAACATAGATTAAAAAGCTGATGTTGTCAAGATGAAAGACTTTGTCTCATTTCATGATTGTTACATTTGTAGATACAAATGGAGAATTGTTGCATGTTAGAAGTCAGAAGTCCTGGTTGTCATAAGATCCTTCCTCTTCATTTATGGATAAAAATCAAGTTTCCCAGATTAATGAGAGTTTGGAGACAGAATTAGGGGGGAAAATCCCTAAAATCTAGATTGTGCTTATTTTACAATTCTAAAATCATCCTAATGTTTATATTTTAGCCTTATGAAGTACTGAGGTAGAGATGGGTATTTGCTGCTGCGCTATTGCAGAGAAGTCAAGATCTCAATATTCTGCTGTATTTTTGCAGCAACAGACTGCCTCAAATCAGAGATGGGATGTTAGGCTTAAGTGAATCTCAGGCTTTGCAGGAATCAAGATGTCAGTATTAAAATGCTTGTCTCCTTCCACTCACGTTTTAATTATCTCAAACAGGTTGACTTAAGGATTGTAGGAGTGTAAATTGACTACATTTTCCCCTAACATAGCTGCTAGAGAGATGGCTGGGATGTCTTGCAGATTAGTTGGAGACTCACCTTTTCCACCTTTGTTCTAAAATTTAATTAGCTAGCATTTCTGCTGAACTAATGTGATGAAACTCAAGAATCTGTGGCCCACATGAGTCTGGCCTGTGGAAAGAGTCTCCGGGGGTAAATAGATTCACTTGACTTGAACTTCTCCCTTACCTCCAGAAACAAGCCTCACTAAATAGAAATAGAAGTCGTGAAATGTGCTGCGTATGAAACTATCACCCGCGAAGGAAGACCCTATAATTAAATGAGTAGAAGTGACTGAATCTGTGGAGCTAAAATTTAAGCAATTTCTATGTGCACAGCCTGCCAACCTTAGCACACTGGTTGGGCATCTTGCCTGTTGGTCTTCGACCTAGGATGGGAGCATAAAAATTACCTCATCATTCAATTTAAAAATTCTGATTGACCCATTCCTTTACGTAGGATGGCTCCTGCCTTAGAATTAACCATGGATCTCCCTTTTAAATGAGTTTCGACTGGGGTATCACCTTTAATTCATATTTTTCACACTATATTTAGGTTGTATTGGGCAAAAGGATTCAGAATCTGTACATGACTAAATTGTTTTAAAAGCTAAACAGTGCCACAGGCCTGTGGCACTCAAACTTCTAAGTGTAAAACAGAAATGAGAGACTCACACATCACACATCTTCTCTGACAGCTCTGAATAACTGGCCAGGATCTCTGCTGTGAATGAATCCTGGCTCCAATTGGCTAGTCAGTCTTTTCTGTAGCAACCACTTTCAGGCCCAACACTACCATTTCTGACAGCATACATATATATGGAAAAGCATGGGGACTGTTGCATTATCCAGCAGGGGTAACATTGCCAACCTTTTGGTTTTCAACTTACATTGTTACTTGATTCCACGGTGGAGATGTGGGCAGGTGAGTTCAATATAGCTGATAGAATCACAATCCAGGCAGCAGGAAGGCAAACCCATGAACATTCTTCCTTTTCTACTGGAGCATCCTGAAACTTTTACGGAAGCCAGTGGTGAATATACTGTTGATTCCATTTTATTCTTTCAGGGGGATCTGCAGTTATTTTTAATTTTTGGTTTCTCTATGGTAAGAAGGTTGGACTAGCCACAATTATCATACCTCCATCTCTTCTGGAGTGTTTTTTATTTCAGAGACCAAGTCCAGATGTAATGGGAGAACTAGATTGACTAATTAGGCTGGAAGAGATCTTAAAATGTATTATTTGGTAGAAACCCTTGGGTGTCCTGGGTAATCCAGTTATACAACACCAAGAAAAAAACTCCTGACGTAGAAATTATAGGGGGCTTAACCCCAAAGGAAATAAGTGTGTCCAACTTCACTGTTCTCTTCCATGTCTAATAATCCAGTTAAATGCAGATGTAGCATGCCACACAGTAGATCTCTTGAAATTGAGGCAATTCACAAAACTTGATAAATGTCATACTAGCATTTTCCCTGACTCTGACACCTCAGGGCAACCGAGAGAAGTTACTTCCCATTGCCCAGTACCACACATCTCTCTTCATTTAGCAAGATGAAGAAAAGAATGGATGTAATCACAATATTCTTAGAAAGGTCATTAGGGTTTGACCATGAAAATGTGACCACCTGTCCTCTACTCTTTCATGGTTTTTGAATATATGTTGGTTATTTTCCCCCAAATTTTATAGATTATTTTTATCTAGGATTGCTAGGAAACAGATTTGGTAGAGAGCAAGAGGGAAGCACCATGTGCAGAATATTATAGGGTAAAGAATGGTGGAGCTTAGAGACTTGACATTAACCAATGCTGTGACCTAGGACAATACCCTTTCCTGCCTGATACCTCAGTGTCTCCATCTCTCAAATGTTTTGCCTGGGGAATATTTATAGACATTAATACCTTCAAAAATGCAATTCTATGCTTGCAGCTTTCTTTCTTTCTTTCTTTCTTTCTTTCTTTCTTTCTTTCTTTCTTTCATTTTTTAAATTTATTTTGAGAGAGAGAGAGAGAGAGAAAGAGAGAGAGAGAGAGAGAGAGAGAGAGAGAGGAAAGCATGAGCAAGGGAGGGGCAGAGAGAGAGGAGAGAATGAGATCCCAAGTAGGCTCCACACTGTCAGCGAGGAACCCCATGTGGAGCTCCAACTCATGAACCATGAGATCATGACCTGAGCCAGAGTCAAGAGTTGGCCGCTTAACTGACCGAGCTACCCAGGCACCCTACACTCCACAGCTTTGTTTTTTGAGTAGCCTATTTTATTTCTTTTGTGGAGATATTAATGATGGTTTTTCAGGGCTTACTTAATGGCATTTTTTAAAAGCGGCTTTGGCAGAAACATAAAAAATGTATAGTAATGGTAGATGCTGTGATGTGTCTCCCAGGCCTGTAGCTGCCGTGAGTGCCACCAGCATCCGGATCTCAGTAATCAGCCTTCTTCAGAATTGCCTCATTGAGAAGAGCCACTCTGCCCAAAGTCATGCCCCCTTGACATGGAAATGTGAAGGCTCAGCCTCCTGACCTGAATTCTTAAAAACGTAAAGGGTCAGCCTTGGTTCAAAACTCCCCATATGGCTGGCGAAGCCTCCCTTGGGACTGCATCACAACCCAACATGTTCCCCTGCCAAATTCTGGCTTCCTTCCCTTCTTTCCCTTCTGCAGGTGCTGATCTCAGGAGCGTTCCCAAGTAATTCTCCCCCTGCTAATCCCCAGCTTAGAATCTGCTTCTCTGATTGCCTAACCTGTACCAGACAGTGTAGAATACTTCTCTTTTATTATCAAGTCATGTTTTACTTATCTTAGGTTCTAGGACAAGGTTCTTTCTGCTTTCCAATAATAAAAGTCCTCTGATTGTGCTAGGGGGAGTAGTTTTCTAAGGATGCAGGTTATGGTCTCTTTCTCTTGTGCAGTATAACCCAAGCAAAATAGCTTGTCTACACTTTGCAGACTCATCAAATGCATTGACTATTCAAGAAAATTGAACTTGCTATTTATGGCCTCCTTAGATAAATGTACTTTAAAAAATTCAGTGTTTGTAAGTAATTTGAGTTCACTAGAAGGACTTTGACAGGTTATTTAAAAGGATATGGAATATTGTGAAAAGATGGCATTATTTCAATTCCTTGATGTTTTAGCCAACCTTGTGAGGTCTTCTTATTGATGGGAACAGTGTAATTTTAAGCATTTTATATTTTATCTTTAAAAAGTGAATCATGAAAGAAAAAATTTTCAATTGCACTATCTTTAATTGGAAAAGAAAAGCTGACATCAAATTATGAAAATTCATGAATAGAAGGATAGTGATAGACATTTTGAATGACTTTAACTTACATTTAATTATTCAACATTAAATGAAAAGTATGTAAACATGAACTGCAAAAGGATAGACTCTAAACCGAAAGGATATTTTCTCATTGAGAGTCTCTGAGGAACACTTCAGAGTAGATTTAACTCAATGAAATCTCAGTACGAGAAAGGGGGAAAAAAAAGGACCATTGAGAAATTCATCATGGTTAACATCACAATGTAGAGATAGAAATATTTCTATAAAGAATATTTACTTAACATTTTAATATTTAGATGGTGAAAGAATCCAAAATACAAACCAAGGATCAATTATCTAAACTAGGGGTAGTTTTTTGTTTTTGTTTTTAACAAGGATACTAATATTGAGGCAGCTTCCTCTCCTTACCTCTTGCCCCTGCCTCCAATTTCTGGAAGCCTTACATGATTTTTTGGTACCAACTCTGTTTATCTCAAAGGTCTGGAAAGCAGGACAGTTTTCCTAGTTAGGTGTAAATGAGTTATAGAGTAGCATAAGGATCAAGCAAGCAGAAATGAGACCAGCTTCCTGGGCCACACACATTGTTTTGTTGCATTGAGATTTTGCATAGAAAGTATGTTGTCCTGCATCATATCACTATGCTTCAGGAGCATATGAAAATTTGTTATAAACCCAATGAGGGGAAAAATAACCTGAACATAAGCAGGAAGGGATAATGGAAACTAACATGTATTGCTGATCTGTATCTGACACCATTCTAGACACTTTTATCTCAGTCTCCATAGAACCCATGATAGGCTTGAATTACCGAGTACACTTTACAGAGAGAGAAATTAGTAATTGAGCTAACATCACACAGTTAAGAAAAGGAGGAGTCTGGATTCAAAGCAAGATCAGTGAAACTCGAAAACCTTTGTATCAGCAGAAATGATTATGTGCATCTGTGTACTACCCCAGACCCCTTCGGACCACTTATTCTCCCTCGCCATGTCCTCCCTTCTTCTCCTGATTTTCCTCCTGCTCCATTTTTTTTAAAAATATCTGATTTGCTTGTCTATTTAATGAGGGCTTAGGACGTTAGCTATGAATTACAAGGATGTTTGAGGTAAGAAAGATGTAAAAGTTAATTGCTATCCAATGTTGGAATAATAACATAATGAAAAATTCAGCTTCAACTCACCTGAGCTCACTTCTCCTCTTCAAGTAGCAAATAATCAAGCTGCAGAGGACTTTTCAAATTACAATGGGCAAAGGATGAATTCATCACATTGGCTTAGTGTGTGTGTACAAAACAAACCTATCACTATATCGCTATTTACCACATTTCTCGGATGAATGAGTTAGGAAAAAAATGTGCAGTTTTAAAGAGACTTAAAATTATTTTTAACAATTAAGAAATAAACCAGATGTACGTAGATGAGTGGTTATTAACCAAGTTACATCATCCCCTATGGAAAATTTGGCAATGTCTAGAAACATTTTTGGTTGGCACAATGGAAGGAATTGCTTTTGGCCTCCAGTGAGTAAAGTCCAGTGCTGTTGCTAAATGTCCTATAATGCACAGAAAAGTCCTTTCCTTAAAAGAATTTCCTAGCCCCAAATCCCAAGAGGGATGCCTATTGAGAAACACTCACTGAGGTGATGTGCAAATTTTTTTTTTTAATTTTTTTCAACGTTTTTATTTATTTTTGGGACAGAGAGAGACAGAGGATGAACGGGGGAGGGGCAGAGAGAGAGGGAGACACAGAATCGGGAACAGGCTCCAGGCTCTGAGCCATCAGCCCAGAGCCCGACGCGGGGCTCGAACTCACGGACCGCGAGATCGTGACCTGGCTGAAGTCGGACGCTTAACCGACTGCGCCACCCAGGCGCCCCTGATGTGCAAATTTTTAACAATGGGACCAATTTTTCTCTTGTCAAAGAGACATTTTTTTTTCTTCTCTCATACAGTCAAAAGTCATAGGTATTTTCTTGACTCAAACATTTATGCCTTTATTTAAAACTTTGATATTTTATTTATTTCAACATTTTTGCATTTATTTTTTAAAATATTTCATCAAAATATTATTTATTTTGACTGTTGAGTGTTTTGACACCCCACTGAGTTTGTGCCCAGGGCATATATCTCACCCACTCTACCCTAATCCTGTCTCTGTTCAAGATATAAAAGAGGAAACATAATATAGCATAGTGGTGAAGAATGAGGCTCTAGGGTCTAAATGTCAGGCTCAAATTACAGTTTTAGCACTTTTTAACTCTGTGTCTTTCTCACTTTATTTCCTCCCTCATCTGTAAAATGGATAAAGTAGTACCTATGCACCTTGGTTGTTTCAAGGGGTAAATTTATCATTTAGCAAAGAACTTGGCATAGATTCAGCGCACTTGAATCACTGGCTATTAACACATAGCACTAAACTGGATACACTTTCTGGTGTCATGAGTATGGATGAAGGAGAATGACTATTTATTGGCTGGTCAAAATTTTTTTTAAAAATTTTTTATGTTTATTTTTGAGAGAGAAAGAGAGTGTGAGTGGGGGAGGGGCAGAGAGAGAGGGAGACACAGAATCCAAAGCAGGCTTCAGGCTCTGAGCTGTCAGCACAGAGCCCAACACAGGGTTTGAACTCACAAGCCACGCTATCATGACCTGGGCCGAAGTCTAATGCTTAACTGACTGAGCCACCCAGGTTCCCTGGCTACTCAAAATTTTTAAGGAATGACCCCATCCAACCCATCTCTTTTTCTGTGCCTAGTTCTAAGCTAAGAACCACACTCAAGTTCTCTATTTTTGGTGGTCTTACACCTATTTCACTACAAAGACAATAGTATCTAATAGCCTAGAACAAACAAGAATCATTTTCTCCATTCTAGGACAATAACAGAACTTTGAGTAATAATAGGACATTAAAACCAAAAGTCAAATCAATAACTTGAAATACAGGTGGAAAATAAGAAAAGCAAATCATGGAAAATAAGGCCCTATTACCAGTAGCAGAGTGTGCATCATGTGAATGGAGGTCTCAGTTCTTGGATTCCCCATGAAAGATTTACCTGATGACCCATGCTGGAATAAAGAAAGGAAAATAGCAAGCAGAAAGCAGTTTATTAAGGACAGTACACTCTCAAGATGGGAGGGTGGGCAGGCCCAGAGGTAGCAACTTCCCTGAGGCTACAGGGTCGTTTCTTTTTATGTAAGCAAGGTCTTGGGTCATGGACACGTTGATCTCTAATGGAGTCTGTTCCCAACCAGTTGGGGGGACTCCTCCCACTGGTCAGGAGAGAGAGTTTTTGACCCTACAAGGTTTGTATCAGAACCATCATGGCAGCCTTCCCCCATGATAGCGGGGCAGGACACAAAACCGCAATGCACATGCATTACTACGAGTCTGGGGGTTATGCTGGAGCTTAGGTGAAAGAGGAGAGCTCATGTTCTATACCTGTGGTTCTTGGTATGTTAGCCCCAGGGTCTTGGAAGCCACTAGGCTAGGATGTTGAGGGGTAATGGAAGGCCTCAGGACAAAGTCAGGATGTTGTGCCCCCAGGCTTCTAATATGTAACCTATTTATCATTGCCCTTGCCTCCAGCTAATGTCTAACTGCCTCCTCTATCAGTTCCAAACACTGTTTCTAAATGAAGCAAGTCTGGTTTACATATAAATCCTGGTCACAATGCCATCCTGGTCATTGTCACCTGGCATAAGCAAACAGACAAAGAATGAGATTTCCAGATTCCCTTCGTAGCTGTGGTCATGTGATAAGTGATGTTGACCACAGTGGAAACACACTGAAGTGTGTGATATTCTAGGAAGGCTGTTTATGGATTCAAATTATTTTGGAGAGAATTTTTTTACTTTACTTTTGCATTGCATCTAGCCTGCATCAAAATGATCGCTGGAGCTCCAGCAGTTACTTTGAAACATGAGAACATCTTGGGTATAGCAGACATATGTTAAAACACTGAAATAGAAAAAAACAGGCATCAGATTTCCTGATATCAATATGGAACTGCCACAGAGGCCCCAACCTGCCCACCTCTGGACCTCTTTTAAATGAGAAAGAAAAATAACAATCTCCTATTTCACTTGAGCCTCCATATTTATGTGTGTTATAAACAAATGTAATCTTAACTGATACAATTTCCTTTTCATGTGTCATTTTTCAAACTTCGGAGAGCTGACCAGCTTTCTTCCACCCACACTCACTTTGAATGTATGATTTGAATGTATATCCAATGTGCTTAACTTAGAAACAGCTTTTTAAAGCCTGAATTTCCATTTTGCCCTTATTTTCCACTTATTTTTCAAGTTATTGACTTGGCTTTCAGCTTTAATATTCTGTAACTCAAGTTTTACTAATTGTGTATGTAGATAAGCTGCCCCTACTATTATTGACTCACTTCCAGGAAAGAGTGCCTGCTTAACCATGAAACATATTTTGTTTTTCACATGTGACTTCTGTGACCATTAAAGGGAAGGTTGAATGTCCTTGCTTTTCCAAGCTGCTTGGTAAGCATTACTCTGACCTTAATTGATTGGGACTATTTCAGGATTTAAGAAAATGCACATTATGCTTCAAAGCGCAAGTTGTGTGGCTTGTTCCAGCTTGTGGCTTGTTGCCAAGGTAAATCACTGAACATTTCTAATAGGAGAGAGTAAAGATATTGTAATTTAATAATAATAATAAAGAAATTAATTGGCAAATGACTAAAATCGCTGTTGTTCAGGTGATAGAACTGTCACGTTCAGTTGATAGAAAAGCCTTCTGCTTGGAGGTCTCAAGCTCACCAATGTGAGTCTGTGAATCTGTACTATATGATCCTACAAAGGTAGGAAGGAGGACAAAAGAGAATGGATGAATGAATAATAAAGAAAATCTACAGTTGTTTCTTTCTCTTCTTTTTTAGGTTTCTTCCTGATGCTTGAAAAAACTCTAACAATAAAATATTATTTGATAAAGTCATCAAATTCTACCTAAACTTTCTTTCTCTATTTTCTTTCTTTCTTTCTTCTTCTTCTTTTTTTTTTTAATATACACCAAGTCTCCTGAAACGCATGTTATTGTAGCAGATACTGTAGTGCCTCTATTGCAATCGGCCTTACCAGTTCACAGAAGTTTCGCTGGCTGCCAGATCCTGCTCTTCCCTCAAATAGGACAGACCAAAAATGCCAAGGGACTAACATCCTTCTGGGGATAGCCCTCAACTAGTGACTGATGGAAGTCGGTGTATAAATAGCCTAGTTCCCTCTCCTACTGAGTGGGATAACTCTGAGATACATCTTTTACACTTGCTCCCAGCATTCCCCAGTGTGATTAAGTTTAATAACATACTTGTGCTGGCCTAGTAGCATACAGTTTTAATGAAAGATGATAATTTGTTGCTATGTAAGTCCAGAATTATCTAATTTCAGGCACTGTACCTACAATTACTAGCTTGATTGGAAAGAAGCTCAAGTGAGTCCAACTGATTGCCTTAATTGTGTATCTCCACAAGGATCGTCACATACATTGCCTGCCCTCCAGGTGCTTGACAGGGAGAAAATCCTGAAATGCTTGAGAGGAACAATATTTATAGAAATTCCTGAAAATCAAGCATTCATTCAACATTGAGCAAGTGTTTACATGCCTACTGTGTGTCACATGCTTTGCTAGGAGCTGGGGATACAAGGTTGTTTTTGTACTTGTGAAGCTTAAATAGCCTAGAATGAAATGAAAGACTTAGTTATAAAATATGTTAAGTTCTAAGAAAAAAAAAGTGCCATGAAAAGTATACTTATTGCCTGTGCATCCCCTTTGCAATAAAATCTATCTGTGAATTAAGCTAGACTCTCTGAGGGAATTCTCTGTGGACTGTAATATACAGTCCCTGGGTGAAATGGTTTTTACTGAACTGTGTTTTGCTGTAATGTCATCAGCTCACATAAAAGTATGTTATATGGAAATAGTACAATTACACCTCTCACCATGTTTATTTGAAGGATGGTATGAAAGGTGTTCGTTAAATAAATCTCACAATATCTCTTTATAAGGGCACAGAGAGTAATTTCTCTTTTTTTCTCATTGAAATGGGTATCTGTGCTTGTCCTAATCAACTGGTCTGCTTTTAACTTATGCATACTACGATTCTGTTTCCGAAGTTCCTGATACGTGCTAGAAACCATGGGGCACAGAGGCACAGATCAGTGTTCTGGCCCATCTCCCGTGAGCGTATAGCGTTTTACTGCCTATATTATTTGTGGCTATCACTCTGGGATTCATTTTATTGGTCTGTTCTTATTTTCCCCTTATTACATTTATCTTTTTAATAAAAATTTATCTTTCTAGATTGCCTGCATCTTTGTAACCTGCCTAAAATCACTCCAGAATAGGACGGAGCAAAAATAAATCATCAAAAATATAAAATGATTAGAATCTCACAAAGAAAATTTACTTAATTTCATCAATTTAAACTGACACTATTTAGATAATTTATTTATTTCACTGTAGTTCTTTATCTCAAGCAGTGATTAGAAAGTCCATATTATAAGTAATAAACACATTTTTGTTAAACTTGAATAATTTTGAATATATTCCAAATAAAAAAGAAACACTTTTAGGGGCACCTGGGTGGTTCAGTCAGTTGGGCGTCTGGCTCAGGTCATGATCTTGTAGTTTATGAGTTTGAGCCCCACGTCAGGCTCTGTGCTGACAGCTCAGAGCCTGGAGCCAGCTTTAGACTCTGTGTCTCCCTCTCTTTCTGCCTCTCCCCTGCTTGTGCGCTCTCTCTCTCTCTCTCTCTCTCAAAAATAAAATAAACATTAAAAAAATTAACAAAAAGAAACACTTTCACATGGTGTGGATAGGAAGGAATAAAATGAAAACAATAAAGCTTTGTATTTTTACATTGAAAAGATTCACTTCTCTTGTCCTTCACACATCAAACTCCTGATAAGATTTTCAGGGGAAACTTTTGTTTTAGAACTCAGGAAAGGTTTTTTGATGGCAATGTTCGGAGCTGCAATACATCTACACTTAACTTTGAGGAAAAGAAAAATCATCTAGCAATTGAGAGACTATGCAGAGGACAGGCCAGAAATGCAGGGTGTTAGATGGCACTGAAATGTAGACACGCCTTGATCTTTTATAGTCTCACCAAGCAAAGTCCTGAGATTGAGCAGCCGTGGAAATTTGGGTTCATAAAGTACATAGCCCCTTTTGTGGAAGGATGGTCACTCACAGCTTTCTATCCTTTCTATACTATGGTTTGCAGAATATTTATGACTGTAACAATTTTTTATTTTTTATTTTTTGAAATATCAACCTGAGACCATCTAATTGTGGTTAGATGTGGTTCACATTGGTTAGATTGAACCTATATGTATGATAGGTTGTTGGCTTTTTTTTTTTAAGCTTCGTTCTTGTCTAATTAAATTCTTAGAAGGGCACAATTGGCAGAACTGATTAACCCATTTGTTTGTACAGAAACAGCAGAAAGTGATTTTTTGAAAATATAAAAATAGGCAAATATATATATATATATATATATACACACACACACATATGTAAATATATAAAGACTATAGGCAATATCAAATTCTTTATTTTTTCTAAACATTTGATTTGGTTTGATGCTTCACCTGTCAATAATTTCCAGATAAATATTTATATCAATCTTCTTCATTATTCCTGTTCTTTTCCTATTAGAGACTTTTTGTTTTTATAAGACCCCCACTGAGAACTGAGTTATATTAACTCCTTCAAAATACCATTTTGGTTCTGAGTTATAGGACTTTGGGTTTCCTTACTTCCCTTAGTTTATAATCAAAAAATAGTCTCATACTTAAAAAAAAAAGCTACAGAAGCAGAAATGTTCTGCTTTTGAATACAATTGCTCCTATATCATAAGAACTCAAATTGATTGATACTGGAATATGAGTGGTAGTTGATATTAAATGAATAAAGAGGACAGCTGTGGTGGGGTGATGGACTGGTGGGGGACAGAACTCGTTCACTGTGAAAGTGCTTCATTCAAGTTGGAGAATGGAGGTTCCTGGGAATTCAGTTTCTTGGTGGGCCTTTGTGGTCAAGCAAGTCTGTTCTTTTATTCTGTGTCCTGAAATGATGAGGGATTTTATTCTCCAAACCTGTCATTCCAGTACTTTTCACAGGCAAGTAATTGAATTTCCAAAAGCCTAGTACTAGAAGAGCCAAGCTCAACATCCTCTCTTGGCTTCCATTCTATGGCTTTTTTTCTGCTGAATAAGGCCCACTGAGAATGACTAGATTGTAGTTTATTATGTTGTCCTGATTATGAATCAGTGCAATTTACGAATGTTTTGCATTTGAAACCTGGAGTTGTTTTAGGCTCATTTGCTGACATATGTGAGTTTGCTAGAAAGGGGCAGGATCAAATGACATCCACCATCTGTGGAGGGTATTATGTCTAGAGCTAAGAACTAGGAACATGAAAGAGGTTTGCAAAGTGAATTCAACCTACTTGAGTCCAAAAGCAAAACCAAACATATATTCCTGCAAAGTATATCCAAAATCACTCAGTTTAGAATTATATCTACTCTTGAATTATTATGATGCATATATTAATGTCAATTTTTAAATCGTAAAGAATATTAAGAATAAAATTAGGATCTGAGGGTAAATTTCTGTATAAGGGAAATTATTAGAAATTGTGAAATCAATAAATAAAAAAAAAAGTGTCTTTTGTTCCCAAATAACCCTTCTTTATTATTACTTTAAGTTAAAGTGTCATTTTCTTTCAAACCTATTTTCAAACATGGTCTTCTCTTATACTCCTTGTCAATGTCAGTTAAGATCAATAACTTTCCCAAGGTTGAATATTGTTTCAATCTTTAAAGGACTGATCCCTTTCCAGGGTATTTTGTTGGAAGGGGTGGTGGAGATTGGGATCAGAGAAAGATGAGATTATTTGAAATCATGTCTTATAGTAGACATAATCCATTACCTATATATCAGGTCATTCCTGTTTTTTGGCAATTTATTTTAAAAAGGTATTTTTGTTAGCAAAGCTAGGTGGGTACTGCATTATATGGTGGTGAGTCTCATAGCAGTGTGTAAACACCAGTGGAATGCAGAACATTTGTAATAATGAACAGTATCTCAAATCATAAGGCTCAATTATTCTATTCTTGGTGTTGAAATGACATCTTTCATTGACTTATTTATTTAGCAAATATCAAATAAATGTCTATGGTATACCAAGCACACTGCTACCAAATTTGGGTCTACAACAATCAAAAGAAAGAGACAAAACCTTTATTGTAATGATACCTACATTTTCGTAAGGAAAACAGCAAATAAACAGCTAAATGTCTATGTCAGGTGGTAGTAAATGCCACAAAGAATAATCAACCAGGGTAAGGGGAAAGAAAGAGATTTTAGATTGCATACTAGGTCAACAGGAAAGGACTTTCTGAGGAGATAACATTTGACCAGTACTTGAAGTAGAGACAGTTAATACAAAAACACTGGGAAGGGCAGAATGACCAGTGCAAAGACCCTACGGCGAGAGTGTAGTAAGTGTATCTGGAGAATAATAAAGATTCCAGTATGTTTGTTATGGAATATGCAAGGGAGAGAATAGTAAGAAAGGAAATCACCTAGGTAGCACTGGGCCTTATGCGCCAAACCAAGGACTTTGGTACTTTTTTTTTTTATCATGGTAAAAAGCACAAAATACCATTTAACTATAAGATGGTACAGATGTACTGTTTCAATGTACGCATCAATATCATTAAGTATGTTTACATTGTTGTAAAAAGTATCTTTTGAACTTTTCATCTTGCAAATCTGAAACTCTAGACCCATTAAAGGATGCCTCTTTTCTCTCTGTCCCCAGCTCCTGGTAGCCACCATTTTACTTTCTTGATTCTGTGTGTTTACCTCACATAAGTGGAATAAGAGAGTATTTGCCTTTCTGTGACAGACTTATTTCACGTAACATGACATCTTCAAGCTTCATGTTGTAGTGTATGACAGGATTTCCTTCCTTTTTAAGGAGGAATAATATTCCATTTTATGTGTGTACCACATTTTGTTTATTTATCTATGAACATAAAATCTTAGAGTTATTCTTGACCCCCCCCCCTTTTTTTGTATCACACTGTATATCCATCTGTATTCTGCAGGCATTCAAAAACATTTTGTTGTGTAAATATTACTCTCTTTGGTCATTTCCCTTTTCCATTCAAAACTTTATTGTCTTTTTCCCTCTTCTAAAACAAGCTCTGTCTGATCTAATCTTGCTCCTGGAACTGTTGTTGCCATAGTGTCTTCATTATATTCAATTTCATTACTGGCATTCATCACAGCTAAAATAAATTAGTATTTGTGTAACTGTTTCTTTTGTACCTTTCTTACACAGCTACAAACGAGCACTGAACAAATCTTAGAACAAGTGTGAGTGTGTGTTTAAATTTTGTTGAGCGAATGCTGAGAATCTGTTCCTTGCTTTTGTAGATTTCTCTAATTTGTAACTAGCTCTCCGAGTAATGGAATAAATTCACCTCACAAAACTTCAATAACGTGAAGAGAGAAAAAATGCTTTTTAGGGAACTAGAAATATCACCGAGAATACCAATTCATGCCAGATAAGGAACACAGCACAATATACATCATTTTATAAATAAAGTAACATGCACACATACCTATAAGGGGTGCAGCATGGTGCTGGTGTGTTAAATAACACCATCATTGATAGTGCCATAATAGAGATATATATTTACGGTCATTGAAGAAGAAAAGATAACTTTTAAGACAGAAGGTTTAAAATTTTTTTTTCAACGTTTATTTATTTTGGGGACAGAGAGAGACAGAGCATGAACGGGGGAGGGGCAGAGAGAGAGGGAGACACAGAATCGGAAACAGGCTCCAGGCTCTGAGCCATCAGCCCAGAGCCTGACGCGGGGCTCGAACACACGGACCGCGAGATCGTGACCTGGCTGAAGTCGGACGCTTGACCGACTGCGCCACCCAGGCGCCCCAAGACAGAAAGTTTAAAATATCTCATGAATGACATGAAATGAATGCATGCATTTAATTTTTGATGGGTAGAATTGGGAGGAAGAACATTTTAGGTAGAGGAACAACCTAAGCAAAGACGTGAAGGCACGAGATTACCAACAGACATGCAGATAAGACTTTGAATGAAATAGTTTGACATAAAGGTTGAGTATTTCAAGTATTCTGTAGGGGAGTATTGGAATATAAGGGAGGAGAGAAGGTAAGGAGAACACTCTATGGTATTCCAGGCTAGGATGTCTGCATCTGATTCACTAGACAGGCAGTGGGAAGCTGTGGAAGTGTTTTGAGAAGATGAGTGCAACGATCTGAACATCCCTCCAGAAGGATGATCTGTTAACAGTGGAAGATTTGGGGGAGAAAATGCCTGCCCCCTGTTATTCAATAATCCCAGCAGTAGGTGACAAAAAGCAAGTGGCGAGTCAACAGTGAGGATGCACAGCGAAGATGGGATGAATAGGCAATATATTTTAGAAATATACATTGCCACATCAGGTGATTGGATGACTAGGAGGAATTAGGGAGGGAAAGGTGTGCTAGGCGAAGATTTGAGGGGCTGGAGAATATGACAGAAACACATCACCAGGGGATAGTAGGAATAGAGAAGGAGGAACAAATATGAATTCAATTTTGAATTTGTTATAACTTTTAGGGGTACATGAGTCACAGAAAAGAAGGGAAAACTATGAGGAGTACTATGGTGGAGCAGTAGGAATGTGACTACAAGTCAGCTGGTCTGGTAAAGGTGGGGCAGGGGGATATTGAGTCGTGGTTGCAGAAAATAGAAAATTAAAATAAAAATATTTATCAGGCATCTGCTAAGTATCAGGAATAAGGCTAAACTCCTCTATGCAATTTACAAAAACATATTCTTCACAACGGTTCCATGAGGGAAGAACTATTAGTTTGATTTTCTTGAAGAACAAATGAGTATGTTAAATAACTTGCCCAAGGATGCAGAGCTAGTAGGTGGCAAACCCAGGGTTAAGAGGCTGGTTCGTCTGACTTCAGAGGCCACTTGCATTAGTGGCACATCTCCTACTTTTCCCTAAACACTATGTCTTCCTATCCACGTCTTTGATAATGCAGTGTTTGAAATTTTATTTATGTTGCTGAGAAACAACTTGGGATATGTGTAGCTCTAAACACCCAGAACTAATAAAATTACATTGATCTGTAGCACGTCAAAATCACAGGGCAAAGCACTATCCAAAGTAATTCCAGCTACTTTTGCCAATTTAGCAGTAATTAGGTCTAGGGAGGCTCAGGAGTCCTGTGTTCCAAGCATATCGAGAAGATTATCTTTCACCACCAAGCTTCCAATTATATTTTGAAGATTGTTTTCATTACCATCCCAGGAAAGAGGCTGTTGTAACCTTGTTCTCTCCCCATTGTTCCAACCAGAATAAATCTGGCTTTATTTAAAGGAAAACAAACTAACAACTATCCCAAATACCTCAGACCAGAATATTTTATCTTTGTTTCTGGCATGAAAATGATGGTTGCTAAGAGATCCAGAGAAGTGAAAAAGGAAAATGAGACAAAGGAGGCTGAAATAATGTTTGCCTCGTTACTCAGAACAACATGCAGGTACTTTTCCTTTCTTTGCCTTCTTCCTACTTTTTAATGAATTGGCAACATTTTTTAAACTTCCTAGGGAATATAAATATCACCATTGTGCTACTGACCTATTTATATCCACTGGATATTTCTAACTGAATCATGACATTCAAAACATATTAAATTTGAAGTGTTTCCAATATCAGCAAGAAGATATTCTCTTGCTTTCTTTTTTTAAAAAAGTACCACTTGGAAAAAGAACTTTGGCATTACTATTGAAACCTCCCATAGAGATATCTGATGAATGCAAATAAAGGAACTGATAAAAAAAAAAAATAACTGGTTCTACTTTGGGGATTGGCACGTGTTGTGTGTAATAATTACTGAGTTACACCTGCAGGCATGTACACCATCCAATAACAATGGTTTGGTAATATAATAAATACTAGTGTGTATGTTTGGAAAACATTTGTATAAAGGGCTCCTTTTGAGGGCATAATCTCTTTAAGGTCTTATATGCAAGACTAGTGGAGACCTCTGAGGGTCTTGAATGTCACTCAAGATCATGGCATCATTCAGTTTGAATATCTTAGATATGTACAAACAAGTGATTTGATAAAATAATTGCTTTTATCAGATTCCAAACATTGGGAAATCAAGCCCAAGATACCACTGGACCAAGATTGTCTTCAAATCAAGACAGAAATTATTGTTTCATTTTCCTTAGTCAGGGGTAGACATATGAAAAATATTTTGGGGCCTTTTAAAGCTAGTATTTAGGGTTTGCAAGTCATACATTTGCTACTGTTTTTTTCAGTACATTTACCTTATGACATAGTCATCATGGAGCTGACCACACTGGTACAGACAATTCTACATTTTTTCTTTTAAATAGAATTTCACATACTGCAAACTTAGAAAGAAACACTGTCCACTGCTGACCAGCCAAATTAATTATTCTGTATTGATTAAAAGCAAAACAGATTGATTAGTTGCCTGGTTGTTTTAAAGGAGGAATTAGCAACAAACTGTATTTTCAGAAAGACAAGTTTTGAGAATCAGGGTAACAAACAAACTCTCATTTAATAAAAAGCTAATGTTAGTACTGTTAAATTGTACTCTCCACACCAACTTCCTGTGCTTCCACAATAGAATTTTTTCAAGGATTTAGGATCTCTCTACAGTTATTTACTCTGATATTTATCAATGGTTTTGGTAATTGGTTAAGATATAGTTGGAAAATGACCTGTAAAAGACTGGAAAAGCCACTTTAATCAGTAATTTAGCTGAACATTTCACTCTTCAGCTATATCAAAAGAGAAACAGATTTGAGAACTGACAGAAAATCTCTTGTAAGGATGTATTGATCCATGCCCCATTCTCACCTATGCAAGTATGATTGCCTAGTCTAAGATAAAACGGGCCAAGGACAACATTGAGTTTGCCATCGCTTACCATGTGCTACCCCACGTAGTATAGAATTTATTGAAACTTCACTGAGGCAAGAATCAATATTTAGACATCCCTGAGAGCAATTAGAGTGTAAGTTTCATGAGGGCTAGAACTACAATCATCACTGAATAATCCCTACTTTCCCATACATCACATGGCCTAGCCCACATAGGTACCCAACACGTACTGGGGAATGAATGAATGATTTATGAGAAATTTAGATATTTATCATATCTACCTCTTCTCTACATACATTTTATTATCAGAGCCTAATTAAAATTTGAACCATCTTGGGCTTCTGTCTTCATTGCAAGGGCCCATCTGGGCTCATCAATCTCACCCTCTTCACCAAACAACTCGAGTCACACAACATATGTTTAGTAATTTATCACCTTAAAAAAAATAAAACTCTGCTAGGGAATAATTGCAGTCCAGAAAATCTCATTAGTGTAGTACAGCAAGTCCAATCCTCCTACCTAACTTTTCAACATTGCAAAAGAACAAATGCATGCCCAAATTCAAGAAATGATAGTATTTGTATGATCTGGTTGCAATGGTGCACTGTTTATTATGGTATGGCTTTGGGAGAGTTCAGTTCAAGAGCTGATGGAATCAACTTAGTGATGTTTCCAAATATATATTTAAAAAAAAGAAAAGAAATGGTGAGTGCCAAAGGTGGGAGGTTATTTTTATTTTTATTTTTTAAAAGAGCAAGTGGGGAGAGGGGCAAAGATAGAGAGAGAGAGAATCCTCAGACTGGAGCCCAATGTGGGGCTCAGTCTCAAGACTGAGAGATCATGACCTGAGCTGAAATCAAGAATTGGGCACTTAACCGACTGGGCCACCCAAGCACCCCCAAGAGGTTATTATTTTTAATTATATTCACAGAAACAATAATTCTGCTGCATAAGATTTTTGAATATGTATGTTTCATGGAGCCTTGACCTTTATACCCACTAGAAAAATCTGTTTAGGCAATAACCTTAAATGTCGAATGACTTAATGTTTTTAACATTTTACTTAATACTTGACAATGTGGTATTATTTTTTTAACTCTTGGAGTGGAATATCTTCGTATCCTACTCAAGCGTGTATTCTGCACGTGTCCAGCCGAACACAGTTGAGTCTACCAGAAGCTGTCTAAAGTGGTGAGAGCAAAAATGCTAGACAGTGGAGCAGAGAGTGCCTAAGGCCTGTGGGAAACAGTAGAATCACAAGTGGCAAGTATGTGTTTGAGTGACAGACTTTTGAATCCTGACTTCCCTAACTATAACTTAACCTAAGTTTCTGTTTCTATCACATTACAGGGATAGTACATTCCTCAGAGAGTTCTCATGGGATTCATTGACCTGATGCCTGTAAAGCACTTATGCAGAGCCAGGCACTTCTCGAAAGCACAATAAATCTCATCTACTATTACCCTGCCCCATAATTTCTGTGTGAGGAAGGGCAAGTAACGTTAATCCTCTGGCAACATTGCTTCATCTATAAAAAGGGATATTAATCATACTTGTCCGTATAGAGGTGAGGATCTGACGGTACAGTGGAAAGCTCTGTGTAAACCATGGCTAATATTTAGTAGTTACTCTTAGTATTATTAATTAAATGCTCAAAAATGAACTGTTAGTAATTCATTTACCTTAATATTTATTCAATGTGCATATGTCCCCCTTGATGTGTGTGAAGTGGGTCCCTTCCAAAAGTGTATTTCAACAAGTGAATTAATGATACTCTAATATTCATTGAACATATATTTAATATTATATTATCATGTATGCACTTACTAATTGAAACACGGAGTTTCTATGCTGCACTAAGCACAGTTCTAGACGCTGGGGAATGGCAATGAATAACACTGATGGATTTCTCACTCTTATAGAGATTACTTTGAAGAGAGATAGGCAAGGAAATAAGTGAATATGTCAAGTGATGAATAGCTATAACCAAATATAGGGTAAGGAGCCTAGAAAGGGAGTCCGAGAAGTTCTCTTCTAAGAATGTGGCATTTAACCAGAGATCTGAAGGGAAGAGGAGTAAGTCATGCAGAGCAAAGAGCAAGTGCAAAGTTCCTCAGATGGGCAACCGCTTCTCATATTAAATAGAAAATAAAGGGGCCAGTGTGTCTAGAGAGGTGTGAGCAAGGGGAAGAATGGTGGATAGTGTTCGGTTACACCCTGAATGATATGGAAGATTTGAGTGGAGGACTAATGGGTTTAACTTATATTGTAAAAGACTGTCTTATTCTGTTATGGCTGAAGTAACAAAAATACCATAAACCGGTGGCTCACAAACAAATAGAAATTTGTCTCTCACAGCTCTGGATGCTGGGATGTCAAATATCAAGGCATCAGCAGATTCGGTGTCTGGCAGTGAGGGTCCACTTCCTGGTTCATAAACAGCTGTCTCTTTGTCATGCCCTCATAGGGCAGAAGTGGGAAAGGGAGGTCTCTGGTGACTCTTTCCTAAGGACACTGATCCCAATCATGTGGGCTTTACCCTTATGACCTAATAACCTCCCAAATGCCCCACTTCCTAATACCATTACGTTGGAGATTAGGTTTCAGTATATGACTTTTGGGGGACACAGAGATTCAGTCTATAGAACTTACCCTGGGTGCTTTGTAGAGACCAGATTGCAAGTAGAGCAGGAGTAGGAGGGAGATTGGAGAGTAGGTAACTGTGACAGTCTCGGTGGGAAGCACAGTGAATTAGATTAGAAAGTGGCCATGGGGATATGAAGCAGTTACGATTCTGGAAATATTTAGAAGCAGAGCTGAGGGAAAATACTGATGGTTTGAAGGTGGGTGAGAAGAAAGAATAATGACCTTGAGAATGACACCAAGACTTCTGGCCAGAACTGCAAATGTAGAACAGAAATGCCATTAATTAAAGTTAGTTCCTAACTACTGGAGAAAGAGAAGATGTGAGAATAAATGAATTCAGCTTGGGACATGTGAAGTTTGAGCTGCTTGTTATAAACCCAAATGGAGGTGAAAAGTAGAAAATAAAATGACCAAGTTCAGAGTTCACTGTTCACTGGTGCGGTCTAGCCCAGAGATGCAAACTTTGGGGTCATCAGCACATAGGTGAGGTTTAAAACCCTGACACTGGAGTAGCTCACCTAAGGAGTAAGAGAGAAGTCCAAAAGGGAAGCCTGTGCCACTCCCACATTTATAGGATGGGAGTAAAGAAGTTGCTAAGGAAAAAATATATATAGGTTTCCCTTTCTGCTACTAACAGATACTGACTACTGATCGGCCAGTGCTTTCCCAAAAAGAGCTTCTTGTATCATCTGCCTCAGAGACATCTGAGATGCTTATTAGTAATCTATAGTCCTGGTCCCACTACATGCTGACTGAATCAGAAACTCTGGGAGTGGGGCCTCAGAGTCTGTGTTTTAACAAGTTCCCCAGGTGAGGTTTGCACACACTAAAGTTTGAGAATTAGTGTTTCTGCAAAGTTTTCTCTCATAGCACATGTAGAAGATGATGCTATGTGTACAGCATATTGGGTAAATAGATAAAGGGCTGATGTGGTCAGACAGCATTGCCCTGGAACCCTGGCTTCCAGGCCTGCCTTATGGCCTGAGGGATCAGTGTGCTGGTGGACTGGCAATCACTTCCGGTCAGATGAGAGCACTCTGGAAAATAGCAGGGCAGCCCCAGTTCTGGCTGTCACACATACAATTCATTTGTAACAAAACTGTAGTTATATTTATACATTTACTCTAGTGAATATGGGAGCTATTGAGATGATTTAATCAGAGATTAAGCCATATCTTACTTAAGATATCAGCCACAAAGGCAAATAATAGAAAAACATGCAAAAGTATAAAATACAGATGATCTAACATCTAAAGGAATTCTCATAGTCTGGAAATTCATGGTACCAAATTAAAAAAAAATAGAAAAGCTTCTTTAATTTCCTTATCACTAACGAGTTCTCTTCCTTGTTTTCCTCACACAGGCATTTAAAAATTAAAGGTTTTAACAGTTGTTTCTTTTTTTCTTTTATGCATTTAAGCTTAAGGCAATATTATGGTAACAGTTCCTAAAATCTGCTCAGTAAAATGTTAATGGTGCCATGGTTAATTTGGGACTAATTTATATCTTCTTGGTTGTTCACAATTCATATAATGTTATGAAGAAAGTGATTTAAGATGTAAAAAATGAACAAAAACCAGTTTGCTATTGCTCACACCAATATATCCCAGATGTATTTGATCAAAACAACTACTTTTTTCTGAAGAATTGTATGTCTCAAAGGTCATTTACTGTTTCTCAGAACCCAATCTGGCATTAAACTTCGTCAAGAAAACTGTCTACAGCATTGACAGGTAAACAAGTCCAAGGTAGTTTAGCAATTTGCATACAGATAACCAGCAGGAGAGAAGTGATGATGAGCCAGGTGATTAGTCTAAAGAGGCTCCTTAGAGCAGGTGAATCTTGGCAATAAGGAGGGATGTTAGTAGAAAAGAAATGACAAGGCAGAAGGGAAACAGAATTAGCTGAGATGAACTTGTGTTTAGAGTCTGGGAATACAGTGAAAGGGAGAATTTTTTTTTTTTGAGAAATTACTCATGGTGTCAAAACTCAAGCTTAGGAATTGAGATATGTGTATTCCTGAATAGTGTTGAGAAAGGTTTTTCGTCAGGGTGGTGTCCTTACTGACATTGGTGGTGAGAACTAAGAGGACTATTCCAAAATAATGTAGCCCTTGCTGCATACCATCCACCGGCAGCCATTTAATTACATCATGATTCTGTAGGGCAGGAATTTGGACCAGATGTAGTTGAGTCTCCAGGTTTGGTGGACTTTTCATGGGTCTAGGTTCATTGGCTGGCCAACTAGATGACTCCCCTTCTGAGGTTTTACCAACCATCTGGTGGGGCAGTGAGGTCTCATTGGCCACATCTCTTTCATTTTCCAGAAGGTTAGCCTGAGTTTGGTCAGGTAGTTCACAGGATATCTTTAGCAGCAGGAGAGGAAGGTATCTTGGATGTATAGGCTGCAAATTTGTATAATATCACTGCCACTGGATGCTCTCAAAGAAAGCACAAGGCAGCCCTGATATAAGGGATGTAGAAATAGACTCCACCTCTTGATGGAGGAAGCTAAATACCATTGTGTTCTTTTTCGCCGTCCACCATAGCAGGTGATGAAGACTGCATTGTGGAGATGTCTTGTGAAACAGTGAGGAAAACAGGAAACCAAGAGTCTTCTGGAAGGGGCACAGGCAGAAAGGGGAGTAAAGTAATATGCGATCGTATAGACTGGCAGGATTTGTTATAGTTACTTTGTAGCTTTCTCTCATATCCAGCCTTTGTAGTAATGATCAATACTCTGGCAAGGTTACCAAGGCTATCTTTAAACTCTGTCTCTTTAAACTTTATCTTCCTGGACCTATCTCTAGAATGATTCTAGGTCATACGCTCTCCAGGTATTTATGTTCAAACAGGGCTGCTCTCAGACTTGGTAGTAACAACTGCAGACAAAGGTAAGTATGTCTCATAATATATTCTTCTTATTTATAGACCTGGCACTTTACAAAATTTAAAGATGTGGCCTTTGCTAACATGAAGCATAATGTTCTGAGTGTTTTTAATTTAAGGTTAATAATATTCCAGAACTGAAATTCCAGTGTCTTTAATTTTTTTTTCAACGTTTTTTATTTATTTTTGGGACAGAGAGAGACAGAGCATGAACGGGGGAGGGGCAGAGAGAGAGGGAGACACAGAATCGGAAACAGGCTCCAGGCTCCGAGCCATCAGCCCAGAGCCCGACGCGGGGCTCAAACTCCCGGACCGTGAGATCGTGACCTGGCTGAAGTCGGACGCTTAACCGACTGCGCCACCCAGGCGCCCCCGAAATTCCAGTGTCTTTAAATGATACCTGGGAAGAGGGAGAAAAATGGAGACGAATACAAGCAAGCTAAAAATCTTACATCATTTTTAGAGTTTGTAGATACAGATTTGTTCTTTTAAAATATTACTTTTCGGGTGCCTGGGTGGCTCAGTTGGTCAAGTGCCCAACTCGTGATTTTAGCTCAGGTCATGATCTCAGGGTTCGTGAAATCCAGCCCCACATTGGGCTCTGTGCTGAAGAGTGCAGAGCCTGCTTGGGATTCTCTGTCTCCCTTTCTCTCTGCCCCTCCCTCATGCATGCATATGTGCATGTGTGTATGCTCTCTCAAAATAAAAATAAATTTAAAAACCTTAAAAAATAAATATAGCAGCACTATCAACAATAGCAAAGTTGTGGAAAGAGCCCAAATGTCCACTGACTGATGAATGTATTAAGAAGATGTGGTGTAACATACATACACACACAATGGAATATTACTCAGTGATCAAAAAGGAGGAAATCTTGCCATTTGCAAAAATGTAAATGGAACTGAAGTGTATTATGCTAAGCGAAATAAGTCAGACAGAGAAAGTTAGATACCATATGATTTCACTCATATGTGGAATTTAAGAAACAAAACACATGAACATAGGAGAAGGGAAGGAAACCTAGGATAAAAACAGAGAGGGAAGCAAACCATAAAAGACTCTTACATACAGAGAACAAAATGAGAGTTGCTGGAGGGGAGGTGGGTGGGAAGGTGGGGAAAATGGGTGATGGGCATTAAGGAGGGCACTTGTTGGGATGAGCACCGGGTGTTATATGTAAGTGATGAATCACAAATTCTACTCCTGAAATCATTATTACACTATATGTTAACTAACTTGGACTTAAATAAAATGTTTAAATAAACAAACAAACAAACAAATAAATAAATAAATAATCTTTTAACAGGTAATACATATACAACAACAAACAAAATTAAAAGTCCAAAGATTATATGATGAAAAGTTATCCTTCTCATTGCAGTTCCCTGGTCCACTAATTCCTCTCACTGGGTGAACCACTGCTACAGATTTCTTGTTTATTCTTATAGAACTAAATGCATCTTTTTCTTTCTTTCCACCTTCATCTTCCTTTTTTACTTAAGAGGTAGTCTACTACATTTCCTGTTCTACAGTCTTCTCTAGTTAACAAGTTATTCACAGATTATCTTGTAAATCAGTCTGTTAGTAAACACCAAGTTGTCTCATTGTTTTAAACTGCTCTATTGGCCTCCAATTATGTACCAAAATTGGATTGGTCTTTTACTGAGGACAACAATTATGCTCTCCAATATTTTGCATCTTTAAACCATGCTAAAATGAATGTTCACATTTAATGACACATTTAAATGAATGGCATGTCTTAAAAATGTGCCATTTGTTACACATGCCAGTGTATCTGTGGAAAGAATCCTAGGACTAGAGTTGCTGGCTTAAAAAAGGATATATACATTTGTCATTTTGAAAAGCATTGCCCAGTCAGGGCCTTTTCTGTGTGCAGCTTTTAAATAATTTTGTTATAATTTACAAAACCTTTTCCTTTGTGGTTTCTGCATTATGTGTCATACTTAGGATATTTTTTTTCTGACTCAAGATTGTAAATCTCTCATTTCTTTCCAGAACTTTGTTGTCTTCTTATTTTTTTAATTTACTTATACTACATACATTATTTAATGTTTTTTGATTGTTTAATCTGCCTTTATTTTGTGTAAAGTGCAATGTAGAAATCCAATTTTTACTGCAGATAAAATCCACGTATTGACTAAGATATACTTTGATTAGTGCTTTTAAGTAGTGTCTTTGTCATTGTGATTAATTGTTGGTGTTTTCTTTCTTGTCTCTTGTTTACTAATGAACACCTCATCTGTCTGTACTAAGTATCAAACACTAGTTTTGCACAAGAATCTGCAACTAAGTAAAAGAGGCAAGTGTCACAGTTTGGAAAGGTTGATGAGGAACAGTCTGAGTATGGATTTGCCACCAAAAGAAGTAGAAAGAAGAGCATTGAACCCAGGGAAATGAGAAGGAAAGCAGTAGTTAAAGGGAGCTAGACAAAGAAAGTTATGTGTATCCGTCTAGGTGATATCATATAGATACCCACAAGTGTATACACATATAATGGGGGAGGGAAATGAGAAACCATAACCTTGTGGGAAGGGAAAGATAGAGAGGGATTTATGAGTAATATCAAATCCAAAAAAGGCCAGAGGGATAGGAATTAAGATGAGATTTATGCTTGGTATTGGGGTCTACAGTGCCCGCAATCAATAGCATCTCCCTTCTCTACTCAGGTTATGAAACAAAATTTTTCTTTTATTACTAATAGAGGCAAGATTAGAAGACATGGCTTTATAGCCATTAAGAAAGAGTGTTTGCTAATCCCAAACTCCAGAATTCTTTAGGCTTAACCACCTAGTGAAGGCTATACAAGCCTGTGGAAGCTTCCCTGGAGAAGAAGCACATCTCCAGGAGTAGCCGCAAAATTAGCACTTACTCCAGGCATCTTGCTCCCTAGAGGAATAAGGATGGAACAGAACAAAGCTCATCCAGATGTTTCCAAACAGGCACATTGCTCCAGATGACTCAAGCAGAAGTAGAATGACTAAAGGGTCAGAGAAAGGCAAAAACAGTATCCAAATCCCTCCTCTAGGAAACCAGGAGAAGGAAGTGTTCCCCCTAGCATTAGACTTGTAAGCCGAATGAATGATGACAGAAATGATCCCTGAAATAGAACGAGAAGGGCAGCAGTTACAGCAGTTACAGCATGCTGAACAATCAAATATCTGATCATATGAGTAAAGGAATGAGGATGATCAATTGGAGGCCTGCTGTTAGAAAACCACCAGCCAAGGTTTTGGTGTTGTAGAAATAGGAAAGCATTTACTGAGAAGTTTTAGGAGTAAGTAGGTAAAAACATACGGTTTAATGTCAATGACAACAAAGAAGAAAAGCATGATAAACACTTGTTTTATGGTTGTATCAAAAAGAAATCTATAATGATTATGTTAACAATACATCTTTATATATTAAAACTGTCCTTGTTGTGGGCCGTTCTCACACACACACAGTACTTTTACTGACCTATCTCTGTACCCCACAAGATAATCACTAACTATTATCCTTTTTTTAAGTTTATATATTTATTTTGAGAGACAGAGAGAGAGAGAGCGCAGGGGAGGGGCAGAGAGAGAAGGAAAAAGAGAATCACAAGCAATCTCCATGCTGTCAGCACAGAGCCCGACACAGGGCTTGATTTTGCAGTGAGATCGTGACCTGAGCCGAAATCAAGAGTCGGATGCTTAATGAACTGAGTCACCCAGGCGCCACACTATTATTCTTAATAACTGGCATAGTTCTGGAAATTTTGGAAGCTTGCTAAGCTTCAAATATGTAATTGACTTCTTGTAATAGTATTTGAATGGTTAATTCCAGAAATTAAATGAAAAGAAAAAGATGTCAACTACTTAGCAACAGAATTCTGGAGCTGGAAATGCACACAGTAATCACCAGGAGCACGATGTTCTTTTCTAGCTGTGCTGCCTATGCAAATTCTGACTGCTTTGAGCCTCTATGTAACATATATATATATATATATATATATATATATATATATATGGGCCATTACTGTCTGGACCCACGCCTACTTTATGCCCTACCTCTTCATCAGAACTCTCTACTCAAGGCAGGCACAGGTTAATAATAGAAGTGTTTTTAATCTTAATAATTTCCCAATAGGGGTGCCTGGGTGGCTTAGTGGGTTAAGCATCCGACTTTGGCTCAGGTCATGATCTCGTGGTCCATGAGTTCGAGCCCCGTGTTGGGCTCTGTGCTGACAGCTCAGAGCCTGGAGCCTGTTTCAGATTCTGTGTCTCCCTCTCTCTCTGACCCTCCCCCATTCATGCTCTGTCTCTCTTGGTCTCAAAAATAAATAAACATTAAAAAAATAAAAAAAAAGTATTTCCAAATAATGACATAGGACGTAAACCTGATCTCATTCTCATTTGGTATCACCCACCAGTTAATTTCATACAATAATATTTAATAATACTGAACTGAAGGATCAGTTAACTACAATTGTGGATTAAATAAATGACTTACTTCTGTTCTAAATTTTGGAATTCATATATTTATTAATTTAAAGTATAAAATATGCAAAAACTGTAGGAGGAAGGCAGTTTGTAATGGTATCATTATATCACACATCTATTATCATGTCATAAATCAATAGATTTGTGTAAATTACAAGACAAATACAGTTTCTGGATGCCTGCCTTAAAGATGCTTGTGTATATGCTGCCCAAGCCAGCAGCATCAACCCCAACTTGGAAATTTAGTATGCAAAATTGAGCTCTAACCCCAGACCTGCTAAGTGAGAAATCTGAGGGTTGCAACCCAGAAATCTGTGTCACAGCTAGTTCTCTGGGTGATTCTGATGCATACTCAAGTTTGAGAACCACAACTGTATGGGAATCCACCCTGTCTATTCTAAAATTCTCTCCCTGAATAAGAGAAGCTGAAATTGGGTCACAATAAAACAATAATGCATTCCAGAGACATGGAAATAGTGAATTATAGTGTCATACTGAATGTCTCTCTTAGGTAAATAAATATTTTGATGGGAATTTTTGTCCTTTTCTTGGTCTGGCAAAGATAGATTTAGGATTCAAGTGTTTATATAATACAGAATGAAAGGATGTCCATATAATTTACCACTTTACAACAAGACTAAAAGGCAGAGCTATATCTCTTCAAATCCACTGAATATGACTCTGACATATTGTTCTTTCAATAAAAATGATTCTCATTCTCCAAAGATAAATTAGCTCACCAGTACTTTTACAGGAATATTTGCAGGATCATCTGGCCTTCAGCCCTTAGGACAGCCAAAGGAACAAAGAATGTCACCAAAAAGCAGCTTTAAGTTTTGCACAAAGCATTTAACCTTACAGTAACCACCAAGTGGTTCTGTTTGTGTAGATAAGGGAACACCTAGGTTTTCAGGTCCCTAAAGATTCTGCTAACTTATATGGCTTCCTGAGAATCAACTCAACATTGTTTGTATTACTAATCTAATGTTGTTCATAAGATTCTGTACTGTTGGTCTTCTTGTTACAGTGTGTAATAGTTTAGTCAATCGATTTCCTATTGTTCACATTATTTAGGATGTTATGAACATTGCTTTAACTAAAATCCTTATGCTTAGACACTTGTTTGATGATTTTTCCCTCAAGATGTATTTCTTTCAAGAGCATCTTTGTGCCAAAAGGCATGTATATTTTTAAAGCATTTGATACATATTGTTATACTGTCCCAGACACCTGATACTAAATAGCAATTCAATTTTCAAGGTATTCTTTTATTCATATGCATGTTAACATTAGATGGTAATGCTATTTTTCTTCTTTTATCTAGTTATCACATTACGTGTACATATTACTTTTTAATAAGATTTTCTTTGATTAATAGTGAGTTTCAGCACTTTAAAAGTTTCTTACTAGCCAATAGTATTTCATCTTTTATTTATTTCGTTTACCAACCTTCCTTTTGGATGGATTTTAAGAGCTTACTGATCTTAAGAGCTCTTTGTATAGTCATGATGTTATTCCATTAGTGATATTAATACACTAAATTTACTTCCTCAAGTATTCTGTTTTTTTTAAATTTTTTCCTTGGTTTTAATGAGATATAATTGACCTATAATATTAGGTAAGTTTCAAGTATACACTGTTGATTTGATCGTGTTTCTATTACTTCATGTGATAAGCTTAAACAAACAATGTTATCTATCCCAAAGTTATGTGGGCTCATATGTATTTTCTTCCAGTACTTTTCTTTTTTCATTTAAACCTGTAATACATCTGCAGCTAGTTTTGATGTAAGTGTAAGAGTCATTTCTTCTAAAGAACTCCCCATTTCAAGGTAATATAAAAGAGGAAAAAATGTGAAAGTCTCAATACTAATTGACTAGTTGAAAAGTTTAGAAAAATCCTGTCTTCTAATCTACAATTTGTTTAATGGCATTTTGTCATTGTGTTTCTTGTATGTCAGTGAATTGACTGGCAATTTACTGGTTGATGTGAGATAGAAAGCAAACGATTCACTAATTCAGAGCTTTCTCCAGTTAACTAGCTCCTTCTCAGATTTTTATCTGAGTTTAAGGACATTGCAGTGAGCTATTCTTCTGACGACGATCCCAGTAAGCTATTTGTTTCAAAGCGTAGCTGTGATTATTCTGGAAAGTTGCAGCTCAAAACATACAAAGCTTTGTTCCCTTAGTCCCTCTCTATTACTCTCTGTTGTCAGCTGACATAATGTAAAGTCTGTTCCTAAGGCCAATCGCTGATTTTCCTCAGTATGTGTCTCCTTTCAGGGGAAACTGAACCATGTCTTTCATCCATGGAGGTCTGAGGCAAAGATAGCATTTCAGCGCCTCATGGACTCAGACATTCCATTTAGCTTTCAAAGTAGCTTTGAGCTGATCTTTTCTTATCAGACCCGTGCATTCCTCAGGGTGCCCTTCTGTAATCATAGAGCAGTATGTTGGGTACACTACAGACACTCGGGCCTGGTGGACTCCAAATAGAATTGCCCAACAGAGACTCCGATCTAATTCTTACTATGCCATTCATTAGCTTTCAATTCCTGCTAAACCTCCTTAATCTTAGTCTTTCAAATTTTGTATCTGCAGTGAGTGATAATGATGCTGATATATTCTGCCAGGAGACTGCTAGGGATTAGCTAATTAATGGTCACAAAGAGCCTTTTAAATAGGAAGTACCAAATATCTTCCCTGGCATAAAGCAAAATCATTTGCTTGTCTTTTCATCTGCCCTTTGTTGTCATCTGTCTTCTATCCTCTGCTTTTGGAGTGCTTAGGCCCATCTACTTTTCAATTTAGTTCCTTCCAAAAGACTTTTAAATACAATCAAAACTACTTTAATTCCCAATTATGGGTAAGAGATCCTGCTTCTCTATAGCTTAGTTCCTGGGGAGTGTGAATTATAAAGTGCTTCTGATTCATGGGCCATCGGAATGTTTAAAATGTCCAAAACAAAAGCCCAACATATATAGCATAAGGAAATTTCATGAGATCAGAATCCATAGTACCAGAAACTTCACTTAACTGGAAAGCATTTTCCTGACAATTCAGCTTTCATGAAACAAAGAGATCATGCAATCATAAATATAGTATACACAATTATAAAAATATACACACAAATTCAAGGATGTTTCACACCCTGATCAGTCTCCTCTGGAGATGTATCTATGGACTAGATGGCTACATAACTTACCATTCAGGGTGCACCTGGGTGGCTCAGTTGGTTAAGTGTCTGACTTGGCTCAGGTCATGATCTCATGGTCTGTGAGTTCAAGCCCTGCATCGGGCTCTGTGCTGACAGCTCAGAGCCTGGAGCCTCCTTCAGATTCTGTGTGTCCTCTCTCTGTCTCTGACCCTCCCCGCTCACACTGTGTCTTCTCTCTCTCTCTCTCTCTCTCTCTCTCAGAAGTAAATAAACATTAAAACAATATTTAAAATAATTCAAACCAGAACACTTTTGAGAGCAAAAGAGGCACTCTCCCTGATTCTGCCAGGTCAGGCTTATACCAGAGCCATTGCAGACAAACCAGGATGGATGGTCATCCTATCCATATGTCTATTGAATCATAATAATTGACATTTACATTAATGATACCGATTGATTCAGCCAGGATTTTCAGTTTCTCTGTTATTGACAAAAATAGAAACACAGAAAGGTTTTCTGTTTAAGCCTGTGTTAATTAATTTAATTAGAAATTTCTGTTTACTAATCATTCTAGCAACATTGAGTCCTCATAATTCAGAACCAGGGCAGTAATTAAACACAACAATTGTCTGTTTTCAGGGCATCAATTTTATGCTTTCTGTTTTGTAATGGCCCCATCATATGCGTGCCCATTCTGAACTCCTGCCCTCCAGGGATGTGTAGTGGAAGGGAGTTTGGGCTGTAGATGGGAACAGAATATGACACCTCAAAGTGTGCCATATTCACATATGGATTATTTTGAGCTAAAGGTAATCAAGACCCAGGGGACTCAGCAAAAGCTTTTTACCTAACCATTATCTGCCTAAAAGAATTTAGAATGAGGGCCTGCAACAGAGGTAACATTTTTATCTGAGAGACTTATCTGTGTAAGAAGGCAGACATCTATTTACCAAACATTTCTTCTTTCTAACTTCCTGTGAATTGTCTTCCTCCCCTTTGAAGCTCCAGGCCCCTGTCCCTTTCCTTAGCTCAGGTTGGTACATAAGCCTCAATTGCCTGAATGCCTTTGAGTCTCCTATCTTTGTAGGACCCCCACATGCACACATGTGCATATGTAATTAAAATTGTTTGATTTTCTCTTGTTAATCTATTATGATGGGATAGGGTGGTCTTAGACAAGAACCTAGAAAGGTAGAGTAAAAATTATTTTTCCTCCCCAACAGCTGATGGGGCGCTAAGTCTTTTGACCTTGTCCAGGACTGCATTATCTTAGCAGACTATCACTCCCTCCAGAAGGGCTCATATGAGCAGGTACTGGCTCCCCACTCTGTTGCTCTGGCTCTAACCATTTCCAGCTATGAACTCAAGAGCCAAGAAAGAAGTTTGTTTTTTTTTTTTTCTGATTTCAGTGTGAGTAAAAATCACTAGCAGGAGTTACTGGGCCCCACCCTCAGAGATGCTGATTGCTCAAAACATCCCAGGTTATTTGAAACAAGTGGCCATGGACCCCTTTGCCCAAGAGAATTGTTTCCAAAATTTAAACACCAAAATTTGAATGATACCCTATCTATGGTCCATAAATATGTTTTTCCCTGTATTTACATTGTAGCAGTTTTGACATTGATGGCTAAAACTTGAGATGCTAAACAATTCTAATATTTCCTGTAAAATAAGGAACAAGTAGGAAAACTTACATTACTTATGAATAATTTAACTTAAATCTTAAATCATTTAAAACTGTAAGTTAATTTAAGAACCCTTCCCCCCATGGGGCACCTGGTGGCTCAGTGGGTTAAGCGTCTGACTCTGGACTTTGGCTCAGGTCATGATCTCATGGTTTGTGAGTTCGAACCCTATGTCAGGCTCTGCCCTAACAGCATGGAGACTATTTGGGATTCTTTCTCTCTCTCTCTCTCTCTGTCCCTCTCCCACTCATGCTCTTTCTCTCTCTCTCTCTCTCTCTCTCTCTCTCAAAATAAATAAATAAATAAATAAATAAATAAATAAATAAATAGACAGACAGACAGATAGATAGATTAAAAAAACAACAACATAAAAATAATCCTTTCCCCCAAACCATACTTCTTCAAATGCCTCAGATTATTCTGAAGCAAATGGCCAGTGGGCATCATGCAAACTGAGAAACACTGTTATTAAAGCTCAAGATCAACTTAACTGACCATGTCAAGGCTTTATATTTCATGTCAGTGATTGTGTAGATGTATAAAATGGATCCTGCACCTTTAGGATATTATTATTATTTTTTTTTTATCCAACAGACCATAAGAAAACGTAATAGTGTTTTGGGAATGTTTTATAATTTAGTGGAGAAAATGGCCGTTCAAAGTATATTTTATTTCCCTGATTGTTTAGAAAATGTTTGGATACCTATGTGTGTTTCTGGACTTAATCCATCTTCCCAATTAGGCTGAAAACATTCCAAGACATAAGTTGTTATTACATTCACTAATAATAATAACAATAATAGCCAACAGTGATATGCTAAGTATATGCTAAGTGATATACACATAAAGTCACTTAGTAGGGTTTATTCATTCTTTGATCAGTTAGTTCCATAACTATTTATTTGCCTTCTGTGAAATGTTACATGTTATGTAAGATGCTGTTGATTATAAATTGATCAAATTAGATCTTGAATGAAAAAAACATGCCATAACTCAATGCCTTTTTTCAACGTTTATTTATTTTTGGGACAGAGAGAGACAGAGCATGAACGGGGGAGGGGCAGAGAGAGAGGGAGACACAGAATCGGAAACAGGTTCCAGGCTCTGAGCCATCAGCCCAGAGCCTGACGCGGGGCTCGAACTCACAGACCGAGAGATCGTGACCTGGCTGAAGTCGGACGCTTAACCGACTGCGCCACCCAGGCGCCCCTCAATGCCTTTTTTCATAGGTTCATTTTTCAAGCTGAGTCCTCATAAAATGTAGTAAAACAACAAAAGAGCAATGTGGCAGATGTTTTGACATCAATAAGGAATAAAGTTTCAAGATTTTTTTTTTTCTGCAATGGGAAAATACTGGAGTTCTCTCTGTGTTCAGTTATTGGAACTCTCCAAAGGCCCATTGTGAAAGCCATTACAAATTCTTGCAATAAGCCAAAAATACAGAACATTGAAACAAAAATACAATAAAATAACTGCAAAGATAGATATTATCTCTAACATTCACAATCCCTGAGGTAAATTAAAAAAAAAATTAAACACCATAGCCATAGAAAAGTTTCCTGAGAAAACAGTAATTCAAATCAGAGAATTTGGCTATTTACTAGTTATAAGCCATCATAACTGAATGATTGAACTAAGCCCCACTTGCTTCATCTATAATATGAAAGAAAATAATGTGTATTTTACAGAGCTGTTCTGAGTATTAAAGAGTTAATAAATTTCAAATAGCCCTGTGCATGGCACATAGTAAATGCTTGAGAAATATTGGCCATTAATTTGCCCTGTCAATTCATTTAATCCATTATTTCTCAGTTCTATTTTCTATAGTATAAGCACAATAGTGTATAATACTAGGGGCTGTGATGATTTCATGGGTGTTTAGATCTCATAAGATGTCTGCAATCTTAAGGATAAAAATTAAATAACTAAGTCATTTTTCAAAATATAAGCAGAAGACCATTCATCTTATTCCTTAAAATTCATAATTCTAATTGTGCCTGATACCAGAGGTTTGAAGACAGTTTGCTTCTTTTATACTGATCTGGGGTTGTGTATTAAGCACTCCTTGCCTCAGATTCTGTACCTTATAGGAGTATAATTGAGAGGCCTTCAATTACAGAGAAAAGAACTGATGAATTGGTAAACCGTTCCCCTTGTGGGAATAATGTCTCAGACTCAATACAAATACAAATTACATTGAGAACAAGCTTGACAACTGTTTCTGAGTTTCATTATACAGAACTTCTTACAACCCCACCAGCCCCACCCACCTCTGTATTTTTTCCTTTATTACCTTGTCATTTTATTACATATTTATAAGATCTCTCAAAAAATTCTTCAGAAAATTCAAGGAAGGCTTAAAGGCTTTAAGCCTTTAAAGGCTTAAAGTATGGTAGATGAGGTTGTGCTTTCAAAGGTGCAAATTGTGGTATATGAGAAATTTAGTCTGTAGGACTGATGTTTAAACTGTGTCTTCTCCTTGAGGCAACTCCCAAATGCCACTCTCCTCACCTGAGCACATTAAGGGAGCCCTTCGACATCTTCTGGATGGCTCTTGATCTCTATCTTGATCTCTATCTTGATAGATATCTTGATCTATCTTGACCAACTGGATCTCTATCTTGACCAACTGGAATTAAACATTACTTCCCAGGACAGACTGTTTGAACTCTAGCTAGGGACTATGCAGGTACCTACCTTGGCTTTTTCATCATGGAAATGTTTGATTTTTCTTCCTTATTTAGCCACATATATACTGAAACGTCAACATTGATTTTTCTATTCCATACCAAAACCTCTAAAGTAAGGGATAATATTTAGTCACACTCTATTTGGGTAAAAATGCTTGCTGATGACAATGCTTCATTATTTGCCATTATTAGAATAACCAGAACAAAGACTGAAATTTTTAGCTTAATGATTGATTTGGAGAGGAAAACGATTGATTCTGTCATCAAACAGGCAGAGGACTAAATAGGGTGGTTGCAAATGTCTTCACTTGCTTCTACCTCTTGTCAGCACCTACACATTCAAAATTTCATATTTCCTGTTTTATTCCAGTAACAAGGCAATCTAGTAGCCAGGTCTTAGAATGGGAAAAGGGGAGTGTTAAAAAGATTTTTTTTTGAAAGCTGACATTCTTGATACATTTGGGTTCACACAACTGTACCAGGAAGAGAGAGTGTGTGTGTATGTGAGTAGGGGTAGCTCTTAACTTGGCTCACACAGAGTGATTTTCCTAGAAGATATTTTTTAAAGGAAATTGTATGTGTGAAGAAATGATGCAGTCATTATTCTCAGTTAAACTTTCCAAATATGTGTAAATCTCATACATTCCACTGTTTTTTTTTTATTTTCCATCCAAGATTTTAGAGCATCTTCTGCTAGTATCTCTCTCCCCACTCCTCAAATCTCATACATGATCCAAGACTGAAGTTTGGGCTCAGACAAATACACAAAATTACATGAAATATTTGAGAAAACTCCCTTTCTTCTTCCCTCCCTCCACTCCTCCCTTTTCCTTCTTCCTTCATCCAACCTTTGTCTTTTCTTCTTTTCTTCTCTTTTTGTCATTTTAAAGGGATTTTGGATTATAATTCATACCATCCCCAGGTCAAGTTAAAAAGCCGATCTCCTTGGGCACCTGGGTGGCTCAGTCGGTTAAGCATTCAACTTTGGCTCAGATCATGATCTCACAGTTCGTGAGTTGGAGCCCCGCATCGGGCTCTGTGCTGACAGCTCAGAGCCTGGAGCCTGCTTCAGATTCTGTATCTATCTCTCTCTGTCCCTCCCCCACTCATGTGCTCTCTCTCTCTCACTCTCTCTCGCTCTCTCAAAAATTAACTTTAAAAAAAGAGGCCAGTCCCTTGGGGTACCTGGGTGGCTCAGTGGATTAAGCATCTGACTCTTGATTTTGGCTCAGGTCATGAACCCAGGGTCATGCGATCAACTCCCACATTGGGCTCTGTGTGGACCATGGAGCCTGCTTAAGGTTCTCTCTTTCCCTCTCTCTCTGTCTCTCCCCCAGTTGCTCATGTGTATGAGTGCACACTTCCTCTCTCTCTCAAAAACTAAAAATAAAAAATTATAAGTAAAAAGCCAGTTTCCAGAAAGGGAACCACAGAGTCTTATTACCATTTAATGCAGCCTTCTGTTTCTCTTTAAGTTTGTTTCACTGACATTTAAGTATATACAGTGAAGAATTTAACACTAATAAAAATTTTGTCCCTTGATTTACCTTTTCAGACTATAAAGTTGGCATAATGTTTTGAAATAGTACCCAGTATTGATGGGCATAAGTTGAAAAATGGCATTCTCATAAACAAATGATTAAACCATATACTGTATACCACTAGGGAAAGCAATTGGCAGTAATCTCAAAAGTATTAAAAATACACATAAATTGTGATCCTGTAACTACATTTCTAGGAATCTATGCTAATAGGGCAATTCAACATATACACAAATGTTTTTAAGCAATTTTGTTTATTATTCATAATGTTAGAATATGAGAAATTTCTTGAGTATCCAACGATTAAAGAATAAATCAATCATAAATGGAGTTATGATAGCATTAAAATCATATTTGTTTTCAAAGAAAAAGTATGCTATCTCTGTGTTTTTCAAAAAGATTTAAAAAATATGCCTAGGCAATAATACTAAACTAGAAAAAGAAGTTTTAAAAGTGTGATCATGTATGATTACAATTCTGAAACTATATACATGTATGTATAATATATGTATGAAAATAATAGAATGGAGCAAAATCTTGGTGTTCTATTCAGTTACCTCTACATGGTGATATTATTAGAGGTTTTAATTCCTTTTTAGACTTTTCGGTATTGTCTACAATGTGCAAGTATAATTGCTTCAATCTGGATTAAGTTCATTTTTAAAATATCAAATCATTTTCCATCTGTTCCACTGTTCACAATGCACAGATTCTTACTGCTATTAATTTTGCTACTATCTTCATAATATATCTTCTCTGCACTATATGCATTTAAGCTTCCCAAATGTTTCCATTAAATTTCTTACATTATCTTTGATTAATAAAGGTGACTGTTGCAAAATATAAAATATTTATCTAGATTGATTTTGTGAAAAAGATGACCTCATTTATAATGCCAGAATGAGTACACTATTAATAGACAATGTGATTCAAAGAAACTGAGAATCTTACATGCATGTGAACCTTATTTAACAATATTTTAGCAATAATAATATTCAGGGAATTGCTACAAATTAGTGAGATCTTATTATTGGCCTGTTTGTACTACAGCTCTCTGCTGGCAAGAGTGACAGGAATTTTCTAATGCCATGGTTTATACATAATGTCTTATAAAGAGCAATTTATCATTTATTTGATGAGGTTGGGACCAAATTTTATAAATGACACTATTATGCTTTTCTGAATGTTGTCAGGCCACTGGGTGGAAGTGCATCATATTAACTGAATTTCAGAAGGCACTCGTGAAAAAAATTAAGCTTAATGTTCCAAATATGTTTTAATTTCAGATAATTTTCACCATTATTGTATATCACAATCAGATGTAAATGTTAATGACATATTGGCATGCTGTGAGAGCTTTCAAAATACAATGAATGTGTCAGCTATTTTTCTTAAAAATCAAATAAAAAATCATGAATAGTCTTCTTAAACAGTGACACTTAAAGTGAGCTCCAAATAAACAATTGAAGCTTGGCAGAAGGAAAAATAGGCCAGTAGGAAAAGGGTCCAGAATACGGAAACTTCTAAGGCAAAAGGAAAGGTTGAAGAAAACTGCTCGGTAGAGGGGAAAACTTATAGTGGAAGGAGATTTATTTAACAAATGTTTGTAAATCATCTACCCAGTGCCATGCATGAATTAGTACTGGGGATTTGGTGATGAGCTAGAGAAGGAATGAGGCTGGGGAGTGGAGATGAAAAGCATGACATAAACACATATACATGTGCAGAGAGGACACCTCCATGTAATCTGGAAGACCTAACCCAAACTGGAAAAAAAGGAAAGACTTCTGGAGGAAGTAACCTAGAGCAGAGACCTGCAGGAGGAAATCCTAGCCAGATTGGTAGAGTCAGAGCATCAGATCTAGGCAGACATGGAGGCTGGAGGGTGTGAGAGCCCAAGACAGTAGAGAACTAGCCAGTCAGGGAGCTTAACAAGCTTCCACACTATGGCTGAGTGTGGAAAGCTTGGAGGAGAGGGATCCTAGTAATGGCTGAGCAGGGGGCGGGGTTAAACATGCAGGGTGTTTTCAAGTCAAGGACTAGGATCTCTTTGTTTTTTTGAAGTTAACTTTATTTTACTGTTGTGTTGTGTTTAAAAATAATTTAAAAGCCGAAGTTCAAAAATGATTCACAATGCAACCAAGAGTTCTATAAATTAACTTGGGGTTCCTGGGTGGCTCAATTGGTTACGCCTCTGACTCTTGATTGGGGCTCAGGTTCTGATCTCATGGTTTGTGGGTTTGAGCCCCACATGGGGCTCTGCACTGACAGCATGGAGCCTGCTTGGGATTCTCTCTCTCCCTCTTGCTCTGCCCCTCCCCCACATGCATGCTGTCTTCTCTCTCTTTCTATCTCTTCCTCCCTTTCTCTCTCTCAGAATAAATAAATAAACTTTAAAAAAAGAGTTCTATAAATTAACTTAAGTTGTCTCAAATATTTTCTTTGGGTTAAATTCCAAGTTATGACATTAGACTGTGTACACAATATCAAAATCACTGGTTGGAAAGTGCAGGATTGGTCAACTAGTTTTAATCTACTTTATTCTAAATGATTTAAATATAATAACAATTTTTTCAATTTCTTTAATGTTTATTTTTGAGAGAGAGAGAGAGAGAGAGAGAGAGAGTGAGCGGGGGACGGGCAGAGAGCGAGGGAGATACAGAATCTGAAGCAGGCTCCAAGCTCTGAGTTGTCAGCATAGACCCTGACACAGGGCTTGAACTCACAAACTGCGAGATCATGACCTGAGCTGAAGTCGGACACCCAACTGACTGAGCCACCCAGGTGCCCCAACAATATTTTTTTAAATAAATATAACCATGTTGAAACAGTGATTCACAAAATTATTGCTTTAGTACATTTCTGGATGATTGGGAGTTAATGAATTGGTTAGACACAGAACTTCTTACAGTTACATAAAACAGTTTGTTAGCATTTACACAAGACCTATTCTTTGCAAGTTCCAAACTTTACAAACATTAAGGTTGCAAATAAACCCCCCTGTAAAACTTCTGTTTTAAGGCCAAGAATCATTATTATAATTATTATTTTTTTTTGTATGCATCACTAACTGTTGACTTTCTGCTTGGGGCTACTTTCCCCACATATGATTTTTTATCAGTTAAAATTATGTGAGGTTGACTGGAGAACACGTATGACACTTGCAGAGGAGGCCCTTGAGTCCACTCGTTTACCTGCCATCTAAGTGGTCCTGAAGGTTGCTAGCCATGTGGGAGAGAGACAAATTATTGTATCATCAAACTTAAGGTCAATTGAGATAATAGCTTTCAATATAAAATCTAAGAATGCTGTACTATGGTATATGAAAAAAATCATATCTCTATATTTTTAACATACATATTTGGCAATATCTCTCTTTCCAAACAATACAAAGATCTTAGAAATAAGTCCATTCACCCCTTGCATCTTCCACGTTATTGTTTTCTAGTATTATTGTCCCCCTTCTTTTGTATCACTTTGCCTCATAATTAGTCATTAACATGTTTGTATCAAAATTGGTCATTAATGTGATTAGAAGGACTGTGATCTTTATTCTAAGAGCAGTGGGAAGCGTTTACTTCCAAAAACCAGAGAGATGACAAAATCAGATGTGCATTTTTAATTTTTTTTAAAGTGTATTTATTTTTGAGAAACAGAAACAGAGCATGAGTGGCGGAGGGACAGAGAGGGAGAGAGAATCCCAAGCAGGCTCCAGGCTCCTAGTTGTCAGGACAGAGCATGACACAGGGCTTGAACACTTGAACCACAAGATCATGACCTGAGCCGAAGTTGGATACTTAATTGAGTGAGCCACCCAGGTACCCCTCAGATATGCATTTTTAAAAGGTCACTCTTAGAAGCATTGTAGGAAACGTTGGTTTGAAGGGAGCAGTTAGTAAAGGGAGACTGGTCAGGCAGCTAATACAGAACTTCAAAAATTAGGTAAAAGTGATTTGGGTGGCAGTTGTAGTAGAGACTAAGACTAGTTATAGAAAGACTAAGGTGTTTTTCTCCAGCATCTCCTCTCCTAATGACTGAGACTCTAGATGGGCAGTCAACCTACTCTCTTTAAAATATAAACCCCATATTCCCTTCTGACAGTGCAGAGAGGCAGAGACTTTACTCTGCAATGATAGTGACTCCTCTGTTTTCTAAGTGTCCCCTGAGGCAGACATCATTACACCTTTTAAAAGATTCATTCAGGGGTGCCTGGGTGGCTCAGTTAGTTAAGCTTCCGACTTTGGCTCAGGTCATGATCTCACCATTCATGAGTTCAAAGCCCTGCATCGTGCTCTGTGCTGTCAGCTCAGAGCCTGGAGCCTGCTTCAGATTCTGTGTCTCCCTCTCTCTCTGCCCCTCCCCGCCTCACACTCTATGCCTTTGTCTCTCAAAAATAAATAAGCATTAAAAAGAAAGTTTAAAAAAGATGTTTAAAAAAATAAAAAAATGAAAGATTCATGTAATAATATCTACTTCATTGTTACAAAGTTTAAAAGGGATAGATTATTTGAAAGGTCTTTGGAAACTATAATCGTTTTATTATGCTTATGAAACAGCAAAATGCACAAACCCTAACTAATATCCCTCCATCAATATTTATTCATCAAACACTTCCTTTGTGTTTGACCCTGTGCGGGGCATCATGGAAAAACTAAACGAAATTTGTGCACATATTAGTGTGTGATTTAAAGAAGTGTTTAAATGTAAATAAAATTAAGGGAACACTAAAAATAATGAGGCGGATGTAGACCTTAGACTCCAAACATAGATCATGTTTCTGTTTTAAATCTTTGAGAACTGTGCTGAGTTAACCTTGAAATACAATTCATCTCCTCTTGATTTTTTATTTAGAAGTGTCGATTGCCCTAGGGAGTGAATTATCATCTTGTGAGTGAACTTGAGAAGTTTCTGGTAGAGATTTCCCGGCAGTTGGAACCCAGCTGATTACTATATCTGCCCAATGTCATGGCCAGATCCTCATGTTTATGTTTCATTGTAATCCAATTGGGTAAACACAATCTTAAAGGTTTACAGATAGCAGAGGTTCCAAGAGACTTAATTTCTTTTTGTATTTTTCTTCCTGTAATGGAAGATTCTGCTCACAGGAAAAAATGAACAAATAGATTATATTCTCAGGAAAATCATTCCAAACTCATCTAAACTGTCTCTGGTTCCTTCTCATTTCTGCCACAGCCTTCCTAATCTAGACCAGGTTGTTACTGAGAGCGCATTTACTTGTCCTTTATGAAAACATTATTTGTATTATCACTGAGTCTGTGGTGCTGCAGTTAGGTCTGTGTTCCAATGAATATAAAGGTCAAACTTCCATAAAGCAAATACATTTTGGGGGAAAAACTAAAGTAAACTTTTTGTTTCTCACTTATGGAATGTCAGACGATTTGTGAATAGAGTTGATTATATACACTCATCTTTATTTGACCTAAATTTCATTTTAGAATTTGCTAAAAGGTAGAGTTCAGTCATGGTATAAAAGGTATTATGGATTAATATTTTTGAAATTATCAAAAGAAATTTATGTGCAGAGAAGGTATCAGAAGATATGTATTTTAGTTCTTGTTTTTGTAGAAATCCCAAATGTCTCAAAAACCTTAAAAAGACTATCGGGAATCATCCTGGAAAAACACTGGGACCATGCCTTGGGGTTTTGATTTTAGTCTAAAAGCAATTGTGAGCCCCTATAGACTTAAAAAAAATTTTTTTTCAATATATGAAGTTTATTGTCAAATTGGTTTCCATACAACACCCAGTGCTCATCCCAAAAGGTGCCCTCCTCAATACCCATCACCCACCCTCCCCTCCCTCCCACCCCCCATCAACCCTCAGTTTGTTCTCAGTTTTTAAGAGTCTCTTTTGCTTTGGCTCTCTTCCACTTTAACCTCTTTTTTTTTCCTTCCCCTCCCCCATGGGTTTCTGTTAAGTTTCTCAGGATCCACATAAGAGTGAAACCATATGGTATCTGTCTTTCTCTGTATGGCTTATTTCACTTAGCATCACACTCTCCAGTTCCATCCATGTTGCTACAAAGGGCACTGTTGGTGGGAATGCCCCTATAGACTTTTAAACAGAGGGAACATGTGATGAGATGCATTTTTTTAGAAAGACCACTTACTTTTTTAGTTCTGTGAAGGATAATTTGAAGCGATGAAACTAGAGCTCCATGGGTGAGCTGGGAATTTACTATGATAGTAACATAAGAAATGATGATTGTTCAACTAGGGCAATGAACTGAGATTAAGGAGGAGATTTAGGAGATAAAGGTGATAAAAATTCGGTGACCAGCTGGTTAGATGATAGACAGAGGGAACAGATTATGATTTTAGCAATAGGAATGGAGAAGGGATGGAGATGAGAACATTTCAGAAAAACTGAAAGATGTTTTTTCTCCCAGTGTAGCAAGGAAAATTGTGATCTCAACAAAATTGTGGGCCTACTTGGGAAGACGTTTTGTTGTATGTGTTGTTCAAGAACCACAAATTATATGCCAGCAATTCCATAAACCATTATATTTTCATTATATTTTATTGTACATATCACAGATACATATTCATTTTGATGGCAAACAAATGTTTCTGCATAAAAAATAATTTTATAACCTGTTGTAATTTTAGTGTAAAAGATAAAATTCCTCTGGTAGCTAAGTTGCAAAAAGTTTTGCTCTACAATGTTAACATTGTTGTTGTTGTTGTTGTTGTTGTTTTCAAATAAAGGAAAGGGAAAGGGAATACAAATTTTCCATTCACACAAACAGAACACAACTTTATCACAAACTACCCATTGAATTTATTTTTTCTTAAGTTTAAAAATTTGTCATTTGAATGTTAAAAAGAAAAGAGGGGCCATAGGGCTATTTTAGGAAGAAATTAGGAACTTTCCCATTGCAGAAAATTACAAGGTCCCTGAAGGGTAGTTTTTGATGTTTTTCTTTCTTTTGCTGCTAAATACAATAGCTTGACAAAGCAAATGAATTCTTTTTCCATTGAAACCAGTAAGTCCCTACCATCTGCATTTCCATTAAGTGATTTGTCCAGACTCTGGTTATTTCACAAAAAATCCACAATGAAATCCTTCTTTTACATCTTTTCTGTTATAAAAATTCCTTTTCTAAAGCATTACATGCCACTTCCCTAACACCTGCTCAGTATTATCCTGTGCTCTGTCCTAAGCAAAAGCTTTTGTTCTCTGTTTAAGAAATACCTACTTATGGCTAGCTCCCCACTTTCTAGTTCTTTTTTTTTTCTCCAAAATTTTCTCTCAAGCTACTTTCTGCATTTGGTTCAAGATTCACTTGGACATCATCTCCTCCAAGCACCAATGCTTGGGCCTAATGCACCCACTTTGTGTGCTCCATAGCACCCTATGAATGGTTCTGTCATGTTGCTTCACTCTCTTTTACTGAAATTATCTAAATAGACCTCCTTCCCATGGAATTGAAATTCTTTGTGGCAAGTTGCTGTATAAAACCTGATACAAAACTGTACTGATACAAACGGTACTGGTATCACAGCATCAGCCTCTATCATTAATCATTAAGGTAAAGTCTGATAGTGAAAAACCTTTTAGTTTTTCTTCATCTGAGAATGTTTTTATTACCCCTTAGTTCCCAAGGATAGTTTCACTAGGGATAAAACTCAAACTCATGATTGACTGTTCTTCTATTACAGCATTTAAACAAACATTGTGTCACTTCCTAAAGGCCACCATAGACTCAGGTAAGCTGTCATTTTTTTTGGACTCATTTTAAGATATTTTCTTTGCTTTAGTTTCAGAAGTTTAATTATGATGTGTCTTGATGTGGATTTCCTCAACTTCATGAATCTGTAGGTTTGTTTCTTTTGCCAAATTTGAGATATTTTCAGACTTTATTTCTTTACTTTTTCATCTCTTATATCTTTTGCTGCTCAATGGGACTCCAAGGATAAGAATGTTGGATCTTGTGTTATTGTCTCACAAATCCCTGAAGATGTGCTCATTTTTGTTGTTGTTGTTGTTGTTTAGCCTATATTCTCTGTTGTTCAGATTGGCTGAGTCCTATTGTTCTGCCCTCAAACTCAGATCTATCTGCCATCATCTCCACTTTACTATTGAGCCCATCCACTGAGTTTTTAAAACTTACTGTATTTTTCAATTATAGAGTTTCCATTTGTTTTTTAATTATAACTTCTGTTTCTTTTCTAAGGTTTTCTGTTTCTCATTTCAAGATATATCATAATTATTTGTTAACACATTTTTATGATGGTTACTTTAAAATCCTTGTGAGATAATTCCAACATTTTATTAATTTCACTGTTAGCATTAGTTGATTATCTTTTTGCATTCAGGCTGCAGTTCTCCCTGGTTCTAGATATGATGATGATTTTTTATTGTTATTTTGAACATTTTGGCTACTGTATATGAAGACTCTGTTTAAATTCTTTTATTTAAATTCTTTTATTTTAACAGAAAGACACCCTGTTTAGGGTTGGCATGCAAGCCCTAGTCTTCTTTAACAATTCAGTTACACGTAATCTTAGCCAAAAGACTGAGAAGTGATAATGATTCAATTAAAGTCTAGTTTTCAGAAACTGTGTGGTGGTATGTTGGTCTGTTTGGCTTATTTCATGTCACTGGGGCTTTACTGGTCCCCAGTGATGCCACTTGAGAAATCTGAAGGAGCTTACCAGCCAGGCTGCCTTTTCCTGCTAGACTGGTGAAAGGATTCTTGGGCCCATGAGACAAAACAGTGCTTCCTGAGCTGAGAGCTTGTAGTGGTGTGTTGCCCCCTGCGTATGAAGGACAGAGAGGGTTTTCCAGGCAGAGTGTTTGTTGGGGCGTGATCCCCTGTGTTGGTGCCCTCCAGCTGCACAGAGTCTTAAGATGGGAGAGGAGAATCTCAAGCCTGGCTGAAGAGATGAGAAACTCCTGGTCTGGGTACTTGTTGTGGTGCTAACCACCTTGCCATATCTCCTGGAAGCATGGTTTTTTCTGGGAGGGAGATCAGAGTCATAGGACCAGGGGCAAAAGGGAATACCTTCTTTAGCTGCTTATTAACAGTAGCACTTCCAGTTGATCCCTCTTGCTGGTTCTACTGGATGCACCTGGTGTTGTCAGAGGCCCTCTCATTGGATCTCCGGTAAGAATGAATTTATCTGGGATACCCTTTGTTGCTAGTTTGGAAACCAAGAAACACTAGGCCTACCTTCTTCTGGTGGCTGTGGGCTTACAAGATGTCCTGCTATTGTGCTGCTCTCTAGCCCTGGGATCTCTCACCAATTCATCTTCCTCTTCCAATTTTTAAAGTTCTTTGATTGTCTGTTGGTTTGTTTCCAGAGTTTATAGTTATATTTAGTGCAGAGGAGCAGGGAGAACCAAGTCTTCATCATGTCATAATGGGGAGTTCCATTATTACACATACAAATTCAAAATTTGATGGTCAAGTTTGGTGTGCCCTTACACATATACTATCTTTCTTCAGACTATGTGCAGAAATGTTCCACAGTTATGTAAGTAAGGCTTGGAACAGAGAGTGGGTAATTGGAATCCCTAAATGTCAGGAACATTCAGATGGTATCACTTGCAACTGTGTCCCTCTGGGTGAAGATTTATAGGATCCAGAAGTTTGCAGTGGGACCTGGAAAATGTTGTTATTTCACTGTAGTGCATTCTGACTCTAGTACATACCTTCTGATTCCTTTAGATCAGGGTATTTTATTTGTTTTACCTATATACTTAGTCAAAACCAAAAATGGTAGCAAGTGAAAAATTCTTGAAGATTTTAGAGACCATTCAATGTCATTTTGTAGATAAGAAAAATTGAGGCCAAAGAGTTTTATCAGCTTTCTCCAGTAGAGCCAAACAGCAAGGGAACAGGATTCGATCTCAAGTTTTATGACTTTTGCTTAGTGCTTTTCTTAATTTATCATCGAAATAAATAATAATGATTCAATGCACTTTCACTGTCAAATGTATTATACTAACTTCTTCACAATCTTTTTCTGTACACATTTAATTTGCCTGCATATTTGGTTCTCTTGTGCCCTATAAAAAGCATACCTATTCTGTTATTTATGAGTAAAGCATAAACAAAAATTTTAAATGATGCCCAGTAATAAGAGATAATTTCTTAGTTTCCACCACTCATCCCAAGTAGTTTCCAGTCTGGTGAGAGATGCAGACATGTAAACTCACTATAATGTAAGACCTTGTGAAGTAACTGGTTAAAAAAAAGAGTTGTCAAACAAAGTATTGTCAAAGAAGATTGGAAAAGTGGTAAAAATCCTAGGAGTTCAGGGCCAAGGAACTAAGAGATGTCCTAATGGTTGAATAAGAATTAAACAGTTGGAGTAGAGCAAAGGCATCCCAGGCTGAAAAAAATGGAATGAAAAACATGGAAGCAAGAAACTTTATCCCAGCTTTTTTCTAAGTGTCAGGACATGAAGCCTCGCTCTGGTTCTAAACCCAGTAGGTCTAAAATGGACTTGACCATCTTCTCAACAACCCTCAAATGTGTTTCTTCCTTTTTTCCTTCAACAATATTCAGTCTCTTTGTCTGGAAACTTGGTAATCTGTCTAAATGCAGTTCACACCCTTCTATTTTTGTTTTTTATCAGGTGACCACAAAACTCTTGCTAGGTCTCCGTCTCCCTATGATGTGTCTCCTGGATACTGTCATTGTTCTCCCTTTATTCAGTCCTAGTCTAGGCCCTTGTTATTGTTCATACAAAATAATGTACTTACTGCCCAAATAGTTTCTTCAACTCAAATCCCTCACTTTTTCAAGATCATCTTACTTGATTCTCCTTTGCCAGATTTACTTTTTGGAAAACAAGTGGCATTATATCATTTTCCTCATCAAAATCTTTGTTATTGATTTATTCATTTATTCACAATTGTTTAATTACATACTATATGCCAGACATTGTGTATTAATTGCCTACTGAATAAAATCCAAACACATGGATCAGCCTATGTCATCTGACCCCAGACTCCCACCGATGTTCTGGATTCCATCTCTTCTGACTCCTCCTGGACTTTGTTCCCTTGGTTCTTCCTTCCCTTCATTTCCAAGCATTTTTACTTATAAACACACTCATGTCTCATCATTCAAAAATAACCTCTACACACACACACACACACACACACTCTCCCCAAGTTTTATCACTATCTACCTTCTTGAAATATTAGTCTTCTTGTTTCTATTTTCTCCATACAAGTTCCACATTTTTCAAATTTCCAGTATATATCAGTGAAAGTTTTTTAGCAGTGACATGACATAATTAGACATGTATTTTATAGACTATATATCTATAATATTAGAGACAGATTGAATAGGAGAAAGGATGCAGGTCTATTTCAATAACTATTGCAATTGGCAAGTTACATCTCTAGGCAAGAGATGATGGTGGCATGAATTTGGGTGGTAGTTGTGGGGGTAGAGACAGAATGTAATGATTTAAAAAAATTGCAAAAGATAAAAATCCAAAGAAATTGGTTACTGACTGGATATTATAGAAAGGAAAAGGAACAGTCAGGGATGTCCTCCGGTAGTCTAGCATGAATAAGTCAGAGGAAAATCATTTGATATCATAAAACCCTAGAAAATTAGCAAGGTGAGCTTTAGATATTACATATTAAGTCAGGATGCAAATGAGACATATCAAGGAAGATGTTGAGTAATGCAATATGTGTAAGTGAGTCTCACACTTGTGGTTGATTGGAAAAATGACCAAAAATTATAGCTCCCCATCCATGACCTTTGGTAGTACTCAGCTGTACTCACTTTAGGCCGGCACTGATTTGGCCAATGGCACATTAGCAAGCATGATCCCAGCAGAAGTTTGAAAACCTCACATACAACGATGCTGACCCTCTTGCTATCCTTAGGAACTTTGTGATTGACCACAATATGATAAAACCCAGGATATCTTGCTGAATGATGAACCACTGGTTCAATCATCCCCATTGCTTGAGCCCACAGCATGTCAGGCATGAGATTGAAGCAATCCTAGTTCCTCCAGCCCCATCAAGCTTCCTGCTGACAGTAGTTACTAGCTCAGCAAAATTAGCTGAACTGATCCAGATAAAACAATCACCCAGAAGGCCTACAGAATCCTATGCTAAATAAGCAGAAATTATTTTAAGCCAATATATTTTGTAATGATTTGTTAATGCAGCAAATGCTAATTGACTCAACCTTCTGGGGATATGGTAATAGTAGTTAAGATATAAAGAACTCATTCTGTGTTAGCATAGTGTTGAACATATTACATGGGTAAACTAAACAACGTAAGTAAAACTTTCACATAAATAGAAGTTTGACGATGTTAAAATATAAAAATAAAGAGTTAAATTATTCATTTTATGAAGTTTAAAGTGTTAGTATTTGAAGAAGAGGAATTAAGTATTTACTCAAAGCTACTCAGTTACTACATGACAGAATTGGAAGAAATATGAGGATATCTAAACTATAAACTTTCTAAGTCTACAAATTGTGGAATTTCAAGAGTATATAGCTTTGGGTTTACTGGACACTCCGAAGTTATTGGTTATGGTAAAATGTTACTTTAGTTTGCAGCCTTTTAGACCTTTGGTTATTTGTATTAAATGTTCCACAGTGTCTGCCAAGGTATATTTTCTACCTTGGTATTCTTCAAAATGCTAATTCTATGCTTTATGCATGCTTCATGGGCAGAAAGAAAAATTTATAGCCTTCAGATAAAATTATAGGTGTGAAACATTCCACACATAGCAATAATTTACCATATCATTTGACTTTTTTTTCTTAAAACATTGCATTCATGGAATTTTAAGTTACCAAATCAACAGGTTTTCTTAGTAAGAAGAATTATTTCATAACTGTCTTTTAAAAGGTTTTTTTAAGAAAAATAAATACAACCTGAACTTGTGAGATGAAGGTAATAATGGTTGTGCAGTATTTTGTAATCCTTGGCCATCACTCCTTTGCTGCATTTCTGATCTAAGGTCTACATGGATGCTCCAATTAGAGTGCATTTTAAAGGAAGATAATTTAAAGATAAGCTAACAACTAGCATGGAAGCTACATTACCAGAAATTTAATGACATAGGGAAGTATGAGTTTCCTATTGCTGCTGCAGCAGATTACTAAAATTTAGTGCTTATAACAACATAGATTTTTTATAGTATAGTACCAGAGGTCAGCAGTCCAATATAGATCTCACTAGATGTTTTTGTTAGCTAGGCTACCATAACAAAATACCACAGGGGTGCCTGGGTGGCTCAGCTGGTTAAGTATCTGACTCTGGATTTCAGCTCAGGTCATGATCTCACAGTTCATGACTTTGAGCCCTGCATTTGGCTCTGCATTGACAGCTGTGGAGCCTGTTTGGGATTCTCTCTCCATCTCTCTGCCCCTCTCCTGCTCTCTCTCTCTCTCTCTCTCTTTCTCTAAGTAAATAAATAAACTTTAAAAGATGTGCGATTGAAATATTAAAAAAAATATCACAGACTCTGTGACCTAAACAACAAAAATTTATTTTCTCACAGTTCTGGAGGCTGAAAAACCAAAGATCAAGGTGCCGGCCAGTTTGATTTCTGATGAGAGCTCTCTTCTTGACTGCCTTCTCTTTGTGTCCTCAGATGGTATTGAAAGAGAGCACACTCTTATGAGGGGTATCAGCCCTATGGCTCCATCCTTATGAACTCATTTAACCTTTATCACCTCCCCACAGACCCTATCTCTAAATACAGTCACACTGTGGGTTAGAACTTTGGCTTAAGTAGAGGCGCCTGGATAGCTCAGTCAGTTAAGCATCTGACTCTTGGTTTCAGCTCAGGTCATGATCTCTTGAGTTCGTGAGATGGAGCCTGGCATCGGGCTCTGTGCTGACAGCATGGAACCTGATTGGGATTCTCAATCTCCCTCTCTCTCTCTCTCTCTCTCTCTCTCTCTCTCTATCCCTGTATCCCTCCCCTACTTGTGTCCTACCTCTCTCTCCCTCAAAATAATACATAAACTTAAAAAAAAAAACATGTATTTGGGGGGGACACAAACATTTAGTCCATAACACAGAGCTAAAATCGAGGTGTCAGCAGGGCTGTATTCCTTTCTGCAGACTGTTGAGGAGAAGCCATTTCCTCTTCTTTTCCAACTCCTAGGGGCTGCCCACATTTATTGGCTCTCTGATCCCTTCCTTCTTGAAACCCAGTGTCTTAGTTTCCTAGAGCTGCCATAACAAAGAACCACAGTATGGGTGGCTCACAATAACAGCAGTGTATTGTCTTACGGTTCTAGAGGCTAGAAGTCTGATATCAAGATGTTTGCAGGTTTGATTCCTGCTGTGGTCTGTGAAGGAGAGTCAGTTCCATGCATCTCTCTGGCTTCTGATGGTTTGTTGGTAATTTTTGGTACTTCTTGGCTTGCATATGCAACTTCAATCTTCTACCTTCACATGGTGTTTTCCCTGGCCCTTCACATGGTCTTCCATCTGTGCATGTGTCTCTGTGTCCAAATATCCTCTTTTTATAAAGATGCCAGTCATTAGGGTGAGCCCTAATGACTCCATTTTAATTTGATTACCTTTTCAAAGACCCTATTTCCCAATAATACCATATTCTGAGGTACTTGGTATTAGGACTTCAACGTATTTATTGGGGGCAGGGCACAATTAAACCTAGAGCAGTTAGCAATGGCTAATAAAGTTCATCTCACATTGTATCACATCATTCTTACCTCCTCTTCTTCCTCCCTCTTCCACTTTTAAGGACCTGTGATTACACTGGACCTACTAGATAACCCAGGATAGTCTCCTATTTGAAAATCAGCTGATTAGCAACCTTAATTCCGTCTACTACCTGAGTTCCTTTTTCTATGTAATACAATGTATTCTCACGTTCCAGGATTTAGGATGTGGACATTTTGAAGGGTTGTTATCCTGTCCACCACACAGAGAAATTGCCATTTGCTAAAACCTTCAGAAAGATTCTTGGATGTGGCTTCAAGGAAGAGTTAGAAAATGTACTTAGGCTTAAGGATATGCAAGTGATGTGACTCTTCATGGGCTGTGGTTGCTAAACTGCCTTCCAAGAAGCAGGGTTTTTGAGCTTTGAAAGAGCCAAGCACATTTGGTGCCAACATTAAAGTATTGGTAATAGAAGGCTGGTTGAGCATTTCCACCAGCATTCTTGCATAGGACACACTTCAATCTTATACAAAGCACCAACTTTTCATTTAAATAAATGTTAGTTAGTGTTATATTTTGTGCATAAATGTGTACTAAAATGATAAAAGTTCAATTTCAAAGAATAGTCTTTGGTTATAAGGGTGTATATAGTCTTAGGGACACCTGGGTGTCTCAGTTGGTTAGGTGTCCAACTGTTGATTTTGGCTCAGGTCATGGTCTCATGGTTCATGGGATTGAGCCCCATGTCAGGCTCTGTGTGGAGCCTGTTTGGGATTCTCTCCCTCCCTCTCTCTCTGCTCCTACCCCTGCTTACTCCCTCTCTCCCCACCCACACTCTCAAATAAATAAACATTTTAAAAAAGGATGTAGTCTTATAATTACATGACAAAACCTCCTGCACCCTTACCTCATCCCTGAACACACACACACACACACACACACACACACACACACACACAGTTCATTGCTACTCCATTGGTAAAACAAAGGAGAAAGAGAATAGGGCTCTTTATATTGCACTCACTTAAAACCTATTCCTCTTCCTGAATCAGGTGGATGTTTGGAATTCTGGTATGGTTTTCCCCATACTCAAGCCTATTCTCACCCTCATGGAGTATGTAGAATTTGCTTTATAGCTTTCCTGTAATTCATACAGTTAATAATATTTATTTCATATCATCAAAATTTTATGAGACCTCTTATATTCATTCTGTAAATTTATTCAGGAAAACATATATGCCAATTCCCTGAACTTGCAAACTGAATCGAGTATCCCATTTGGGATACCTGTAAAAGAGGAGGAATTATTTTAAAATATTGTGAATTCTTTCCAAGATCATCTCTAGAATCACTGTCAATTGCTGTAGATATTGGAATTTTCTTTCAAATTATAAAACAGAGGGGAGGGACACAACAAAGTGAAAGAACAAGTAAGCAAAACAATATACAGAGGAAAGAAAGGAAGAATAATGGAAATAAAAAAAGAGAAGAAATCTCCAGAGGCTGAAAAATTAAGAGAGATTATTGAACAGAGAAAGATTCTGAATCCTAAGAAAATACAGACCAGACTCTGGACAGAGGTATACAGAAAGAACTAAGGAAGGAAGTAATTACAAAGAATGGTAATTCTACTATAAAAATAAAGAGGAAATGGAAGAGAAATGAAAACAGGAGCAAGGAGAGAGGAAAGAGAGCATAACCTGCGGTTGAAGATATTCTTTATTACTCCATCATGTACATTTTTATTTCAGTGTAAAGGGAAGAAAAAAGAGAATGTATGATTAGTCTCTGAAAAAAAGTGAACAGATGATGGCAGCCAGAGAGCCAGAAGTTTCTCAGGCCACTTGGAGGATGCTGCATTCTGACTTTGAACATTGGCTGGAATTCATTCTTGCTAACGTGAATCCAGGGATGACAAATCTCGGGGTGCTTTGCACCAGCCTGAGACTCATTAATCACGCAAAGACTCCACACATGGGCTTTTATCAGTGATTCTCCAGGCATAGTAATCATGGGCTATGCAGGAAGAAAAGTGGGATTGGGGCCTGCCAGGTCTTACGCGGCAATTTTCCTGTGTGAAGTTGTCCTATGTTTGGAGTACTGTCCCTTACTGAGGCACTGCCCATTTATCTGCCACAAGTTTGTAAAGGTTGTTGGATTTTCAAGTGATTTCCAAAGGTTTCAGCACATCGTTTTTAAAGAATTCTGGGAGAACTCACAAATTAACATTTCAACCCTATATAAAGATTTAATGACATGTGTGTTTAGGAGATGGACCAGAAAAAAAGTAGTAGAAATTGAAAACGTAAGCTCTGAATGTGTGACTATTCAACCACATGCCCCAGGGTCTTCTGTTTAAATTTGATTTTACTCTGACTCCAGAAACATGCAATCAATGTGTATGAATTTACAATTGAGTGGTGATCTGTATTACAAAATCTCCTTGCTTTCCTAGGCAGGGTGTGTGTGTCTGTGTGTCTGTGTGTGTGTGTGTGTGTGTGTCTGTGTGTCTGTGTGTGTGTGTCTGTGTGTGTGTGCATGTGTGTGTTCAAGATACTACCTAGACCTAAGATGGTTCTGATTTACTTACCACTAAGAAAGGAAGTCTTATAAACTACATGTATTTCCAAAGATATAGCCTTTTCAAATAAATATCTTTTCATTAAAATGTGTAAGTTAAGAAGTACTTGGCTATTCTAGATACCAAATTGGTGTAAAATAAACAGAAAGGGAGAATTTCTATTTCAGGCACTCCAGGATCATCTGTCAAGAAATCTTTTTAGCACAAAGTAAAAATAAATGAAGCTGGTGAACAAGACAATGTCTTACCAAATGAGTCAAGTTCCAAGTTAATGTTACACAAATATTGCCATTTTTGTTGTCGTTGTTATTAGTAGCAGTCGGCTCTTCAGGAGCAATACAAAAGGATGAAAGCAAAAGAACCCAAAACAATTTAAAACAATTCAAATTCTGTGTTGCCACCAGGCAGCATTGCCACAACTGTGAGTCAAAGCATTGCATTATCTGGATCTGAGCCAACAAAATATGACATCTGAAACCCATAGCTGGGAGTCTCTATAGAAATCCTTCTTTATTTAAAATTTTTTTAATGTTTACTTATTTTTGAGAGAGAGAGAGAAACAGAGTGGAAGCAGGGGAGGGGCAGAGAGAGAGGGACACACAATCTGAAGCAGGCTCCAGGCTCTGAGCTGTCAGCACAGAGCCCGGTGTGGGACTTGAATGCACAAACCATGAGATCATGACCTAAGCTGAAGTCAGACACTTCACCGAATCAGCCACCCAGGTGCCCCTAGAAATTCTTCTTTAAATGTTGAGTCATGGGGGAGAAAGTGCAGAGAAAACAGAAGTGGTGAAAGAAGGAAGGAGGCAGGAGACCTAAAATGATTGCATTAAGTGCCGGATAAACATATTGCATAGTTGGTGTATGGTTATGAGTTTGGAGTAAAGAAATAATAAAAACCTCCATCACTTGCCTGGAATAAATAATTCCAGTTATTTATTTATTTATTTATTTATTTTTTTTTTTTTTTTGCATTTTATTTATTTTTTTTTTTTTTCTGAAATTTATTGACAAATTGGTTTCCATACAACACCCAGTGCTCATCCCAAAAGGTGCCCTCCTCAATACCCATCACCCACCCTCTCCTCCCTCCCACCCCCCATCAACCCTCAGTTTGTTCTCAGTTTTTTAACAGTCTCTTATGCTTTGGCTCTCTCCCATTCTAACCTCTTTTTTTTTTTTTTTTCCTTCCCCTCCCCCATGGGTTCCTGTTAAGTTTCTCAGGATCCACATAAGAGTGAGACCATATGGTATCTGTCTTTCTCTGTATGGCTTATTTCACTTAGCATCACACTCTCCAGTTCCATCCACGTTGCTACAAAAGGCCATATTTCATTTTTTCTCATTGCCACGTAATATTCCATTGTGTATATAAACCACAATTTCTTTATCCATTCATCAGTTGATGGACATTTAGGCTCTTTCCATAATTTGGCTATTGTTGAGAGTGCTGCTATGAACATTGGGGTACAAGTGGCCCTATGCATCAGTGCTCCTGTATCCCTTGGATAAATTCCTAGCAGTGCTATTGCTGGGTCATAGGGTAGGTCTATTTTTAATTTTCTGAGGAACCTCCACACTGCTTTCCAGAGCGGCTGCACCAATTTGCATTCCCACCAACAGTGCAAGAGGGTTCCCGTTTCTCCACATCCTCTCCAGCATCTATAGTCTCCTGATTTGTTCATTTTGGCCACTCTGACTGGCGTGAGGTGATACCTGAGTGTGGTTTTGATTTGTATTTCCCTGATAAGGAGCGACGCTGAACATCTTTTCATGTGCCTGTTGGCCATCCGGATGTCTTCTTTAGAGAAGTGTCTATTCATGTTTTCTGCCCATTTCTTCACTGGGTTATTTGTTTTTCGGGTGTGGAGTTTGGTGAGCTCTTTATAGATTTTGGATACTAGCCCTTTGTCCGATATGTCATTTGCGAATATCTTTTCCCATTCCGTTGGTTGCCTTTTAGTTTTGTTGGTTGTTTCCTTTGCTGTGCAGAAGCTTTTTATCTTCATAAGGTCCCAGTAATTCACTTTTGCTTTTAATTCCCTTGCCTTTGGGGATGTGTCGAGTAAGAGATTGCTACGGCTGAGGTCAGAGAGGTCTTTTCCTGCTTTCTCCTCTAAGGTTTTGATGGTTTCCTGTCTCACATTGAGGTCCTTTATCCATTTTGAGTTTATTTTTGTGAATGGTGTGAGAAAGTGGTCTAGTTTCAACCTTCTGCATGTTGCTGTCCAGTTCTCCCAGCACCATTTGTTAAAGAGGCTGTCTTTTTTCCATTGGATGTTCTTTCCTGCTTTGTCAAAGATGAGTTGGCCATACGTTTGTGGGTCTAGTTCTGGGGTTTCTATTCTATTCCATTGGTCTATGTGTCTGTTTTGGTGCCAATACCATGCTGTCTTGATGATGACAGCTTTGTAGTAGAGGCTAAAGTCTGGGATTGTGATGCCTCCTGCTTTGGTCTTCTTCTTCAAAATTCCTTTGGCTATTCGGGGCCTTTTGTGGTTCCATATGAATTTTAGGATTGCTTGTTCTAGTTTCGAGAAGAATGCTGGTGCAATTTTGATTGGGATTGCATTGAATGTGTAGATAGCTTTGGGTAGTATTGACATTTTGACAATATTTATTTTTCCAATCCATGAGCAGGGAATGTCTTTCCATTTCTTTAAATCTTCTTCAATTTCCTTCAGAAGCTTTCTATAGTTTTCAGCATACAGATCCTTTACATCTTTGGTTAGATTTATTCCTAGGTATTTTATGCTTCTTGGTGCAATTGTGAATGGGATCAGTTTCTTTATTTGTCTTTCTGTTGCTTCATTGTTAGTGTATAAGAATGCAACTGATTTCTGTACATTGATTTTGTATCCTGCAACTTTGCTGAATTCCTGTATCAGTTCTAGCAGACTTTTGGTGGAGTCTATCGGATTTTCCATGTATAATATCATGTCATCTGCAAAAAGCGAAAGCTTGACTTCATCTTTGCCAATTTTGATGCCTTTGATTTCCTTTTGTTGTCTGATTGCTGATGCTAGAACTTCCAGCACTATGTTAAACAGCAGCGGTGAGAGTGGGCATCCTTGTCGTGTTCCTGATCTCAGGGAAAAAGCTTTCAGTTTTTCCCCGTTGAGGATGATGTTAGCTGTGGGCTTTTCATAAATGGCTTTTATGATCTTTAAGTATGTTCCTTCTATCCCGACTTTCTCAAGGGTTTTTATTAAGAAAGGGTGCTGGATTTTGTCGAAGGCCTTTTCTGCATCGATTGACAGGATCATATGGTTCTTCTCTCTTTTTTTGTTAATGTGATGTATCACGTTGATTGATTTGCGAATGTTGAACCAGCCCTGCATCCCAGGAATGAATCCCACTTGATCATGGTGAATAATTCTTTTTATATGCCGTTGAATTCGATTTGCTAGTATCTTATTGAGAATTTTTGCATCCATATTCATCAGGGATATTGGCCTGTAGTTCTCTTTTTTTACTGGGTCTCTGTCTGGTTTAGGAATCAAAGTAATACTGGCTTCATAGAATGAGTCTGGAAGTTTTCCTTCCCTTTCTATTTCTTGGAATAGCTTGAGAAGGATAGGTATTATCTCTGCTTTAAACGTCTGGTAGAACTCCCCTGGGAAGCCATCTGGTCCTGGACTCTTATTTGTTGGGAGATTTTTGATAACCGATTCAATTTCTTCGCTGGTTATGGGTCTGTTCAAGCTTTCTATTTCCTCCTGATTGAGTTTTGGAAGCGTGTGGGTGTTCAGGAATTCGTCCATTTCTTCCAGGTTGTCCAATTTGTTGGCATATAAGTTTTCATAGTATTCCCTGATAATTGTTTGTATCTCTGAGGGATTGGTTGTAATCATTCCATTTTCATTCATGATTTTATCTATTTGGGTCATCTCCCTTTTCTTTTTGAGAAGCCTGGCTAGAGGTTTGTCAATTTTGTTTATTTTTTCAAAAAACCAACTCTTGGTTTCGTTGATCTGCTCTACAGTTTTTTTAGTTTCTATATTGTTTATTTCTGCTCTGATCTTTATTATTTCTCTTCTTCTGCTGGGCTTAGGCTGCCTTTGCTGTTCTGCTTCTAGTTCCTTTAGGTGTGCTGTTAGATTTTGTATTTGGGATTTTTCTTGTTTCTTGAGATAGGCCTGGATTGCAATGTATTTTCCTCTCAGGACTGCCTTTGCTGCGTCCCAAAGCGTTTGGATTGTTGTATTTTCATTTTCGTTTGTTTCCATATATTTTTTAATTTCTTCTCTAATTGCCTGGTTGACCCACTCATTCGTTAGTAGGGTGTTCTTTAACCTCCATGCTTTTGGAGGTTTTCCAGACTTTTTTCTGTGGTTGATTTCAAGCTTCATGGCATTGTGGTCTGAAAGTAAGCATGGTATAATTTCAATTCTTGTAAACTTATGAAGGGCTGTTTTGTGACCCAGTATATGATCTATCTTGGAGAATGTTCCATGTGCACTCGAGAAGAAAGTATATTCTGTTGCTTTGGGATGCAGAGTTCTAAATATATCTGTCAAGTCCATCTCATCCAATGTCTCATTCAGGGCCCTTGTTTCTTTATTGACCGTGTGTCTAGATGATCTATCCATTTCTGTAAGTGGTGTATTAAAGTCCCCTGCAATTACCACATTCTTATCAATAAGGTTGCTTATGTTTATGAGTAATTGTTTTATATATTTGGGGGCTCCGGTATTCGGTGCATAGACATTTATAATTGTTAGCTCTTCCTGATGGATAGACCCTGTAACTATTATATAATGTCCTTCTTCATCTCTTGTTACAGCCTTTAATTTAAAGTCTAGTTTGTCTGATATAAGTATGGCTACTCCAGCTTTCTTTTGGCTTCCAGTCGCATGATAAATAGTTCTCCATCCCCTCACTCTCAATCTAAAGGTGTCCTCAGGTCTAAAATGAGTCTCTTGTAGACAGCAAATAGATGGGTCTTGTTTTTTTATCCATTCTGATACCCTATGTCTTTTGGTTGGCGCATTTAATCCATTTACATTCAGTGTTATTATAGAAAGATACGGGTTTAGAGTCATTGTGATGTCTGTATGTTTTATGCTTATAGTGATGTCTCTGGGACTTTGTCTCACAGGGTCCCCCTTAGGATCTCTTGTAGGGCTGGTTTAGTGGTGACAAATTCCTTCAGTTTTTGTTTGTTTGGGAAGACCTTTATCTCTCCTTCTATTCTAAATGACAGACTTGCTGGATAAAGGATTCTTGGCTGCATATTTTTTCTGTCTAGCACCCTGAAAATCTCGTGCCAATTCTTTCTGGCCTGCCAAGTTTCAAAAGAGAGATCAGTCACGAGTCTTATAGGTCTCCCTTTATATGTGAGGGCACGTTTACCCCTTGCTGCTTTCAGAATTTTCTCTTTATCCTTGTATTTTGCCAGTTTCACTATGATATGTCGTGCAGAAGATCGATTCAAGTTACGTCTGAAGGGAGTTCTCTGTGCCTCTTGGATTTCAATGCCTTTTTCCTTCCCCAGTTCAGGGAAGTTCTCAGCTATGATTTCTTCAAGTACCCCTTCAGCACCTTTCCCTCTCTCTTCCTCCTCTGGGATACCAATTATGCGTATATTATTTCTTTTTAGTGTATCACTTAATTCTCTAATTTTCCCCTCATACTCCTGGATTTTTTTATCTCTCTTTTTCTCAGCTTCCTCTTTTTCCATAACTTTATCTTCTAGTTCACCTATTCTCTCCTCTGCCTCTTCAAGCCGAGCTGTGGTGGTTTCCATTTTGTTATGCATTTCGTTTAAAGCGTTTTTCAGCTCCTCGTGACTGTTCCTTAGTCCCTTGATCTCTGTAGCAAGAGATTCTCTGCTGTCCTGTATACTGTTTTCAAGCCCAGCGATTAATTTTATGACTATTATTCTAAATTCACTTTCTGTTATATTATTTAAATCCTTTTTGATCAGCTCATTAGCTGTTGTTATTTCCTGGAGATTCTTCTGAGGGGAGTTCTTCCGCTTGGTCATTTTGGATAGTCCCTGGCGTGGTGAGGACCTGCAGGGCACTTCCCCTGTGCTGTGGTGTATACCTGGAGTTGGTGGGCGGGGCCGCAGTCAGACCTGATGTCTGCCCCCAGCCCACCGCTGGGGCCACAGTCAGACTGGTGTGTGCCTTCTCTTCCCCTCTCCTAGGGGCGGGATTCACTGTGGGGTGGTGTGGCTCGTCTGGGCTACTTGCACCCTGCCAGGCTTGTGATGCTGGGGATCTGGCGTATTAGCTGGGGTGGGTAGGCAAGGTGCTCGGGGGCAGGAGGGGCAGGCTTAGATCGCTTCTCCTTAGGTGATCCACTTCAGGAGGGGCCCTGTGGCAGCGGGAGGGAGTCAGATCCGCTGCCGGAGGTTTGGCTCCGCAGAAGCGCAGAGTTGGGTGTTTGCGCGGAGCGAGCAAGTTCCCTGGCAGGAACCGGTTCCCTTTGGGATTTCGGCTGGGGGATGGGCGGGGGAAATGGCGCTGGCGAGCGCCTTTGTTCCCCACCAAACTGAGCTCTGTTGTCAGGGGGCTCAGCAGCTCTCCCTCCCTTTGTCCTCCAGCCTTCCCGCTTTCCGAGCAGAGCTGTTAATTTCTGACCTCCCAGACGCTAAGTCGCGCTTGCTGTCGGAACACAGTCCGCCCGGCCCCTCCGCTTTTGCAAGCCCGACTCGGGGGCTCTGCTTGGCCGGCGAGCCGCCCCTCCGCCCCGGCTCCCTCCCGCCAGTCCGTGGAGCGCGCACCGCCTCGCCGCCCTTCCTACCCTCTTCCGTGGGCCTCTCGTCTGCGTTTGGCTCCGGCGACTCTGTTCTGCTAATCCTCTGGCGGTTTTCTGGGTTATTTAGGCAGGTGTAGATGGAATCTAAGTGATCAGCAGGACGTGCGGTGAGCCCAGCGTCCTCCTAAGCCGCCATCTTGCCGCAACCCCCAATTCCAGTTATTTAAAATACTTACTTGTCATATGCTTCTTATTAGATTACAAACAAACTGCCTTTGACAACTACCTTAAGAAATCTCTTTAAGTGTTTTCCTTTCCTTTTCATAATGGGACATCGTATCCATTACAGAAGCTACGTTGCAAACAGACACTTCTTCCTTGAGATAAATATTAAAAACTGAAAAGCTGTAGAAGAAATCTCAAGTGTTACTCTAATTTATTATTTATTTAGTTAATTAATTTGAAACCCTGTGGTGGGAATGGTAAAAGATAAAACTGAGCTCTGGAATTCAGAATATTTTCAGATACCTTGAAACATTTCATATAATTTGGACACTGAGTATAATTTTCTTTGGTGTTATTTTTAAAAATTAACGGACTTTATTTCTTAAGCAGTTTTGCTGAGCAGAAAGCACAGAGAGTGTTCACTGACCGTCCTCCCCCAGTTTTTCCTATTATTAACATCTTGCATTAGTGTGGTACATTTGTTACAATTAATAGCCAAGAGTGATATGTTGTTATTATTAATTAAAGTCCATCATTTACAGCAGGGTTCACTCTTTATGTTGTGTTATGTTTGTTATAAAAATAAATGGCAAGAGTAGAGCCCTGGTATCCCCAGAGGTTCTGTTGGTGGAAATAATGGAACTGCAGTAATGCTGTTACCATGTGGCCAGAAGAGAGTGACCTGAAGGAGTAAGTAGGAGAGGAAGGGCAGACAGAAGGAATGGGGAGCTAGTGAAGCCATTCAGCTCATCATGGAATCCACTGGAGGAGGCTGCCAATTAGTTACTTTGTATTTAGATATATGAGGCAGTGTGCTCTGCATTAGGCATAATCTAAGTAAGTACTTGTATCTTACTGTTTTCATCTTTACCGAGGTATCACTGACATATAACATTGTGTAAACTTAAGGTATCCGATGTGATGATTTGATATTCATATATATTGCAAAATGATTACCATAATAAGATTAGTTAATACATCAGTCAGTTCTTGCATCTTGAGTACATACCCCTTGTAGAGATTTTCCCTCGACATTTGCTTGGAAGAAGTCTGTGGGAAAATATCAGTCTCTGGTATTTTCAACATTTCCAATGAAGTGATATACAGAATACACAATGAAAGCCCTGCGCTTAAAATTGAGCTCTTCAACAAAAAAATTTTAAGTTATTTTAAAGAATACATCCTCTTTGTTTTTATTAAATAGGGGCATTTAGCTATTAAAAACTCTGATGCCCAAGTATACTGTACCCTCCATATGTAACATCTTTTCATAGACCAATTGTTACTATTAGTATCTACCTTTTATTGAGTGCTGTAAGTGGAATGGATTCTGGAAAGAGAATAGGAATAAGCCCTCTGTGTTACGTTTTTCATTTTGTAGCAAAATTTAAAGGTATTTTTTTAGTTCTGTTCATTATTGGTATAGGTTGAATTATGTACACGCCCCAAATATAATAGTCACAGTACTTCAGAATGTGACTTTATTTGAAAATAAGGTCTTTACAGAAGTAATCAAATTAAAATGATGTCATTAGGGCAGGCACTAACCCAAGAGGACTGGTGTCCTTATAAAAAGGGGAAATTCAGACACAGAAAGAGACACTGCATATAGGAAAGACAATGTGAAGAGACACAGGTAGGGCCATCTATGGCCAAGGAGACAGACCTAGAAAATATCCTTCATCACATACCCTAAGAAGGAATCAATCCTGCTGGCACCTTGATTTTTGGCTTCTAGTCCCCAGAACTATACAAAAATAAATTTCTGTTGTTTAAGCCACCAAGTTTGTGGTATTTTTATGGCAGCCCTACAAAACTAATATAATTATGTTTTTTTTTTTATTTTTAGCGTGGTCTGTGTGTGTGTGTGCCATATGTAGAATTCTCATTTTAAATGTAAAATATTTTAGGTTAGTAAATATGATATCCCATGATTTGGACTTCTGAAAATTGTAATAGTAATTTCCATCCAAAGTATAATTTATGAAGCATGTGTTGCTATATATACGTAAGATATTTAATTTTATTCCAGAAGTTTTTAAAAAAGATTTTGAGTAGCAACTTTTTGATGTAGAAGACACATATAAGGGTAATTTCACAAAGGACCAATGTACAGGCTGATTCAAGTCCATTTTTTTTTCTCTTGATTTTCCTCAAGGAAAATAGGCTCATACCTCTGAGATTGTGGGAAGCCCTGACCTTCAGATTTTCTGTTTTCTTCCATTTTTGGAGCCATATATCTATGTATTTAATGCATATTTGTATACCAAATATTCTTGTTCCTGCCTTGGGTGATAGGATGACCATCCTTTGTACCAAAAATAATGCAAATCGTCTTAACTATCCTATCGCAATACAGCTTTCAAAAGCAGCTAAATCTGTCGGGCAAATTATAACAAAAAAGAACACATTCTTACTTATACCCTTGTAAGGACCACAGTGAAATTTGTCATCTTTCCATACTCACCATTATCCAATGAACAAAACTTACGTCACCAATTCCAATCATTGAGTCAGTATGGGGACAGATTTATGGCTGCTAAGGAGGCAACCTGACATACCATCAAGTACAAGATAGTGTTGGATTGGGTTCTTGTGTTATGAGAAGGACACTGGTGAACTCTAGCCATAAACATTCTCTAGCCCAAGCCCACTTCTTCCTTCTTCTGAGATGTGAAGTTTGGAGCTTTAACCAGGTCATAGTTCAGACTCTGGTGAGTGGATCTAAAGTTGTTTATTGAATAATGTTTTAGACTTGCCTGCTGGGTCTTTTTGCTTGTTTGTTGTTGTTGTTGTTGTTGTTGTTTGTTTGTTTTTGTTTTCATAAATTACCTCTGTCTTCCCAAACAACGTTCCTCTTAAATAATAAAGTATGAATTTTGGCATCTCTTTAGCTGGTTTATAGGAGACAAGTTTCTCCTTTCAATGTATTAAACAAAACACCTAAACTTCAGGCATTTGTTTGAATCTACACTCAAAATAGGTTCAAAAGGCAAAGTCTAATGCAGTGGTTCTTAAACTTGACTCTGAGTTACGTAAATCCAGGGGTATTTATAAAACTAAGAATTCTGGGCCAAATAAAAGTTGTGTGTTTGGCCCTATAAGGTTTGTAGGTTAGGTTAAGTATCTTTAATACCCACAAATGGGTCTTCTGCAGTCAGTCTGGCACTGCTTCAGGCAGCCAGACTGGATGCAATAAGTTTTACCATTGGTAGAACCCTGAATATTCTTATGAGAGCACTGTAATTTTTAAAACCTAAAATTTCTTAAAAACGAGGAAACTCCAAAAACAGGTGTTAGTGAAAAGAGATGGGCACCAGGCTCAAATAAACCTTCATCAAGTAACTGAACTTCTCTAAGTTTTCTTGTTTTTGAGTGGGGATAATAATACTTTTCTTGCAAATAGACTGGAGATGGTGTGTATTAAATGCCAGTCCAGGGCCAGGCACATACTGACTGCTCAATAACAAGAGAGTTCTTATTATTATAGAAGAGGTATGAACGAGTCCTCTAGGGGAGAGAAACTGTTAGATTTTCCTATCTTTCCCTGTATTCATGAGAAGAGCAGAAAACTAGATCCTTAAACTGTATTGTTTTCTATCTCTACGAAAACAGTTTCAGAGAATCATCATATAAAAATATGCTTTTAATTTTTACTCAGTTGTATGAAAAAGAAAGCTATACAATTAATTCTGCACCTTGTGCTGAAACACTGAAAACATTGTGTATTGACTCAGTGTAAAAGTTTACCCATTGGAGTTAAATACTAGGAAATATATCACTCATCTAACATACTAATATTCTTCCAATTATAGATAACGTTTGCTGTAGCCACCACTGCCAAGAAGCTAAATTCTGACTTAAAGTTTTTAACATGTGTATTTATTTATTTATTTTTGAGAGAGACAGAGACAGAGAGAGACACAGAGAGAGACAGAGAGAGAGAGAGGGAAAGTGCACAAGTGGGGAATGGGCAGAGAGAGGGAGACACAGAATCTGAAGCACACTCCAGGCTCTGAGCTGTCAACACAGAGCCTGCCGTGAGGCTTGAACCCACAAACTGTGAGATCATGACCTGAGCCAAAGTCGGTCACTAAACTGACTGAGCCACACAGGCACCCCTCTGACTTAAATTTTTAATTTAATCTCAGTAATTGTTCTTATCCTGGGTATTTTTATATAATTATGTGCATAGATTCCTTTCTTTGCCCTTCCTCCCCAACCTTTGTTATTCTTTCTGTGTCAATATTTTCATTGTTTCTTTTCCCCCAAGCTAATCTTTAACTGAAGAAGCAGAATTCTAATAAACTTTGGGCTTCACCTGGATAATTCAGTTGGTTAAGCATCCAACTCTTGATTTCAGCTCAGGTCATGATCTCACAGTTCACGGGTTCGAGCCCTGCACCAGGCTCTGTGCGGACTGCATGGAGCCTACTTGGGATTCTCTCTCTCCGTCTCCCTCTGCCCTTCCCCCACTCATTCTCTCTCTTTCTGTCTCTCTCTTGAATAATTGTGACTACTAGCACAGTTGAGTAGTTCTGATTCATTGTGAGGAACCAAAAGTTTGCCCATCATTGCTTCCCATTGTTAGTGCAAATGTCAATACAGTACAAAAGGCAAATATCTTCATATTATTAAGGAAATAGCTCTGACCTCACGCATCCCCTAAGAGTCTCATGGAAACCCCCAAATAGCCCCAAACCAGACTTTCAGAACTGCCTATGAAAAAGATAAAATCACAACCTTTAGTTTCAAGTTATTTATTTCTTTGGATATTGTCTTTTCTTCCTTAAAATGCAAACTCCAGCAAAACAGCTCTTGTGCCTGTCTGTTCTCTCTTGTATCTTAGAACCTACTACCATTGATGGATGACCTGGGTCTAGTGAAACTATATAGATGTAGACATATGTAAATATTTTAATACTAAAAATCAGGTGAACTGTGTATTTTTAGAATGCTTGTGTTTGTATGGCATATACCTATAATAATATTTCTTTTATTTTAAAGTTTATTTATTCTGAGAAAGAGAGAGAGAGCATGAGAGGGGAAAAGGAAGAGAGAGAGGGAAAGAGAGAATCCTAAGGAGGCTTGTCAGTGTGGAGCCCGATGTGGGGCTCAATCCCACAAACCATGAGACCATGACCTGAGCTGAAACCAAGAGTCAAACACTTAACCAACTGAGCTACTGAGGTGCCCCTATGGTAAATATTCCTTAAAGCAAATAAACTATGTTTGAAGTTTTACATTATATATATTTTAACAATCAATAACAGTTAAAAAAAATTTGAACCAAACATGTTAGAGGAAAGTTTATAATTTTTCTATTCTTTCTATATAGTCTTATAAAATCACTGCCATTTAAGAAATAATTAAAGATGCCATAACCAAAATATATAGAAAAAAATTTGGAGAGTTTGGAGAGTTTAGGCAGTTACCTCATTCAAATATTATGTTTTTTTCTGAATTTTGTAATATTTTTCAGATTTAAAATTTTATATTTTTATTATCTTTTATTCTAAACAAATTTTTTTAATAACTAATTTGATATTCTTGTTCTTAAAAACCTCACTACCACCACCAATTGCATAAGTTTTAAGGACTAAAATGTGAGTCCACTTTTATCTAAAGTAGTACCTTATGCAGAATAAGTGTATCCTAAGTACGGGGACACCTGGGTGGCTCAGTTGGTTAAGTGTCCAACTCTTGATTTCAGTTCAGGTCATGATCTCATGATCCATGAGTTTAAGCCCCCTGTCGGGCTTTGCTCTGTCAGCACAGAGCCTGCTTGAGATTCTCTCTGTGCCTCTCTTTGCCCCTCCCCCCCACATGTTCATGTTCTCTCTCTTTCAAAAACAGACTTTAAGAAAAAAATAATAAACATATATTAAGTGTTGATTGTCTAACTGGATCTATTCAAGTATTGTAGTAGAGCCTAAACCTCTAATTGAGCTCTAAAAATTTTTATTTGGAACAATCAAAGAGAAAGACAACTTATATAATGATGATGGATGAGAACATGTAAGATACACTCCATGTATTTCAAGATGGATCTTTATACCAAATATAGTACAATGTATATTGAAAAGGGGCACCTGGCACCCAAGAGAGGTGGTAAAATGTACAGAGCAAAGAACTGATTTACACATAGGGCTATTGCTGTCCCTCTCTCAATCTCTATCTCTACCTCTCTCCATAAGATCTGAATAACCTTACCTAATTTCCCTGAATTTGCTGACAACTCTTGATGCTTACGGTCCACGTTCCCTCCACTGGAGACCAATTCTCCACTGATTTAACTTCACACACTTCAATTTTATTAACAAAAATCTACATGTATTTCACTACACATAAGTTTTGATTTCTGAGATCATATTTTAGGAAACAAAGTGAAAGAATTTAAGTCGAAATGCCTAACAGGAGAGACATGAAATTATTTCTTACAAAAAAAAAAAAAAAGACTAGAGTAACTGGCTTTTATTTTAAGGCAAACATATTCAGAAGACATGGAAAGGGGCAGGTAGCCATGGATTACAAAAGATAACATAAATCTGTAGAGATAAGTTCAGGGAGACCAAGAGCCAAATGAAATGTGGCCTGCTCCCAACTCCCAACATACCAAAGAGAACGTATGATACTCATCTTCATATACTCACTATGGAGATCGAGAGAGAGAGAGAGTGGCAAATGAGAAACTAATGTGTATGAAAGAGGGCAGTGTCAAAGAGGATTAGATTTAAGTAAGCCAGAGGTTGGATTTGGAGCTGTGGTGAAAACGCTATACAAAAGTACAAAAGAAGGCCTTTTTTTTTTTCTATTTGTCCTTTTTTGCATTTGATATTCTGACTTCAAAGTTAACATTAAAGGCATAAAGGAGAAATTTAAAATTACCTAAGTTATGCAAAATCTTGCTCTCTATCCTATTTATCTTTTTTATAATGCTTTATTTAAAATTTTAAAAATTACATTTATTCACCTATACTTTGCTTTATGGAGATATCAGAGGAGTCTTGGGGACTGGATGGGAAGTTGGACCATTTTATGTTAAAGACCCTTACCAAATTTTAGACTCCAGGAATCTTTTAAAATGTATTATGGACTTTATTTGGTGCAGTGCTAAATACTATTAAATATTATGAAAGTTTTAAAGCAACCAATGAACATAGAGGGGCATTTTTTAACATCTTTGGCTATTAAAATTCTTTATTATAATTATATGTACAAGACACCTAGATACACACACACACTTTCATATATTCAGTCCACAGTTATCATAGCTGTTGAAATTACCAGAAGGCCAATGTGCTAGAAAAATAAGCTAATGGACATTTTACAGAATGTCTCTGGAAGTTAAGTTTTTCTAGATGCAGGAGATCTGTCACATAGGAAAACCTTTTGGCGTTATCACTTTCTGTGTTTGACAGGTTTCAAAGTCTGTCATCTAAGCAAGTAGATCCAAGCCTCTCATGAGAAGATTTTGTCTCAGAAGAAAGTCTCTACCCTCCCATGGCAATGTCCACAATGCAGTTCTTTGTACTGCTATGCCTTCTTTTTCTCTCAGCTTACCAGTATAGCCATTATGTTTATGAACCATTGCTAAAAATGTTTTCACTTGGTAATATTCTTTTTTTATTAAAATATCCCCTTTCTAACTGAGTAACTTTTATGTACACTTGAGAAGAAAGTTATCCATGAACATATACCTCTGTTCTCTTCCCGCCCCCGTCCCACCAAATAATTCAGAGGTGTAGATCTCCGCAGAAAAACTGACAAATTCAGCTCTGCAGACAAAACTGTGCCCCAAAAAAATGTATCCTCATCTAAATGCTAGCTCCGTGACACTTGAGGGAAGAATGGATTTGATTTCAGTCTTGTCATTAACTTGTTCCTCACTTGAGACTGGTGTTCTGAAGAGTTATTTAAAACTCAATTGTACAAACCAAAGAGGCTTTCTGTGACTGCCACAGATATTTGTTTTTACATTCTCTTTCCATTTATCCTACTTTCTCTGTACTGGTTCAGTTCCTTTCCCTGTAATTAATATATTTTGAAACCTGGTAGATATTACTCTTCTCAGGCCCTGTAATAATGCTTAGTAGCTTCAAACTTTATGACTATCCAGACATTTCAAGACATATACAAACATTTCAAGAAATCTACATTTTACTTGTTACCAGGGAAAAATTTTATAATTTAGATTAATAATTATCTATCATGGTGCATTGAGAACTTTTACTTAGAAATTATTTATCTAAATATAGATTAAGATTGTGAAAAAAAAAACAGATAAAAGTCCATACAATTGTAATTAGTACATTCAGTGTGCAAGAATACCTGACTGGCAAGAAAGCATATAAACTTAGAGAATCGAAATGAACTTTAGAGAATTTGATTAAAATGTTTGCAGCTCAGAAAAAAAGGAAAATAAGATATTTTTGAAGTAGTTCTTACATCAAGTACCATCTTTTCTTAATTTAGGGATTGTATTTTTATTTTCCTGTTACTAGTGACGAGGTTGCCTCCGACTTTAACATACTGTTGAGTCAGAACTAATCTAGTGTCAAAATTCACATTCACATTCACATTCACATTCTAATCCTATTTCTCCAGTGGGGCCTTGGCCAAATCCAAGACTCATTATTGTCAACTGAAATGTATGGGACTCTAGTAGGTGATGTGTAAATGTCCTCCCACTCTACTGTTACAAGATTTTAAGAGGAGGGGCACCTGGGTGGCTCAGTTGGGTAAGCATCCAACTTCGGCTCAGGTCATGATCTCGCAGTTCGCGTGTTCGAGCCCCGCGTTGGGCTCTGTGCTGACAGCCCGGAGCCTGGGGCCTGCTTTGGATTCTGTGACTCTCCTTCTCTGCCCCTCCCCTGCTCACATTCTCTCTGTCTCTCTCAAAAATAAACATTAAAAAAAATTTAAATAAAATAAAATAAAAAGATTTTAAGAAGAATCATCTCCTATGGACAAAATTGGAAAACCAGTGGGCTGATAATAATCATTGAATGAAGGAAGAAAGTGAAAAGAATGAAAGTAAGGATAGAGGAAATATGAGAATAAAATAATCTGAATAGCTAGAAGGGGCTTTTTATTTTAATTCCAGTCTAGTTAACATAAACTGTCCTATTATTTTTAGGTGTACGATACAGTGATTCAACAATTCTACAAATTACTCAGTGCTCATTATGATAAATGTACTTTTAATCCGCTTCACGTATTTCACCCATCCCTTCACTCGCTTCCCCTCTGGTAACCATCAGTTGTTCTCTATAGATGAGAGTCTGTCTTTTTGGTTTATATCTTTTTTCTTTGTTCATTTGTTTTGCTTCTTTACTTACATATAGGAGTAAAATTATGGTATTTCTCTTCCTCTGACTGACTTATTTCACATAGTATTATACTCTCCAGATCCGTTTTGTTGCAAATGGCAAGATTTCATTTTATGTATGCATGGATGTACGTATACATTTTTAATTTCCAGTGAGTTAACATACAATGCAATATTACTTTCAGATATACAGTTTAGTGATTCGACACTTATATACAATACCCAGTGCTCACCATGACAGGTTCACTACTTAATTCCCATCACCTATTTAACCCATCTCCCCAACCACCTCCCCTTTGGTAACCATCAGTGTGCTCTCTATAGTTAAGAATCTCTTCCTGGGTCTCTTTCTTTTTTCTCTTTGCTTCTTTGTTTTGTTTCTTAAATTCCACGTATGAGTAAAATCATATGATGTTTGTCTTTCTCTGACTGACTTATTTTATTTAGTATTATGCTCTCCAGCTCCATCCATGTCATTGAAAATGGTACTATTTCATTCTTTTTATGGCTGAGTAAAATTCCATTCTCTCTATATATAATATCTTTAACCATTCATCTATCGGAATGGACACTGGGCTGCTTCCATAATTTTACTATTGTAAATAATACTGCAAAAAACATAGAGATGCATGTATCTTTTCAAATTAGAGTTTTTATATTCTTTGGGTAAATACCCAGTAATGGAATTACTAGATCATATGGTAATGCTGTTTTTATTTTTTTGACAAAACTCCATATTGTTTTCCACAGTGGCTATACCAGTTTGCATCCCCACGAACATTGCAAGAGGGTTCCTTTTTCTCCACATCCTTGTCACCACTTGTTGTTTCTTTTGTTTTTGATTTTAGCCATTCTGACAGGTGTGAGCTGATATCTCATTGTAATTTTAATTTGCATTTCCCTGATGATGAATGATGAATTTTCATGTGTCTGTTGGCCACCTGTACATCTTTTTTGGAGAAATGTCTCTTCATAACTTCTGCTTATTTTTATTTGGGTTATTCCAGATTTTTGGTGTTGATTTGTATAAATTATTTATATATTTTGGATACTTTATATATTTTGCACATGTTTTTTCCAATTCAGTAGGTTATCTTCTAGGTTTGTTGACTGTTTCCTCTGCTATGCAGAAGCTTTTAATTTTGATGCAGTCCCAATAGTTTATATTTGCTTTTGTTTCCCATGCCTCAGGAGACATATCTAGAAAAAGATTTCTATGGCCAGTGTCAGAGAAATTACTGCCTGTCCTCTCTGCTAGGATTTTTAAGGTGTCAGGTCTCACATTTAGGTCCTTAACCACTTGACTTTATTTTTGTGTATAGTATAAGAAAGTGATCCAGTTTCATTATTTTGCACGTAGCTGTTTAGTTTTTTCAACACCATTTGTTGAGGAGACTGTTTTTTTTTTCCATTGCATATTCTTTTCTTTTTGTCTCTTTTGTGGAAGTGTAATTGACAATATAATCATGGGTTTATTTCTGGGTTCTCTCTTCTCTTCTGCTGATCTATGTGTTTGTTTTTATGCCAGTACCATACTGCTTTGATTACTACAGATTTTCAGTGTAACTTGACATCTGGGATTGTGATACCTCCACAGTTTTTTCTTTTCAAGGTTGCTTTGGCTATTCAGGGACTTTTTTTGGTTCCATACAAATTTTAGGATTATTTTTTCTAGGTCTGTGACAAATGCTCTTGGTATTTTGATAGGAATTGCATTGGATCTGTTGATTGCTTTGGGTAGTAGGGACATTTAAACAATATTTGTTCTTCCAATTCCACGAGCATGGAATATCTCTCCGTTTGTTTAAATGGAATATTTTTTAATTTGATTTGTATAGTTTTCAGAGTATAGGTCTTTTACCTCCTTGGTTAAGTTTATTCCTAGGTATTTTATTCTTTTTGGTGCAATTATAAATGGAATTGTTTTCTTAATTTCTCTTCCTGTAGGTCATTATTAGTGTATAGAAATACAACAGATTTCTGTATATTATTTTTTCTTATCCTATGACCTTACTGAATTCATTTATCAGTAGTCTTTTGGTGGTGTCTTTAGAGATTTCTATATATAGTATCATGTCATCTGCAAATAATGAAAGTTGTACTTCTTCCTTATCATTCTGGATATTTTTAATTTCTTATCTGATTGCTATGGCTGAGACTTCTAGTACTATGTTCAATAAAAGTGGTGAGAGTGGAGATCCTGGTCTTATTCCTGACCTTAGGGGGAGAACTCTCAGTTTTTCACTATTTTTTAAGTTTATTCATTCATTTATTTATTTAGAGAGCATGAGCAAGGGGCAGAGAGAAAGGGAGAGAGAAAATCCCAAGCAGGCTCCATGCTGTCAGCACAGAGCCTGACATGGTGCTCAATCCTATAAACTGTGAGATCATAACCTAAGCCAAAATCAAGAGTCAGTTGGTCACTCAACCAACTGAGCCACCCAGGCACCCCTTTTTTTCACTATTGAATATGATGTTATCTATGGGATTTTTATATATTATTTCCTTATGTTGAGGTATGTTTCCTCTAAACCTACTTTGTTGAGGGTTTTTCTCATGAATTGGTGTTGTACTTTATCAAATGCTTTTTCTGCATCTATTGAAATGATCATATGGTTTTTATCATTTCTCTTGTTTATGTGACATATCAGACTGATTGAGTTGTGAATATTGAACCACCTTTGTATCTCAAGAATAAATCCCACTTGATAGTGGTTAATGATTATCATAATGTATTTTAGATTTGATTTGCTAATATTTTGCTGAGGATTTTTGCATCTGTATTCATCAGGAATACAGTAAAATCTTGGTTTGAGAGCATAATTCATTCCAGAAACATGCTTGTAATACAAAGCACTTGTATATCAAAGCAAATTTCAAGAACCATTGGCTCAGTTGTAATCATGTGACATTCAGCATCATGTACTACTCATATTGCAAGACGTCATTCATTTATCAAGTTAAAATTTTTTTAGAAATGTTTGCTCATCTTGCAGAATACTTGCAGAACAGATTACTCACAATTGAAGGTTTTACTGTATTGGCTTGTAGTTCTCTTTTTTGTATATTTATCTGGTTTTGGTATCAGGCATATGCTGGCCCCATAGAATGAATTTGGAAGTTTCCCTTTGGATTCTATTTTTTTGAAAAGTTTGAGAAAAATAGCTATTGACTCTTTAAATGTTTGGTAGAATTCACTAGTGAAGCCATCTGTTCCTGGACTTTTGATTGTTGGGAGTTTTTACATTACTGATTACATTTCATTGTTGGTAATCCTCTGTTCAGATTCTATTTCTTCCCGATTCAGTTTTGGGAAATTATATGTTTCTAGGAATTTACCCATTTCTTATAGGTTGTCCAATTTGTTGGCATATAATTTTTTTCATAATATTCTCGCATAATCCTTTGTCTTTCTGTGGTTTCAGTGGTTATTTTTCCTCTTTCATTTCTGATTTTGTTTATTTACAAATGGTGTTGATCTTTTCAAAGAACCAGCTCCTGGTTTAATTGACTTGCTTTATTTTTTGTTTGTTTTTGTTTTTTGTTTCTATTTTGTTTATTTCTGCTCTAATATTTATTATTACCTTCCTTCTACTGGTTTGGGGTTTTGTTTGTTCTTCTTTTTCTAGCTCCTTTTGGTGTAAACTTAGATTGTTTATTTAAAATTCTCTTGCATCTTGGGGCGCCTGGGTGGCGCAGTCGGTTAAGCGTCCGACTTCAGCCAGGTCACGATCTCGTGGTCCGTGAGTTCGAGCCCCGCGTCGGGCTCTGGGCTGATGGCTCGGAGCCTGGAGCCTGTTTCCGATTCTGTGTCTCCCTCTCTCTCTGCCCCTCCCCTGTTCATGCTCTGTCTCTCTCTGTCCCAAAAATAAATAAACGTTGAAAAAAAAATTTTAAATTCTCTTGCATCTTGAGATAAGCCTGTATTACTCTGAATGTCCTCTTAGAACACCTTTTGCGCATCCCAAAGATTTCTGACCATCACGTTTTCATTTCCATTTGTCTCCATGTATTTCTTGATTTCCTCTTTAATTTCTTGGTTGACTCATTATTGCTTAGTAGTTTGGTATTCAACTTCTGTGTATTTGTGTTCTGTCTGGGTTTCTTCTTGTTGTTAATTTCTAGTTTAGTAGTTCTGTGGTAAGAAAAGATGCATGTGTGACTTAAGTCTTTTTGAATTCGTTAAGACTTATTTCATGGCCTAATATGTGATCTCTTATGGAGAATGTTCCATGCGCCCTTGAAAAGACTGTGTATTCTGCTCTTTTAGAATGGAATGTGCTAAGCGTATCTGTTAAATCCAACCGCCCCAATTCAGGCCACTGTTTGCCTGTTGATTTTCCATTTGGATGATCTATCCATTGATGTACTATAGGTTGTCAAAATCCCTTACTATTATTTTATTACTATCAGTTCCTTTATGTTTGTTATTTGGGGCTTTATGTATTTATGTGCTTTCATGTTGGGTGCATAAATCTTTACAAATGTATCTTGTTTGATTTTTCCCTCTTTGATTATATAATCGTCTTCTTTTTATCTTGTTACAGTCTTGGTTTTAAAGTCGATTTTGTTCCATATAAGTATTGCTCCCTCAGGTTTTTTTTTTTTCCACTTCCATTTGCATGATGAATGCTTTTCCATCCCTTCACTTTCAATCTGCATGTGTCTTTAGGTCTGAAATGAGTCTCTTGTAGGCAGCAGATAGATGAATCTTGCCTGTTTGTCCATTCTGTCACCCTGTATCTTTTGTTTGGAGAGTTTAGTTCATTTACATTCAAATTAATTATTATGTGTACTTATTGACATTTTGATACTTGTTTTATGGTTGTTTTTGTAGTTTTTCTCTGATCCTTTCTTCTCCTGCTCTCTTCTCTCACGGTTTGCTAGATTTTTTTAGTGATATTCTTGGACTCCTTTCTCATTAAGTTTTGCATATATATCACTGGTTTTTGATTTGTGATTACCATTAGGTTTGTATCTAATATCTTACACATTTAGCAGTGTATATTAAGTTGATGGTCCCTTAAGTTTAAATTCATTCATTAACCCCAACACCACCACATTTTTTATATATGCTATCATACTTTGCAAACTTGTTTTGTGAATCCCTTGACTGATTTTTATTGATCACTTAATTTTATAGTTTTTGTGTTTCTACTATTCTTACTCCTACTTACGATCTTTCCTTTCCATTCAAAGAGCCACCTTTAATATTTTCTTATAGGGCTGCTTTAGTGGTCACAAATTTCTTTAACTTTTATTTGTCTGGGAAACTCCTTATCTCTCCTATTTTGAATGATAGGCTTTCTGGGTAGAGTACTTTTGGTTGCAGGTTTTTTCTTTCAGCACTTTGAATATATCATGCCACTGAATATATCAATAAACTGAGTATATTGCTTCATTTATAGAGTCAGCACAAGAGTGAACAAACTTCAGCCTAAGCCAAATCTGACCCACGATCTATTTTTGTAGATAAAGTTTTACTGGAACATAGTTTCATTCATTTGCTTACATATGGTTCATGGCTGCTTTTGTCTTATAATAGCAAAGTTGATTAATCATGACAAAGCCTGGATAGTCTGCAAAGCAAAAAAAAAAAAAATTCATCTCTGGCCTTTAACAGAAAAAGTTTGCTTACCCCTGGTCTGAAATTATAAGCAAATCATGACTAATTAAAATAAGATGACTTAAATCAATAGTAAAAGGCTAACACTCATATCCTTTGAACTTAGTTTTGTAAAGATCACAATATTATAAAAGAATCTTACTACAGTTAATAAAGAGGTTTCTCTTTTGTTATTTACAAGTCAAAACTTTAGCCTTCTTTTTTTTTCTGTACATAACCATGGAAATTTTATGTTAAAAAATGCATTGCATTAATCTGGCTTCTGGAAATCTGTATCTCTCACACAAGTGATCCTTTTCATGTATTGTTTAAAGAAATTTAATCTCCTCCCTGGTTTCAGTGAATTGACTGCGTGGTATCTGCTTGTGCACCCAGATGCCCATAAGCTTCTCACTGCCAGCAGCATCATGTTCAGCTTCTTGCTGCTTCTTCCATAATGATATTTCATGATTAATAAGAAAACTAAGTAAAAGTAACAGGAAATTGGCATTGCAAATGGGCTAAGGTACAGAGAAGAAATCATGTGATATTTTCTTGCTTGGAAATCCCTAGACAGGTTTTAGGAAAAGTAAACAACAACAGAATTAAGAAACTTGTCACATTTGAGGACCATGGTAAAGGTGGCCCAAATTTTGTTCCCACAATTTTTTTTTGATTAAATGATTTAGAGGCACTTAGGAAGATGAATAAGGCAATGTCTTAAATACCAAAAGAAGATGGGAGAAGGATACTCAGAACCCCTGGATGTTGGCCAGAATACCAGGCCAAACCATGGTGTCAGTGCTGGCTCCTTTGCTCTGTGTTCCTTCCACAAAATGTGACTCCTACATAATAGATGCTGGGAACTAATTAAGAAATCAAGGGTAAACATGTGGGAGTTGATGCTTACCAACATGAGCATCAAAAAAGCATAACCCTCTGCTTAAGTTTTTTGGGGAAAATTAATATAGAAAAAAATGTATTTTGAAAAATATCCATAGCAAAAAGAGAACTGTGAAATGACTCTGAATAAATGTCCATTTATTAATATCTTAGTAGGCTTCCTATTGAAATACTCCACAGATTCATTTTAGCTGTGGTTTACTACTTCTTCAGAAAAGAAAAAGAAAAAGAAGCAGAGCAGTCTTAATATGTGTATCAAGTAAGTAAAATGATTAAGCTTATTTGTACCAGAAAAGTTCTTATCCAGGGGGTGTCTGGTGTTTAAGAAGAATTTTGAGGAGAATCCTTTGTATTAAAAATATAGTTGGAAACAACTTTACTGACTAAAAAGTCTGTTCTTAAAGGAGAGTCTCATATTTCTGATCATATTTTCTTTCTAATGAGGGATTTATATGCTTTTTTTTTGGCAAGGGGTACTTATATGTCTTTCTTCTACAAAGAGTCAATGTATTTTCTCTGTAGATAAAAAATTACGTAAGATACTTTTTAAAATAAGAGTGATGTTTATATGTCTGTGTACATTTATTTTTGTGTTAGCTATCAAAAATATTTGTGAAAACATTGTCCTTTATATCACCTGGATCACTCTCCATGATTTCCAGTGAGAGAGAGCTAGCTTTTTGAGTTTAAAGAAATATTTGTATTCACTGTTATTTTATAAGGTTTGAGTAACTTTTTATATTTCTATACTTTTTATGTCTCCTGAAAACTCAAAGCTAAATTTTATGGTCAAATATGATAGCTGGTTTTTTTCCTTCTATTTGTCATGGTAGCTTTTATTTCTTTTCCAAACCTGATATTTCCCTTGTTCTCCTTCCCTCCTCCTCCGCTTCATTTTTTTAACTTAATTTTATTTTCCTGATTTTATAAGATGTTTTAAATCTTTTTTCTCTGTTAAAAAAAAGTTGATGAGTACTGGACCCAGACAAGCATCAATCAAATACCCTATGTATGCTATTTAAAAAAAAAATTACTGGGGCGCCTGGGTGGCGCAGTCGGTTAAGCGTCCGACTTCAGCCAGGTCACGATCTCGCGGTCCGGGAGTTCGAGCCCCGCGTCGGGCTCTGGGCTGATGGCTCAGAGCCTGGAGCCTGTTTCCGATTCTGTGTCTCCCTCTCTCTCTGCCCCTCCCCTGTTCATGCTCTGTCTCTCTCTGTCCCAAAAATAAATAAACGTTGAAAAAAAAAATTTAAAAAAAAAAATTACTGTTTTCCATTCTGTGACACCCTTCCCCTTATGAACCAAATGAATTCCTGCTCATCCTTCAAGGCTGGGCTCAAGTGTCTCTCCTACTGTGTCTCCTGATCTCATCCAAAAAGCAGAGTGGATCCATTTGCAGCAACAGTTTATCTGCCTTTGTGGCCTCACTCATCACACAACACCCTTCTGTTTGCATCTGTCTCTATTCACATACTGTTAGGCTTTTTAGAGCAGCAGTTGCACTTTTCATGTTTCTATGCCTAATACCTAGTCTCCATGCCTGGCTTGCAGCCCAATACCAGGCAAAGAGTTGATGTTAACCATTGTGTGTAGATGAGACAAATGAATTAATGAATTTGAAAATTATGAAAAAACACAGTATTTTGAAAGTGTTTATGAAGATAGTCCATGTATTGATTGCCAAGCTCCCATTGTGTTCCCTCTAAGTAACTAATACCAAGCTATGCACTATTAGGGGGTAGGGGGAGACCTATGAGGGAGATAAAACTCCAATATGTTATACCTTCAGGGAATTAACTCCAATATGTTATACCTTCAGGGGTTTGAGAAGTGGATAAAATTTAAGACTTGAAATGGTCTTAATGTTTAGTTAATTCTTTCAATCTGGGTAGTGTGTCAGAACAATGAACACGGCTTATTCAGGAAGGCCTGTATGAAGGACTTGAAGGGTAGGGGATAAAGATTAATAGACAATATGCTTACATAAGTAGTTGTGTGGGAGGATGGAAAGTAGGAGTCAGATTCTATGACAGTCTTAAAATTCTCAAAAAGCCATTGATATTTGATATGAATAAAAGCTGTAGTTCACTTTAGAACAAGAGGATGACAATGAAAAGTATTTGCAACAGTGTAAATAATAAATTAGAGCAGTGTAAACCAGAGGCAGGATGATTATATAGGTGGCAGAAGTCCAGGCATGGGAAGGGGAGGACTGAGATGTTTGTAATATTAATAGAAGCAAAAGTTCCTATAGGAAAATGTTTCAAGGCAAGAATCAGGAGCCTTATTACATGATACTGGGTGAGTGAAAAATGAGCCACAGGTTTTTAATTAGAATTAGAAATCTTACCACACAAATATTCAAAATGAACAAATTTTATATATGCTGTACTAGTGTTGAACTTTAAAATTATGAATCACTAGAAAAGATGTAATTCTCATGTAATGGAATCTATGATGATATTAGACATTCATCTTTTCCTGAGGTAGTTCACCATGGATAATTCACATGCATTCTAATTTTAATGTTGATTATTTGTAAAGCTGTAGTTTATAAACTTTGCAAGTGACTATAACAGAATTATTAATCTGTGCATGACATTGCCACCCAGGAAAGCATTTGTATTAGCTTGGTAGGACTGACTTAAGAAAATAACACAGACTGAGTGGCTTAAGCAGAAATTTATTTTCTCACAGTTCTGGAGGCTAGAAAGCCAAGATTCCGGTGTTGGCAGATTTAATTTCTCCTGAGACCTCTCTCTTTGGCTTGCAGATGGCCTCCTTCTCACCCCTCACCCCTGGTGTCTCTTTCTTGTAAAGACACCCATCCTGTGGTGTTAGGGCCCCACTTTAATGGCCTCATTTTAACTTATTCACCTCTTTAAAGATCTTATCTACAAATGTGGTTAAATTCTAAAGTACTGAGTGTTGGGATTTCAACATGAATTTGGTGGGGGGGGGAACACAATTCATCTGTAATAGGATTTTTGGCAGACATTTTCAACACAATAGTCTGTTTCATTTCTTCTTTGATGGCTCTAATACTTATTAAATGCTTCTTCATATGATATAAAATTGTTTTCAGAAACCCAAAAAACCTCAAAAATATGCTTATGTTACTCATCGGGAAAAGAATTTTGCTCTTTTTCCTCCGCTAGGGGAACTAAATTGAGTCTGTTGAATTTACAAGTTTTGACCTCTAAATTGATACATACTTATCCTCTCCTTTATAGTAACTAAAAAAATAAGTAGTCTCATATTAATGTTTTAGATTTTAATCATTTTCCCTCAAACTTTTTTTAACTTTAGAAAATCATTAAAAATTTTTTTTCAATGTTTATTTTTGAGAGAGAGACAGAGCAGAAGCTGGGGAGGGGCAGAGAGAGGAAAACACAGAATCCAAAGCAGGCTCCAGGCACTGAGCTGTCAGCACAGACCCCGATGTTGGGCTCGAATCCACGAAACGTGAGATCATGACCTGAGCCGAAGTCGGACACTTAACCAACTGAGCCACCCAGGAGCCCCTATAAAATCATTTTTGATTTTAAAAAAAGACTTCACAAAAGTCAGACTGGCCTCTCTGGATGTGTACATTTGGGCATCCTACTTAGTTTCTGTGTACTTCAGTTTTGTACTCTGTGAGATAGAGTAAAAATATTTACCTCTTAGGATTGTTGTGAAGCTAAGATACAGTGTGTGAATGTATATGCACAGGGTTTAACTCCTTTCTCATGTCATGTCCCAACCCACTCTTATTAAACCTAAGAACAAGAAACAAGACCTTTTCTCAAAAAATCAAAGTCTCAAGATCCCTGCTGAGAGCACTGATTATTTTACTGTATTATAATAGTGATTCCTCATGCCTTTTGAGGTTTGTAGGGCTGTTTGTAGGACTGTTTGTTGCATAGAAATGTCCCAGGTTTCTATGCAATGTTTTCAATTTTATATTTGTTTTTAATTTTTCTCGTATTGCTTCCTGCACATCAGTTTACCAGCTGTCACTTTTTATCAAAATCAATGCAACTTCTTCTATCAGCCTCCCACGATTTAATTCGCTGTTTCAGATAACTTGTGAGGTGGAAAATCAGATGATCAAGCCTATTGGAATTGGGGGACATGTAGGAGAGTAGTAATTATCGAATCCCAACTCTGGACTCAGTTTTATGGTGGGTAATTGCTTGGTGCTGGCCTCAGCCTTTTGATAGTAATCCTATTGGCTAGAAATGCCTGGGGCCCTCACCTGGGCCTTGGTGAGCTTGCCACAGACAACTCCCCTTTCCAATCCAGTATTATGACTGCATTGACCTTTGTGTATCTTACTATGATTGCAAGGCACCCTTCAGCAACATTATCAAAATCTTTGATAAAATAAAGTTTTATTACTTCCAAGACCTGGAAATTACACAGCACACAATGGGAATGTGGGTACAGAAGTAGAGACAAAGAGAGAGCGCGCATGTGTTGCAGGGTTTTTACCTCAGTATCCAGGGTTCTTTGTCTCACTGCTTCAAAGAATGAAGAGGTGGACACAAAGTGAGCAGCATTTCTAATAAACGAAAGTTTATTAGAGTATAAGATTAGAAAGTAAGAATAGTAGGAAAGCTCTCTTTACAGAGAGGGGACATTCAAAAGTGAATGCCCAAGAACTATAGACAAGGGTCCTTGTTTTAAAAGGTTCTGGTCACCTCTCCTTCTCCCTCCCCCTCCTTCCTTCTCAGGTCCTACCCTCATTGACTTGATAGATCTAGGTGCTGGGTTGACCATTCCTGATTGGTTTGTTTCCATTGTATGAGGGGTGATCTATGACCATATCATTCTAGTGAGTTATACATTTTATGGTCTAGTACTTATTTTTAGTTAGTCTTTTGTCAAATTTCTGAGGGAAACCTGAGGAGGAATAGGTGGGATCTGTTACATTCTTAAGAAGAACCTTACACCTGAGGGGGTTTGTCTTGGTCAAACACTCCCAACATTGTTCCAAAATTTGTCTTTCCTCACCCAGGGACCTCAGGTCCTAATCCTTCCCTCTCTGCCTATTTTATCCTATCTTTTCCTATCTTACATAGGGCTTGGAGTTCTCCTTTTACTGGGTCAAGGGTCAGGGCTTAGTGTTTGGGAACTCACCCTTTATTGTTGAATTAAAAGCATAAGGTGGGGGGAAGTGGGTGCCTCGGTCCCTTGGGAATAGGACTTCAGCTGGGCCATGATCTCACGGTTTGTAGGTTCGAGTGCTGCATTGGGCTCTGTGCTGACAGCTCAGAGCCTGGAGCCTTCTTCGGATTCCATGTCTACCTATGTCTTTGCCCTTCCCCACCCACCTCATGTTCTGTCTCTCTCTCCTTCAGAAATAAACATTAAAAAAATTTTAAAAATTAACAATTTTTTATTTTTGAGAGACAGAGAGAAACAGAGCATGAGTGGGGTGGGGCAGAGAGAGAGAAGGAGACACAGAATCTGAAGCAGGCTGCAGGCTCTGAGCAAGCTGTCAACACAGAGCCTGATGCAGGGCTCGAACCCACAAACTATGAGATCATGACCTGAGCCAAAGTTGGATGCTCAACCGACTGAGCCACCCAGGAGCCCCCCCAAAATTTTAAACAAATAAAAAATTAAAACATAAGAGCAGAGGAGTATCAGTTGAGCATCTGATTATTTCTGCTCAGGTCATGATCCCAGGGTTGTGGGATGGAGTCTTGCATCTGGCTCCACACTGAGCGTGGAGCCTGCTTAACATTCTTTCTCTTTCTCACTGCCCCTCCTAAGATCAAAAAATAAAAAATTTAAAAAAATTAAAAAAAAAAAATAAGAGCGGGAATTTAAAGTAAGGGAAGAGAAAAGACAAGTGGCCCAATGGTCAGTTATGAAAATCAACCAAGACCTCTAAAACAAAGGAGCTTCAATAGGGGGATGTGGCCTGGCTCTTTCTCTAGTCCCATGGCCTGCAGTATGTTTATTGAGGTAGCTGTCTTTGAAGTGGATCCCCCTTTGAAATGGATGCCACAGCAATCAAAACTTTAGCCAGGGGTGCCTGGGTGGCTCAGTGGGTTAAGTGTCTGACTTGGGCTCAGGTCATGATTTTTGTGGTTCGTGAATTCGAACCCCATGTGGGGCTCTGTGCTGACAGCTCAGAGCCTGGACCCTGCTTCGGATTCTGTGTCTCCTTCTCTCTGCCCCTCCCCAGCTCACACTCTGTCTCTCTTTCAAAAGTAAATAAACATTATAAACAACAACAACTTCAGTTAGGCGCTTGCATTACAAAAAAGAAAAGAAAAAACAAGTCAGGGTTTCCACTACCATGATTTGCTAAATTGTAATATTTAATCCTTACAATAACCCAGGAGGGAGGGGAAGTACTATTACTACTTTTATTTGTAGATGAGGAAACAAGACTGCAGGAAGTAATTTGTTCAAGGACAAATGTGTAGGAAGGAGTAGAGTCAACACCTTAAATCAGATCTTCCAACTCCAGCTTCGGTACATTCACATCTCATGCCCGCAAGTGAGATAATTCTATAAGGGATTACTAAGGGCCCAGATCTTGCTGCACTGTATTGATTTAGTTATGATTCTGTTTTATAGCACTTTTCTCAGTGGTCATAGGGACTTTTATGATATTTAATTAAACCCCATAGCACTTTAGCTCTACGCCAGTTTACATATGATAAAATTTAATCATGAGGTAAATCTTGGAAAATGAGGTCTTACTCAAGGATATCTCTTATTCAACAATAATAACAATGAAGCAGCTAATGTTTATTGAGTGACTCCTACATGTCCATCTTCACGCTACTTTTTTTGTATGTACTTTACTTGGATTATCACATTTAACTTTCAAAAATACTCTGTGAGGTAAATACTATTGTTATACCTATTTTGTAGGTGTGACACTAGTTTCAAGGATTTAAGTAATTGGCGACCCAGCCAGTAACCATTAGAGCGAGGATTCAAATTCAGGCAGCTGAGACCAGTAAGAGAGCCAAAACCAGAGATGGTGCTTTAGCACAGTGCTGAAAAAACAGAAGAGGGTTCCAATAGCGTTACTAAATATTCGTTGATGTGGTTCAGATTCGCTGAGCAGAAACATCTTACCTTGATGAAGTTCAGTCTTAGAAAACCAGGAGTAACCATTTAGGCTATGGGTAGAACTAGAAGACTGGCAGATGGAACTTACCTATTTTGTCGGTTTCATTAGGAAGTAACCTGAATGTACAGCTTCCTATGCTAACCTCCAAATTGTGTGTTGGCCCTAAATTTCTTTTCCCATGCTTTCCCTATTGAAGGGGTCTGGGGCTCATTGTATTTTGTGCACTCTGGATGCTTCCATCACTAATTTACTTTTTGTTTTGGTAAGTGGCTTTCCAACCATCTCCATAGCTACTCCCTTTCTTACTTTTGCCTTCTGCTTTCAAGGTATCACATCTTTGGCACCTTGGTCCCAGTCATCTTCTTTTTCCCACTTTCCCTCTACATCCTTCAGGACTCAACTTCTCAACTGAGGTTTTTAGCCATCCTCCACTAAACCTTGAGTTATATACAACTTTCTTAATTCCAAATCTGCAACCATAGTTCATTACCTTTCCCACTTTGTTATTACCTAATCCCCACTATATTGGATATCTGGAGTACATCTAAATTTTCTGCTTATTCTTTTTCTTCTAACCCCAAGGCCTATTTTAAACTAATGGCCAAACCCTTGAGTCCAGAGATCTCATTTGCATTAGAAGTAAATAAAACAGTAAAATTGCCATCAAGAAATGGGTCCTAAATGTGTAGAACATTAAACAGATAAATTGACCCAATAATTTTGCTTCCAATTATATGTGTAAAAAACTTAATGCATCCTTTAAATGGTATGCTTTTCTAAATTAAAGTCTAAAAGTCATCAAAATATCTTTTCATGTTTTGTTTTTGATCATAAAATGCATCTATAAAGTAGATACATAAAATTCTACCATATTTTAAAATATCAGAGGGATGAAAGGATAATAGTAAAAGAAATTGGTTATGTATTACTGTCAATAAACTCACTGTTAGGCATATAATTTTTACTGAAATAAATATACTAACAGCAATAGGGAATATACGTAGTATGAAAAGGAATTCCCTGTAAAATATTTAAGAGTTTAAAATTTGTTGTATTAAACTCACTGTAACCTTGTCACCAGAAAAAGAAGTTGGCATTTTCTTTCACAGCCATGGGAATGGTGATTCTCAGAAAAAAATCCATAATGGAGAACTTCAAGTAATTAATCATTAAAAAAATTATGAAGACAATTCCTTTGTTAAAAAATTTTTAATGTTTTTATTTATTTATGAGACAGAGAGAGACAGAACATGAACAGAGGAGAGGCAGAGAGAGAGAGGGAGACACAGAATGTGAGGCAGGTTCCAGGCTCTGAGCTGTCAGCACAGAGCCCGATGCGGGGCTCAAACTCACGGACTGTGAGATCATGACCTGAGCTGAAGTCGGATGCTTCACCAACTGAGCCACCCAGGTGCCCCTGAAGACAATTCTTTCCGAAGTAAAACACCTGAAAAAAAAAAGTGTTAGTCTTTGGCAACCACAAAGAGCAGTAATTCCTGGTTTAAGAACAAAGCAGAAACAGGAGGGAATTTTTGTTTGGTTTCTTTCACGTGAACCTGAACATAAAGCATAATCGCTATGAGCATCACCAAAAGGAAGAGGAACAGATACGAAGTGGCAAAAGCATTATTTCCACGTCAATAAAGCAGGGAATTTGGAGTGATAAAATAAGAGAAGTATGTAGATATGTATGTGGGATATTCAGGACAGCAAAGGACGATGGTGCTTCCTTTGATAAGAATACTCTAGAATCATATAACAGGCAGCTTTCTAGCCTTGAGGTCCCAGAAGACCTCCATACTGAGAAGCAACAAGCAGGGTATTGCCCTGTATATGTAGTAGAAGGAAAACTATGACGTGGCCCATGAGAAAATTGCAAGTCAACTCAGTTTCCTGTCACTTGCAAAACAGTTACCTCCATCTACTTGCTTTCCACCCCAAATCCCAAATGGATTCTCCATTTCACTAGGAAATCTGAAAATTACTTGTATTGAGGAGGGAGTGGAAAGTTCAGGGAGAATTAGCTACTAAACTTAGAGAATGTTTTGAAGCATAGACAAGAGGATCTCCTCATGGGACAGGGAGTCTAGAAATTCAGACTAGATCCATTGAGGACTACCCCATCCCCTTGCCGGATGCACCTGTGGTACCAGGGAGGAGGTAATGGGGCACACACAGCTGCGTGAATGAGTGGAGAGGCAGGGAGACGATGTACCAGTATGGTAAAGTATGCCCTGGCCATTTCATCAAATCACATTTGCAAGTGCCATAACCTCTCCTCTCTTGAATCTGTTGGAAGAAAAAGAAATACCATACCCTCTTCCCCCCAAATGAAATTGAGAGAATGATTGATAATGTGTTTTTCATGCTTGCAACTCAATTCTGAGAAAGTTTCCATATAAATAGAATTTATGATTATTATAATACTGGTTGCCCAGGTTTCTTAATAAAGTTCGGAAGTTCTTCTAGGAGCAAAACTGGGGTAAGGCAGTTATGAAAAGCATTGTGAATACTTCAGACTACCCATGGAGCAGGCTTTGGGAAATATTTTTATTTCCTCCTGTACTTTATTCATTTCCTTGACACTAAAATGAACTTTAAAAATGACAGCATTTGTTGTCTGCCCATGAAAAGACCAGACCTCAGATAATCTGTGAGACTTTTTGCTAAAATGAGATTTTGTTTGAAAACGTCTTCCTAAATGTAAAAAAAAAAAATCCCCTGAAAAGGTAAAAACCATAGTGAGGGACATCCTGGTGGCTAAAATTAGACCTGTTCCTATTAGCAAAGGCCAGGGCTCACAATGGGGAAATGTGGAGGCACCTTTGTTGAGAACATCTGAACCTTTTCATCATTGCTGGATTCCTAGGGAGCGACAGGCATTATATATCCTGCTTTCAATTATACTTTCTCATCTTCTGTGCTATCTTAATTTGATAGTTGGTAAGGCCATGAGAAAAAAAACACTAACTGAGGTTTCTCTTTTAAGTATATCCTTCTAATGGGATTTTGAGATGAAAAATATAAATCCTGGTAATATTTTCTGTTAGTGTTTTTGTTTTTTTTTTTTTCTCTATCACAGCTAGAAATAAAAGTTTGGTGGTTTCCCTCAGCCATTCTCTCTCACAAAACTGAAAATCTGAGGAAAATAATTTCTATGCTTTCTCATCTTCTCAAGGTTCAGGAAGCTGCAAAATCAGGAAAAAAGAGATTTTAGAATTAAACCACTTATGTACATAAAAAAAAAGAATCACTTTTAAAAAAAAGCGATCCTTTTTTTTAGTAGAGTATCCAGACAGGGCTGAATAAAACCAATTTCTAACTTTCCCTCGATTTTTCCATGTCTTCAAAATAGAGAAAAATAAATAAAAATAACAGAAATGGCGTCACATGAAAACAAAGTTGGTAAAATGAACACAGTGGCCTTTAATGAAAGGCTTTCCAGCTTTCTCCTTAAAGATGTGGAAGTCTTTTTTCCCCAGCTTTATGAAGGTATGATCGATAAATACAAATTGTATGTATTTAAGGTATACAATGTGATGATTTGGTATACATATACATTGTGAAGTGATTACCACACTCAAGCTAATTAACATATCCATCACCTCACGTAGTTACCAGTTTTTGATATCCGTTTGTGGTGAGAACACCTGAGATCTACTCTCTTACCAAGTTTCAAGTGTCTGCAGTCACCATGCTGTACATCAGGCCCCGAGAAATTGCACATAATTGAAAGTTTACCCCTTGATCAGTATCCCCCCATTTTCCCCAGGTGTGGTAGTGTTTCATGGGAAATAATTTTTGTCATACTATAGTAAGAAGAGAAAAAATAAGCATACCTGTAGCATATTTCTAAAAGCAGAAAATATCTCCAGGGAAGCAATCAATCTGCAGCCCTGCTATGGGAGGAAAGCCAATGGTATTTATTTCATCAAGGCATCTTTATGAAGATGCAGAAATTCAGTTTGTGAATCATGGCAGCCTTTCCCAAATATTCTGTGAGGCTCTGAGTTACCCAGAGAGGGTTGCTAATCAAACATCTATTCCATTTGCAAATTCTAAATTGGAAATTTTAATAAGATCAACCACCTGAATTGCTTTTCTTGGCAGTGTTTTCTTTTTTTGGAACCTAGGAATTGTGATTACTACCATAGCCTCTTTACAGTAATAAAATCATCCTTGGTTTGATTAACCCTGTGATAATCATATTAAATACTTTAATTTTAGTTTTATTTCAGTTATTTTATAGATGTTGACTTGGAAAATGTTTAGCAAAAGAGTGTATTTTGTTTTTTTAAGTGGGAGACCCCTGTCCCTTTCTGCTTCTGTTCTCTAACAAAAGGAACAAGAAACAGAAGCCAAACTAATAAATTGGAGATATTGGTAACCAGAACTACATTATATGTAGAAAGACTGTCAAATGCAGTGAAGGTCAGATAGAGATGAGGGAAGATGCTGAGAAAGCATGCCTAAAGCTAGAATTTCAAGCAATGGGGCAGAACATAGTTCTGCAAAGTAGGTTTTATGAATTTAACCAAGTGAGCAGAGTTAATCCCAACAATAATGGCAAAAATGGACATCGTGGGCCTCTTGAGAAAAGCACACCACTATTCCTGCTCTCCCTTCCAAAAATCGCAGCCTGAAATTAATCATGAGGAAATAACCATACAGTGTAGACTGAGAGTATTATGGGCATCCAACAGAAATAACATGGACACCCACCCAGAATTTGGTACCCATACTGAGATTGATAATCTCTCTTTCTCTCTCTCTGTCTCTCTCTCTGTCTCTGTCTCTGTCTCTCTCTCTCTCTCTCTCTCTCTCTCTCTCACACACACACACACACCAATGGTATGGAAAGGTTTATTACTCACATAATGAACTTTCTGGGTAAAGTGGGTGGCTCCCAAGCACATCCAAAAATAGAAAGGAACAAGAGACTGGCTTGGGGTTTTTATTGTGATTAGGAGTGTGGCAGGGGCAGGGTTCCTGCATAAGGGTAGGAATTTACATTGTGTAAACCTCCAAATGCACCCAAAAATGGACTATCTGGGTTTTCTTATCAGCTGCCTACATATGGGACAGAAGGGGGAGAAGAGAGACTTAAAAGTTGTTAACAAAAATGAAACAAAAATTGTAAGACTCTGTTGCAAAGGGATGCTTTGCAAAAGAATTGGCTTAAGCTCTTATAAAATGTCAATATAAAGTGTAAAAGCATACAGAACTGTTCCACATTAAAGAACATTAAAAAGACATGACAACTAAATTCAATGTGTGATCTTGGATTGGAACCTGAATTAGAAAATAATGCTGTAAAATGCATTATTACGGCAATTGGTGAATTTTGAATATAAATGATATGTTGTAGTTACCTGGTAGCAAAGTCAAATTTCTTCAATTATACTGTGATTTTCTGAAAGTATGTTTTTGTTTTAGGATATACATAAAGTATTTATGGGTAAAGAATCATGAAGTCTGCAACTGATTCAGTAAATAATATTTATATACATACATTACAGGTATGTGTATACTTACACAGATAGAGAAAGCAAATGTATCAAATGTCATCAAATAATGAACCTAGTTAAGAAGTGTATATATACAAGTTTACCTTCTTGCAAATTTTCTGTAGTTTCAAATTTTTCCAAAATAAAAAAGATGAAATAAAGGTAGGGTGAAACCTTTTCACAGGAAATACAAAATGGGATTCACAGACTGACAGAAGGAAGTTTGTTGAGCCCTTTGAGTCACTAAGGAGAATATGAAGGGATCAGATGAATAAGGACACACACAGAGACTACTTTTGAAAGGTGAGAAGAGAGAATACTTTCAGAGCTACTACTTTTTGTTCAATGTAGACAAGAAAAAAAAAACCTCATACGCTCACACACACCCTGGATCATATCAAAGAACTTCACTTCATACCAGGAAGAAAATCTACTAACCCAGATAATTTTCTTGCCCAATTTGAACATAATCTTGTGCCAACAGTAAGTTCACTTCATGTGATCACCATAGAGAAACCGACACTTTTTAGCCATGCAAATACACAATAACCAGTGTTTTTGAAGAGTCTCAGAGCTGTGGATGCGAATCTGAGCCTTCAGTCACTGTCTTCTTCAATCACTGCCTTCAGTTTTGCTGTGTCAAATTCCCTTTCCAGTTCCTTAAGGACACCTTGGGGAGATTCCATAAATTTTCAGTTATATTTAGCTATTAACACTGTAATCCTTTCTTACTATTTCAACCAGACATTCAAATTAAAAGTCTCCTGCTTGTCAACACTTGTTCCTTCTTGTCTTCTTGATTTTAGCCATTCTGACAGGTGTTAAGGTTATAACTCATTGTGGTTTTGATTTGCATTTCCCTGACAGTTAGTAATGTGTAGCATCTTTTCATGTGTCTATTGGCCACATAAATGTCTTCTTTGGAGAAATGTCTATTCAGGTCTTCTGCCCTTTGTTTAATTGGATTGTTTGTTGGTGTTGAACTGTTTAAAATATTTATACGTTTTGGATCTGAACTCCTTATTGGATATACTATCTGCAAATATCTTCTCCCATTCAGTAGGCTGCAGTTTATTTCATTGATGGTTTCCTTTGCTGTGTAGACACTTTTTATTTTGATGTAGTTCCAACCATTTATTTTTGCTTTTGTTTCCCTTGCCTCAGGAGACATATCTAGAAAAATGTCGCTACAGCCAATGTCAGAGAAATTACTGCCTATGTTCTCTCCTCGATTTTCATGGTTTCAAATCTCACATTTAGGTATTTAATTCACTTTGAGTTTGTTTTTGTGTATGGTATAAGAAAGTCTTCCAGTTTCATTCCTTTGCATGTAGTTATTAAACTTTCCTGGGGCACGTGGGTGGCTCAGTCAGTTAGGCGTCTGACTTGAGCTTAGGTCATGATCTCATAGTTTGTGAGTTCAAGCGCTGCATTGGGCTCTGTGCTGACAGCTCAGAGCCTGGAGTCTGCTTCAGATTCTGTGTCTCCTCCTGTCTCTACCCCTCCCATGCTAATGCTCTCTCTCTCTCTCTCTGTCTCTCAATAAAAATAAATGCTAAAAAAAAAAATTAAAAAAAAACTTTCTTGGAACCATTTACTGAAGAGATTATCTTTTCTTCATTGTAAATTCTTGCTTCCTTTGTCATAAGTTAATTAACCATACAAGCATGGGTTTATTTCTGAGCTCTCTGTTCCGTTTGGCATGTCTATTTTTGTGCCAGTACCATGCTATTTTGATTACTGTAGCTTTGTGGTATATCTGGGAATCTGGGAGTTGCAATAACCCAGCTTTGTTTTTTTCAAGACTGCTTTGGCTATTCAGGGACTTTTGTGGTTCCATACAAATTTTAGGATTATTTGTTCTAGTTCTGTGAAAATTACTATTGGTATTTTGATAGGAATAGCATCAAATCTATGGATTGCTTTTAGTTTGGGCATTTTAACAATATTAATTTTTCTAATCCATGTGCATGGAATGTCTCTCCATTTATTTGTATCATCTTCCATGTTTTTCAGCAATGTTTTAGTTTTCAGAGCACAGATCTTTCACCTCTTTGGTTAAGTTTATTCCTAGGTATTGTATTCTTTTGGTGCAATTGTAAATGGAATTATTTTCTTAATTTCTCTTTCCACTACTTCATTATTAGTGTATAGAAATGCTACCAATTTCTGGGTATTAATGTTGCATCTTTCAACATTACTGAATTCATTTATTACTTCTAATAAATAAGTTTTTTGTAGAGTCTTTAGGATTTTCTATGTTATGTATCATGTCATCTGCAAATAGTGATAGTTTAACTTCTTTACCAATGTGGATGCCTCTTATTTCTTTTTCTTGTCTGATTGCTGTGGCTAGGATTTATAGTACCATGTTGAATAAGGGTGACAAGAGTAGACATCCGTGTCTTGTTCCTAATCTTAGAGGGAAAGCTCTCAGGTCTTCACTATTGACTATGATGTTAGCTGTGGGTTTTTCACATATGGTCTTTATGATGTTAGGCATGTTCATGTAAACCCACTTTGTTGAGAGTTTTTATCATGAGTGGATGTTGAATTTTGTCAAATGTTTTTTCTATTGAGATGATCATATGACTTTTGTCTGTCATTTTGTTCATGTGAATTGGTACAGCCATTGTGGAAAACTGTATGGAGGCTCCTCAAAAATTAAAAATTCCACTACTGGGTATTTCCCCAAAGAAAAAGAAAACATTAATTCAAAAAGATATATGCACCTCTATGTGTACTGCAGTGTTATTTACAATAGCCAAGATATGGAAGCAACCTAAATGCCATCAATAGACTAATGGATGAGAAAGATGTGGTATATACACACAGTGAAATATTATACAGCCATAAAATGGATGACATCTCATCATTTACAACAACATGGATGGACCTAGAGAGTAAAAGGCAGACTAAGAAAGACAAATACCATATGATTTCACTCATATGTGGAATCTAAAACCAAAGTAAATGAGTAAACAAAAAGCAGAATCAGGCCTATAAATACAGGGAACAAGCTGATGGTTGCCAAAAAGAAGGGAAGTACGGGAGGGGCAAAATGGGTCAAGAGAAGTGGGGGATAAAGGTTCCCAGTTATGTAATGAATAATTCAGGAGAATAAAAGACACAGCATAGGGAATATAGTCAATGATACTGTAATTGTTTTGTATGGTGACTGATAGTAGCTACACTTGTGGTGAGCATAGCATAACGTGTAGAGAAGTTGAATCACTATGTTGTACACATGAAACTAATGTAACATGGTGTGTCAACTACACTCAAATTAAAAAAAAATAAAAATAAAAGTAAGATAAAGTATTATCTAATAAAGCATCAAAATATACAACAAAACAAACTAAAAAAAAAAAAAGAAAGAAAGAAACAAAGCTCTCCTTCCCTTCTATCCAAAGTAGACCAGACTTCAAATGGAGGAAGCTGAAGTGAGGAGGGTAAGGAAAAAAGACACTCTTCCACTTCTTCTCTCTCTCTTTCCTAGATCTAACTAATCCAGCACTAAGGGTAGAAAGAAGGGAAAAGGGGAAAAAGCACTTGCCATTTATTCATTGGGAGACAGAGGTAATCCTCACTATGTGTGTGCATGTGTGTGCGTGTGTGTGTGTGTGTGTGTGTGTGTGTGTGTGTGTGTGGTGAGTCATTTCTGGCTACTACTGAGTGGTTATAGGTATCTTTGGTGTCTCAGGAGTCTATATGCTAGCTCATACATAAGCTCAAATCTGACTTTGGTTCAACTTCTACCACATCCTCTTGATAACATGGTATACTGAGCAGCTGTTGCTATTGGGTCCCCCTCAACCCAAAGACAGCTATCTTAGAGGGGCGATACTAGGCAAACCCTGAAACCCAGCTACCTTCCAAGTACCCTGAACACACTGGACATCTTGCCTTCTTGTCACATCTAGTAGAGCAGCCTACTCTCCCATGAATCCCTCTATCTACTCCACCGTCTTCCTCTGCTGCTTAAGCAAGTGGCTAACTAGGAAAGACAATGTCAAACTTCCCTATCATGTGATTCTCTGCTAGCATTGCCTAAAACGTGACTTTAAATTGGGTTAGGAAATAGCTTCCCACCACCAGGATAAGCTGGTGACTCTTTGTGGTGATTTTTTTTTCCTTCTCTCTGGTCAGATAGAAAATGGCATGAACTGTGTATAACAAAAATTGAGAAAGAAAGGGGAAAATAATGTAGATGACAGTGTTAAGTATTGTGTCTTTCATGTAAAGAACCAGGGAATAAGAGAAAAGATTTCAAGTTATTAATCAAGAATAGAGATGTTGGGGCACATAGGTGGCCTGTTAGACATCTGACTCCTGATATAGGCTTAGATTGTGATCTCTCAGTCATGAGATCAAGTTCTGCTTCAGGGCTGAGCATGGAGCCTCCTCGGGGTTCTGTCTCCCTCTCTCTCTGCCCCTCTCCCACTCATGCTGCGCCCCTATATATATATACATATATATATGTATATATCTTTCTCAAAATAAATAAACATGAAAGAAGAATACAGATGTAAGTATATATAAAGATAAAAATGATAAATATCAAGAAAATGACAAAAAATGTAATATAAATAAAATATTAACTAGTGGAAGGAGGAAGGAGAACACAATAAAAATCATTTTGTCAATGTTCATAGTGGCTTTAGAAATAGAAGTTTAAATACATAAAATTATAGCTATAAAGTAATATTTAAAGTACAATAAAAATAGAAACATCCTGAATTAAAAATGGAAACATAACAGGTTAAGAAACTATATCATGTAATAAAACATGAAAAATAAAAGAAGCATTAAAAAAATTTAACATAATATATGAAGACTAACTGAAATAAGTATATCATATTGATTAATGTAAATGGGCTAAAACTCTTCCTTCTGAATAATAAAAGTCAAACCAAATATTTCCAAATATAGAATATTACTAGCTCCTAAATCAGAAGGAGTCCAGAAAAGTTGAAAATGAAAAGATGAGCAAAAACAGACAAACAAAACAGCCAGATATAAACACAAATAAGAACTGAGATCTTAATGCCAGATGAAATTGACAAAGAAAGTAATTTTATAATGATAAAGGGTACAGTTTATTGTAAAAGTCAAATAATTATACAACTGTCTTTTCCAAATAAAATGAACATAAAAATGAAATCAGCTACAATTATAGAAATACAATGTGAAAATACTAATGATAGTAAAATCTAACTCACCTTTCTTGATCTATAAAATTTTAAAAGATGAGAGACTTAAATAAAAAATATTTTCTGATAATTATGTAACTCTATATTCTAAAAACAAAAACATCTTTTCAAGTATCCATGGAACATTTATAAAAGTTGATTACATATACAACAACAATGCAAACAAACATCATTAAATTTTAATACTCAGTGATCACAAAGCAGGAGAAAGAACCCTCAAAAAATTGAACGTAAAAATAAAGTATAAGTTAGGGTGCCTCAGTGGCTCAGTCAGTTAAGCATCCAACTCTTGATTTTAGCTCAGGTCATGATCTCATGGTCATAAGATCAATCCCCATGTCAGGCTCCATGCTCAGCATGGAGCCTGCTTAAGATTCTCTCTCTCCCTCTCCCACTGACTCTTATCCGGTCTCACTCTGTCTTCCTGTAAAAAATAAATAAATATAAATAAATAAATAAAGTATAAGTAAAAATAACTATAATAAAAAATCTCCCTATCAAAATATTTGAGAACAATTAAAAGCAGTGGTCAAAAAAAAACATAGAAAAATCCACACATCAATTCATAGAATGAAAATCCATTAATTGTTGAACTAAAGAAATTAAGAAAATAACATAGCAAAGTATAAAAAAGAGCCTACAAAGAGGAGGAAAAGTAATAGGGATAACTAGCAGAAGTTTATCAATTATCATACAGAAAGATGGCAAAACCACTGAATAAATCAGATGTAGATATTAGGAGCAAATATAATAAAAAAAATAAAGAATTACCAAACTTTCTCAGGAAAAGGGTGAGAGGGCACGCATGATAAATAAGAAATAAGAATGCGGAAATAACCTCATGTGGCTAGAACATTAAAATATTCCTACAAGATCATGTTGTTCAACTCTGCACAAATGCATTTGAAAATGTACGTGAAATAGATAATTTTCCAGGAAATTATAACTTTCCAAGTTTGCACAAGATGATAAAGAAAATCTAAAAGAACAACACTGTATGAGATGCAGAGATGCCACGGTCTCCTCATAGTGATGGGCTTGCTATTTTAACTCTTCTGGAGTGTATAAGAAGAAAGCTTTCTAATTATTATTTAATGAAATGATCATGAAAGTAATATTAAAACCTGAGAGAGATAGCCCCCAAAGAAAACTGTAGACAACTGTCAATAATAAGCAAAGAATTTAGCAACAAATATCAATTAATTGAAAGACATCAATTAATGAAAGAAGTTACACCATGACCAGATGTGGTTTAGGAAATAAAATGCAAGGTTATTTGAATACTAGGAAATTTTTTTATCTAATTCACTGTGTTTACAATGTAAAAGAGAAAAATAATTTCTTAATATGTTGCTAAGACATTTAGGAAAATCCAACATTCAATCTTAAAAACAAGCTGACCAAAAAGCCTCAATAAATTGAAAGAGGACTGGCTTGGTACATCCTAAACACGGTATGTGTGTGTGTGTGTGTGTGTGTGTCCTTTTCTGTCTCTCTCTTTCTCATTATTCCCACAGGGAAACACTGAAAGCTTCTAGAGGGGTTTATAGGTGTGGCCCAAGAAGGGAATGCCAAGGCAGAAAGAAACGAATGGTGGAAAAATGATTTGTGTATGTATATAACTTCAACACAAATAATACAAGATAGATCAGGTTTATCATGTCATGTACTAGTTGACTATGAATTCCATTATGGAAAATAAGCTAAAATTTATTCCTATTTTGGTATTGAAGTGGTGGGGTTTGTATAAGGAGAGACTTAATTAGATGAGGTGCTTGATGGGAGCACCTACATCATTTAGAAGAAAATGATGAGATAAATACAAAAGGTTACTAATTACTGGCAGAGCTCTCTCTCCTATAATGCAGATTAAAAGAAATGATATAGCATGAAATTGCTTTACACATCTGTCAAAAGCAAACTAAAATGATTATATCCTATTTCATGCTGTTTTGAACATTGAGGTTATTTTTTAAATTCTAGAATCATAATCTTATTGCCATGACAGCATGATACCAAGTTCCACTTTAACGTAATGGGGAAAATAAAGAATAATATAAATGAGTTATCAAAAAAGAGAATTTTGTTCAGGTAATAAGACGAATTGGACAAGGATGAAAAGAACTAAATAATAAAAATACAAGTGATGCCCTCATTCTGGTATCATATATTCACATACTGTCAGTATATGAGAATTCTTAGCATTGTGTGTCTGTTAGAAAGATGTCTCCTCCTAAGTAGTATATAAAGCACATTAACATCATGGTCACAGCTTAACAGTTTCATATGACTGAATACACCTTAGAAATAGTTAATATAACTATATACATGTTAAAAATAGTAAATATATATGAAATATTGTTTCTCCTTCAAAATTTCTATAGCACTAAATAATACTCTCCTAGGAAAAGCTCTGCTCCTAACTTATTTTCATCTAGAATTGGTGAACATAGAACTCTGGGAAATTACGACGGAATGGAAATAAATAAATTTGCTGAATTGTAAGAGATGCAGATTTGGTGCCAAATACAGAGTGCTGAAGTGGGAAAGGGAGCCCCCAGAGTATAGAATGGTAGATCTGTATCTCCAAAGAGGGGTCAGTCCTTTTTCAATGATGGTCAGCAATGCATCAGTCAGAGGGAAACAGAGGGCATTCCAGGCAAAGTGAACAGAAGCATGGAGGGGTGAAATGGGGCTGGCTTCTTGTCATGGGTGCTGCAAGCAGTTCTGTATGACTGGAGTAAAGAGTCCAAGAAATTATACAAAGATAAGACTGAGGAGTAGATATGAATATCAGGGCTTTTGGTGCAATACCAAGAATTATGAACTTCCTTCAGACTAAAATGTGCAATAAAATTTTTAAACAGAAGAAGATGTTGAAGGTCATTTTGGTGATGGTATGGAGAGTAGATGGGGGGTATGAGAGTAGAGGGAAAATAACTTAGCAGAAAATCATTCTAAGAGATGATGAACCCTTGAACTAAGGCAATAGAAATAAAGATGCTGGGAAGACACAGGTTATTTGTGATGCTGTGGATATAGAGTCTATAGAACTTGGTAATTGAGGGGCAATTATGAGAGTATCTAAGATATAGATGAATAATCTAGATTTCTGTCTTTGATGATTGGGCGAATGTTGGTCTTTTCACTGAAATAAGGAAAGCAAGTAGGTTCTAGGGAAACATGGGTTTTTTTTTTTATAAGTAAGAAGAGAATGTGGGCATCCAGCAAAGCATTTGGAGCTCAATGAGAGATCAGGCTGAGAGAGAGAGATTCATGGAGTTGTTTTGTTTTGTTTTCCAGCATGTGGTTGGGAGTTAACACAGAATTTATTAATAAGTCTTTTAATGATAGATGCTGGTGAACAGCATTATTACTCTGGACTCACAGAGTACCAAGATCATACTGGTCTAAATGCAAACTCTTTACTGTATCTAGGATACCCTGATTAATATGCCCCGTCTGTGTCTCCAACTTCATTTCTCCCAATTTTTCGTTTCTCACTCTGCTCCAGCGACAATAATATTTCTTCAGGTTTTCAAGCAATGTTTTTGGTAACAAAAATTTGTCCATTCCTTCTGCCTGAAATTTCCTGTCTTCCTACCCTTCTATCACCAACAAACAAACAAACTTAACCCTTTCTCATCCTCTCAGATACTTTATTTGATATCACAATCTAATATAGTTTCCTCCACGCTATTATTTCAGTCCCTTATTTTTTCATAATCTTACTACTTTATAAATACCTTTAAAATCTTTTTCCCACCTACCCAACCAGACAATAAACTGATGTCTTGTGTACTGTTTTATCTTGAAGTCCTCTAGCAGTGCTGGGCACATAAAAGGAATTCAATAAATATTGTAGACTAGAAAAATGAAAACACAGTCATGAATCTAATCATTATTGAGGGAAAAATAGTCCTTACAGATTATGAAATTATCTTGGCAAGATTTAGGTGTCTCTTTAGCAAGTATCTAAACTCCTCATTGGTACACCTCCATTTTTCTCTGTGCATACAGGCTGAACATGCAGCCATCGGCAAGACTGGGAAAAAGCCACACTCTTTCCTAGGTTCAGATACTGGAATTGAGATTATGTAACCTTGAACTAACTGCTTAACTTCTATAAGCCACAACCTCCTCATAATCACATATGGAAAATAATATCTATCCCATGGTTCTGTGCTACAGATTAAATGATAAAAGAATCCAATCCCTGTTGCAGAGATTTCCTCAGAATACGCACTCAGGCAAAAGGACAATTATACTGCTCACACTCTTGAAGCAAAAACACCTGTCAAAACAGGTGACGGGGACTTTTATTTTTTAACTACAAAAAAATTTCCAATTTAAGCAAAATCAGAGAAAATATGTGATAAATCACATGTACCTATCAAGACTTCAACAAATATATCCGCTCATGATCAAGGTTATTTCATCTATAACTCACCTACTTTACTTCTTTTACATTATTTGAAGTACCTCTCAAATATCAGATTATTTTATCCATGTTTCTATATATATGTTTAAAAATATTTCATACTGGGGCACCTGGGTGGCTCAGTGGGTTGAGCGGCCGACTTCGGCTCAGGTCATGATCTCGCGGTCCGTGGGTTCGAGCCCCGCGTCGGGCTCTGTGCTGACAGCTCAGAGCCTGGAGCCTGTTTCAGATTCTGTGTCTCCCTCTCTCTGACCCTTCCCCGTTCATGCTCTGTCTCTCTCTGTCTCAAAAAAAATAAACATTAAAAAAATTTTTAAAAAAATTTCATACTTTTGGGGCACCTAGGTGGCTCAGTTGGTTAAGTGTCCGACATTGGCTCAGGTCATGATCTCATGATTTGTGGTTCAAGCCCAGCATCAGGCTCTGTGCTGACAGCTTGGAGCCTGGAGCCTATCTCAGATTCTGTGTCTCCCTCTCTGCCCTCCCCCACTTGTGCACTCTCTCTCTCTCACAAAAATATTTTTAAACAAATTAAAAAATAATAATAATAATTTTTTAAGGTCTTAAATGTTTTACTTAATTATTTTTGTGAGGGAGACAGCATGAGCAGGGGTGGGGGGGCAGAGAGAGAGGGGGACAGAGGATCTGAAGTGGGCTCAGCACTGACAGCAGAGAGCCCATGTGGTGCTCAAACTCAGGAGCCATGAGATCCTGATCTGAGCTGAAGTCAGACGCTCAGCCAACTGAGCCACCCAGGTGCCCCAACAATAATTTTTAACATTATCAAGTATTCAGTCAATATGGTCACTATTCAAATGTTCCCAGTGATGATACACATGCACTGCTAGTTGCTTCTGGGTGGAGAGCAAGCTTTCTTGAGAGGAGCAGTGGCCTTCAACTGAAGCACAATTCCCCCTGATACAACCTTACAAGGAAGGAACCTGGGCTTTATGTAAATAATAGGGTAACCGTCCAACGACCCTCTGATCTCCTGTGACAATTCCTCATTGGCTGAACCCAACTGGAGGCCAGAGGGCATGGAGACCTTGTTAATATAGTCAATGCAGGTCAACCACTCAAAGCTGAAAGGGGTGAAAAGTAGATCTGGAATGGTAAACAACAATTTCAGTATGTCAGTGATCCATTCGATCTTTCCAGAATTTATACCACACACACACACACACACACACACACACACACACGCACACACACACACACTCACAATTATTTTACTAAATAATTTTTACTAAAGTATTTACTAAAGTATTACTGTTTCATAACAACACTGTTCTGAATCTGTACATTGACATAATGAAGGACTCAAGAGCACATGGATTAAAGCGGGTCAGAGGAAAAATTGGGAAGAAAGACCACGAGAGAGAGTTTGAAAAGTTAGAAAATAAACCATTTGCAATTCAGCTTCATCACCTCATTAACATGTGATTCCTTGCTACAGGCGACTAGATGACTGCTTTTGTTCTCTTTTTCCTTTCTCTGCTGTGAAGTCTGGAAACTGCAAATACTTGCTCATCCAGCTTCTCTTCCAGCTAGGCATGGCCACGTGACACAATTGTAGTCAGTGGGATGGAAGTAGCCGTCACTGGGAAAGAACTTTGGGAAACTTCGTAAACGGAGCAGACAACTCTAGCAGCATATTCTCTGACTTTCCCCCTTTCCTCCTTTATTCCCGCTGGCAGCGGGCACAATGCCTGAAGGGATGGCAAACACATCGCAAGCATTAGGGTGAAAACCACCCAGGGATGCTGGTAGAGCAGGAAGAACAGAGGAGCCTGTGCTGTGAATGACATTGTGGCAGCTTCACCACACCGAGGCTGCCACAGCTTCTTCTGAGGGAATAAGAGCCCTTATCTACTAAAACTGGTGGTAGATCTACATTCTGGCATTTGAAATACAAATCCTTCCCGGATTAGGTGCTTGCCGATTTTCTTACTTTTAACAAGAACTGTCCATCAGAAAGTTAGGCTGTTGGTGGGTAGCCAGAGGACACTGGGATGCCTCCTAGAGTTTTTTTTATTCCTCTGAGATTCTGTTGGTTGTTCATTCTAGCTACCAGAGTTTACTACGATAAGCAGTGTGAGGTAATATGGTTTATTCACTCTGGATTCGTTCACTGAGAGAAAGTTTGGGCTCAGAACCAGATGGTTCTGCCTCTAACAACAAATATAACTATAGTTATAATGATTAAAACAGGTATCTGAGTTTCTTCCCAAAGTCTAGAGAGCTAGTTCATCAAAGAGAACACATCAGTACAATTCTATGCCACTTAGGGAAGTAGACTTTCATATATGAAAGCAAAAAAAAAATCACCTTTTAAGACGAGCTTTCAGATGTCTTTTTTGCCATCCACTTTATGCTCTCCTGATTTTGCTCAGTAATGTTAAAGGTACACTTCAGCAATCCAAGGCACTCCATGGGCCCAATGAAGAGCAATTACAGATTTTTCTAATTTAGTGCCTCATGCCAAGAGCCATCCTCCATCTGATTAAAGATGGTCCTTAAAGAAGTGGGATGCATTTTATGCTTAATACTTTTTAAAAAAAATTATAATGTTTTAAAGTTGCTCAATTCTTAAGGCTGAAAATTCCGTATCATTTTGTCACTTTTATTTGCATTATTCACATTACCATTTTCATCAATTTTCACATATCTATAACTCTTTTTTCATACCACTGTTTTCTTAAAAATAAAATGGCACAAGAGAAAATCAGTAAATACTTGATTATAGACCCAGCTCTTCAGTGATCACCTTGGCCAAAGTGTAGCTGGCCTTGGCAGGGGATCTTTAGGAATGTTGCTTGTGAGAGGCATAGAAGCAGCAGTCTGGCTGGGAAGGGGAGATGGAAAATTTACTGGCACAATCCCCTCAGTACCTTATGGTGTAGTTATTTTGGAGATTGGAGGAAGTGCTAAAGCCCTCCTCGTCTCCCTTTGCCCACCACTGACCCTCCGCATCTTTATTTCCTCATTTGTAAATTGCAGAGGCTGGCGTAAATATAAGCATTTTAAAATTCCAGTTCTACCTTGGGCTCTCTATTATTTCCTAATTTTCATCACATTCCTACCACTTACATACTTTTGATTCCAACTTTTACTTTCCTCTGGCAAAGTCACTATCAGTCTTTCCCTGACACATATAATCTGTACTATGTCATTACTGTGCCAAAGTCATATGTTCCTCAAAGCTTTTTTTATCTCCTGAGATTACTCTAGGCCAATTATACATATTTTATTTTTCATGATGTTTGATGAGTTCCAGAGAAGCTTGTCACAGAAGTATACTGTGCAATGGCTCTGACATATGAAGGTGGCCTGATTTTCAGAAATGAAAAACTCATTGAAACTTGTAGATCACTAAGTAACAAAAATGAGCATTTTTTAAAGCTTTTTTTAATGGACCAGAGACTGTTCCCAGGTGGTTTTACATATATTATCTAGCTTAATGTTTTCATTACAAGTATTCTATTCGGTGGATATTATTCCCTTTTTCACAGGCGAGAAATCGGGGGCTTATTGGTTGCATATCTCATCTCAGTTGATATGCATAGTGAACAGAATCATCCTGATTCAAGCCCAGATCTCCTGGATAGCCTGGAGCCAGGATCTCCAATAGCCATCTCTTCAGTCACAGGATTGCATTGCCCGCTAGGCTCTACCACTTTTTAAATTCATGTAACCATTCCAAATTATGGAAAGAGCCTAAATGTCCATCAACTGATGAATGGATAAAAAAATTGTGGTTTATATACACAATGGAGTACTACATGGCAATGAGAAAGAATGAAATATGGCCCTTTGTAGCAACATGGATGGAACTGGAGAGTGTTATGCTAAGTGAAATAAGCCATACAGAGAAAGACAGATACCATATGGTTTCACTCTTATGTGGATCCTGAGAAACTTAACAGAAACCCATGGGGGAGGCGAAGGAAAAAAAAAAAAGAGGTTAGAGTGGAAGAGAGCCAAAGCATAAGAGACTCCTAAAAACTGAGAACAAACTGAGAGCTGATGGGGAGTGGGAGGGAGGGGAGAGTGGGTGATGGGTATTGAGGAGGGCACCTTTTGGGATGAGCACTGGGTGTTGTATGGAAACCAATTTGACAATAAACTTCATATATTGAAAAAAAATAAATTCATGTAACCAGCTCTGCTCACTTTTCTCCTTACTAGATCAAAACTCTAAACAGACACAGCATTAACCATCTACTCCTATACTTTATGACTATCCTACCAGAGAGTATACCATTTTTGAGATCAAGTCTTCACTCCATAGACAAAGTGTTTCCAAAAAAATCAAGGTGATAGTGTCCAAGTTCTCACTCTAACTTTGTGCTGTGATAAAGACCTCATGGCCCAGGGGCAGTGTGGATTGTAGCAGTGCTCACAGAGGCCTTAACAGGGAAAACAGTTTTATTATTGGATCGCTGATACAGAACAACAGACTATATACTCAGCATACTTCCTAGAAGTGATTTAGGGTGACTTCACATGAAAATGAACAGATACAATAAATTGCAAAAAAGAACACAGAGCTAATTCTTAAAATAAGTATAAGAGGTTCCACATACCATAAGGGAAATGGGAACATGGAGAGAAAAGTGAGAGAAAAGATTTAGAGAGAAATTGCTGTAAGAAAGAGTAAAGCTTAATCCAAACATCTCTGAAAGCCCAGCTGGACAAGAAAACCTGATGTGATACAGCGACACTTCTCAAACTCAAATGTGCATGTGAATCGTCTGGAGATCTTGTTCAAATGCAGAATCTGATCCAGTAGAACTAGGGTGGGGCCAGAAACTGTGTGTTTAACAAGTTCCTGGATAATGCAGACTATAAATAGAAAAGAGCTACATTCATAGTCCAATAACCAAAAACCTAACCTAACAAAACAAAAACAAAAACAAAAACAGAATTTTATTGTTTATCTGAATGGTATGGGTTGAATTATATTATTCCCCTCCCCCACCACATTCATGGTTAAAGTCCTAACCCCAAGTACCTCAGAATGTTACCAAAGGGGCGCCTGGGTGTCTCAGTTGGTCGAGCATCTGAATTCGGCTCAGGTCTTGATCTCGCAGTTAGTGAGTTCGAGCCCCACATCGGGCTCTGTGCTGACAGCTCAGAGCCTGGAGCCTGCTTCAGATTCTGTGTCTCCCTCTGTCTCTCTCTGCCCCTCTCCCACTCGTGTTCTGCCTCTCTCCCTCTCTCTCAAAAAAATAAACATTAAAAATATTTTTTAAAAAAGATTGTTACCATATTTGAAAATAAGGTCATTGCAGATGTAATTAGTTAAGTTTAGGTTATTAGGGTGGGGAAATTTGGACACAAAGATACACACACAGAGCAAACACCATAGGAAGATGAAGGCAAAGATTGAAGTGATGCCTCGACAAGCTGAGGAATACCAAAAGTATCTAGTAAACCACCAAAAGCTAAGAAAGAGTATGGAATAGATTCCTAGGAGGTGCCAACTCTGCTGACATCTTTTTGTTCTTTAATATTTTTTAAAATTTTGATTTCAGTATAGTTCACACAAAAGGTTACATTAGTTTCAGGCATACAACATAGTGATTCTATAGTTTGTATGTTAGGCTCTGCTCACAAGTATAGCTGCCGTCTGTCACCATACAATGCTATTTCAGTCTCCGCTATTACAATATCATTGACTACATTCCCCATTTTGTGCCTTTTCTTCCTGTGACTTATTCATTCCTTAACTGAAAGCCTGTATCTCCTATTCCTCTTCACCCATTTTGCCCATCCCTCCCAACCCCTCTCTTCTGGCAACTGTCAGTTTGTTCTCTGTATTTATAGGTCTGGTTCTGCCTTTTGTTTGAAAAAAATCCTAGAAGAGATAACACGGACAATAATTTCTCTGACATCAGCCATAGCAACATTTTTCTAGATATGTCTCCCAAGGCGAGTGACATCTTGATCTTGATCTTAGACTTCTAACACCTACAATTGTGTGATAATAAATTTCTGTTGTTTAAGCCACCCAGTTTGTTGTATTTGTTACAGAAGCCCTAGCAAACTAATACAGAAAGAAAATATATCTTTGTAGAAGGAATATTGCACCACATGTTATCCTTGACTGACTTAATGAGAACATCCTAAAGTGTCCCTGAGCTGTGGATATTTTGTCCTCTCCTCCTCAGGCATAGCTTTCTTTTACAATCATTAGCATGCTTTTACTTTTCTGAGCTAGTTTCTGGGATATTCAGTCATCTGGGCACCAAGAATGATCAATGAATGGTATTCTGTTCTTTCCTGCCTGAATAGACTACTGTTGTGGTTTTCTGGGACCCAAGAAGAAAATGAGGCTGAAAAAAAAACTTGTCTCCCCACAATTACTTCCCCCAATGATTTCGAGCATAAAGAGCTCACCAATTTTGTGTTCTTCAAGATATGTGTATGGATATGTAACAAAGTCTTAGAGCTTGATTTTATACTCTACCCTTTTTTCTTCTCCTATCATCAGAGAAGCAGACTGTAGAACTCATGTGTCCTTAGCTGTCACTGCCATTTTAATGGTCCTGTAGTTTCTTTGCCACTCCTATCCAGTTACTTAGTATGATGTCTGACTATGACCGATGGAGCTGATATCCTGTCCACCATCAGATCTACTGTACCATATAGCTAGTATATATTTTGCTTTAATATGTGATTAGCATACTTGTTTCTCTTTTAGATAGATCACACATATGATTTACTGCCCTTTTAGAAAGAAACATCAATAATAACAGAAGACCTATCCTAATCTGGATTCTTATTTGAAAATAGATGAAATATGGGGCACCTGGGTGGCTCAGTTGGTTAAGCATCCAACTTCATCTCAGGTCATGATCTTGTGGTTCTGGAGTTTGAGCCCTGCATTGGACTTTGTGAGGATGGCTCAGAGCCTGGAGCGTACTTCGGATTTGGTGTCTCCTTCTCTCTCTTCCCCCCCCCCTCTCAAAAAGAAATACACATAAAAAAAAGAAAAAAAAGAAAATAGATGAAATATAATAGAATACCACATGAGTGAATGTTTCTATAAAGTGCCCAGGACCTTGTATCAAAGCAAAAATTGTATTACACAATGTGAACAGTTGAGGAAGATTTTATTCAAGCCTATTGCATTAGAAGAGAGAGAACAGAACTTAGTCTGACCTCAACTCCACAGAAACAAAGAGCTGGAGAATTTTCAAGAACTGCTATGGAGGGATCATAGGATACCTATGTTTAGTAATTGTCCTTTGCAAAGGAAACCTAAACTTTCTCATATCTTCAGAACAAGAGTTAGTTTAACAACTTAGAGCAAGGAACCCTCAGAAATTAGGCTCCTCCCCTCCCACAGAGAATGGGAAAAGGGTACACTATGGTCCTTGATGGTTAATTACAAAGGGACGACTTCCATGTCCATGAGAAAGACAGTTCAGGGTTGTAAAATTGGCAAAAAACTTTTTTAAAGATTTACATTTCAAATAGAAAAATAATTTACAATTACATGTTTTCTACCACAAATGCTCTAAGGAAAGGGAGGTCAAGACCTAAAGACAAAGAAAAGGCCTCGTCTAAAGTTTGGGCAGGCTGAGGGAAATGTTACCGCTGTCTCGGTCACCTGATACGCATGTGGGTAAGTGAAACATCTAGGAATATCTTGTAACTGCCTTTGCCCTGATGCAATTGAAAGCTCTCCTGTGTGGATCAGTAATTCCCAAAGGAGGTTGATCATCAAAACTATGTGAGGATTTTTCAAAGTACATATTCTCATATCCTGCTCCTGGATATTCTGATTTCATAAACTTGAGGGGGCTCCAAAGAACTTGAGTTGCCATGTAACATCCCAAGTTATGAACAATCCAATATGGTTGGAAACCAATGGTTGAAGTTAACATTATGGTGACAACATGTCTCATGAGGCAATTGTGAGGTCTGATGCAGAATTTGTTCCTATCCGTTCCAGTTTCCAGAATGATTTTTTTAACATTAGTTGAATAAGTTGATTTAACTAATTCAGACATGAGATAAAAACAAAAATAGTTTATAGAAAAAAATGTATTGTCTACTATTTATAATTACTCTTACTGGCATTTGGTTTCACATCCTAATATTTCCAAAATAAAATTTATCAAATAAACAAGAATATTGACCTTTTGAATTTTTTATAAATTTACTAGTATCTTTTTAAGCGGAGAGAATGAGTGACTTTGACCTGTCTGTCCAAACCACCCAGCCTGAGCCCTTTAGTTTGGTGAACAAACCAAAGAGTGGCCCCTTCAGGGAAGGGCAGTGTTCCCAACTCTTCCCCAGAGCCTGAATACCATTAGTGTGAGACCTAAGACACATCTGTTTTTCCTTATGAAATTCAAACAATTGCCTAACCTCTTGACTCTTAAGTAAAATGTTCAAGGGCTCGCATGACAATACTTTGTCATATATAACAAATCTGTTGTGTATAATGAATCCGTTGTAATAATATAATCTGTTGTATATAAAGAAACTTAAACTGTTTTGCTAAAGAGGGGAAGAGGGGTATAAATAAATGCCTATAAAACATCTGGTTAGGATCTGCAGAAGGTTGCATTTTTTCCATGTCTCCAAAAGGTTTGTTCTATCTGTCACCCATTGCTTTGTTTGAGTTCCTGCAGGCAACAAAATCACGTAGAAATACAGTGTCTGGAGTCTACTATGGCTTCCTGTTTGGCTGGAACTGTCATTGGTCTATGGACAGGCAGAAAGCAGCTGTGCAAGAATCTGTATTTAGAATAGTGTTGCTTGATAGAAACCAGTGCAACTCTCAGGTCTCTACAACACATCTCTGCTGCAATACTGTACAGTGTGCAAATCTGGTTTTCCAAGATTCAATTCTAGAAGTTTAGTAGGGTTGTGTAAACAACAGAGGGAAAAGGTAAGGTGAAAAGATTCAGGGAAAAAAAAATACCAGTGCTTTATAGTTTGCTCAGATGTAACTAATTACGTGCCAGAATGATTTATCTCGCTTTAATTTGATGCATGTGAGTGTATATGTGTGTGAAGAATTTAAAGGATGGAAACACTTCAGCCACTCAAAACTGAAAAACCTACGTATTTGGAGCGTGACACATTTTGAATTAATTACATGAAAATAAATTTCAGTTAGTTTCATCTCACGGATACTTTCTATACGTTTATCAGCACATGAAAGTGAATGCTAACATATAGGGGAAAATACATAGTCAAGATGGCTTAAAATGATCAATTTTAAGCAAGACCTTAGAGAACATACTTGAAGAATAATAATAGTAATAGCTTCGTTTCAAAGGTCATAAAAGTTTAGAAATTTAAGTTTTATAAGCCTGTATTTTCTTAACTAATATACATTGAACATTTACTATAAGTCAGGGTGCTTTGTGAGGATCAACTAATTTAAATTTCCCTGCATTGCATTATAATGGGATTATTCTACCCATTTTGTGGGTGAGGAAATCAAGGCTCAGAATGATTAATACCTTGAACAAAGTCAGCTTGTAAGTAACAGAGGATTCACCCTCCAGGCTTTTAACCTCTCTCTGTCCCTAAATTAATTCCAGTGTCTGAATTATGTAAATTCACTTCATTTTAAGTGTTTAAACCCCACCAGGCCACCTGAGAGGCAAAAATATGCTTGTACTTCATGCTCAGCACAAACCAGTACAGCTTTGACCTGTGTTCTCTCTACCCTGTGTCTATTAATATTGGTAGAAAATGAGTGGTGATTTTTAAAAAATCACATATTTTTGTATAATAAAATTTTTCTATGAAAAATTGTCAGGGAATGGATTTAACTATTTACTGAATGATTCAAATGGGAGCTATCTAAGTCATTGCATTCTAAATTAACATGCAAAGTGACGTTGATGCTTAGTGTGCCTAAAATTCAAAAAGAGGAAGGAAAAAATTCTTGATTAGATAGACATTTCAGTCAGTTATTCGAGTTGGCTGGATTTTTTTCAGGAAATTGCTTTGTTGATTTATTATTTGTATTGGTGTGATGTAAACAGAGTATGTAATAATAGCTAAAATTTAATACAGCTTTAAATGTGTTAAACCACAGCAATATAAAGATGGAAGGGTTCTTATCAATCAGTGAACCTCACGCAACACAGGGGCCCCTGTACAATGATTTATAGTCTAATCATTAAATACATGAGGAACCCGAGCCTGAGCTCATTTAAGTGATTCAAGGTCAGAAAAGGGTTAGGCCTCCGTCTTCCCAACTCTCAGTCCACTGTTCTTAATGTAATTGTGTTTCCTCACAGTGGCCTCTGCTTTACTGAATTAATGTCGTATACAGTCAGCTACCAAATGGCACCAAAATATGAAAGGCAAAAATATCTGTATATGAAGTGAGATACAAGGTAGACTCTAAAGGGCATTCCATTTGGTATTCAAAAGTACTTAGTTTGAATCCCGTGTTCTCTATGACCTTACAACAGTACCCTTCTCCTGCCAAGCAGTGTGACACCCCCACATGTGTACAAACACGCAAATCACAAAACTAACCTCCCATCCTGCATTCACCCTGTTTGTAGCTCCCAATCCCCTGATGTAATCCCCATTGCTTTTTCTACAAGCACAGTGGTGGCATTTCCAGGATCTTTAAAACTTTATTTTTGGGGCACCTGGGTGGCTCCATCAGTTAAGCACCAGACTTTGGCTCAGCTCATGACCTCAAGGTTCATGGGTTTGAACCCCACATGGGGCTCTGGGCTGACAGCTCAGAGCCTGGAGTCTCATGCTTCAGTTTCTGTGTCTCCTTCTCTCTGCCCCTCCCCCCCAATAAATAAACATTAAAAAAATGTTTAAACTTTATTTGCATCTCCAGGAAAGAAAGCAATCCTGGTCATAAGGAATAAATGGGTGCTATCAGGGTCAAGACAGTAAACAGCAGATTCCATAAGACCCATGATCAGAAATAATGGGGTTGACCAGATGCACAGGCAACATAAGCCATGTTCCTAAAGCTGTGCAAATAGCAGGGATGGGCTCCAATACACAATTCAGAACTTCTCACAAATTCTGAGTCCCTCAATACTTGCTTCCAAATTCCATCCAGTTGAAGCTGTTACAATTTACTAAAACTCTATTTTATTCAATTCTTAAGTAATAACAGTGATTTAATAAAGAAATATAAGCTCTTACACCCAAGTCCCTATCATTATTAGATTCTCATTCAAGTTAATGGCTTTGATTATTTGTGATGCAGAACAACCCATGTGGGAGTGAAGCTTAAATTGAGCTTGGTGTCATGTAGTTGTTCTTTGCAGTTGGAGATGCTGCTGATACTGGCATTGTTTCCTACGCTAAGCTTCTTACCATTAGCTGTATTTCTCCATGACCTGTTTTTTTAGCTGAACTTGGATGTATCTTTCAGCACTGTTTGCATTAACTTGTTACATTGGAGATTAATGACAACTTGAGTAAACGTTAGTCTGTAGCGAGAGGCATTTTAAGGTAATCATAGCTTCTAAAGCTGTATTTTCCCTAGGGTCTATGTCACAGTGAGGGTGTCATTAAGGGCATCATTCATATTAGCAGTGTTAGGGCTTTAAAGATATTATTGGCTGCCTTCTTGTTCCCTGAGTTCCCTTCTTGTTCCCTTCTGGTTCCCTTCTTGTTCCCAAGGGTCTTCCTTGGGAACCAAGTCCACCATAAAGGGCGTGAGGCTATTAATTTTACTCTTTCCTCAGCTACCGTGAAAGCAAAGTACTGTCTGTTCTAAGGTATTATTTCTATCCTGCATGTGTTCACTTTCTTTAGAGTCATCTTTTAGATGTCAGTATTTTTTAAGCAGTTTTACACAGGATACTAGAGACAATTTAGTGGTTTCCTACTTGATAATTTCTGAAAATCTATGGTTGTAAATTGTTCGTCAGGGGGCTCGTTTAGAGTGTTTCAGATGGATTTCCCATACTTTCTTGTGCATCCTACAACTGACATAACTGGGAAATGTGCCAGAGTGGATGGAAGAGGCCTGGGTCTGGAAGCCAGCCAGGATTGCCCAAGCTCTGCAGTGCTGCTCACTAGACCCTAAGAATTCTACTGCACCCATTTGAGCTAAACTCCTCCACCTATTCAACCCATGTATCAAACACCAACTTCATAGGATGGTTGTGGGACTAGAATTGAACAACACAGGTGAAAGTGCCTAGCACAAAGAAAGCATTTAATAATTGTGGCTAAAAAAATAATGATGATATTTAAAAATACTTTAATTTGCAGCCCACATTTATACAGAGTCATTATATTGGTCCTTCTGCATCATTTGAGGCAGGTGGTTAGCATTGTGATTTCAACATTAGCCTGGGGAAAGCAAGTCTAAAAGGAGTTAAAGGATATTAAATTCTTTATTAAATATGAAAGGAGTGAAATTCATAAGCACTCAAAACCAAGCCTTCTGACTTTCGCCTTTACATTTGTTTGAGGTGTGACTCAAGTAAGCAACTAATAAGTGTTGACTGAATAGCCATATCTTTTTAAAAACTCTTTATTATAGAAAAATTCAAATGAACACAAGAGTAGATAGAATAATATAATGAATCTCCAAATACCTTTCACCTAACTTCAACCATTTTCAATATTTTCCACTTGTTGCTGTGTGTTGCCCTGTTTATTTTTATTTTGGCTCTTTTAAAGAAATTTTCAGACATAATTTCATTTCACTCATAAATACCTTAGTATGCACAATAACTTTTTTTTAAATTTTTTTTAACGTTTATTTATTTTTGAGACAGAGAGAGACAGAGCATGAACGGGGGAGGGTCAGAGAGAGAGGGAGACACAGAATTGGAAACAGGCTCCAGGCTCTGAGCGGTCAGCACAGAGCCCGACACGGGGCTCGAACTCACGGACTGCGAGATCATGACCTGAGCCGAAGTCGGACGCTCAACCGACTGAGCCACCCAGGCGCCCCATTATGCACAATAACTTTTAAGGAATTTTGTATTGTATCGACCATTCCTGGATTTTGTCTGGTAATTTTTTTTAAAAAGCCTTGCTGTTGTTCAAATTTTGCTCATTTATCTCAATGAATTTTCTTTCATTCGGGTGATTTGTTTGAACTGAAATTAAAACAAAATCTACACATTGCATTTGTTTTTGTAACTGTTAAAGATCTTTTATTCTGTGAAAGTTATCTTTCATTTTGATTTCATGTCATTGGTTTATTAGAGATACTTGTTTTTTTTTATCCAAGTCATAGAGAAATGTGCACATTCTGAATTTAGCTGATTGCTTCCTAATGGTGCCATTTAACTTGCTCTTCTGTCAACCCAGTGTTCCCACTAACCACTGTTTAGATGCAGATTCTTGATTAGACTCTGATTCAGATTTTTAGGTGTCAGGGATGATTAACACCTCCTTGTTCTTAAGCTTGGTTTCTAGCCCCTCACTCCCCACATGCATTTCTTGTTGATTTCCGATGATTCATTTATTTCATCCTGACTTCATCTATTGGTGGCTTTACTCCTTCTCAGAATATGACATTTCTACTTTAGTTCTCTAGTAGTGGCTCTCATGTTGCCAGTCCCTACTGCTTTCTCTGGCTCTAGTTTGTAGCATATGCCATCCCCTTTTCTTCACAAAGCATCTTGGAGGGTCTTCCTAGTATTTTCACCTAGGACCTTAATTATAATGGAACATACACAGGTGTCTGAATATTTAGAATATATTTAGAATCTATCCCTCAGGGGACATGTTTTATTCTGTTTGTCTCCCACATCTTACCCTCTACAAACTCCAGAAATTTCTCTATATAGTCCTCTCCTATCAACACCTTACCCTGAAAATTCTACCTGCCATGGTCTCCTTTGACACCCACCTCTATCTCCCCCATTCAGTGTGTTCATTGAACTCTGCCTGGATTTCCTCTCCCTGAACCATGGCCTGGAAACTCTCCAGGCAATAAGCTGATAGAATTGTAGAGCTCACTGAAATTGTTTCCCATCTCTAAGGAATTCTTATCCTTCCTTGTCAGTTATATTTAGTGTCCTAACAAGCATTGCATCATTCATTTTGTCTGTATCTTAGTTATCTGGTCTGTGTTACTCCAGATTTAAAGCAGAAGTCTCTAGTCTGTTATTGGAAGACTTTGGGATCAAGCTTTGTAATAATAAGGGGATATTTCACTGGTGATCTAAATCACTGAAGGAAATTCTGTTTTGCTTTATTTTAAACCATGAGAACAAGATGAGAAATGGCAAGGATAAATTGTAAAGCTGGGTAGAGTACTAGAATTTTCTGTTCCTATTTTGATAAGGTTGTGGTTGTTTTTCTTGTGTGCTATATGACTCAGGCTAATGGTGGAATTTAAGTACAGTGTGAAGGACTTGACAGATGTGATAAAACTAACTGTGGCAACTGACTATTTGGAAACAGACAACACCAATGAGGACCAGGCAGAGACTGGACTGAGGTTCCTAACCTCAAGCCACAGCACAAAGGTTCTGGGAGCCCTTATGGGGCAGGGGCGGCTCCTTGCCTCATCTCCAAATGAATGCTGAAATGACATTTAGAATCATAACTGTGTTCTCCTCTATAGTCCCAACATTTGCTATTTTTCTCCATAGGAAAAAATATGTACACATTAAAAATTCATAGTTATATGAATTGTGAAACATAGCAATGATTTTATTTGTTTTGTAGCAGTGCAAAATAGACAAATACTTATAAAGATAGAAAATAAAATCACAAAAACAAACAAAAATGATGAACAATAACACAACTACCAATAATGCTTTAATTGCACCATCACATCCACATAAACCTGTTTATTCATTTCCATACCATACATCTTAGACATACTTTGTTTTTGCTTTCCTCTTTTCTTTAATATTTAGACATTTTATCTAGCTTGTTTGTAAATGTGATATACTTTCTAAACAGCTATAATTATTTTGAAACAAACAAAATCAGAAGCTTCTAATAAAAAAGTTCCTAGAAAATTAGGATACATGAATAAGTAATATATATTTGAAACTATTGCTTTTGGAGTCAAAACGAACTTTGCGATGGAACTGTTAGAGATAAATGATATTGCAGGTGCACCTGGGTGGCTCAGTGGGTTAAAGATCCTACTCTTGATTTTGGCTTAGGTCATGATCTCACAGTTCATGGGATCAAGCCCCACCCCAGGCTCTGCACTGACCACACAGAGCCTGCTTGGGATTCTCTCTCTCCCCGTCTCTGTCTGTCCCTTCCCCACTTGCTCTCAATCTCTCTCTCTCTCTCTCTCTCTCTCTCTCTCTCTCTCTCTCTCTTTCTCTCTCTCTCTCTCAAAATAAACATTTTTTTTTAATGATCTTATTTCAGGGTTGCCTGGGTGGCTTAGTCAGTTAAGTATCCAACTTCAGCTCAGGTCATGATCTCACAGTTCGTGAGTTGGAGCCCCATGTCAGGCTCTGTGCTCACAGCTCAGAGCCTGGAGCCTGCTTCAGATTCTGTGTCTTCCTCCCTCTCTGCCCCTCCCCCGCTTGCACTCTGTCTCTGTCTCTCTCAAAATTAAATAAAACATTAAAAAAATGATTTAATTGCAAAAAACATATCAAAGGAGTTGGAAGAAACCTAAAATTCAGAGTTGAAAAATATTTGTTGGGAAATGGTGTTTACTGTTAAAAGAGTATGATGAGTCTATTTCATTTGTAAACAAAAGCACTTTTTTTCATTTGTTGGAAATGAGGGGTAAGAAAAAAATATTTTTATTTACAAGCTCACAGGTTGATTTGAACAATTTTCTAGGCAGAAAAATAATAGTATCCAAATAATACAGAATGTGTGAATGATTGTTTCCCTTACCTCAATAGAGTTCATGCAACAAACGACGGGGCAACAGTGGAATGGCTGTCAATTAGTATCAGAGGTTCTCATAAAGCATCGAAGATTATCTTAATTAAAGAGAGCATTTCAATTTTAGTTTTATTGGGAAGATGACTGAGACCAATCTCAACAGAGATACAAGATTTTATCTGCAGTAAATCATAGTTGATTTTAACATAATTGAGCAGGCAGAAATGTAATAGTACTGATAACATGAGTGGAACATTTAATAGTTTCCCCAAAGTTTATGAAGTGAGATAGAAGACCTTTATATATGCACTGCCATGATCACCATTTAATTTGGATGAGATTCTATCACCGAGTAGAACTCCAAAATTCTGTGAATATTGATAATTCTTTCAACAACAGTATTCAGATACCTGCAAAGAGATTGGCAATATTTCAATACATTATAATCCAGGCAAACATAATATATTGAAGAACCTATGCAGCTTATAAAAATAGGTTGAACGGCATGTTAACAGACACTGCAGCCCTGTCTCAAAAATTTCAATATATATTGAAATATTGGAAGTGGCATCAATGAATATTTCAGATACACAGGTGGCTGGTGAATTAAATTGTTTGCTGAATTTGCTTTCCAAATGAGAAATTGTTAGATCTCTAAAGAAATTAGCACATGTTAAGTACAAGGGACTTCAAAATAAAGCTATTTTTATTTAAAACTGAAATAATTCTGTACCATTTATCATCTTATAAAAATGGTGAATATTTCAAAACAATGTGTGACAGCAGATAAGAAACTATACTTTCTGACTTCCTTTGTATTTATTTATTTATTTTTAATATGGAATTTATTGTCATGTTGGTTTCCATACAACACCCCAGTGCTCATCCCAACAGGTGCCTGCCTCAAAGCCCATCACCCACCCTCCCCTCCCTCCCACCCCCAATCAACCCTCAGTTTATTCTCAGTTTTTAAGAGTCTCTTATGGTTTGGCTCCCTCCCTCTCTTTTTTCTTTTTTTTCCCTTCCCCTCCCCCATGGTCTTCTGTTAAGTTTCTCAGGACCCACATAAGAGTGAAAACATATGGTATCTGTCTTTCTCTGTATGGCTTATTTCACTTAGCATAACACTCTCCAGTTCCATCCACGTTGCAACAAAAGACCATATTTCATTCTTTCTCATTGCCAAGTAGTATTCCTTTGTATATATAAACCACAATTTCTTTATCCATTCATCAGTTGATGGACATTTAGGCTCTTTCCATAATTTGGCTATTGTTGATAGTGCTGCTGTAAACATTGGGGTACAAGTGCCCCTGTGCATCAGCACTCCTGTATCCCTTGGGTAAATTCTTAGCAGTGTTATTGCTGGATCATAGGGTATATCTATTTTTAATTTTTTGAGGAACCTCCACACTGTTTTCCAGAGTGGCTGCACCAGTTTGCATTCCCACCAACAGTGCAAGAGGGTTCCTGTTTCTCCACATCCTCGCCAGCATCTATAGTCTCCTGATTTGTTCATTTTAGCCAGCATCTATAGTCTCCTGATTTGTTCATTTTAGCCACTCTGACTGGTGTGAGGTGGTATCTCGGTGTGGTTTTGATTTGTATTTCCCTGATGAGGAGTGACATTGAGCATCTTTTCATGTGCCTGTTGGCCATTTGGATGTCTTCTTGAAAGAAGTGTCTATTCATGTTTTCTGCCCATTTCTTCACTTGATTATTATTATTATTTTTTTTTTTTGCATGTGGAGTTTGGTGAATTCTTTATAGATTTTGGATACTAGCCCTTTGTCCGATATGTCATTTGCAAATATCTTTCCCCATTCCATCAGTTGTCTTTTAGTTTTGTTGATCATTTCCTTTGCAGTACAGAAGCTTTGTATCTTCATGAGGTCCGAATAGTTCATCTGACTTCCTTTTTAAAGCCTTGTTTGAGATTTGAAAAAAACTTCAAAAGGAATAACATTTCTAAAATATTTTACAATATTTTTTCTTACTTCATCAGAATATGATACAACACATATTCATATTTCTGAATGCTCTACATGGGATGAAAATGTAGTTTGAATAATAATCACATGTGTATAAAAACTGTATAGACTTCATGTCTTTTATAGACTTAAAAAAACTTACGTAAGTTTTGCCTTTTTCATGGGACATGATCAATGATGCTCTTTGCTTTTGAGAGCTGTTGCATGTTGTGTTGTCTTGATGAATCTCGACATCTGCACAAAATGTTCATTTTCTACTTTGTGTTGCAGAAAAATACTATTCCCCACTACAAAGACAGAAGAGAGGGTCAGTGGTCTGGAACTGAGGATTCTCGAGTAGAAATTGGCAACCAATTTATCTAGCTTGAACGGCTCTCTCTTCCTGGAGGAAAAAAATTGCAACATCAGTTTGGACAGGGATAATACAGTATTTTCCAAAACTTAATCATAAACATTTTACACCACATTTACTTCATATACTATCCTATTTAAATTTCCAACTTTTAATGATAAGTTTGAAATCTTCTGCTCCATTTTTGGTTTTATGCAATGTTGGCTTTTTTCAAGACAATGTGCTGGAATTAACATGTTATTTCATGAAAATAATACATTATTATTCAAGATAATCAATTTGAAAAATTTCAACATAAACTGCTCACAAAGCTACTTGCTTATTAGTGGTTATTCATGGAGAAATTTTTCTCTACCTGTCTGTATAATCTGCAATCTCAATTACCATTTCAATAATGCTACACTTTGGGTCTAATAATTAAAACTTTGGCAGCCCAAGCATTTCCAACTTCTGTATGCCATTTGTTCTGTTATGGACTAATTTGTGTCCTCTAGAAATTCATACGTTGAAGCCCTAATCCCCAATGGGACTATATTGGAGGTAGGGCCTTTAAAGAAGTAACTAAGTTTGAATGAGGTAGTAACAGTGGGGCCCTAATCCAATATAGCTGGTATCCTTAAGAGAAAGAGATACAAGGGGTGTGAGTGCACAGAGAAAAGGCCATCTGAGGACACAGTGAGAAGACAGCCAAAGAGAGAGGAGAGAGGAAGCCAAACAGAGAGGCCTCAGGAGAAACCAAACCTGCTAACACCTTGACCTTGGACTTCTAGCCTCTAGAACTATAAAAGAATAAACGTCTGTTGTTTATGCCTCCTAGACTGATATTTTGTTATAGTAGCTCTAGCAAACTAATCCATGTCCCAACAAGTGCTAACCTCATTTTCTGTTCATTGGACTTCTATTACATGCCTGATTTATATAAGTAAATATTTCTTACCTATTTCTTATAGATATTCCCAACTGTAAAATGGGAATGCATACACCAAATAAGTGGGCTATTCATAAACTTAATAATTAGACATTTTGTCTCAATCTAGATAAATTATAATTGTTTTGAAATCAGTCTTCTTCAATCACTTCTTTTATTGCCTTAACTAGGTGTTACAGAATCAAAATCTATTCACCAGGTGTATATTTTCCCAACATATGGATTGAGTTCACAAGACATCTTGGACATCTCAGGCAAAAAAAAAATACTAAAAATTATTCTGAGTCTTGTTTTGTCTTGTATCTCTATCATGGAGTATATTTGAAGCAATTTCTCTTGGTATTCCAATTTGGGATTTGTTATCTCTGAGCTAGCCGGAAGTATCTTCACATTTTTCTCTAATATGCCCATGTAGTTTCATTTCACAACACAAAGATAAAAAATAAGGGAAAGAACTTTATTTGATATACAGTACAGAGAAAGGAAACTACAGAAATACCTTCCTCTCACTCCCATTGATAAACTTCAATTCATTTTTCCCATATTTGGTCCCAAAGCAGGCTACCCTTATGTCAATGGCACTTCCCCTCCTAAGATGGAAGTTGTCAATAATAGAGTTTTTAAAAAATGTTTATTTATTTTGAGAGGGGGGGGGAGTAGAGAGAGGGGTGGGGGGAGAGAATCCCAAGCAGCCTCCATGCTGTCAGCACAGAGCCCTAGCAGGGCTCCATCTAATGAACTGTGAGAACACCTGAGCCAAGGTCAACAGACACTAGGGGAGGAGCCAAGATGGCAGAATAGCATGGAAGTTTTTTGTGTGTCGCGCGTCCATGAAATACAGCCAGACCAACACTAAACCATCCTGCACACCTACAAAACTGATCTGAGGATTAACACAACAATCTGCACAACATGAAACACAGAATTAAGCAGGTACGTGGTGTGGAGAGGTGAACTCGGGGAGAGAGAAGCCACGGAGGGCAGGGAGCCACTTTTGTGTGCAGAGTGAGGATGGAGATGAGGAGGGAGGCGGGTGGAGAATACAGGAAACGCACCCCTCCCCAAAAGGAGCTGGAGAGAAAGTGGAAAATTGGAAACAGCCACAGGGACTGAACTAAAAAGGGAGAAAGGAGAAACGAGACAGTTTAAATTCCATTAAGACTGTAAACAAGGGGGGCTCAGAGTCTGAAACTCTGCAGCTTGATACCTGGAGTTGCTCTGGTGGGAAGGGTGAATCTCCAGGAGCAGAGTGGGGTCTGGGAGGTTCTCAGGCCACACGGGAGAAGCGGTTCCACTGCTGGAAGGACATTAGGTGGAGGCTGTGAGGCCACCTGGTCCCAGCAGACCCCAGAGAATGGCCACATTTGCTGGTGCTGGAACAATGTTGTTGGGGGTAAAGCCTGGTGCCAGATGTACGTTGTGATTTTCCAGAATCCCTGAGGCACTGCTGCTACACTGTCTTGTGAACTTTTTCTGGGGTGGGCTGGCACCTGGCCACAGTCTCTGGGCATCAGCAGCAGCATGGTCCCACAAGCGCTCATGGGTGCAATCTCAAATGGATGCTGTAGTGTCAATGATGGATGAGCAGAACAGAGAATTAGCTATATGGAGGACAAACTTATGGAGAATAATGAAGCAGAAAAAAAGAGGGACATTAAGGCAAAAGAGCATGATTTAAGAATTAGAGAAATCAGTGACTCATGAAAAAGGAACATCAGAATCATAGGGGTTGAGAGAGAGAAATAGGGGTAGAAGGGTTATGTGAACAAATCATAGCAAAAAACTTTCCTAACCTGGGGAAAGACACAGACATCAAAATCCAGGAAGCACAGAGGACTCCCATTAGATTCAACAAAAACTGACCATCAACAAGGCATATCATAGTCAAATTCACAAAATACTCAGGCAAGGAGAGAATCATGAAAGCAGCAAGGGAAAATAAGTCCTTAACCTACAAGGGAAGACAGATCAGGTTTGCAGCAGACCTATCCACAGAAACTTGCACTACAGTTTTTTTAGTTTCTATATTGTTTATTTCTGCTCTGATCTTTATTATTTCTCTTCTTCTGCTGGGCTTAGGCTGCCTTTGCTGTTCTGCTTCTAGTTCCTTTAGGTGTGCTGTTAGATTTTGTATTTGGGATTTTTCTTGTTTCTTGAGATAGGCCTGGATTGCAATGTATTTTCCTCTCAGGACTGCCTTTGCTGCGTCCCAAAGCGTTTGGATTGTTGTATTTTCATTTTCGTTTGTTTCCATATATTTTTTAATTTCTTCTCTAATTGCCTGGTTGACCCACTCATTCGTTAGTAGGGTGTTCTTTAACCTCCATGCTTTTGGAGGTTTTCCAGACTTTTTCCTGTGGTTGATTTCAAGCTTCATGGCATTGTGGTCTGAAAGTAAGCATGGTATAATTTCAATTCTTGTAAACTTATGAAGGGCTGTTTTGTGACCCAGTATATGATCTATCTTGGAGAATGTTCCATGTGCACTCGAGAAGAAAGTATATTCTGTTGCTTTGGGATGCAGAGTTCTAAATATATCTGTCAAGTCCATCTCATCCAAAAAACTGTAGAGCAGATCAACGAAACCAAGAGTTGGTTTTTTGAAAAAATAAACAAAATTGACAAACCTCTAGCCAGGCTTCTCAAAAAGAAAAGGGAGATGACCCAAATAGATAAAATCATGAATGAAAATGGAATGATTACAACCAATCCCTCAGAGATACAAACAATTATCAGGGAATACTATGAAAACTTATATGCCAACAAATTGGACAACCTGGAAGAAATGGACGAATTCCTGAACACCCACACGCTTCCAAAACTCAATCAGGAGGAAATAGAAAGCTTGAACAGACCCATAACCAGCGAAGAAATTGAATCGGTTATCAAAAATCTCCCAACAAATAAGAGTCCAGGACCAGATGGCTTCCCAGGGGAGTTCTACCAGACGTTTAAAGCAGAGATAATACCTATCCTTCTCAAGCTATTCCAAGAAATAGAAAGGGAAGGAAAACTTCCAGACTCATTCTATGAAGCCAGTATTACTTTGATTCCTAAACCAGACAGAGACCCAGTCAAAAAAGAGAACTACAGGCCAATATCCCTGATGAATATGGATGCAAAAATTCTCAATAAGATACTAGCAAATCGAATTCAACGGCATATAAAAAGAATTATTCACCATGATCAAGTGGGATTCATTCCTGGGATGCAGGGCTGGTTCAACATTCGCAAATCAATCAACGTGATACATCACATTAACAAAAAAAGAGAGAAGAACCATATGATCCTGTCAAGCGATGCAGAAAAGGCCTTCGACAAAATCCAGCACCCTTTCTTAATAAAAACCCTTGAGAAAGTCGGGATAGAAGGAACATACTTAAAGATCATAAAAGCCATTTATGAAAAGCCCACAGCTAACATCATCCTCAACGGGGAAAAACTGAAAGCTTTTTCCCTGAGATCAGGAACACGACAAGGATGCCCACTCTCACCGCTGCTGTTTAACATAGTGCTGGAAGTTCTAGCATCAGCAATCAGACAACAAAAGGAAATCAAAGGCATCAAAATTGGCAAAGATGAAGTCAAGCTTTCGCTTTTTGCAGATGACATGATATTATACATGGAAAATCCGATAGACTCCACCAAAAGTCTGCTAGAACTGATACAGGAATTCAGCAAAGTTGCAGGATACAAAATCAATGTACAGAAATCCGTTGCATTCTTATACACTAACAATGAAGCAACAGAAAGACAAATAAAGAAACTGATCCCATTCACAATTGCACCAAGAAGCATAAAATACCTAGGAATAAATCTAACCAAAGATGTAAAGGATCTGTATGCTGAAAACTATAGAAAGCTTCTGAAGGAAATTGAAGAAGATTTAAAGAAATGGAAAGACATTCCCTGCTCATGGATTGGAAAAATAAATATTGTCAAAATGTCAATACTACCCAAAGCTATCTACACATTCAATGCAATCCCAATCAAAATTGCACCAGCATTCTTCTCGAAACTAGAACAAGCAATCCTAAAATTCATATGGAACCACAAAAGGCCCCGAATAGCCAAAGGAATTTTGAAGAAGAAGACCAAAGCAGGAGGCATCACAATCCCAGACTTTAGCCTCTACTACAAAGCTGTCATCATCAAGACAGCATGGTATTGGCACCAAAACAGACACATAGACCAATGGAATAGAATAGAAACCCCAGAACTAGACCCACAAACGTATGGCCAACTCATCTTTGACAAAGCAGGAAAGAACATCCAATGGAAAAAAGACAGCCTCTTTAACAAATGGTGCTGGGAGAACTGGACAGCAACATGCAGAAGGTTGAAACTAGACCACTTTCTCACACCATTCACAAAAATAAACTCAAAATGGATAAAGGACCTCAATGTGAGACAGGAAACCATCAAAACCTTAGAGGAGAAAGCAGGAAAAGACCTCTCTGACCTCAGCCGTAGCAATCTCTTACTCGACACATCCCCAAAGGCAAGGGAATTAAAAGCAAAAGTGAATTACTGGGACCTTATGAAGATAAAAAGCTTCTGCACAGCAAAGGAAACAACCAACAAAACTAAAAGACAACCAACGGAATGGGAAAAGATATTCGCAAATGACATATCGGACAAAGGGCTAGTATCCAAAATCTATAAAGAGCTCACCAAACTCCACACCCGAAAAACAAATAACCCAGTGAAGAAATGGGCAGAAAACATGAATAGACACTTCTCTAAAGAAGACATCCGGATGGCCAACAGGCACATGAAAAGATGTTCAGCGTCGCTCCTTATCAGGGAAATACAAATCAAAACCACACTCAGGTATCACCTCACGCCAGTCAGAGTGGCCAAAATGAACAAATCAGGAGACTATAGATGCTGGAGAGGATGTGGAGAAACGGGAACCCTCTTGCACTGTTGGTGGGAATGCAAATTGGTGCAGCCGCTCTGGAAAGCAGTGTGGAGGTTCCTCAGAAAATTAAAAATAGACCTACCCTATGACCCAGCAATAGCACTGCTAGGAATTTATCCAAGGGATACAGGAGCACTGATGCATAGGGCCACCTGTACCCCAATGTTCATAGCAGCACTCTCAACAATAGCCAAATTATGGAAAGAGCCTAAATGTCCATCAACTGATGAATGGATAAAGAAATTGTGGTTTATATACACAATGGAATATTACATGGCAATGAGAAAAAATGAAATATGGCCTTTTGTAGCAACGTGGATGGAACTGGAGAGTGTGATGCTAAGTGAAATAAGCCATACAGAGAAAGACAGATACCATATGGTCTCACTCTTATGTGGATCCTGAGAAACTTAACAGGAACCCATGGGGGAGGGGAAGGAAAAAAAAAAAAAAAGAGGTTAGAATGGGAGAGAGCCAAAGCATAAGAGACTGTTAAAAACTGAGAACAAACTGAGGGTTGATGGGGGGTGGGAGGGAGGAGAGGGTGGGTGATGGGTATTGAGGAGGGCACCTTTTGGGATGAGCACTGGGTGTTGTATGGAAACCAATTTGTCAATAAATTTCAGAAAAAAATAAAAAAAAATAAATAAAATTAAAAAAAAAATAAAGAAAGAAATATACAGACAAAAAAAATAAATAAATAAAAAATAAAAAAAAACCTAGAAGAAAAAAAAAAAAAAAAAAAAAAAAAAAAGAAACTTGCAGCCAGAAAGGGGTGGCAGGATATATTCAATGTGCTGAATCAGAAAAATATGCAGCCAAGAATTCTTTATCCATCAAGGCTGTCATTCAAAATAAAAGGAGAGATAAAAAGTTTCCCAGACAAACAAAAATAAAGGAGTTTGTAACGACTAAACCAGCCCTGCAAGAAATTTTAAGGGGGACTCTCTGAGGGGAGAAAATACATATTTATATTTTTTATATATTTATACATTTATATATATATATATACGCCAAATATTTATATATATAAATAAAGTACTCTATCAAGAGATGGAGAAGGGCATTATATCATAATTAAGGGGACTATCCACCAAGAAGACCTAACAATTGTAAACATTTATGTGCCAAATGTCAACACACCCAAATATATAAATCAATCACAAACATAAAGAAACTCATCGATAGTAATACCATAATAGTAGAAGACTTCAACACCCCACTCACAGCAATGGACAGATCATCTAATCAAAAAATCAACAAGGAAACAATGGCTTTGAATGACACATTGGACCAGATGGTCTTAACAGATATATTCAGAACATTTCATCCTAAAGCAGCATAATATACATTCTTCTCCAGTGCACATGGAACATTCTCCAGAATAGACCACATACTGGGACACAAATCAGCCCTCAACAAGTAGAAAAAGATCGAGATCATACCATGCATATTTTCAGACCACAATGCTATGAAACTCAAAATCAACCACAAGAAAAAATTTGGAAAGGTAACAAATACTTGGAGACTAAAGACCATCCTACTAAAAAATGAATGGGCCAACCAAGGAGTTAAAGAGGAAATTAAAAAGTGTATGGAAGCCAATGAAAATGATAACACCACAACCCAAAACCTCTTGGATGCAGCAAAGGTGGTCATAAGAGGAAAGTAGATAGCAATCCAGGCCTTACTAAAGAAGGAAGAAAGATCTCAGGTACACAACCTAACCTTACGCCTTAAAGAGCTGGAAAAAGAACAGCAAATAAAACCCAAAACCAGCAGAAGACCGGAAATAATAAAGATTAGAGTAGAAATTAATGCTATTGAAACCAAAAAAAACAGTAGAACAGATCGATGAAACCAGAAGCTGGCTGTTTGAAAGAATTAACAAAGTTGATAAACCACTAGCCAGTTTGATCAAAAAGAAAAAGGAAAGGACCCATATAAATAACATCAAGAATGAAGAGGAGAAATCACAACCAACACGGCAGAAATAAAAACAGTAAGAGAATATTATGAGCAATTATATGCCAATAATATGGGCAATCTGGAGGCAATGGGCAAATTCCTAGAAACATGTACACTATCATAACCAAAACAGGAAGAAATAGAAAATTTGAACAGACCCATAACCAGTAAAGATACCAAATTAGTAATCAAAAATCTCCCAAAAAACAAGAGTCCAGGGCCAGATGGCTTTCCACGGAATTCTACCAAACATTTAAGGAACAGCTAACACCTATTCTCTTGAAGCTGTTCCAAAAAATAGAAGTTGAAGGAAAACTCCCAACTCTTTCTATGAGGCCAGCATTACCTTGATTCCAAAACCAGACAAAGACCCAACTAAAAAGGAGAACTATAGACCAATTTCCCTGATGAACATGGATGCAAAAATCATCAACAAGATAATAGCCAACCAGATCCAACAATACATTAAAAAAATTATTCACCACAACCAAGTTCAATTTATACCTGGGATGCAGGGCTGGTTCAATATCTGCAAAACAATTAACATGATTCATCACATCAATAAAAGAAAGGACAAGAACCATATGATCCTCTCAATAGATGCAGAGATAGCATTTGACAAAATACAACATGCTTTCTTGATAAAAACCCTCAAGAAAGTAGGGATAGAAGGGGATAGAAGGATCATACTTCAAGATCATAAAAGCCATGTATGAATGACCCAGTGCTAGCATCATCCTCAATGGGGAAAAACTGAGAGCTTTCCCCCTAAGGTCAGGAACAAGATAGGGATATCCACCCTCACCACTGTTATTCAACATAGTATTGGAAGTCTTGGCCTCTGCAATCAGACAACACAAAGAAATAAAAGGCATCCAAATCGGCCAGGAGGAGGTCAAACTTTCACTCTCTGCAGATGACATGATACTCTATATGGAAAACCCAAAAGATTCCACCAAAAAACTGCTAGATTCATGAATTCAGCAAAGTTGCAGGATATAAAATCAATGCAAAGAAATCAGTTGCATTCCTATTCACCAACAATGAAGCAACAGAAAGAGAAATCAAGGAATCAATCATATTTAAAATTTCACCAAAACCCATAAAATACCTAGGAATAAATCTAACCAAAGAGGTGAAAAACCTATACACTGATAACTATAGAAAGCTTATTAAAGAAACTGAAGAAGACATACAAAAAAAGGAAAAAGATTCCATGCTCCTGGATAGGAAGAACAAATCCTGTTAAAATGTTGATACTACCCAAAGCAATCTACATATTCAATGCAATCCCTATCAAAATAACACCAGCATTCTTTACAGAGCTAGAACAAATAATCCTAAAATTTGTATGGAAGCAGAAAAGACCCTGAAGAGCCAAAGCAATCTTGAAAAAGAAAACCAAAGCAGGAGGGATCACAATCCCAGAATTCAAGCTATACTACAAAACTGTAATCATCAAGACAGTATGGTAGGGGCACAAGAACAGACACTCAGATCAATGGAACAGAACCAGAGAACCCAGAAATGGACCCACAAATGTATGGCCAACTAATCTTTGACAAAGCAGGAAAGAATATCCAATGGAATAAAGACAGTCTCTTCAGCAAGTCATGCTGGGAAAACTGGACAGTGACATGCAGAAGAATCAACCTGGACCACTTTCTTACACCATACACAAAAATAAACTCAAAATGGATGAAAGACCTCAATATAAGACAGGAAGCCATCCAAATCCTCGAGGAGAAAGCAGCCAAAAACCCCTCTTATCTTGGCTGCAGCAACTTCCTACTCAACACATCTCCAGAGGCAAGGGAAACAAAAGCAAAACTGAACTACTGGGACCTCATCAAAATAAAAAGCCTCTGCACAGCGAAGGAAACAATCAGCAAAACTAAAAGGCAACCGACAGAATGGGAGAAGATATTTGCAAACGACATATCAGATGAAGGGTTGGTATCCAAAATCTATAAAGAACTTATCAAACTCAACACCCAAAAAAGAAATAATCCAGTGAAGAAATGGGCAAAAGACATGAATAGACACTTCTCCAAAGAAGACATCCAGATGGCCAACCGACACATGAAAAAATGCTCAACATCACTCATCATCAGGGAAATGCAAATCAAAACGACCATGAGATACCGCCTTACACGTGTCAGAATGGCTAACATTAACAACTCAGGCAACAACAGATGTTGGTGAGGATGCGGAGAAAGAGGATCTCTTTTGCATTGTTGGTGGGAATGCAAGCTGGTGCAGCCACTCTGGAAAACAGTATGGAGGTTCCTCAAAAAACTAAAAATAGAACTACCCTATGACCCAGCAATTGCACTACTTGGTATTTATCCAAGGGATACAGGTGTGCTGTTTCAAAGGGACACGTGCACCCCAATGTTTATAGCAGCACTATCAACAATAGCCAAAGTATGGAAAGAGCCCAAAAGTCCATCGATGGATGAATGGATAAAGAAGATGTGATATATATATATATATATATATACACACACACACACACACACACACACACACACACACACACAATGGAGTATTACTTGGCAATCAAAAAGAATGAAATCTTGCCATTTGCAACTACATGGATGGAACTGGAGGATATTATGCTAAGTGAAATTAGAGAAAGACAAAAATCATATGACCTCACTCATATGAGGACTTTAAGAGACAAAACAGATGAACATAAGAGAAGGGAAACAAAAATAATGTAAAAATAGGGAGGAGGACAAAACAGAAGAGACTCATAAATATGGGAAACAAACTGAGGGTTACTGGAGGGGTTGTGGGAAGGGGGATGGACTAAATGGGTAAGGGGCATTAAGGAATCTACTCCTGCAATCACTGTTGCACTATATGCAAACTAACTTGGATGGAAATTTAAAAAAATAAAATTTAAAAACTAAAAAGGAGTCGGACACTTAATTGACTGAGCCAGCTAGGCACCCCTATAATGGACTTTATACTAATGTTCCTTTTGTGTCATGACTTGACTAAGCCTCATCTTCCAATATGATTCTGTTCTAGAGCAAAAGTTAACACACTGCCCTGCAGATCATATCTGGCTGCTGCTTGCTTTTGTAAATACAGTTTTATGGGAACATAGAGCCATTCTTTTATGTTTTGCATGTGGCTATTTTCCTAGCACAGCGGCAGAGCTTAGTAATTGTGACAGAGACTTGGGCTTGCAAAGCTTAAAATGTATACTGTATGGCTTTTGAAATAGAAGTTTGCAGACCTCTGTTTTATGATGAAGATGGGAACTAGAAAGGAGTTGGAAGAATAGAATTGGTTCTCAGAGCATCCTTCAAAAAAATGACTAGACACCACCTGCAAATGACTTCTATAGAACACCACAAGACAGAACATGCAGGATTGGCCTCCCATTGGCCCTTCTACCCCCATATCCCCATATTACTGGTAGAGGCTTATTTCCTGTGAACACCCAGTCTGCCGAAAAAGAGCTCAATTTTTTATTGGTTTAATGACTTTCTCTTATTAGACACTAAGAGATTATTAATAACTTGACTTTAAAACAAGCTGAGCTCTTACTAAAAGTGCTTTTTAACTCAAATCTGAGTCTAAGCACAGACAATATGAATATCGAAACTTAAATATGATTCTGATTTCTTCCTTTACAAAATTAGAGGATTATAACAATACACTTTACAGAATTCACCTTACCTAGACTAATGTTTGTTCCCACTTTCTAACCAAGGGACCAATCTCAAAATTGTAAGAAGCTTCTCAGAAATCAACTGAATAAAATGACTGTACAACAATGGTTAGAATGCAGGGAAGGAAGCCAAGACTTCTGGGTGTTAGAGAAATAAAGCCACATTTGAATGAACTTGAGTTGTATGCATTTTTCTTTTCTACCTGCAATTCCAGCCTCCTTTCATGCCTGAAGCATTAATTTTGCATGCCATAAAGTTTTGAAAGAAAATCTTCGCGAAGCTAAGGGTGTTGAGCATTAATTCATTAAACATTCTGGAAATCACCTGTCCTTATCAAGTCATAAGCCAAGCAGTTCATAAATCTATTACAGTCCGGCAGAGCTAATCAATGAAATCCAAATTGACAATCCAAATTATTAACTCAGTCTATCAGAAGTCTGGGGTTTGTCTTGTGTTTTTCTCTTTCTTTCTTTCTTTCTTTCTTTCTTTCTTTCTTTCTTTCTTCTTTCTTTTCTTTTTTGATGTTGTTTTGTACATGCTTGAACTTAAACACTTACTAAAACTGGCCAAATCTGTGGCAATCTGTAAAGAGGTTGCTGTGGTGGTAGAGTTTTAAATCTACATAAATTGTTACTGAAAACAGCCTGTAGAACAGAAATCTGGAGAGCTAGAGTTAGTATCTACAACAAAGTTAGGCAAAATATATCCCCATATTTTGGGAGAAAAGAGACTGGCATAACTCTGGAAATTATAGGGTCATAAATTTATTATCTTATGAACATATAATGAGAGGAATTTTAAAAGTGTCAAGGCTAGGAAAACTTTTCTGGTTCACCTTTCCTCCCACGATTACCAAAAACAAACAAATAGACAAACAAACAAACAAGTTATTTCAGCTAAAAATCAGCAAACTCAAATATGGCTGTTGAAACCCATAACAAAGTTACTTTAGGAAAAACAGAAACTAAGGAGCAGAATAATCATTCTACAGTCAATGAAGGCAATGCAGAAAGAATATCCATTAACAAGTGAAAATAGCAACCTAATATATTACAAAACACTAAAAAAGAAAGTTAAAAAAATAATAATACAAGCAATGATAGAAGAATATAAACTGGAAACAAAACCCAAAAATTAGATAAGGAAAGAAAAGGAAGATTTGAAAAATACAGATTCCAGGGAACCTGGGTGGTTCAGTCAGTTAAGCATCCGTCTCTTGATTTTGGCTCAGGTCATGATCTCCCAATTCATGGGATGGAACCCAGCATCAGGCTCTGTGCTGACAGGGTGGAACCTGCTTGGAATTCTCTCTCTCTCTCTCTCTCTCTCTCTGCCCTCCCCTACACGCACTCTCTCCCAAAATAAATATAATTTTAAAAAGGGCAGATTTCTTAGAAACAGAGCCTGTTATTTGGATGGATATGATTTCATTGAGAACATGTTTTTAGAAAAAGTGAAATCTGTAAGAGAATAAGGGGAGGTGGGTCAGAAGAGGTAGAACTGTCTAAAATTTCCAAAGATATGATTAATATATGGAAACACAAAATAATCAATGGTAAAATTACAATAATAATACAAGATTTTAAAATTAAACAATATGCTACAAAATCATCTAACAAGAATGAATAACCTTTTAACTACAACAAAACTAATTAGAAGATATAAGGCATCATTTATGAGAACTAATGAAAAATACAAAATAGATAAGAACTATGTTAATCGCTCTCGAAAGAGTCAAAAGTGGAGTTGACTAAAAAGAAAGGGGAAAATAAAGAAACTCACTGGAGTAGCCAACTCATTGTATAGAAAACTCTTTTTTTTAAGTGGTAGCAGTGGTGCTGGCAGTTATTTATTCCTGCCATATCACAGGATACCTCAGTAGTTGATAAGGAATATATTTACCTTTATAGCATTTTCTACTTAAAAAAATGAATGACTCTTGTTCTTCTGTACATGATGACTCATTTTTCTCTTTCTGTTTTCAATATTTTCCTTTTGTCTTTGGAGTTAAAAAGACAGACTATTATGAGTGAAAGTGTAGATCTCTTTTGTTTATCTTCTGTGGAATTTGTTGAGCTTTTGGATGTACCTGTCAATGTTTTAATCAAATTTGGGAAGTTTTTGGACATTATTTCCACTGTCTCCTATCTGTCTGAGACTTCTGCTATCCACATTCTTCCTCCTTCCTTCCCTCCCTCACCCCTGCCCTGTCTTTCTTTATTTCTACTTGCCCAGACTTAATCTTTAAAATCTGTCTCTTTTCTAGTATTTGGCCACTGATGTCTCTACATATTTTTTTTAATTCTTATTTCTACTGTTTTAGCCTGGTTTTCTATGGTCCAACCTTCTGTCTGCATAGCCAACTGGTCAGCTAATGATTTGGGCAGACTTTGCACTTAAATATCTCGTACCTATTTGCCTTGCACTCTCTGTAGATTAATCTGTGTGGAGTCTGGAGAGTATGTTAAAGTTTTAATCCAGTTCTTAAGTTTGTCTTAGCTCTGACCTTTCCCTGGGCTGTCTGAGATCTCCCCAGTGTACGTGTACAATTCTTCAGTTTGCCAGGGATGCATGAAGAACTTATCTCAGCATTTCCATGGTTCTCTCATTTTCAGGATCATGTGACCTCTTGAGACCATAACCTCAATTAGCAAAGCTCTAGGTTTTTCCCATTCATTTCCTAACAAATTCACCACATTTAATTGACAAATCCTGGCCTCCAAATATAGCCCTCCCTTCCTAGGAGCAAATTTGTTGCTTTTTGTGGATAGATCCATGCTTGAAAGCTACAATTCTCAAAGACCAACCACCAGGAAGAGGATAAGAACAACCACAGGCAAGAATGCATACTCCCACTGACTTTATTTAAACCTAGCAGGGTTTTTTTTTTTAAGTTTATTTATTTATTTTGAGAGAAACTGAGACAGTGCGAGTGGGGGAGGGACAGAGAGAGAGAGGGAGAGAGAGAATGTCAAGCAATCCCACCATGGGGCTCAAGCTCAGGAAACTGCAAGATCATGACCTGAGCCAAAACCAAGAGTTGGATGCTTAACCATCTGAACCACCCAGGTGCCCCTAAGCCCTAACAGTTTTTAGAGAATGAATGCTTCTCAATTTATTGCCTGCATTTGGTCGATGTCCATAGCTTGAAATAATTGTTTTTGGCAGTTTTGTTCAGTTTTATATTTGTTTGATTGCTTTATTGCAAAGAGGACTTGCCAATTCTTTATGGTGCCATTACCAGAATTCTTTTGTTGTTTTTTTTAACTGACTTTTAGGTGTGATAATAATATTGTGGTTAGGATTTTAAAGAGTTGGTAGCAGCATGAAATACATACTAAAATACTTATGATGAAATTATATGATACTAGTATTTCTTTAAAATAATTTGTGCCTGGAAAGGTAGGTGAGATATAGCTGGAACAAGGCTGGATGCAAGTTAATAACTGTGGAAGCATAATAATAGGTACCTGAAGATTCATCAGAATTTTCTCTAGTTTTATATATGCCTGAAATTATTCAAGTAAGAAGAATAATTAAATGCTCAGAATCATATTAGGTGCAGCATCAAAAACAGAATGAGACAAATATAACCTGTTCTAATGCCGTATTTTATAGTAGAGTACTACATAGGCAACTTGACTTCTCTTTGCATATTAATTCAAACTCCTTCAAAAAGCAAGCTGTTGGCATACAGAGATGCAAAACGGATGACTAACAGCTCTACATTTGCTTTTCCCTTGTATCAAAAACTCTCATAAATATGATAGTTTTATTTATTGAGTGCTTACTTGTACCAGATACTGTATTTATTTAGCTTTTAGCATATACTGTCAAAGGTCAAAGCTTGGGCTTCAGAGTTTCTGATAAACTTGTGGCTATTTCTTGCTCATCTTCTTTCCTGGAGTTTAGAGAAAACAGTAGAAAATTTAAAACACAATAAGTTCAATTAATAATTGTGAGGGAAGGGTATGAGCACAGCCTGATGCCTGCCCTATGTTCCAGGAAGAACCTTATGCTTTGTACAGGATGTGCTGGCAAGCTCACAAATTGCATTGCACATAGCGAGTCAGACTTCAGCCAGCACACCCCTATTCCCTCTGTATCAAGGCACATGTATGTTTTTCTTGGAACTGCTCGGAACTGCGTACCTCAATGGTCCTCGAGTATGTCTCCAGCCTTCTATGTTTCAGACCCCATGGGGGGAAGGTTGGGGTCCTTGTACTGTGGCACAAAGTGGGGGTCAGGGAGCCACACTGTCCACCTCAGCTATGGAAAGCATCTGTTAGCCATCAGGCACCATTGCATTGCAAGGGGCTGGATCCTATGTACTCTCTCTCTCCTCTTGCTGCAAATGAATACTGTACCCCTTCCATTTGCTGTGCATGTTTTCTGCTCTCAGCAGCCTTTAATTGTACACTCGCTTCTTCCCTGGATGATACTTTACCTACCTTTGGACCCTGACCATATGTGTGTCATATTCTATCCTACAGCATAGTCTGACCACCTACTGAAACAATAATCTTACATTATATCTGTTGTATCCATTAAGGATATTTTTGGGAACTTCGCACTGTTATAGACTGGGACAGGGAAATAAAGTAGGGAAAATATTCTAATATCACTAGAGTGGAGACCCAGAGATTGTTCTAACTTCCTAGAAGACCTCTGGATTTGAAGGGCTTTTCCAAAACTAAAATCAGGGCCACAGAAAAAAAAATGTACACAAAGATATAGGTCCTCAAGGCCTACCTCTGCCTCACTCTATGTATCTGGCTTAATCCTGGGAAACTCTAGGCCTGCGGTATAAAGCATGGTATCCAAGGTATGATATAGACACTGCACGCCAAGGAAACAATTAGCTGTTTGCTGACTTCAGGGCAATACAATGCTTTCAGCACTCATACTGACATGACAGGAAGACTGGGGGACAGCTCTCATGATCACTCATTCATGTGCCAGTTGAATTTCTACCTCTTTCAAAAGAATTCTGCTTCATCAAAGTTCTAAATCTCTCACAACGACTTTGGAAAGAGACATCTGAGAAAATCTTTTTCTCTGCTGACATGGAACATGATTCATCAGACTATATAAGGAGGTATTGTTGACTTTGTGTGACTATCGTGACTTACAGTTTGACACCTCATGGATTGTGGAGTCATTTTAACATTATTACCTCTGCTCATACAGACCTGGAAATTTGTCCATGAAGTAAGCACTTGGATGAAGATATGCCTTTGTGCATCTGACAAGGTCATTCTAAAGAATGGTACCTAAAAGCATGTGAATGGAAGAGTAACGCAGGGAAAGGACTAGCTGGCCTTATCTGAGCAGGGAAACCAGAATCCAAGCCTTCTCTCTGTACGATAACTGATTACCTTTGTCATACTTCACAGAATGAACAAATACTTTCCAATAGCCTTGATGATCGATAATGTGAATTCTGGACTTCAGGTGAGAGAGCACAGAGGAAAGTAAATGGAGGTCAGACCAGCTCAAATTCCTCAATAAATGTATAATCTGCTGCATTTATTTAACCTGGCAACCTGGCACACTGAAATCTTATTATCTTTTTTCTTTTTTTAGTGGGAGAAGAGGATTTATCTTTAACTTCACAGTAATGGGAAGTTAATATCCTTTCTATCAGGGCTTCTGAATTTAAGATTTAACAATCTTTATCTTTTGAAGAGAAGATTATTTTGTTTTTGCTGTATAATCATCCCCAATCACACATTCTTGACTAAGAGCCATCTGAAAGTTTAGGCTAGTTCGTATTTTTTTGATAGTACACGTTGGGCTAGTGGATGCTGTCCAAGAGAAATGAGAAGACATTCTCCACAAGGTGAAACCATTTTCTTTGCATACTGCTGAACAGTCATCATTGCATAAAATATTCAAGAAGAATGAAAATATTTACTTTACTTCTTAATCTATGATATATTCATAATGAGTAAAAATTGCTATTTGTAATATGAGGATCTACCAGCCTTACATGTTATCTTTGGAGTTTACTTAGCTACTTGAAATTAATGCCTCAAACTCTGTTTCTTCAGAGTTCTTTGAATTCTGTGCCAAAACAAAACCTCAATGAGGCTATCTGACAAACTTATCCCCTTACCTGCTCTCATTTTTCTTACAGAATTTGTCACTTTTTAAAAGATGCATGGGGGGCGCCTGGGTGGCGCAGTCGGTTAAGCGTCCGACTTCAGCCAGGTCACGATCTCGCGGTCTGTGAGTTCGAGCCCCGCGTCGGGCTCTGGGCTGATGGCTCAGAGCCTGGAGCCTGTTTCCGATTCTGTGTCTCCCTCTCTCTCTGCCCCTCCCCCGTTCATGCTCTGTCTCTCTCTGTCCCAAAAATAAATAAACGTTGAAAGATGCATGGTTTATATAGATTTTAGCTTTATTGTTTATCATTGATTTTCTGCTCCTCTCTTAGAATGTAAATGTCATATGGGCAAGGATATTTGTCTGTTTTGTTCTCTGATACACCCTCTTTCCATAAAATAATATCAGGCACATAGTAGGTGCTCAATAAATAATTTTCAGTTATTGAAAAGCATCCATGATGCAAATAGTACACAGGTGATTCTCTAATGATCCACAGAGTTGGTTGGCTTTACATAGTAAATATACAAAAGCCACAAAATTTCGAAGTCCAGCTAACCTGACACCTTTAGATTTCCTTGGTATTTCTTATTCATACTAACTTATTCATACTAAGTTTTAAGAGATAGAAAGAGAGCAGAGGAGGGGCACTGAAAGAGGGAGAGAGAATCCCAAGCAGGCTCCATGCTGTCGGCACAGAGCTGGATGCAGGGCTCAAACCCAAGAACCATGAGATCATGACCTGGGCCAAAATCAAGATTCAGATGCTTAACCGACAGAGCCACACATGCACCCCTTTGCTAACAAGACTTTAGACTCTAATTTCAAAAGTATCTCAGTAATGTTTGGATATCCACAGGGTTCTTGGACACCTGTGCTTAAAAACAAATACACCCCTGTTCTCTCACTCTGACCCACTAGTTAAGATGCCTTATCACTGCTCTATGTGTCTTCCTGAGGAAGCTTGAGAAGCTTGTTACCGTGGCCAACATGGCATCCCTAAACTGTGCCATGCTATGTGAGAAGGAAGGGGGTGGATTGCCCTCCTAAACACAAGGCTGAATGTTTCTATCTGTGCTCCAGAGAGGTATACCATTTGAGACCTAATCTCTAGAAACTTATATAAGCACAGCTGTTTAAAACCAACCTAGCATGTCAGACTGGGAATGTGGAATAGCAATATGTCTCACTGAGTCATCTCCATCTTTCTTATCTTTTGTACTCTCATGTATTCCAGATTGCTGAATAATACATTTTTCAGGAAAGAAACAAAAGGCCCCATATTTACCTTTTGCATCACCATTTTGTAGTAGTTGCAAAAATTCCCATTGACCTTGAACTTCATTAAGGCACATTGTAGTTGGACACCCCTGCCTTCCCTATAGCCACCTGGTATGAAGTATGAGTTTAGTTTGGACGTAGAGAACAATTTACAGAGGATGGAGGGATGTATTAGCTCAGGTTCCTATAACAGAATAACATAGTCTGTGTGGCTTACACAACATTTCTCACAGTTCTAGAGACTAGGAAGTCCAAGATCAAGGTGGCTGCAGATCTAGTGTCTGGTAAGAGCTCTCTTCCTGGCTTGGGGATGGCATCTCCTCATAGTATCCTCACCTGATGGAGAATAGACAGAGTCAATCCAAGCAGTTTTGTGTCTTTACAAGGGTACTACTCTCACTCCTGAGAACTCCCCTCTTCTGATCTGATTACCTCTGAAAGGCCCCACCTCCTAATACCCTCATACCTGGGGTTAGGATTCCAACATGAATGGGGTGGGGGGCATAAATATTGTCCACCGCAAGAGGTGTCAACCTACCAATCATAAGTGATGCCGAGCCAAAATATCGTTTTTTAAACCATCTTTTCTTCCTTCAATTCTTTAATTTTCAATAGACATTACAAGTTGTGAATGTCATGCCAAACCATGACGCCTTTTAGCAAAAATTACTGAGTTAGTCATGGGTGTGCAACTATAGGAATGCGAGGCAATGCTAACAGGAACTTGACATACCAAAAACCTAAGACTAAATCATGGAACTCATTTATTGAATGCACACTCACTGAGTGCTTAATATGTGGTGAGGTACCAGACAATTTATGAGACAGTTTGTCCTTGCCCTCACCGATCTCTTTACGGAAGCAACTATGTGTTAGGCAGATAGTAGCTTGTATACATAATACATACGACAACAATCCTGAACGGCAAGAAATAATTCTTTGACCAGTTGTTACTTGGCAGACCCTGTACTAACCCTTTGGAAATAAAAATAAAAAAAAAAAGAATTAGCAATGGTTGCTGTCCATGAAGTATAAATTATATTACACCATCTTCAGTAGTTACTAATAAGGCTGAATGGGTATCAGATTTCTTGACCAAACCCAAAAGTAGTGAATAGGCCTTTTAAAACAAAATTAAAATAAAGTGGAAAGAAAAGATACGGTTCTACAGGGGCGGCTGGGTGGCTCAGTAGGTTAAGTGACTTCAGCTCAGGTCATGATCTCATGGTTCATGGGTTTGAGCCCTGCATCTGGCCCTGTGCTGACAGCTCAGCCCTTGGAGCCTGCTCCAGATTCTGTGTCTTCCTCTCTCTGCTCCTCCCCCACTCAGGCTCTGTTTCTCTCTCTCTCTCTCTCTCTCTCTCTCTCTCTCTCAAAAATAAATAAATAAACATACATACATACATACATACATAAGAAGTATGGTTCTATAAACTTAAAAACTTTGTCATTTTTTTTCCCTGTGAATGTTTTTGAAGCAAAAACAGAAGCTGCAAAGTAAGGCAGGTTGGTATGTGAGAGTCTGAAAAAGCCCTCAATGTTTCCTTTACAATCAGTCATTGAAACCATGAAAAAGCAGAAGTCCATCTCTTAAAGGCATAATAATTTAACTGGAATCGATCACTTAAGGAAGACAAAGTATCACTGAGCCCAAATGTGGCTCTCCACACTGGCTGAACTATCTCCAAAAAAATCCACAAAGGCAAAGGATGAAACTGAATGGATATATATATAGAACCCACAGTCACATGAATCTTCAATCTAGAGACAAAGAACAATTACACAGTCCTGTAAATTATTTAATCACCAGCCTGGAAAGGAAGTGAAGTACTAACCATGCTTCATAACTGAAAACAGAATTATGTAAGGAATCAATTTTTAAAGGGGGGTTGTGTAATTAATATTAGCCACAAACACTCAGTTGAAATGTTGTTGCAAGCTTAGGAATGAAAGTGATATGAGGGACACCTGGGTGGCTCAGTTTGTTGAGCATCTATCTGCCTCTTGATTTCGGCTCAGGTGATGATCCCAGGGTTGTGAGATCAAGCCCCATGCTGGACTCTGTACTGGAGCCTGGTTAAGATTCTCTGTCTCCCTCTGTCCCTCTCCCTTACTTGTGCTCTTTAAAATAAAAAATGAAAGAAAGAAAAAGAAAGAAAGAGGAAGGAAGAAAGAAAAGAAAGAAAGAAAGAAAGAAAGAAAGAAAGAAAGAGGAAGGAAGAAAGAAAAGAGAAAGAGGAAGGAAGGAAGAAAGAAAAGAAAGAAAGAAAGAAAGAAAGAAAGAAAGAAAGAAGAAAAGAAAGAAAGAGAAAAGGAAGGAAGGAAGAAAAGAAAGAAAGAAAGAAAAAGAAAGAAAGAAAAAAATTTTGAAAGGACATGAATTTAATATAAAGAAAGTTTGTGAAAGTGGCGTTATTCTCATTATGATTGCTATTGTTTATTTTGTCAGAAACACAGCTAATTCAAAAATGCCTTGAAAATGTGTTAGCTAAGGCAATTTTTAAGAATAGAAATGTGCGATACAATTTTTAAAAATATATAAATTATAAGTATAAATTATCTTTCAAACCACAGAGAACAGTCAGTATTTATAGGCTAATGAAGTCATTCTTAGTGAAGTCAGTGAAAACAGACACCCAGTCACTTTGGATAAATGCTCCTCCAGGCACTAACGTGACTGATGTTTCTGCAGAATTCTCAGATACGTCACAAAAAGCAGCTCAATGGGCAGTGTGAGCTTTAAGCCGAGAACTAAAATAAATATGCTCAAGATTTTATTCTATTACTGATGTTTCCAAATCAAATATTTCTACGAAAACTGTGTAGGTTGTTGAACTGTCAGGACTCAAACATAAAAAGCCAGCACAAGGTGCGCAAGTCAGAATCACTTAAGCAAAACGGGGATGCCTGGTTCATACCACTTTAATCTACCTTCCGTATCTGGTACTTGTAATTCCAAAGGAAAGTCCGGCTTTAGGTTCTTTTGTCAAAATGGCAGAGCCGCTTTCACAGTGCATTGGGGACTAATTATAGAGCTGTGCACAGAAGTATGAAAGGTTCCACCTGGTCCTTTGAAAGGCCCTCTTGTCCTTGGGTCCGGCCCCCACGGTGAAGCAATGATTTGGTCAGGATTGGTCAAGGCTGGTAGAAAGTTCCCTGTGGGTCCCATTTGCAAGAAGCAGCAGCAGCAGCAGCAGCAGCAGCCATACTCACCAACCTGAAGAAGTACATACAACAGACTAGATAATGTATAAAAATAATGTATACGCCCTCTATCATCAAACCATGAGATGAAACTAAATCTTCCATGCAAACGGTAAACAAGTGCCTGTTACTCCTGTGAACAAACTATGTGCTAGCCACTTCATACAAAGTATCTAGTTTAAATTAATAAGCCTTACTTTAAATAAAATTAATAAGTCTCTACTTTAAATAATCCCAGTTCTTTTAAGATCCACTATGGCAACCATCTGATTCGTGGTCAGATAGTATACTGCTCAGTGTTCTCGAAAAGGACTAAGAGGATCTTATGACCTACCTAGGATGGATTAGATAACTTCCAACTATCTCTTCGGACAGCTAATGGGGTTTTAATATTGTACAAAAAGCAAGCTGTACCCTTTTAACAAAAGGGAACATTAAAAAATAAATATCAAAATCCTAGAACAGCCTCATTGACAGAGAAAGCTCTCAGAATCACAATGACATCTCCCTCAGCTGTCAGAACATCACCAAGTGTCATGAGAGTCTTTTCTCCTTTTAAAAAGAATGCATCATCACAAAGGATTTAATGAAATTACTCTTTCTAAAATTTTATATCATGAAAGAGCCAGAATTTCTTTCATCTCTCTAAAAGAAAAAAAAATCAGTATTCTTTAAAGCTTTCTTTGCTTTACTGGAATCTGTAGAGGAAATCTATCTATCTATCTATCATCTATCTATCTATCTACCTATCTATCTATCTATCATCTGGTCATCTATGGAAAGAGAGAGAGAAAGAGAGTGAAGGAGAGAGGAGGAGGAGAAGGAGAAGAGAGAAAACAAGGCTGTCTGGCTTCATCTACCATTTGCAGAAGCACAGGAATAGTAGGTCAAAGGGAATAAAAAAAAGTATTACCTGGAAGTTCCTAACATATGTTTCAACCAAGTTCCCCATTACATATAGACACTAGGAAAAAAGGTACAACTGAAAAATGCTTCACAATCAAGATTTGTGTATACAACCTTTCTTAACAGAACAGAACATCCATTTAAAGCTTCACACTGAAAGAATATTTTGAAACCTTGTTAATAAGAAATCCATAAATATCTATTAATGTATAAATATCTATACATTAAACAATATCTTTATTTACTCTATATATACATTTGTTTAATATACATTAAATAAAAATATCTTTAATGATGAAAAGAATGTCAAGTTTAGTCCATACCACAGGCAACAGTGTGGTGAGCTACCAGATCAGGAAAGCCTCCTAGAGAAGAATCAGAAATAAATCTTGGTTTGTAGTTGAGTTTTTAACAGTTGGGAGCTGAAGACAGAGATTATAGTTGAAGTTGTGCTTGTAGAATGGCAAAGTTTGCTTGTGGAATAATGTGTAAAGTTATCAAATTACTATGTTGCACAACTGAAACTAAAGTGACATGTGTCAGCTCTACTCAAATTAAAATAATAAAACTGAAAACAAAAACAAAACAAAAGTTTGCTTGTTGAGTTTATTAAACTTTCCTTGCTGTGCCATGAAAATGGAATTGGGCTGACTGAAATATACATTAGTAGCATTTTCTCGAGTGCATCTTAAAGAACCCAGTGGCCTGTTCATAAAAATGTGTTAATGGGGCATGTGGGTGGTTCAGTTGGTTAAGTGTCCAACTCTTTGTTTCAGCTCAGGTCATGATCTCACGGTTTGTGAGATTGAGCCCTGCATCAGGATCTGTGCTGACAGTGTGGAGCCTGCTTGGGAATCTCTCTCTCTCTCTCTCTCTCTCTCTCTCTCTCCCTCTCCCTCTCCCTCTCCCTCTCCCTCTCCATCTCTCTCTCTCTCTCTCTCTCTCTCTCTCTCTCTCTCTCTCTCTCTTTCTCTCTCTCTCTGTCTCCCTCTCTGCCCCTCCCTCTCTGTCTCTTTCTCAAAATAAATAAATATATAAGCTTAAAAAAAGATCATTTCTTCATCTTCTAGTAAATGAAGGCACATCTTTACTAGATACATTCCATCAGATTTTTTGTATTGCTTGAATATGCAACCATTATCCATTCAATAAACAAAAAACAAAACAAAAAACCCTTCTGAAAGTCTGTCACTAAGAAAGTTTATGCTCCCTTTTATTACAAAAAGGAATATATATGTAATTCTTCACATTTCCCTTTATTGCTTATTCAGCTTACTCTTAATCCCACTAATTAGAGTGATTACACTGTTTAGAGGAAGCACCTCTAAACAATCCCTTGCTCAACTACTGTGATTTGATAGATGCTTCTTGAGGTCCTAATGATTACAATTCCTTTATCTGCTTCCTGACTTAAATGATGTTGTTGGAAGTTTTATTTACCTCTCTTTTTAATCCCGCAAGACACAATTATTATTCTTTTATAAAACCAAGGTTCATCAAGATAAAACCAACATTGACTGCTTTACTCCCTCTTTCATCTCAGCCCTTGCATCTGAAATAATTTTTCTTCTGAAGCAATTCCTTGGGATTCATTAGGATTCTCCAGTCTTTTTAATTATTTATCCTTCTGAAACTATGACTATATGTGTACTGAACTCAATTTATTTTAATTCTATTTGTATTCTATCACTTTTCCTCACTATGTGACATTCTGGGTAGATTCTTCTGACCTGTCTTCCAGCTCATGATTTTTTTTTTGATATTTCAAAATGGCTGACATATTTACCCATTTTAAATATTAGGTATAGTTTTCATTTCCAGAATTTCTATCTAAAAAATTATATAATGTTTTCTTATAGATACAGGCTTGTTGCTTGCTTTTAGTTTTTGAATGTAGAAAAAAGATTTGTTTTATCATTTTTTAACACTTCCAATATTGGAAGTGTTTTGTGTTTATTTCTGCTTCTATTGTTTCTATTGCTTCCCATGTGTGGTGCTTTGCTTCATTGTAGGTTCATAGCTTGAGAGGTTTCTTTGGCAAAAACTAGAAGATGTAAATATGGTCTGTGTATCTGTAGGAAGTATTTCTAGTGATTACAGCTTCCCAGTGATGATGTCCACCCACCCCACACTCCAGTCATCTGGGTTCAGTGTCGAAGAGTCTTTCCTTCATGCCCCAAATACCACCGAAACTTAGTTTCAATCGCAAGATTTGACAGCATGTCCTCAGCACAAAAACTGTCCCCAAACCCCACTTTCATCCCACCTTCATTTAGATTTTGGCTTGATAATTCCTTACTCTATTATCAGTTCTTCAATACCTTAAAAACTATTTAAAAATATATTTTATGAAATATTTTTAATTGTTTTCTGTAGGTTGCTTTGTCTAAATAAGGTAGTTTACCATTAGATTGGAAGGGGAATTTCTAACACTGACATTATAAAAGCAATATGATAAAGACTAATTTTAGAACAACATGCACTGAAGTTCTTATAGGCATTTTGCATTCATTTTCTACATGCCTCACAGTGTTCGATTTCACCAATTGAGATTATCAAGCAAAATAGATGTGTTATTTTTAGTCCTACCAAATAAATCAAAATACTCAAGTTTATGAACACACAATTGATTATTTAGATAGTGAAAATATAATAATTTGTATACCATTGCTTGTATCAGATAAACAGAGCTATAATCTAAATTGAGAGGAGAAGGTGTCCTTCATACCGTAGTAGACACCTCTGTTTTTTAAATTAGCACAATTGAGAAATGAAGACATCGCAGGTATTTCACAAAAGAAATACTGACAAACCTAAAATTTAAGTTCTGGGTTCACCATACAATATGCTTAGATAAGCACATCTTTAAGTGAAACTTAACATTAATGTGGACCTTCTCACAGTAATCGTTACTAGATAATGCATAAGGTTATTCTATCCAGATCCCAGTGTGAAAGAAATAACCTGTCACTATGAGTTGAGCAGACAAATGCTCATCAGATTAATCATGCTCATCAGACAGTAAGTGAGGTAGTAACAAATCTTGCCTTGACTTGGGATAGTCATGATCATTATTTGGCATGTGATTAGGCTTTATCCAGAAAATTATAGCTCCCTATCAATTTAGTAAGGAAAACAGAATCTATTGAAAAGAGAAAAAATGGCAGAGGTTACCCTACAGAAAATATGAGAAAGACTATTTAATCCAGTAGTAGGCCAATTTATTTTAACTTTACAGCCCACTGTGCATTGTCTTGGAGAGAATTAAAAATACATGGTTCCAACTCTGTTTTCTTAGTAATTAAGATAATTTCAGAGAATGATTAAATATGGTGTAAAGAAAATAAAAAAGAGCCCTGTTCGAGAGAGCCACAGAGGTAGGGAGACAGGGAGAAAGCTTGTGGATTTAGCTATAGGAATCCTGGAAAGTCTATCTAAAGAGGTAACATTTGGGCTGAGGCTGCAGTGACATGGAGGAAACAGCCACACAGAAATTAACTTGGATATTAAATGGACACCACTTGCCCTAGGAACTTGCTTATGCTGCATAGACCTCTTTTTTCTAAGCCAGTGTCCCATGTCCCCCTGTCCTCTTAGATCAGAGGAGAAAATAACACCTCAGGAGAACAATAGTGAGAGGAAGCCAGCGAAAGGAGAAGCCATTATTTTCACATATGCAAGGGCCCATAGAAAAGTTAAATCCTTATGGGAGAGCACAGACTTGAAAAAGGAATACAAAAAGAGCTAGAAGCATTTTTAATAAGTCCTATGTAGAGAAGTAAAGGAACTAGAAATGTTAACCTTCTAAAGGTTTCAGAAGGCTGAAATACACTGTCAAGCAGGTATAATACCAGCCGGAGTAGGATGGCCAGGTGTTCTCTTTATTTCAAAGGTACTTGTGTTTGCAGTGGTGCATGAGGGACAGACATGAGGACAAGTAACCTAGGTAGAGTCTGCCTAGACTTTTACAAATAAAAATACTTGTGTTTCTTTTTAAAACTTTTACCAGAATCCTCTCCAACTAAAAACTTTTAGCCATCTCTTTTAACATGTATTTTTATCCCAGGAGTTTGTGTCAAAAGTCATGAAGTTCTCTCTGACCTTTCTGAGGCCAGGCACAGAGGCTTCCTGTGAGAACACCGTGGTGAAATGGTGCTTTTAGATTCATTTTTAAAAGATGTACACAGAATTCAGGAATGGGCTAAACAGAGCCAGCTTCAAATGTAGGTTACATCAATTTCTATCTTGGTAACTTTGGGCAAGTTACTTAACCTCTCTGGGCTTCATTTTGTCATCTGAAAATGTGACTAGTAATAATATTTATTTCAAAAGCGTTTTCTGAAGTAAAGAGAAAATAATGCATATAAAAGCCCCTGCTTGTGGGGTATGCTATCATCTGCTAGGAAATAAATTAAACTTCCAGGAGAGACAAGACCATGAGAGAGGCTATCACATTTTAATCTGTTCAAATACTTTCATTAAAAAAGAGCAACTAGGGGTGCCTGAGTGGCTCAGTCAGTTGAGCTTCTGACTTCGGCTCAGGTCGTGATCTCAGCTCATGAGTTCGATCCCCATATTGGGTTGTGTGTTAACAGCTCGGAGACTGGAGCCTGCTTCAGACTCAGTCTCATGTCTCTCTCTGCCCCTCCCCTGCCCATGCACTGTCTCTCTCTTTCTCTCAAAAATACGTAAACATAAAAAAAATTTTTAAAAATAGAGCAACTAGGATAGCAAAGGAAAATACCTATGGACATTTTCACCAAAATTAGATGAAAAATTTTCCCTAACCCCAGAGGACAAATTTGTGAGGACAATTTACTTGCATGGTTTAGCATCCACCAGGAGGAGGAAAAACACGTTGCTCAAGAGCTCTGGAATCCAGAAATGGCCAGCAAGTACCCTAAAAAATGAGGAATCACCATGGGTTGAATTCTTAGCAAGTAGATCAAAGAACAAACTGAGAAACAGAGGGAAACATAAAGCTTTGAAAGAATAATATTAATCAAAAACCAAAAAGCTTGGAAATGAGATTATTAAACAATAAGGCGGGGAGGGGGTTCCCTGGGTGGCTCAGTCAGTTAAGTGTCAACTTCAGCTCAGGTCATGTTCTCACGGTTCATGGGTTCGAGTCCGGCTTCAGGCTCTGTGCTGACAGCTCAGAGCCTGGAACCTGCTTCAGATTCTGTGTCTCCTTCTCTCTCTGCCCACCCTCTCTCCCTCAAAAATAAACACTAAAAAAATAATTAAAAATAATAAGGGAATCATAAGGAGAGTTGACAAAACTTAGGAAAACCTTAAGAGCAAACAAAAGGAGAGGAATTGCATTCAGCAGTGAGTATAGAATTGCAAAAACAGACAAAAACACACCTTAGAAATATTCAAAGATTTATTTCCTTCCAGTGGGAAATCTGGACTAGGCTTGTACAGCACTGCCATTGTATCCTTAGAAATCTAACTTCTTTCTGGTCCACTAGCTTTAGCAAAGGATTGTCATTCAAATTCAAGGTCATTTAAGTCATCTGGACTCTGAGGCTCCAGTCCCTGTCTTTATTTCAGGCTGAAAGTAGGGGAAGTGACAACTAGGTCCATAGTAGCTGAATCTTCCCCATTTTAAAATTTTTCCCAGTGGGTGTTGTATGGAAACCAATTTGACAATAAATTATATTAAATTTTTTTTTTCCCAGAAAGTCAAGCCAACTTTTTTATTCATGTCTCACTGATCAGATCTTGGTTATTTAACCACCCTATCTGCAAAGGAGTCTAGGAACGTCATTTTTTTTTTAATTGAGCACATTGCTGTCCTCCCCCAACAAACCAGAGTAAAGAAGTGGCAAAGTGACAAGAAACTAGCAGTGCTCAATTCTCAGCAAATGTCAACTCCTTTCTCAGGCAAGAACTACAGATCAATGCCTGACCAGAGTAGTGGGTAGCTAATCCAGAAACCTATTTATTTTTTGGACTTGTGCTGGAAACCACAAGTATATCACAGACTTCCCAACTTGGTGAAGTAGCACTTGGGCAGAGTAGGAAAATGAATGTGCAGTTGACTTAGAATTAGATGCTGAACCGGGTCAGGTTTGTCCTGCAGTCCCTGCCTGTGTGCATTTTCTCTCATCCTTAGCTTCCTCGGGCAGTCAATCCTTAGTATTCAAAGATTCCATATTTGAGAATTTGCCTCAATTTTAACATTTATTTGCAACCCCAAAATTAATCCTTATGGGGCTTCCGTTAAATTCATTCGCAGACATGTGCAGAGCAAAGTTCTAGTTACCTGACTTGCGTGTTCACACCTGACTTTTAAAAAGTTGTCCTAGGGGCGCCTGGGTGGCTCAGTCGGTTAAGCGTCCGACTTTGGCTCAGGTCACAATCTCGCGGTATGTGGGTTCGAGCCCCGCGTCGGGCTCTGTGCTGACTGCTCAGAGCCTGGAGCCTGTTTCAGATTCTGTGTCTCCCTCTCTCTCTCTCTGACCCTCCCCCGTTCATGCTCTGTCTCTCTCTGTCTCAAAAATAAATAAATGTTAAAAAAAAAATTAAAAAAAAAAAAACAAAAAAGGTTGTCCTCTGCCATCTCATTTCAGCTTTCTCATAATATAAACACGTATCCACTTTTCGGTCTTTACTGCCACTTCTTTCTCATTTTTGTTGGTGTTTTATTGTTTAAATGACTCCAACTATGCTGCTGAAGTGCTGTCTTGTGTTCCTAAGTGGAAAAGGGCTGCTATGTGCCTTATGGAGAAAATACCTCTGGCAGATAAGCTTCATTCAGGCATGACTTATAGAGTCATTGGCCATGGGTTCAATGTTAATGAGTCAACAATATATGTTAAATGGTGTCCTTATAAACAGAAACACGTAGAACAAGGTTATGGATTGCTTAGTTGATAAAAATGTTGTTACCAGAGGCTAGAAACTTAATCCTGTATGTCCCAGAGATGGCTCAGTATTCACAAATTCAGTGTTTGTGGCAACTTTATAGGACATCAACTACCAAGAATAATGAGAATTGGCTGTATGTCTCTACTTCTTTACACTGTAACTTTGTGGAGAGAAGCTCAAAGGAACATTCTCAAGCCAGTCAGCAGACTCCACAGTAACATGTTACACTAAAGACTATTCAATATCCTATACAAATGCAAGGAACTATGGAGACACAAGATGACCAAAACCCATCACTTGCCCTTTAGAAGCTTACAGTTGTTGAAAGAGGCAAATACATACAGTTAAGTGAAAAGTAGACTGTGATAAAAGCTATGCTTTGAATGAAATAAACCTTTGCTTATTTAACAAATTGGCAAAAGTGGGGCTCGTACATCCCCTTTCATTTCTCCTTTAAAAATAAAAATGTTAAAGCCTTATTACATAACTTTAACAAAAATTAGTTCTTCTACAAGGTTCATACTGTCATCATTTATCTCTACAAGTAACAATGGGGCTCACTGTTTAGGAAATATAATTCAAGTGATATATTTCAATTTTTGGAATAATTCTGCCAGTGTATTTCAACAAAAATAAGCTCTTCGTTTAGTTAAATTTTGGTTCTGATATTGTCTTTGATTTATTCAAAATCTTCCCTCTATTATAACTTTACAGCATTTGTAACTCCTCAATATTTTCCTTTTTATCAGTAATTTAAGTCTTACTTATGACTTCCATTTGTTCCTACTTCCTTCTTATTCTTCCCTGGTCCATCTTCTCTAATACCAGAAGCTTATATCACCTCATGATATGAATCTAGTTATTCTAGTTATCCTCCAATCATTTCAGATGAAGTTGCCCTTGGCAACTTAATCTTTTACGTAACTGGCAAAATGTCATAAGACGTCCTTGACTATGTGTCATAGTGAAGCACCTTAAATAGGACTCTGCATATAATGTTTGGAATGAATTTCAATTTTCAGCTCTTCAGTTTTTAGCTGAACCACTGAATTAAAATGTTTTTCTACATTTCTTCCATGATATTTTGAATTTAAATGAATCATTCTACTTTTTATTATATTATAATTGGAAGACAATCTTCAAGCAAAGGATTAGCCACTCTTGCTGTGTTTCAAAGATAAATTGCACTGGGATAAAAATTGCCCCCTAAAGAGTAAGTTTTGTTTTCTGAGATATGTTCTTGTTAATGTCTTCTAACCACATGAATGTCTAACTAAAGAGGGCATTGATCCACCATTAATAGTGTTTTCTATTTTACCTAGAGTGCGGTCACCACTAAATAGGAATGACATCAGTGTAGTAAGGATGTAAATTGTGACCAAATTAAATGCCTTATTTTGCCTTCATTGTTGGAGACATGAACCAGACGGCCTCCATTCACATGTCTAGATTGATCAAATAGAAGACTGCAGTTTCCTTCAGACTGAGTCTTATTGACACTTAGATGTATAAAAGAGTTCTCAGAGCTTACAACAGAAACACAAAGACAAAGGATTCTAACACTGAGCTCTCCCTTAGCTAACAAGCACTGGTTTTGAAGCAGGAGCGTGAACTAAACTTCCTTCCAAATGAATCATAACAGCTGGGTCTCTATTTTTGAAAGAGTACAATAATGCCTCCGTTGTTAAGCGTTATAGGAACCACATATTTCTTCCATGTCTTTCTCTTCTTCAGTGTGCAACTTTCTAGCCACTGTTGCTTCTTCTATGGGCTAGTCATGATTGAATTCTCTAAATGATGTATTTCAATGTTATTGCTTAAAATTATACTGCACTTTCTGCTGTGTTTGAAATGCTATGTTTTGAAGAAGAACATGGGGAATAAGCTTGGACCTCTATGAATGTGATGATTATGTGACACTGAAAGGCAAAGTTACCCTCAGCCTTCAACACACTAATAACACATTTAGTATCTCTGCTCCTCCTCTGCAGAGCTGAGACTGAGAGACAATGTGCAGAGGAATTGGAGGCCCATAGATCTCACAGAGGATGTGTCTCGCTATGGAACATTGACTCTATTCATTAGCCCAACTGTTTGAAAAGCACTTTTCCAGGGCCTCATACATGACAAGTCAAGGGCAAGGAGGGCAAGTTACAAAGAAGCAAAAGACATGATCCCTGTTCTTAGAAAAACTAAATATACATTAGGAGAATCAAAGATGCTAAAAAGTTAGGAATAAAAGGAAATGTTAAAATAAGGTTTGAATCTAGAATTGTGGGAGGAGACACTGGTTTTAAATGCAATCCCAGTGGCCCTCAAGGGAGAAAGGCAGAGAAAGATGGAAGAGACCTCAATGAAGCAGAAAGTCAGCTGTGTGTTTCCTTTATGTCTGTTTCGTTTTCAGTTGCCAAGTTTCTAGCCAGTGGCGCCTGTTCTACTGCCTCCTCTTCTGTTTTCCCATTTTTTTCCCTTTTCTTTTATTTTCCACCCGGCTAATTAGTATCCTTTGATGAATTTCTTTTTCCTTGGCGAGGTCCGCCTACACAATGAAAATCCGAATTTGTCAGAGTTCTTGAAGGCCAACAGAAGAGCTCCTTCCTTCCCATAATATAGCAACAGGCATAAACTTGAGCATATTGAGTTGTTTCATACCCAGAGTTTTGTTTCCCCACATCAAACAGAAAATGTCTAGTTTTATCACTCTTTGAGTTTTTGACTTTGCAGAGAGCTGTCTTACAGATAACTGTATTACTGTTGACTTTCTGTTTTAAAAAAGAAAAAAAGAAAGGAAAGAAGGTTTTTTTAAACTTAACAGTAAAGGTAGTTGTACTTTAATTTGCAAGAAAAGTTAGTTCACAGTCAAATCTTGGCACTATTTTACTCATAAAAAGATTTACTTTTCCCCAAAGATTAAAGTTTTATATGTCTTTTTCAAATATTTTAAAAACCATGTAGTGAAGAAAATATTCACTCATGATGCCATTATTAAAAATCAAACATTTTTATTTTAGTCATTGTGTGTGTGTGTGTGTGTGTGTGTGTGTGTGTGTGATGTCCTGTGATTAGCTAGCTATGCATTGCATTTTTATATAGTTGAAATTAAACAACCATCATTGTGTATTTTGCCCTTTTAAACAGCTTTATTTAGGAATATTAAACTTATAATGAACTACACATTAAAGGCGTACAATTGAAATATCTTGACAAATAGATATATTGGTAAACCCTCACCACAATCAAGATAATGAACGTATATATACATCACCTCCCCAAATTCCTCAGACCCTTTTATTATCCCTCCTACCTGAACTTCTAGGCTTCTACCATTATAAGACAACAGCTGATCTGCTTTCTGTCACTATACAACTTGCATTTTCTAAAGTCTGGTATAAATAGGATCATGCACTCTGTATTCTTTTGGTGGGTGGTGGGTCTGGCTTCTTTTGCCCAGGCATTTTAGTAAGTACGTGGTATTATCTTATTATGGCTTTCATTTGATTTTCCCTAATGGCTAAATGTATCAAGCATATGCTTTTATTATCATTGATCTCTCTGTTTGGGTGAAGTGTCTATGCAAACGGTCCATTTTGCCAATGGGTTGGTTTCTTATTATTGAGTTTTGAAGGTGATGTGGGACCACCAAGCAAATGGTCAAGAAAGAATTCTTGAAATGTTTTTGGTGCAAAAAGGTGCTTTTATTATAGCATGGGGACAAGACCAGTGGGCAGACAGAGCTGTGATTATGAGGTGTGCCTTATTATATATTTTTAGGGTGAGGGGAATAGAGATAAGGGAAGTCTCTAAAGGGATTTCCATATGTTAAAGAAGACTTACAATGTCCTGGAGGTCTGGCTGTTGTCAGGCTAAGGTTGTTTTTAGTCTCTAGCAAAACACCAAGAGTAATAAGGCAGCTATGAATTCCTTGAGGAATATGGAACTCTGCATGGTCTCAAGTATTTATCAATGGGCTGCAAGTTGTAAAGAAATTTAATTTTATCTACATTTCTCTTGCCTTTGTCCTCCTCCTCAGAAAGTTCTTTTTATATTTTGAATACAAGTCTTTTTACCGACATTTGATTTGCAAATATCTTCTCCAAGTATGTAGTTTACCTTTTCATTCTCTGAGCAGTGTCTTAAAAAGAAGAGGAATTTTTAATTTTGATGAATTCCAATTTAGCAGTTTTTTTTTCATTTTAGATAGTGTTTTGGATGTTGTATTTAAGAAATCTTTGCCGGGGCGCCTGGGTGGTGCAGTCGGTTAAGCGTCCGACTTCAGCCAGGTCACGATCTCACGGTCCGTGAGTTCGAGCCCCGCGTCAGGCTCTGGGCTGATGGCTCGGAGCCTGGAGCCTGTTTCCGATTCTGTGTCTCCCTCTCTCTCTGCCCCTCCCCCATTCATGCTCTGTCTCTCTCTGTCCCAAAAATAAATAAACGTTGAAGAAAAAAATTAAAAAAAAAAAAAAAAAGAAATCTTTGCCTAAGCCAAGGTCAAAATTTTTCTCCTATGTTTTCTTCTAAAAGTTTTATAGTTTTAGGTTTTCAGTAGATGATCCATTTGGTGTTAATTTTAGTATATGGTACAAGATGTGGATTGAATTTCTTCTTGTGTTTTTGCACAGGCATGTACATTTGCTGAAAGATTACCCTTTCCCTCACTAAATTCCTTTGGCACCTTTGCTCAAAACAGTTGTCCATGAGTGTGATCTAGTTCTCAATTTTCTATTCTATTTGATTGATCTATTTCTCTGTTTTAACACCATTACTACTTAATATTTATACATGAGATTGTTGATATTATTGCTTTAAAATTTACAGTCTTACTATTTGTCCTTAAAAAAAAAAATAAAGAAATCCCATATGTTTTTGTTTCGTGCTGGACTCCAATGCTATCTCTAGAAATGCCTGGGGGCACTCACCTGGGCCTCTGTGAGCTTCCCACAGACCTATCCTCTTTCCAAACCATTGCAATTGCTTCAACCCTTGTGGTTTATATTACGATTGCAAGACAAGATGACCATTAGGAAACTTTGAAGCTTTTATTACTTACAACTTTGAAGCTTTTTATTACTTACAAGCCCTGGAGAATACAAAGGCTGCCAGGGGACACACAGCAAGGTAGCCACTAGAGAGAGAGTTCCCATTAGCTCTGGGGTTCTGTTTTTATTGGGGTTCAGAGAGGGTGCCTGGTAAATTTAAAACATAAAAGCGCATAATTGAAGCATGGGAAAAGAAAAAACAAGTGGCACAAATGGTCAGTGATTGAAATCGACCGGGATCTAGAAAACCAAGAAGCCTCAGTGGGGAAAGGCCGCCTGGCTCTTTATCTAGTCAGGACTGGCAACTTGTTAATTCCAGGTAGGCTTTGTTGAAGCAGATGTCTCTTTGAAGTGGATGCTTCCACAAGCAAAGCTTAGGTCAGGCACTTGCGTTACATAAAGAAGGCAATAGTCAGGTTTTAGGCTATAGTCCCTATTTTGTTTTTCCTCATTTTTCTTTTGCCTTTTTTGGTATGAATTGAGTATATTTTATGATTCCATTTTATTATATTTGTTGGCTCACCCAGCTATAAATCTTTCGATGTTATTTTAGTTTGTGGTTAATTATTTTTTTGTTTGTAGCATATCTGTTATCACTGGCTGCCCTCCAGTTCATTATACCGCTGCACAGGTAGTATAAGAACCTAACAAAAATATACTTCCATTTCGCGTCTTCAAGCCTATGTGATATAATTATCAGACATTTTATTCCTATGTGTTATAAACATCATAATACATTATCACCTTTTAACAATTAAAATTCTTAAAGATTTGGGGTGCCTGGTAGCTCAGTCAGTTAAGTATCCGACTCTTCATTTCGGTTCAGGTCATGATCTCCAGGTTCTTGAGATTGAGCCCCTGCTGGGCTCCACACTGACAGCACAGAGCCTGCTTCGGATTCTCTCTCTCTCTCTCTCTCTCTCTCTCTCTCTCTCTGCCTCTCCTCAACTCACACATGTGCTCTCTCTCTCTCAAAATAAATAAATTTAAATTTTTTTAAGGTTTAAATAAGAAAAAAAATTTAATTTTAATTTTAATTATGGCTGTAGTAGTTACACTTTTGCTGCTCTGTCCTTCTTTGTGCAGATCTATATTTCAATCTGGTATAATTTGTCTTCCGTGTGAATGACCTCCTTTAGCATTCTTCGTAACACGTTTCTGTTGTTGATGAATTCTTTAAAGGTTTTGCATGTTTGCCTATAGCTTTCTGAATTAGCATCTTCATTTTCTTTGGGTAAATACCCAGTAGTTTAATTACTGGATCCTATGGTGATTCTGTTTTTAATTTTTTGAGGAACCTCCATAGTGTTATCCACAGTGGGTGCACCAGTTTGCATTCCCACCAACAGTGCACAAGGGTTCCCTTTTCTTCACCTCCTCACCAACACTTGTTGTTTCTTGTGTGTTTGATTTTAGCCATTTTGACAGGTGTGAGGTGATATCTTGTGGTTTTGATTTGTATTTGCCTGATGATGAGTGATTTTGAGCATCGTATCATGTGTCTGTTGGTCATCTGCATGCCTTCTTTGGAGAAATGTCTTCATGTCCTCTGCTCGTGTCTTAATTGGATTATTATTATTATTATTATTATTTGGTTTTCAGTTGTATACGATCTTTATGTATTTTGGAACTAACCCTTTTTTCGGATACGTCACCTGCAAATATCTTCTTCTGTTCAGTAACTTGTCTTTTAGTTGTTTTTTTTTTTTTTATTGTTTTCCTTCACTGTGTAGAGCTTTTTATTTTGATGTAGTCTCAATAGCTTATTTTTGCTTTTGTTTCCTTTGCCTCAGGAGACATATCTGGAAAGATGTTGCTACAGCTGATGTCAGAGAAATTACTGCCTGTGCTCTCTTCTAGAATTTTTATGGTTTCAGTTTTCCCATTGAGGTCTTTAATCTATTTGAGTCTATTTTTGTGTGTGGTGTAAAAAGTGGTCCAGTTTCATTGTTTTACATGTAGCTCTATAATGTTCCCAACACTATTTGTTAAAGAGGTTGTCTTTTTCCTATTGCATACTTTTGCCTCCCTCTTCAAGATTAATTGACCATATAATCACGGGTTATTTCTGAGCTCTGTATTCTGTTCCATTGATCTATGTGTCTGTTTTTGTGTCTGTACCACACTGTTTTGATTACCACAGCTGTGTACTATATCTTGAAACATGGGATTGTGATGCTTTCAGCTTTGCTTTTCTTTTTCAAGATTGCTTTGGCTATTCTGGTCCTTTGTGATTCCATACAAATTTTAGGATTATTTCTCCTAGCTCTGTGAAAAATGTTGGTATTTTGATCAGGATTGCATTAAATCTACAGACTGCTTTGGATAGTATGGACATTTTAATAATATTTGTTCCTCCAAACTATGAACCTGGAATATCCTTCTTTGTTTTTGTCATCTTCGATTACTTTCATCAATGTACAGTTTTCAGAGTATAGGTCTTTCACCCCCTGGTTAGGTTTATTCCTAGGTATATTATTATTTTTGGTACAATTGTAAATGAAATTCTTTTCTTTTTTTTTTAAGCTTTTTTTTTTTTTTTAATTTATTTTTTGGGACAGAGAGAGACAGAGCATGAACGGGGGAGGGGCAGAGAGAGAGAGGGAGACACAGAATCGGAAACAGGCTCCAGGTTCCGAGCCATCAGCCCAGAGCCTGACGCGGGGCTCGAACTCACGGACCGCGAGATCGTGACCTGGCTGAAGTCGGACGCTTAACCGACTGCGCCACCCAGGCGCCCCTTTTTAAGCTTTTTTAAATGTAATCTTTACACCCTGTGTAGGCTTGAACTCAACTCTGAAATCAAGAGTTGCATGCTCTATGATATGAGCCAGCCAGGTGTCCCTGGATTGTTTTCTTAATTTGTCTTTCTGCTAGTTCATTATTAGTGTATGGAAGTGCAACAAATTTCTCTATGTTGACTTTGTATCCTGCGACTTTACTGAATCCATTTATCACTTCTGGTAGTTTTTGGTAGAGTGTTTAGCATTTCTATATATAGTATTATGTCATCTGCAAATAGTGAAAGTTGTACTTCTTCCTTACCAGTTTGTATGCCTTTTATTTCTTTTTCTTTTCTGATTTCTTTTCTTTTCTGATTTCTTTCCTTGTCTGATTGAATGTGTACAACTTCCAGTACTATGTTAAATAAAAGTGATAAGAGTAGGTATCTTTTTTTTCTGATCTTAGAGGAAAAGCTCTCAGTTTTTCATTATTGAGTATGATGTTAGCTATGGGTTTTTCATATATGGCTTTCTTATGTTGACTGATGTATGTTCCCTCTAAACCTACTTTGTTGAGGGTTTTTATCATGAATGGATGTTTTACTTTGTCAAATGCTTTTTCTGCACCTACTGAAATGATCACATGGCTTTTATCCTTTCTTTTGTTGATGTGACATATCACATTGATTGAATTGTGACCATTGAACTACCTTACAACCCATGAATGAATCCCATTTGATCATGGCAACTGATTTTTTAATATATTGTTGGATTTGGTTTGCTAATATTTTGTTGAAGACGTTTGCATCTATGTTCATCAGAGATATTGGCTTGTACTTTTCTCTTTCTGTAATGTATTTATATGGTTTTATATCAGGGTAATGCTCACCTTATAGAATGAATTTAGAAGCTTTCCTTTCTTTTCTATCTTTTGAAATAGTTTGAGAATAGGTATTAAATCTTTAAACGTTTGGTAGAATTTACCTGTGAAGGCATCTGGTCTTGGACTTTTGTTTGTTGGATGTTTTCTTTTGATTATGATTCAATTTCATTGCTGGTAATTCCTCTGTTCAAATTTGTCTGCTTCTTCCTTATTCAGTTTTGGGAGGTTATATATTTTAGGACTGATCCATTTCTTCTAGGTTGTCCAATTTGTTGGCATATAATTTTTCATAATATTCTCATAATCCTTTGTATTCTGTGATGTTGGTTGTTATTTCTACTCTTTCATTTCTGATTTTTATTTGAGTCCTCTCTCTCTTTTTGATTCATCTAGCTAAAGGTTTATCTATTTTGTAGATCTTTTCAAAGAATCAGCTTCTGGGTTCTTTGAACTATTGTATTGGTTTTAATTATTTCTTTTTGTTTCATTTTTTAAAATTTCTGCTCTAATCTTACTCATTCCCTTCCTTCTACTGGTTTTGGATTTTGCTTGTTTTTCTTTCTCCAGCTCCTTTAGGTGTAATGTTATGTTGTGTATTTGATATTTTTCTTGCTTCTTGAGGTGGACCTGTATTGCTTTACATTTTTTTCTTAGAACAACTTTTGGTTCATCCCAGAGATTTTTGACTGTTGTGTTTTCATTTTCATTTGTCTCCATACATTTTTGACTTCCTCTTTGATTTCTTGGTTGACCAACACATTGTTTTGTAGCTTATTAAACCTCCATATGTGTTCTTTCCAGATTTTTTTTTCCTGTGGCTGATTTTTAGTTGCATAGCATTGTAATTGGAAAAATGCATGGTGTGACTTCAGTCTTTTTTTAACTTGTTGAGACTTGTTTTGTGGGCTAATATGGGATGTATTCTGGAGTATGTTCCATGTGTACTCCATGTGTACATGGAAAAAATTGTGTACTATGCTGTTTGAGGATGGGATATTCCAAATATATTTGTTAAATCTATCTGGTCCAATGTGTCATTCAAAGCCACTGTTGGCTTATTGATTTTCTGTGTGGATGATATATCCATTGGTCTACCATGGGTGTCAAAGTCCCCTACTATCATTATATTACTATTAATTAGTTCATTTATGTTGGTTCATAGCTTCTTTATGTATTTGTGTGCTTTCATGTTGGGTGCATACATATTTACAATTGCGTCCTCTTGAATTGTTTCCTCTTTGATCACATAGTGGCCTTCTTTGTCTCTTGTTAGTCTTTGTTTTAAAGCCTATTTTGTTCCATATAAGTGTTGCCAGCCTGCCTTTTTTTTCACTTCCACTAGCATGATAAATACTTTTCTATCCCTTCACTTTCAATCTGCATGTGTCTTTAGGTCTGAAATGAGTCTCATGTAGGCAGTCTATAGATGGGTCTTGCTTTTTTATCCATTCCATCATGCTATGTCTTTGATTGGAGTGTTTATATTCTGAGTAATTATTTGATAGGTATGTAGTTATTGCCATTTTGTTACTTATTTTGTGGTTTTTGTTTTTGGGGGTTTTTGTTTGTTTGTTTTTTGTTTTTTGTAGTTCTTCTCTGTTCTTTTCTTTGGTTCTCTTCTCTTATGGTTTGCTGGTTTTCCTTAGTGATATAGTTGGATTCCTTTCTCTTTATTTATTACTTATCTATTACTAGTTTTAAATTTGTGATTACCATTGGATTTATATATAACATTTTATGAATATAGCAGTCTTTATTAGGCTGATGGTCACTTATGTTTGAACCTTTTTGTTAGTCCTCTTCCCCCCACATTTTAGGTTTGTGGTGACATACTTTACAGTCTTTGATTTTGTGATTCCCTTAGTTGATTTTTATAGATACACTTAATTCTATTGCTTTTGTGCTTCTACATTTATTACTCCTACCAATGGTCTTTCCTTTCCACCTGAAGAGCCACCTCCAACATTTCTTATAGGGCTGATTTAGTGCTAATGAAATTCTTTAACTTTTGTTCATCTGAGAAGCTATTTATCTCTTTTTCTATTTTGAATAATAGCCTTGCTGGATAGAGTATACTTGGTTGCAGGTTTTTTCTTTCAGCACTTTGAATATATCATGCCTCTCTCTCCTGGCCAGCAAACGTTCTGCTGAAAAATCAGCTGATAGCTTTATGGGGTTTCCCTTGTATGTAACTGGTTTTTGTTTCTCTTGTTGCTTTTGAAATTCTCTCTTTATCACTACTTTTTGCCATTATTACTTTGTTTCTTGTCAGCCTCCTTGGGTTAATTTTGTTGGTTGCTCTTTGTGCCTCCTGATTCTGATTTTCTGTTTCCTTCCCAGATTCATAAAGTTTTTAGCCATTATATATTTAAATAAGTTTTCTGCTCCCTTTTCTCTCTTTTCTCCTTCTAGGATTCTCATAATCCAAATGTCATTAGGCTTGATGGTATCAATGAATTTCCTGGGTCTTCTCATTTTTTTTAATTACTTTTTTCTCTCACCTGTTCCACTTGATTACTTTCCATCACTCTAACCTCCAGGTTTCTTATTCTTTCTTCTTCTTCTACTAGTCTACTATTTATTCCCTCTAGTGTGTTTTTTATTTATTTATTTTTTACATTTATTCATTTTTGAGAGACAGAGAGAGACAGAGCACAAGCAGGGGAGGGGCAGAGAGAGAGAGGGAGACACAGAAGAAGCAGGCTCCAGGCTCCGAGCTATCAGCACAGAGCCCGACGTGGGGCTTGAACTCACAAACCGCCAGATCATGACCCGAGCTGAAGTTGGACACACAACTGACTGAGCCACCCAGGCGCCCCTCCCTCTAGTGTGTTTTTAATTTCAGTTATTGAGCTCTTCATCTCTAGTTCTTTTGTTTGTTTTCTCTTTGTTAAGGGTATCACTGATGTCCTCTATTCTTTTCTCAAGTCCAGTCACTACCTGTATGTCCATTACTTTAAATTTTCTATCAGGAAGTTTATTTGTCTCCATTTCATTTAGGTCTCTTGCTATGATTTTTCCTGGTCTTAACATTTGGGGCATATTCCTCTGTCTCTTCAATTTGTCTAACTCCCTTTGTCTCTGTTTTTTAGGAAAGACAGCTATGTCTCCTGCATTGAGAATAGTGGCCTTATGAAGAAGAGGTCCCATAGTGCCCACTGTGTAGTGTCCCTTGTTCACCAGAACATGACGCTTTAGTGGTGTTTCCTATGTGTTGCATATGCCCTACTGTTGTGGTTGAGCCACTTTTGTGGTTCATCTTGTACAGCCATCTACAATGGCTCTCTTTGCCTCTTGTGGACAGAGTTTGATCCCTGTGTTATTAGTGGGCCAGTCTGGGGCTGCCTTGGGCTGGAGTTGAGTCAGACAAAGTATTTGCCAGAGATACAGTGGCAGTGAAGTACAGGGTGCTTTTTCTATGTTGTCCCCTGAGAAGCTTTTTTTGGTGAGCTGGGCCTGTAGTCAGACTGGATGTTGCCCCTAGTCCACTTCTGGGGCTGTAGTTGGACTGGTGTGTGTGGTTATCATTCCCTCTCCCCATGGAAGGAGTCACTTTGAAGTGGTGCTGACCCCTGTTGGAGCTGCTTGCACACTGGCAAGAGTTGTGGAACTACCATGGGGGGGCTCTGGCCAAGGTTGTATTTGAGGGGGCAGGTCCACAGGAGAACACAGGAGTGGAATGCACAGTGCCAGCAGAAGAACTGGTATTAATCTTGGTCCTTTCCACCCTGAGTACTGCTTGGTTCTTTTCTCCAGCTACTGGAAGTTCCTCACATACATGAGCTTCTTAGGGCTCAACTGAACATTGAAAGGGACCATCCGTAAGTCTCAGAGCTGACTCTGTGTGCTGCTTTCTCCTCTATGGTAAAGGACACACACTATTTGCTTTGGCTTCCTGAAACTCCCAGTTTGGGCTCAACTTAGAGTGGCCTCCAGGTTCAGCCTGGGTTTTCCTTCCGTAAGCCATAGTCTAGAAACTTTCTCCACGTAGTGAGTTGGGGAAAAGCATAGGGCTTACCTCATGTGCTTCCCATCTTTTGGGGATCATCATTTTTCATTGCCTGCTATCCTGTATCTTGAGTATCACTGATTCATATGCTTTGTTTTAGTTGTTTTAGGCAGGAAAGTAAACCCGGACCATGTTATTCTATCTTGAGCAAAAGTGCAAGTCTCAGTGGTTTTTTAACTTAATATTATAGAATAAGCTTTTCTCTGTGTCATTAAAAATTGCTCAAAAACATTTAAAATTAATTTATAATATTTTGGTGTGCAGATGTAGCATAGTTGTAAAAATTTTTGCTATTATGAATAATATTTCCATGGACTTTTTTTATTCTACCTTTATTGGCATAGAATTATGTAGTTAGATTATTTTCATAGAAATGGAGTAACTTAGTCCAAAAGATTGAGCATTGTATTAGTTTTCTATGACTGCTTTAACAAAGTACCACAAATTGCATGGCTTAAATAATATATTTTATTGCTTCAAAACAGAGGCTAGAAGTCTGAAATCAAGGTTTATGCAAGATTGGCTTTTTTCTGAGGGATATGAAGAAAGATGTTTTCCATGTTTTCCTACTTTCTGGTGATTTGCTATAAACCTTTGGCATTCCTTGGTTGATTTCTGTCTTCTGACCTTCATATAACATCTTTCTTAAGTGGGTGTCTGTGTCCAAATTTCCCCTTTTGTAAAGATATCAGTCATATTGATCTAGGAGTCTACCCTCCTCCATATGATCTTATCTTAACTAATTACCTCTGCACTGACTCTACTTTCAAGTAAGCTCGCATTTTGAGGAACTGGGAATTAGGGTTTCAATATAGGTATTTTGGTGGGCCACAATTCAACCCATAACAAAAATGCTGAAACTCTGTTATGTTACTTCCAAATTGAGTCTAGAAGGGTTATAACAAGAGATAGGTTGTATATTAAATACACCTTTTGTACAAGGATTTAAAGAACGTGCAAAAAAAATTAAAGAATTAATTTTTCACCATTTAAAGTACTGTAAATCAGCAGTTTATTGTTATATGTACTCATTCTTCTGTAACTATTTTATAAGCTTGAAAATATATTATAGCACTTTGCCATTCCCCTTCTCTGAATTTGTTAGTCTCCCTGTGGTTTCACTCTGAATTAGAAATATGTTTTCCTTTTCAATTTTCTATTGACTTTTCTTTCTAAGTGAACCTTTGTTTAGCTTACTTAATCTGTCTGTTTTTTCCAACCTGCTTTTATAGGTAAATGTTTAAAAAGCATGTGTGCCTCACCTAAATGAACTCTATCAGCAAATGTAGTGTGCAGTGTTCCTAAATTGAGTTGAACTCTATCACAAAATGTTATTTTTAAGAGTATTTGTTCTAATGTCTCTAAAATATTGGCAAACCAGGGAAGTAAGATTAAGTAAAATAACTGCATATTCACTGAATATCTGACTCACATCTCAGTAGGTGTACAGGGTCCCAGTATATCCTGACCTGGAATTTAGAAATACCTGAATTTGCACAATTTCCTGGTGAGAAGAGCCACCAAGAACTGATTTACATAAAGATTTGTAACTGATATGAATGAAAGTGACAGTCCTGGTACTGGTGATGGGAACATAAGGGACGGGGATGACAAAATGGTAACATTCTCAGATAAGGTCTTCACCTCTCCTCTTTTACTTTAACCCTCCCAATAAATTGCCAGTTTATTAATGCTAGCATCATCCTATTACTGAGACTAACGAAAATTGGGTTACCAAGGTAACGAAAAATAACTCGGATTATTCATTCAAGAAAATTTAATATCTACTCTATACTCAGGACTGTGCTAGGTATTAAATACACAGTGGTGAAAAAAAAAAGGCCTGGATTTCCCTGAATCTTAAAATCTAGTCAAGAGAGAAGCAATATGAAAAAAGAAAAAAAAACAGAAATATATTACTAATTATTAATGAAAATAATAATTATTTATATGAAAACAGAAGCAACTTAATTCAGATTGGGAGATATGGTAAGGTCATCTTAAGAAGTAAACTGTAAGCTAATACCTGAGGAATAAGTAGGCATGTGCCAGGCACAAGTGGAAGGAAGGATTTTTCAGATAGAGAAAAAGAAGGGATGAACATACTGATGCAAGAAAGAGCTTAATGCATTCAAATAATTAAAAGACATCATGGCTAGAATATAATGATCAGGATTGATGAGGTTGGGTTGGTGAAAACAGCAGGGATATGATAATGTAGAACATTGTTAGGGCATGTTTACAATTTTGGGTTTCATTGGGTAAAGTGAAAACATATGGTACCTGTCTTTCTCTGTATGACTTATTTCACTTAGCATAACACTCTCCAGTTCCATCCACGTTGCTACAAAAGGCCATATTTCATTCTTCCTCATTGCCACGTAGTATTCCATTGTGTATATAAACCACAATTTCTTTATCCATTCATCAGTTGATGGACATTTAGGCTCTTTCCATAATTTGGCTATTGTTGAAAGTGCTGCTATAAACATTGGGGTAAAAGTACCCCTATGCATCAGCACTCCTCTATCCCTTGGGTAAATTCCTAGCAGTGCTACTGCTGGGTCATAGGGTAGATCTATTTTTAATTTTTTGAGGAACCTCCACACTCTTTTCCAGAGCCGCTACACCAGTTTGCATTCCCCCCAACACTGCAAGAGGGCTCATGTTTCTCCACATCCTCTCCAGCATCTATAGTCTCCTGATTTGTTCATTTTAGCCACTCTGACTGGCATGAGGTGGTATCTCAGGGTGGTGAATGAGAAAGAATGAAATATGGCCTTTTGTAGCAACGTGGATGGAACTGGAGAGTGTTATGTTAAGTGAAATAAATCATACAGAGAAAGACAGATACCATATGTTTTCACTCTTATGTGGATCCTGAGAAACTTAACAGAAGACCATGGGGGAGGGGAAGGAAAAAAAAAGAGAGGGAGAGAGCCAAACCATAAGAGACTCTTAAAAACTGAGAATAAACTGAGGGTTGATGGGGGGTGGGAGGGAGGGGAGGGTGGGTGATGGGCATTGAGGAGGGCACCTATTGGGATGAGCACTGGGTGTTGTATGGAAACCAATTTGACAATAAATTTCATATTAAAAAAAACTGAGAACAAACTGAGGGTTGATGGGGGTGGGAGGGAAGGAAGGGTAGATGATGGGTATTGAAGAGGGCACCTGTTGGGATGAGCACTGGGTGTTGTATAGAAACAAATTTAACAATAAATTTCATATTAAAAAAAAGTGGGTAAAGTAAGTGTAGGACATGGCTAATTTAATTATCATGAGTGGACTGGATGATAAAGGACAAAGGAAAAAGCAGTAAGTCAAGATGAAAAGAGTGGTGGCAGTTGGGGTATTCCAGATGTAGTTTTGAGGAAGCACTGAAACCATCAGGAAAAAGAAGAGCTTTTTTTTTTTTTAGGGAAAGTCTGGAGAGGCAAAGAGAGATCTCAAAGATCTTCTACTTCTCTGGCATCAAGTTTGATGTCAATTACTTATAACAAGGGAACAAGTCTAAGGTCAAAATTGACTCAAAGATTGAGAGTTCGGTTTTACATATGTTAAGGAATTTAGGTTGCCCATTTGATAGTCATGAGATGTCCAGAAGAAGTCAACTATTAAAGTCTAGAGATCCCAAGAGTGGCCTGAGTTGGGAGCACATGTATGAGAGTCACCACCACTGAAATGTTATTGAAGACCAAGAACATAGATAGGATCACCTAGTGAGAAAATCTAGTACAAAAACTTAAGACAGTCTGAGGCCAGCCTCTGTAGAACTCCAACATCTAACAACTGCTTGGAGCAAGAAGCAAGAGTTAATGGAACTAGAGAGGAGCATTTCAGAGGACAGAAGACAATAGTTAAGAAGATGTGGTGTCTAGAAAACAAGAAAAAAGAGACAGAGTATGCTAATGGCTAAGAAGTCCATTGCATTTTGGCAGGTAGAGGCTTTTGCAGCTTTAGCAAGAGTTGTTTCTTTGAAAAAGTAAGGGGAGAATCCCTAATGATATGAATTAAAAAGGGAAAAGTAAGTAGTAAGGTAGAAACAGTAATAGCAGATGACGCTTTTGAGATTCTGTATTATACAGAGAAACAGAAAAACAGAATAGGGCCAGAAAGGGATGTGGAATCAAGGAAAGTTTTGGTTTTGTCTTTTTAAAAAGATATGAATTATCAGAGCTAATTTGTAAGCTGTTAGGGAACATCCTATTGATGAAAGAGACTGAATATGCAAGTGGAGAGGAAATACACAAAAAGTAAAAGCCAGAACTTAAGAGGTATTGGCATTTGCCAGGAGTTGGGCTTTCCCTTTGCCATAAAGAAGAGGAAAAGACTAAGATGGTCCAGGAAGATGGAGACTTGGTAAAGCAAGATGAGATTATATAGAAAAGAATGAAGGCCAAAGATTTTCTAATATTTTTTAGGAAATATGATCTCATTAATTATAAAATATGTTAAAATAAACTTATTTACATAATTTATACATATGCACGTTATAGTTTCTATAAAGATAAACAAATACAACAAATAAACATATTATAGTTTCTATAAAAATAAACGACAAATACAGTTAAATATGCAGCAAATTAGGCAATGGAACTGTCCCCTTTTACATGTTGTCTTATAAAATAGGTCTTATATCATCTAAATGCCTTAAATTTTAAGGACAGAAATAAAAGTTCAACTTATGTGAATGTCTGAGAGTATATTTGATGAAATATGTTGCTAGAAACCATCAAAAGTTCGAGGGATTATGGCTCTAATATAAAGCCTGCTTTATTCCATCTGTAGGAATCTGGTAATACATGCAATAAAATGTAACAGTCTCAATAAAGGATGTTGTATTCCATTGTTTTCCTTCCCCCAATCTTACATTTGCAGAGGATTTTTTTAATGTTCTTTATTTATTTATGAGAGAGAGAAAGAGAGAGAGTGCAAGCAGGGGGAGATGCAGAGAGAGAGGGAGGCACAGAATCCAAAGCAGGCTCCAGACGGAGCTGTCAGCACAGCCTGATGCAGGACTTGAACCCATCAACTGTACGGTTCTGACCTGAGCTGAAGTTGGTCGCTTAACCAACTGAGCCACCCAGGCACCCCAAGCAGAGAATTTTTGTTTGGTCTCCTCTGTTTAGGAAAATACATTGACAAGGAGCTATTACATAACATTTGTTTATCATGACAAGCAAGAAAAAAGTAACTTCTTCCTACATTGTTTACTTTAATGATTTATTCTCAGCTTTTTTTTTTCATGTTTAGATTCTGACTGAAAAACTCAAATTCAGTTTTAGTTCCATTAAGGACAAAATGATTCATTTGGTGCTGTGATAGATTTCTCTCTCTCCCTCCCTCCCTTCTTCCTTCTTCCTTCCTTTTCCCGCACTTTCCTTCCTTCTTTTTTCTCTCCTTTCCTTTCTTTATTCCTTCATTTCTTTGTGTTTTTTGTGACCAGCCATCCTGACTGAAGATTGGAAAATGAAAATATGTTTATTCTAGAGGCACCTGGGTGGCTCAGTCAGTTAAGTTAAACATCTCATTCTTGATTTCGTCTCAGGTCATGATCTCATGGTTTCTGAGATCGAGCCCTGCATGGGACTCTGCACTGACAGCATGGAGCCTGCTTGGGATTCTCTCTCTCTCTCTCTCTCTCTCTCTGCCCCTCCCCCACTCACTCTCTCTCTCAAAAAAATTAATAAACATTTTTAAAGAGATGTGTATTCCAAAATATCATTCAGAAATTCAATTATTGCCGTATTGGCTACCTGAAAAGTGAGCATGAATATCTTCTAAGGCCACTTTTAATTCTCTGATTCAACATCATTCTAAAATGAACAATATTTTCATAAATAAGTATGGAACCAGGAAGAAGATAAAACGTATCAGCAATTGTGTGTGTAATCCCATTAGCCAAGGCAACCCTGTTACCTTCCAGTTGGATTTACTGTCTGGCATTGGTTCAGGATGTCCATACACTAGCCTTATTTTGGACTTGTGCTTGGAAAGCTGTCCATGGTAGAAATCCTAATTATAGATCCACTGGCAGTGGTAATAGATAGATTTTAGGACAAGAGGCCAATGAGGCTTGTACTATATTTACTAGTTTGGTACTTTAGGTAAAATTTAAAAAATAAGAACCTTTGAAGTATAGGAAGGAAAACCAGTATTTTTACAACCCAATTAATTAAACTTCAATACCAACTAATATCTAAAATAATTTCAAAAAGTTATCTGATCTCCTATTTTAAATATATTCATTAAACTAGATACTCCTATGTAAATGGCAATTATATTCATAAATTGTTATCTATATTCTTAAACATCTTCAGAAGTGATAATCATGCAAGCTCCTTGCCTTGTGCTCCTGAGATTCACAGTTGGGATATTTTCCTACTGATATTTAGTGAGCATTACGTGTTACAACATAAATTGACTTCTTCTTGTTCTGACTTTAATGAAGATTATCTTCCTTAAAAATTATGGCTCATTTTACAGAATTTCATCAGAACAAATCAAACCCAAGCCAAATTAGAATAGTCAACATATTTTTGTAGAGGTGCAGAAGAGATTTTCTTAATGACTTTCTCAGCTTTTATAAGAAATGTAACTCAATTGAATTTTCAGTAACTGTCAACATTGTTAAAGAAGAAATTATTACAACCTTATATGTATTTTATGATTTCTCTGAAATGAAATAATTTCAGACTTTAATATTTTTCTTGTCAATGAGCAACTTGGCATCAGGATTAAATACTGGCATAAATCTGCTGTTAGGGAGGCTAAGACTTTAGGAAGGAAGGGATGTTTGAGCTAGACTTTAGAGAATGAGAACAGTTCAGAAGGCAGAAATTCTGAAAGCCACTCTCAGTTCAAGGAACCACGATGATGTAGGGTCACTGTGAATATTTCTGAAAAATCCATTATTTTGCGTTGTTCCTGTTTTTGAATTATTACAATCTTCTTGTTACCCTGTTTCTGTTACATTTTCCCTGTTCTCACCATCAGCCAGCCTGCTTTCTCACTTTTACTTTTCATGGTGACTGAAATCAAGGAAATAATTTAGAAAGTTGTTGCAGTAAGAATCAGGATTTTGCCATTTGCCAATATCACGACTATGTGAAGGTATGCATGAGGTAATGCAAGTATTTGCCACCAGAAGCAACTCATGTCATAGTTTCTCTTAAAAAAAGAAAAAGAAAAAAACAAAGAAGATATAGAACTTGAAGAAATATACAGCTTCTTGCCACAGGAAGACTTGAATTAAGCACTTTTCTGAACATCTTCAAATCTTTTATTTTTATTCAAGTGAAATTAACATACAGTCTTATATTAATTTCAGGTGTCGAGTATACTGACTCGACAATTCTATACATTTCTCAGTGCTCATCACAATAAATGTACTCTCAATATCCTTTATCTATTTCACCCATCCCCCTACCTACCTATCTTCTGGAAACCACCAGTTTGTTCTTAGTAGTTAAGAGTCTCTTTTTCTGTTTTAGTTTTTTTTTCCTTTGTTCATTTGTTTTGTTTCCTAAATTCCATATTTAAGTGAAATAATATGGTATTTTTCTCTGGCTGGCATATTTCACTTAGCATTATACCTTCTAGGTCCATCCATGCTGTTGTAAGTGGCAAGATTTCATTCTTTTTTAAGGCTGAGTAATATTCCATTGCATGTCTATGCTACATATTCTTTATCCAATTATCTCAAATGTTATCTCAAATGTCACGTTTCTGGTAAGATGGGATTTCTATTAGTAGAACTAAATAGCACTATGTAGAATGTGAACAAGGTAGAAAATAACTTTATAGAAAAATGATTATATATATTTATATATAATTAGTTTTTGTATATAATGATACATATAATATAAATGGCTACATACACACACACAAAAGACTATATACGGTGTGTATGCACAAGTGTGGATATTTCAAATGATAGCCTAAACAATTATTATTATAATTCTCTTTTTCGGAACACAAATATCTTCCTTTTTTTTTTAATTTTTTTTAACGTTTATTTATTTTTGAGACAGAGAGAGACAGAGCATGAACGGGGGAGGGTCAGAGAGAGGGAGACACAGGATCTGAAACAGGCTCCAGGCTCTGAGCTGTCAGCACAGAGCCCGACGCGGGGCTCGAACACACGAACTGTGAGATCATGACCTGAGCCGAAGTCGGCCACTTAACCGACTGAGCCACCCAGGCGCCCCAAATATCTTCCTTTTAACTAGACACAAAAACAGAATTTTTTTTTCACTCTAAGCAGAAAGTAGTTCACAACTTCCCAGGAGAGAGTCTTACAAATGACAAGTCAAATCTAAGCCCACAGCAGATGACAGGTTTGTCAACAAACTGAGTTTTGACCATTTATGTCACACTGTAAATGAAACGGCTGCTTGACTAACTCCCTGAGATGAAAACCAGCTGTGTAATGGTTGGTTACTCATTGCATTTTAATTGTTACTTGCTATCCATAAGAGAGGATTAAAATTGTTATGTTTGCTAATGAACCAAAAAATATGGAAAGCATTTTATTCTTGGAAGCATTTTTGACAGAATGCATGTTGATATTAGAGGGGAAAAAGTCCCATATGACAATGTCCTTGGGCTGTTGCCTATTAAAACCTCAATTAACAATGTGAACTTGATTAGTACTAAATAGATACTCTGAATTTACTTATTTTTTTTTACTCTGAGTTTAAATTACAGGATTACTTTTGTCATTTCCAATATATTTTGATGTTTCCAATGTGAAGACTTCCAATTCCTAACATCTCAGCAGAAAACGCTCAAATTGTTTAAACCATTTCACTGAGGAAGTAAACTTAAGCTTATGTGCAAAAGGAGCAACTTAACTGAAAGTTTGAGAGCCCAATATGTATATTAAAGGCAGTGATGAATTATATTATGGATGCTTTTGCATTGTAGAAACTGAGGAACAGCCCAGATCTATTTTTATTTATCAGGACTATCACATAGTAATTTGATAGTTGCAAACAATTAGCCATTAAATACTTTTGAAAGATATTTCCTCTCTTTTGTGTTTTAAACTGTGAAATGACTTGAAGAATACATTTGTGAAGAAAACACCCTAAGTGGAAAAGGGACTGAATTAAAGCTCAAGAAATCTGAATATACCCTTCTTTCTCTGACTTTGCTGTGGCTCATATGGAAAAGCCTTTTCATTTGCATTTAGATGTGATTTCCCCAGTGAAAAGCCAGATATGCTCTGTCCTAGTTTGGAGAAATGATTTGGGCCTTTAGGTCTGACCTAATTTAAGTGGAAAAGCCCTTTCCTAGGTAGAAATATCAGTAAAGTTAAATTCTCAATGTTTTGTGTTTTATGTTTTTATTTTCATTATTTCTATTCTATAGAAGTGCTTTTATATTTTTATTAGTATATGACCTCTTTAATTTGAAAAGGTCTACAATTTTCCTTCCATTTTTTATGTAATCTGTGTGAAATCAAAGGTGGATATGTATATGTGGATGGTTGAAGGCTATATTAGCAAGAATGCAAGTTGATGTTTTGTTCAATTTTGCTTTGCTTCATTGAATCAGAAAATTTGGACCCAGCTTGTTATGATGAGTGATCACTGGGTGTTATATGTACATGATATATCACTAAATTCTACTCCTGAAACCAGTATTACACTATATGTTAACTAACTAGAATTTAAATAAAAAATTGAAACAAAACCAAACAACAACAACAACAAAATGAAAACAGAAAAAAGAAATTTGGACCCAAAGGATATAGTTCACATCTTTATATTACAAATGAGGGGAGCCTGGGTGGCGCAGTCAGTTAAGCGTCCGACTTCAGCCAGGTCACGATCTCGCGGTCCATGAGTTCGAGCCCCGCGTCTGGCTCTGGGCTGATGGCTCAGAGCCTGGAGCCTGTTTCCGATTCTGTGTCTCCCTCTCTCTCTGCCCCTCCCCCGTTCATGCTCTGTCTCTCTCTGTCCCAAAATAAATAAACGTTGAAAAAAAAATTTTTTAAAAAAATGAGAAAATACACTCAGGATATTTGATTGGCTTATCCAAGTAGATTCATAAAGATGGTGGACAGGTGACAATAGCCGAGAACATATTCTAATGGGTTTTCTACTACCCTACATTATTCTCCTGAAAGACTTCTTTGCTGATGCGAGTCTCTTTTGGTTCCAACATGACCAAATTATTTTACTGAAGCTTTCAAATCCTGTGAATGCTCTGATACATGAATATTTGGATGCTCTCTCTGTAAAGTTTAGTTTCATGATAAGACTACAACCATCCGAAGTCAGCCCAAAGGCAGCTGAAATAATGGCTCTCATTGTAATTCTCAGAATGTTACCTCAGAAAGCCACTGGTTCAGAGAGGAGTCTATAAATAACTAGAATACAATGTCACAACTTTGAGAAGTGAGACATTCACTTATATTCAAACAGCTTTTCTCACAAAAGATAAAACCAGCTGGCATGTGAAGGGTGATTTTGACCTAGGCCGAATTTTAAATTGCAGCTGATGGATTAGATGTTCACAAGATTTTAATAAATTTTCTCAATACTATGTTTGATCAATCAACAGGCATCACCAAACTCTAGCAAAATATAGGGAGTAGCCAAAAATATTAGAAAATAAACATGTCATTCTAGATGACTTTTTAAAAAAAGTAATTCTTAACATCAAACTACCTCATCAGAGGGTTAACTATAATAAGCTTATGCCCTTTGAATATTTGATTATATGTAATGATTTTATCATACCAGACCAGTCTATCTTCTACTGTCAGTTTATGAAAGGAAACAGTGCTGTTATATCATTCATTTCTTGCGAGGATATTTGGCTATTTAATTTCCATTTAATACCTTACACTTTACCCTAAATTGTGACCCATGACACTTCTATGTTAAATAAGCAAATTTCTCTGCTTCTGACTTAAGTTTGAAAATACTGTTCGTGCCTCTTTTTTTCTTGTTTCTTTTTCCAGATCAAATAATTCACACAAACTACTGTGATTTCTCTCATTACTCTTGATTCACCATTGAAATCATTAGAATTTCAACAATTAATAATGAATTATTTCTGCTTAATGTATTAGGTATGTAATTGGAGTTCTATATATGGCACTCATATACATTTAAAACATCTCTTTTAAATGGCTCATGTAAATTTTAAGTCTTAACCTAATTTGTGTTATTTAATATTTATTAATTATTTCTAATTTAGACCCTTAATACTTCTAGAAGTGATGGAAGACATCTTACAACAAAAGATGTATATAAAACATAACTATTAAAATGTAACAATGAAAGTAATACGATGCCAGAGGGGAGAAATTAAATACTAAACACAAAATCAGGGGGGGAAATGTGACCAAAAAACTATTTCAAATGAATACTAAGTTTAATTTTGATTTTTACTCTGGGCCAAGTGAATGAGTATGCAGAACAATTCCATTTTGAGGGCTCTCCCACTAACATCCTCAGAAATGTGAAAAATTGGATGTTTTTCTAAGCACCTATAGCCATGAAACAATTGCCAAGGCACATTGCTCTGATGCCATCCCAGGCTGGAAATATCCAGGGGCAGATGCTCCTGCCTAAATGGGGACTCTGGGGTCTAAAAGTATGGCTTGGGAATGAGCCAAAGTAAAGCAGTATCATCCATAACACCAAGATGTGCCCTCACTCCAAGTCTATGTTAACAATATTTGAAAGGAAAAAGATGGAATCAAGGCCAGAAAAAACTAGTTATTGTCATCAATCATATTTTATGCTGCCATCCAGTTAAATGAGACTTTTAATTCAGAGACTAACTTGATTTTTACTTAGGTCCACATTTGCATATGAAATTCTGGGTCAGCTTCATTTGCATATACATGAATAGACATATATATGCTACAAAAAATACCTCTTTGAAAATAATATAACTTCAAAACCTTCTCAAAAGTCATTGTTTAGTATGAAATAATAAAAAGCAGTCTTCCTTTATCTTAAGTAATACAGAAAAATCAACTCACAATGGATTAAAGACAAACATTAGACATGAAATGGTAAAACTCCTAGAAGAAAACATAGGGGGGAAACTCCTTGACATCGATCTTGGCAATAATTTTTCAAATTTGACACCAAAAGCACAGGCAACAAAGCAAAAATAAGCAAGTGGGACTGTATTGACTAAGAAGTTTTCGCACAGCTAAGGAAACAATGAACAATATGAAAAGGCAATTTGTGGAATGCCAAAAATGGAAACCATATATCTAATAAGAGTTAATACCTAGAACATATAAAGAAGTCATACATCTCAACAGAAAAAGAATAACTCAAATAAAAGATGGACCAAAAACCTGAATAGACATTTTTCCAAAGATGTGCAAATGACCAATCCATATATGAAAAGAAGCTCATCATCACTAATCGTCAGAGAAATGCAAATCAAAACCACAATGAGATATCACATCACACCTGTTAGAGTGGCTATTACCAAAAAGTGAAAAGATAACCAGTGCTGGTGAGGATGTAGAGGAAAAGGGAATCTTGTGCACTGTTGGTAGGAATATAAATTGGTGCAGTCACTATGGAAAACAGTATGAAGATTCCTCAAAAAAATTAAAAATGGAGCTACCATATGATCCAGCAATCCCACTTCTCGGTACATATCCAAAAGAAACTAAATCATTATCTGGAAAAAATATCTGTACTCCCAAGTTCATTACAACATTATTCACAGTAGCCAAGACATGGAAACAACCTATCTATTGACAGATAAATGGATCAAGACAATTATATATATACATATTTATATACAAGATTATTCAGCTCTGAGAACAAAGGAAATCCTGCCATTTGCCACAACTGGGATGAAACTGGGAGACATTATCCTAAGTGAAATAAACCAGAAACAGAATGACAAATATTGCATGTATATTTGTATGTGGAATATAAGAGAAAAAGTTGAACTCATAGTAACAAAGAGTAGAATCGTATGAGGAAAATGGGGAGATATTGATCACTTTCAGTTATAAGATGAGTAAGTTCTGGAGACCTAATGTCCAGCATGGTGACTATAGTTAAAAATAATTTACTGTAGACTTGAAATTTGCTAAGATCTCAAGTGTTCTCAACACGAAAAAGTCACTGCGGGAGGTGATGGATATGTTAATTAGTTTGATTGTGGCAATCATTTCCAATGTATACATATTTCAAAATATCACATTATACACTTTATTTTCATCAAAAAGCATTTTTATTCATCAAAAAATTTTAAAAATAAATACAAAATTAAAAACAGACTTTAAATTTCAAATGTCAGATCCATAAATTATTAGCAAATGTTGGGCAATGTAATCAAATTTTGTCTCTATTTTCTCATCTGAAAATGACGATAATATCTACCTCATAGGAATCTCATAAGTGTGGTAGGAAGTTTCCAAAAGGACTCTTGGTATTCACACCCTTGTATAATCCTTTCCCTTTGAGTGTGGTTAGACCAAGCAATTTACTTCTACCAGAATATAGCAAATGTAATGGGATATTGCTTCACATATTAAAGTACAGGACTGTGAGTTCCACTTTGCTTATTCTCTCATTCTCTTACTTGCTCGGAGGGAAGCCAGCTACCATGTTGTTGGCCATCCTGTGGAGAGGCCCATGTGACAAGGACCTGAGGGAAGCCTCCATCCAACAGCCAGTGAACAGTTGAGACTTTCAGTCTAATGACTCATGAGAGACCAGGTCCAACCACATGAGTGTGTTTGGAAACTTGCGACTGCACCCCATCTGACACCTTGATTGCCTCCTTCTGAAAGACCATGAGCCACATGGCCCAGTTAAACCAGACCCAGATACATGATCCACAAAAACTGTGGAATAATAAATGTTTTGGGCCATTAATTTTAGGGTAACTTGTCACACTGCAATAAATATCTAACATAACAAAGTAATTTGTAGAGTTGTTGACATATAGTTCTGGAGCTTAGAAGAAACCAATGAAATTAGAAGGCATCAAGAAATAGATACTGGGCTCAGTTGATTGACTGCCTGACACTTGATTTCTGCCCAGGTCATGATCTCAGGGTTGCTAAGTTTGAGGCCCATGTTGGGCTCCACGCTAGCAATGCAGAACCTGCTTGGGGTTCTCCCTCTGCCCCTCCCCCACTTGCACTCTCTCTCAAAATAAATAAATAAAAACTTTAAGAAAAATAGATTCTGCCTTTAATTTGGATACTTTTACATGATGATTGAGTAGAAAAGGGGGTAACACAAATTTTTGGAGATAATCAATATTTAAGAAAAATAAGATCCAGGGGCACAAAGCAGTCTTCAGTGTCTCAGTCGGTTGAGTGTCTGACTTCGGCTCAGGTCATGATCTCACCGTTCATGAGTTCGAGCCCCATTTCAGGCTCTGTGCTGACAGCTCAGAGCCTGGAGCCTGCATTTGGTTCTGTGTCTCCCTCTCTGCCCCTCACCCAGTCACTGCTCTCTCTCTGTCTCTGTCTCTCTCAAAGATGAATAAACATTAAAAAAACGTTTTAAGAAAAATAAAATCCGTCAGAGGAAAAGAAATCTATGGTGGAGGCCAAAAGGAACATAAAGTTGAGGTTAGAATTAGTTAACAGTGTATCACGGATGCCAAGTGAGGAGAGAATATCAAAATGGAAGTTAATACCAAAGTTAATTAACATTGGGGCAAAAGGATGAGGAGTAATATTTGTTAAAACTCATCATGAGATAGGCACTTACAGGTGTTTTGCAAGTACTAACTTACTTTGGTCCTTAAAATGTTAGAACACAATTATTTTCATTTTACAGATAAGAAAGATGCTCAAAGGGGGGAAATACTTTGCCCCAAAGTCACATAGCTAGCATGCTGAAGCATCAGGATTCAAATCCAGATCTATCTAGCTCTGATCCCTTCCTTTTTCCCCCTAAGATATGATGACTCTCGGATTTGCACAAGATAACTTATAAAGCTCTCTTATATAACAAACCTAGTTAGACTGACAGAAAATCTCTGCGAGATGTTTAGTCAGTTCTTCTTCATCCATTGGATTGTGCTCAGGCACATTTTATGTTCCTGAAGGAACCACGTTCTCTCAGAACTTTGCACATACTGGGAAGGCTGCTCTTGCCTCCTGCCTTTGACCCCCAGATATCCTTTAAGCATTACCTCCCCCAACAGGATTAACCTCCTATCAGGTGGATGGTGACTGGGAGCTCAGATACATACTTCCATTATGAGCACTTCCTATGATCTGTTTCATTTGTTGGTTTGTTTCTATTTCTTCCATCATAGGTTGGGTCTACACTTTCTGTCATAATTTCTATATCCCTGACTTACAACAGACAATAGATGTTTATCAGACATAGACTGAATGGATAAATGAATGGAAGGACACTGGTTAAATCTTAAAGGCTGAGTCAAATGAGAAAGGGAAAGGAATGACAAGCAGAAGCAAGAGCATGTATGAAAGTCTGAAAGCATAAAAGAACATGGGATATACAGAAGAGAAAATATTTCCGTATAGAAACTTAATGCTCCCTTCATGACACATATACAAAATTCGGAACCATATGGTTATGGGATTTGCTAGGAAGTGGCAGACATAGAGGTGGGAAAGCTAAAGATTATAACAGACACTGTTGGATGCCATCTATTAGCCATTCCTCCCCTCCTCCTTCTAATGGAACTGAGTTCAGAAGTTCACCTGCTTTTAATCATGTGCTTCAGGAACTGCTTATCCCCAGGCTTACCAAGGAAGGGGGTAGACAATCCATATGGGTACATTCCCCTAGCCCAGGCTGATATGAGATAGGCCGATGTAATGCAACATACCCAGCCACATTCTTATGACCAGCAGAAACTTCATTTATTTGTATTGATTAGTAACAGCCCACTAATCAGAGTAATCTCAGGCTATCATTCTTGCCACATGGTAAAGATTATCATTTATCGAAGATGCTCTGTGCCAAACACTATATATAACAATTGCTTATATTATATAGCTCAAGTATGAAAGAGCCCTGTGAGCAGTGTCTTTGCTGTGGTAAGGAATCAGGACTAACTTAATACCTAGGCAATGTAACTTCAATTTTTATTAGCTAACCTGTTTTGTTCAATGGAATCAAGCACTCTTTGACCTCCGTGAGAAGAGAAGGAAAAGATCTATTACATATAGCAGATTAAAATGAGACAGGGGGTGTATGAAACAAGCACCTTCCCCATCTCAACCCTGGTCATGAGGGAGAAGATTCCTTTATGACCACTCTTCTCTAGGTGGATGTGGTATTGATTTTAAGGAAACTACCACAGCAGGAGGCTTGATTGTTGTGGGACTTCCATGTCCATCACATGTTAATGCTTATGGATACACCATCAGGGTGGGAGGGAGTCTCAGCGCAGGATCTCAACATGGAAGACCCTCTTTCTGACCAGGCCTGGGAGCCCTTTCCTTTTAGCCCTTCCACAGCAAGGCTAGGAGCTCACCAGTCCTTCTCCCTGAAAGTTATTTCACCCGAAATAAGGGGTTCATCATATACTGACTTGACTACTGTGTAAGCACCAAGACCTGCCTGCACTTTCCAACCCAGCCAAGATTGTTCTCACTTCAGTCCTTTGTCCTCCATTCTATCTGGAAGGCTCTCTTCTCCAACAAAGTCACATGACTCATTTCTTCATTTCTTTTAAGTTACCTAAATTTTATTCTCTCAAGTAACCTGATGTCGCTACATATATACTTTAGTGGTCCTGTCAGTCTATCACCTTAGCCGAATGTGTTGCTATTTGACATGATATTTTTATTTTGGACTGCCCCGACTAGAATATCAATTTCCTAAGGAACAGACTTTGTCATTTTGTATCTTATTTCCTTGATGCCCAAAGCAGTGCTTGGCACAAAGTTGGCATAATAAATATTCTTGCCTAAACAAATAAATCTTATTTATTGTATAGACAATATTTATTAAATGAAAAAAAATCCTATTTTTAACTGATCAGTATATTTTTAAACAACTGGATCTTGAATATTAGTATTTTTTGCATGTTCCTTCTCAAGTGTATCTATGCTGAGGGAAGGAAGCATGTTCTTAAATACATTAGGCCTACTGTGGAAATCAGGAACTTGAGATTCACCATCTTTTTTAAGACCCATCTAGTACCACCCTCAGTCCCCCACATGCTACACTGCCTTTGGCACTTCCAAGATTTAAAGAGTGGAAAAGAGAGCTATGGTACAGAAAACACTTTATTTAATTGGAGCATTGACCTGTCATTGATAAAGGCATAGCTTGGAGATATTGCAGGTTTACTGTCAGTCACTGGCATTCCTTGGCTAATCTGTGCCTTCATCTTCATATGGCATTCTCCCTATGTGTGTGTATGGGTCCAAATCCCCCCTTTTATAAGGACATCAGTAATATTAACTTAGGGGCCCACCCTACTTCATATGACCTCATCTTAACTAGTCACTTCTGGAACAACTCCATTTTCAAGTTCACATTCTTTTTTTTTTTTAATGTTTATTTATTTTTGAGAGAGAAACAGAGTGCAAGCTGGGAAGAGAAAGAGAGAGAGGGAGACTTCATATGACCTCATCTTAACTAGTCACTTCTGGAACAACTCCATTTTCAAGTTCACATTCTTTTTTTTTTTTAATGTTTATTTATTTTTGAGAGAGAAACAGAGTGCAAGCTGGGAAGAGAAAGAGAGAGAGGGAGACACAGAATCCAAAGCAGTCTTCAGGCTCTGAGCTGTTAGCACAGAGCCTGACACAGGATTCAAACTCATGAACCATAAGATTATGACCTGAGCTGAAGTCAGATGCCCAACCAACTGAGCCAACCGGGCACCCCATCAAATTCACATTCTTGAAGTACTGGAGATTAAGGCTTAAACACATGGATTTTAGTAGGACACAATTCAACTTATAACAAACATATTTAAACTCCTTTATATTACTTCCAAATTGATTCTAGAAGGATTATAACAACAGACAAATGATAGGCATACCTCAGAGATATTGCAGGTTCCGTTCCAGACTACTGCAATAGTGTGAATATTAGAATAAAGCAAGTGAAATGAATTTTGTGTTTCCCAGTACATATAAAAATTATGTTTCCACTATACTGTAGTCTAGTAAGTGTACAACAACATTATGTCTAAAAATATAAAGTATATACCTCAATTTAAAAATATTTTATTGCTAAAAAATACTAACCATTATCAGAGCTTTCAGAAAATTGTAATCTTTTTGCTGGTGGAGAACTTGCCTCACTGTTGATGGCTGCTGAAGGTTGGGGGGCTGCAGCAATTTCTTTAAAACAACAATGAGGTTTTCTGCATTGATTGACTCTGTCTTTCACCAAAAATCTCTCTGTAGCACAGGATGCTGTTTGATAGCATTTCACCCACAGTAGAACTTTGGAAATTGGAGTCAGTCTTCTCAAAATCTGCTGCTGCTTTATTAACCAAGTTTATGTACTACCCTAAACCCTTTGTTGTCATTGCAGCAATCTTTAAAGACAGCATCTTCACCAGGAGTAGATTCCATCTCAAGAAACCACTTTCTTTGCTTATCCATAAGAAGCAACTCCTCATCCATTAATATTTTATCATGAGATTGCAGCAATTCAGCCCCATCTTCAGGCTCCACTTCTAGTTCTAGTTCTCCTTCTGTTTCCACCACATTTGCATTTACTTCCTTCACTGAAGTCTTGAACCTCTCGAAGTCATCCCTGAGGGTTGGAATCAACTTCTTCCAAACTCCTGCTAATGTTGATATCTTGGTCTCTTCCCATGAATCACAAGTGTTCTTAACAGTATCCAGAATGGTAAACCCTTTCCAGAAGGCTTTCAATTTATTTTACCCAGATCCATTAGAGAAATCACTATCTACAGCAGCTCTACCTTATGAAATGTACTTCTTCAATTGTAGGACTTGAAAGTTGAAATTATTCCTTGATCCATGGCTATGGAGTGGGTGTTGTATTACTAGACATGAAAAACAACATTCATCTCATATATCTCCATCAGATGGCTTGGGTTACCAGCTACCCTGTCAATGAGCAGTAATATTTTAAAAGGAGTCTTTTTCTTCTGAGCAGTAGGTCTCAATAGTGGGCTTAAAATATTCAGTAAACCATTTTTTTTTTTTTTAATTTTTTTTTTCAACGTTTATTTATTTTTGGGACAGAGAGAGACAGAGCATGAACGGGGGAGGGGCAGAGAGAGAGGGAGACACAGAATCGGAAACAGGCTCCAGGCTCTGAGCCATCAGCCCAGAGCCTGACGCGGGGCTCGAACTCACGGACGGGGAGATCGTGACCTGGCTGAAGTCGGACGCTTAACCGACTGCGCCACCCAGGCGCCCCTTCAGTAAACCATTTTGTAAACAGATGTGCTATCATCCATGTTTTGTTGTTCCATTTATAGAGTATAGGCAGCGTATATTTAGCATAATTTTTAAAGGCCTTGGGATCTGTGGAATGGTAAATAAGCACTGACTTCAATTTAAAGTCTCTAGCTACATTAGCCCCTAACAAGATACTTAGCCTGTCCTTTGAAGCTTTGATGCTAGGCATTGTCTTTTTCTCTCTAGCTAGGAAAGTCATAGATGGCATCTTTTTCTAATAGAAGACTGTTTTGTCTATGTTGAAAATTTGTTGTTTAGTGTAGCCACCTTCATTAATTCTCAGCCAGATCTTCTGGATAACTTGCTGTGGCTTCCACGTCAGCATTTGCTGCTTCACCCTGCACTTTGATATTATGGACATGGCTTCTTTCCTTAAATCTCATGAGCCAATCTCAGCTAAACTCACTTTCCTTCTGCAGCTTCCTCACCTCTCTTAGCCTTCATAGAATTGAAGAGAGTTAGGGTCTTGCTCCAGATTAGGCTTTGGCTTAAGGTAAATCCAGACCACTAAAAATTTCTCTATATCAGCAATAAGGCTGTTTTGCTTTCTTACCATTCTTGTGTTTACTGGAGTAGCACTTTGAATTTCCTTAAAGAACTTTTCCTTTGCAGTCACAACTTGGCTAACTGCCTCAAGAGGCCTAGCTTTCAGCCTAACTCGGCTTTCTGCATGCCTCCCTCACTAAGCTAACTCATTTCTAGCTTTTGATTTATAGTGAGAACTCTGCTACTCTTCCTTTCACTGGAACACTTAGAGGCCACTGTAGGGTTATTAATGAGCCTAATTTTAGGACTGTTGTATCTCTGGGAATAGGGAGGCTTGGGGAGGAGGGACGAGCATATAGCTGATCAGTGGAGCAGTCAGAACACACATGACATTTATCGATTAAGTTCAACATCTTGTATGGGTGCTCTGGGTGGTGCCCCAAAACAATTGCCATAATAACATCAGAGATCATTGATCACAGATCACCATAACAATTATAGTAATTATTAAAAGGTTTGAAATGTCTTGAGAATTACCAAAATGTGACACACAGACATGAAGCAAACAGTGTTAGAAAAATGGCATCCATAGACTTGATTGATGCAGAGTTGCCACAAATCTTCAGTCTGAAAAGAAAAGAAAAGAAAAGAAAAGAAAAGAAAAGAAAAGAAAAAAAAGAAAAGAAAAGAAAAGAAAAAAAAATGAGGTATGCCTATACTTTGTGGGCTGGGTAGATGTTTAAAACTGTTTCTTAGGAATGGTTATGGTTTCTTCAGACATCACTCTTTCATTGCTAGGGATCTATTTGCTGCAAAGTCTACCCTGGACACCTCCTTGCCATTCCCAGCCTCTGGCTTCCTTGGTCCACTTCTCACAGAATATCATCTAAATTGGATCCTATTATCCTTCTAGGCAGCCTTCTTGAACCCTCCTCTTAATCACCTTTGCTCAGCCATCAGAATAAATAGCTACAGTCTCACTTTTAAGCTTTATCAAGCTTGGGACAAGTTTTCTTGCTTCAGACTCCAAATGACACAAGTAAAACTGTTTGACCACCCTCCTTGAAGCTCTGTCCAAATCCATACCTGGGGAAAACATGAAATATATTCTATATTTCTGAAAATTCCTGGTGTCTTACTTTCCATAGCCTTTCTGCTCTAAGTTCCGTTTGTATTTGCCCTTGAACTGCACCTAACTGATTGAAAGAGTCGACTCATACCAAAGCTTTAATAAACCATGTAGACTTTATTCCAGATTTTGTAGGGGTGGCAGAGACAATATTGAAATCACACTGCTGACAGTAAATAACTCAGATCACATTGTGCACACAAATGCTTTTTTATCATGCAAAGTATTTCAGGTTCCTCTGACTCCTGCTCCCTAATTTGCCTACACAAGATCAAAATTTCCCAGCACAACAAAGGCCATTTCTATAAAAAGGATTCATCCTCAAAAGAAAGCAATCATGTTTATAAATATCAAAGTTTCTTTCTTGCATAAATGCGTATGTGTGTGTGTGTGCATTTGCCTTGACAGAAAGCACTACATGATGGATTTCCTTGCATTTTAATTTGAATAATGCTGAATGTGCAAAAAAGTTAAGTTACTCACAAAGTCATTATTACTTTAAATATATATTATGTGCATGTGTATACACCCACATATGAAATCGGAAGCAGATGCCTCCCTCAGCTCCCACTATGTCTCAGATATGACCGTGTTAGCAGTTTGCTGTGTTACCAGGCTTCTTAGGCTAATGTAGACATTTGCATGTATGCATATAAACATGTGTAGTTTTTATACAAATATAATCATGTGAACCACATTGGTCTGCAGTGTTACATTTTCTCCCTTATTAATATATCATCAACATCTTTCTGGGCAGTAGGTACACCTGTTTGGTTTTTTTTGGTGTTTTTTTTTTTTTTTTTTTTTAATGGCTCCAGAGTATAGTAAAACCTTGGATTGTAAGTAACTTGTTCTGCAAGTGTTCGGCAAGACAAGCAAACATTTCTTGGTTTTTTTAATGTTTATTTATTTATTTTTGAGATAAAGTGAGCACAAGCAGGGGAGGGGCAGAAAGAAAGGAAGACACAGAATCTGAAGCAGGCTCTAGTCTCTGAGCGGTCAGCAAGAGCCCAATGTGGAGCTCAAACTCAGGGACTATGAGGTCATGACCTGAGCTGAAGTCAGACACTTAACCGACTGAGCCACAGAGGTGCCCCCAAGCAAACATTTCTAATAAATTTTAACTTGATAAATGAGCAATGTCTTGCAATATGGAGTGGTATGTGACACCCAATGTCACATGATCACAGCTGAGCCAATGGTTCTCTCCTCTCTTCTTCTCTTGCTGAGAGATTGTGGGTGATCGTCTCCCATGCTCAGATGCTCAGTCTCAGGCCACGGTGTTTCACAGAAATCAGCGATTTTTCCGAACATTGGAAGGTGCCCACAACTGGCACCAGAGTATTTTTGTCACTTTAAAGCACTTTTGGACAGCCCTTTACTTTTCCATACAAGAATAAGCTTAGGAATGCTTTGCTTCATTCTATGTCAGGCTGCCTACAGATATAGACCCTTTCATCTGCTGCCTTATTACTAGTTACATTAAATACAGTATATGACAAGAGTATTAATACTGTACTGTAGTCAATATCCATGTGAGCATATACAATGGCAGAAGATTCCATTCAGCCAATAGATAGCAGTGATTCTGTTAGTGATAGTGAAAGTCGTCCTACACAATAACCTCCCTCTCTCGTTTCCCTCACACCAGCCATGAAGGTTTTCAAAGGAAAGTGCAGGTTAATTTGTTTATTTTTCTTTGTATTTTGTATTTTCTTTATTATTTTGTATTATATTACAGTTTTATAATCCTTTTCATATGAATATTTTTGGGTTGTGGAATGAATCATCTGAGTTTCCATTATTTCTTATGAGGAAATTCACTTTGATATATAAGTGCTTTGGAGCATAAGCATGTTTCCAGAACGAATTGTGCTTGCAAACCAAGGTTTTACTGTATTTCCTTTCATGAATGCAGCGTAATTTGATTTAGGCTATTCTGGCCATACCTCCTCATTCTCCACAAAGTTTTCTAGTCCTGAATAGCATTTAATCTATGATGAGCACATCTTTTTCAAAATGTTATGACTATGTTGTCTTTGTTCTTCCACATGAACTTTAGAGTAATTTTTGGAAGGTCAAAGAAAATCAAATGTCCCACTGAGAGTAGCATTATAGAAAATGTAGAAATTAACTGGAGGGTGAATTAGCATGTTAAAATATTGTCTTTCCATCCAGAAACATGACATGCTTCTGCATTCATTCACGTTCAGGTTGTTTGTTTGATTGATTTTGTGTTCCCCAATAAAACTTTGTAGTTTTTTCTCAAATGTCACACATGAGCAATGATAAGTGGGTGCTAACATGTCATCCAGAAGTTTGGCAATTGAACCTGGAACCTAATTTCTAGATTAAAAAAAAATAAGAAATCTGGCTTGTGTGCCTGCTTCTCAAAAAATTTCAGTTTTTAACATTTTCATAGCTTCAAAGGCATGCTAACTTTTGTCATTGCCAGTTTCATTCAATAATGTAAATAATCTAAGTTGTAAGAATGAATTACTTTCCTCTTGGAGGCTGTATAAAGGTATTCAAAATATGTTTCCTAATATATATGTATGAGTTGATTCCATGCACTAACGTCTGCTTGTCAGTGTTAGAAGTCCCAAACATTTCTTTTAAATTGAGTCTTCTTAGTGAAGTATCCATGAGGTGCCAATCAGGGCAAAGATAAAAATGATAAAAAATAAATAAACAAACCCTGTATTTTCTATTGTTTATAGTAAATGCTTATTTGGAGAAGAAGCTGGCCATTCATCTCCTCACTTTGTGGCTGGATTTTTTCCCCCCTTTGGGCCACTTATCTGGCATCTGGATCACTACTATGGGGTATTTCTCTTGAAATGATCTTGGCTGGAGAGAAAGAGGGAACTGCAAGCTTAAATTAAGGTTTTCTCTTTCTCTCCCCACCCCCACCCCAGAAAATCCAGGTAAGTTGGATAATTTTGCCATATAATTAGATGAAATCATCAAATAACCTAGATAATTATTTCAGATCATCTTTTTTTTTTAATTTTTTAAAAAAAAATTTTAACGTTTATTTATTTTTGAGACAGAGAGAGAGCATGAACAGGGGAGGGGCAGAGAGAGAGGGAGACAAAGAATCTGAAACAGGCTCCAGGCTCTGAGCCGTCAGTACAGAGCCCGACGCGGGGCTCGAACTCACAGACCGCGAGATCATGACCTGAGCCGAAGTCAGATGCTTAACCGACCAAGCCACCCAGGCGCCCCAGATCATCTTTTTTTTAATGTTTATTTATTTTTGAGAGAGACAGACTGCAAGCAGGGGAGGGGCAGAAACAGAGGGAGACACAGAATCCGAAGCAGGCTCCAGGCTCTGAGCTGTCAGCACAGAGTCCAAGGCAGGACTATAACTCACGGACCCAAGATCATGACCTGAGCTGAAGTTGGACACTTAACTGACTGGGTCACCCAGGTGACCCTCAGATCATCTTTATCGTAATATTTTGTGTTTATATGGAATGCTTATCTCCAATACTCCTAGGAAGATATTATGTTATGTAACAGCTACAATTGTGCCACTGTTCATGCTCCTGGTCAACCATCAACAAAGTATACAAACTTATAAAAGAAATTGGCTTATATTTGAATCCGTGTGTGTATACCATACATGGATGCTAAGAATTCTATTACATTACCCTAAGCATTTAAATCACATTTTGGTGGGAACACAGAAACTGCTCTACTTGCTTTAACAAGAAGGGAATAGAAAGAATAATAGAGGGAATTGGATACCTAAAATACGGATTGTAAGGCTGAGGAAATAAAGGTCAGGGTGTGCCACTGTTGACTTTTAGAAGTCTGAAAGTGTGGGGATTCAGGAAAGTGTCAGTGAACTCTCACTTGCCTCTAGCACCAAAGAAGGTGACTCACAGGAGCTGGCCTAGAAGATGCCGCAAAAACTTATGTCTACAGTGTGACAAGCATCCCATCTCATCTGTTGCTGCTAGAAGACAAAAAATAATTTTTTTTAACTCAGTTCTCTCATTTACACCTCTCATGACTGAATCTTTCCTTGGAATTAAACAAATATCTTACAGCAAAGGAGTCTGGAAAATATAACTTTCAGGCATCAAACCATGAGGTATAGGGAGGATCTTAGTAGGACAGGATTGGTACTCAATATGAAACAGACCATATCTCACCCAAATGTTCATTAGCATGATTCCTAAGATTGTAGTTTCCCATTGGAGACCTATAACATGCACACTTATATCAAGTTTGGTGAACACTCTATAAATTTCAGCTTGATTTAAATTCATCTGGATGCTCTGATTCCCTACTTACAAAATCCTAAATTAATGATTTCTCAACAGCCAGCCCCTGTTGGCATTACCCACTTAGACTTAGAAAACAGTATAGGATGTCAGGGTGTCTGGCTGGCTCAGTCAGTAGAGCATGTGACTCTTGATGTCGGGACTGTGAGTACAAGACCCACATTGGGCACTGATATTACTTAAAAATAAAATCTTGAAAGGAAAGGAAAGGAAAGGAAAGAAAGAAAGAAAGAAAGAAAGAAAGAAAGAAAGAAAGAAGAGGAAGAAAGGAAGGAAGGAAGGAAGGAAGGAAGGAAGGAAGGAAGGAAAGGAGAGAGGGAGGGACGGAGGGAGGGAGGGAGGGAGGGAAGGAGGGAGGGAGGGAGGAAGAAAATGGTGTAAAAATCCCTTTCAGAAATGGCCCAGCAGAGTTTATTTATATCCTTTCCACTGTCAATTTCTTCCACTATGGCAGTGGTAGAATGAGTTATAAAACTTGGAGCTAGCCACATTTCTCCCAGCAACAAACCAAATTAATACAGCCCCATTTCTCTTGGGTCACATTTCTATACAAGATTAGTGTGTTTTCTAATCTCGCTAGATGGTTTCAGATAACTTAAATTCTTGTCAGTTTTTTTGAATCATTCATGGAATTGATTTGAATCTTGGAGAGAGTGCTTTAAATCTTTACATGCTTAATTTGATTATTCACAGATGGATTTCATGCATTTTTTAAGTTGCATTGCACACCTGTAACTAATATTACCCTCCATGTTAATTAACTGAAATTTAAATACAATGTAGTTATTTAGCACTTCTATACAACACCCAGTGCTCATCACAGCAAGTGCACTCCTTAATCTCCATCACCTATTTAACCCATCCCCACCCCCTCCCCACCCCTGGTTACCCTTTGGTAACCATCAGTTCATTCTCTATAGTTAAGAGTCTTTCTCATTTTGCCTCTCTTCTTTTCCTCCTGCTCATTTGTTTTGTTTCTTAAATTCTACATATGTGTGAAATCATATGGTATTTGCCTTTCTCTGACTAACTTATTTTGTTTAGCATAAGACTCTCTAGCTCCACCCACGTCTTTGCAAATGGCAAGATTTCATTCTTTTTTATGGTTGAGTCAACCATTTTTTTAATTACTGATTCAATTTCTTTGCCGATTATTGGTCTATTGAAGTTTTCTATTTGTTCCTGTTTCAGTTTTGGCAGTTTATATGTTTCTAAGTATTTATCCATTTCTCCCAGGTTGTCCAAGTTGTTGGCATATAGTTTTTTATAATATTCTCTTATAATTGTTTGTATTTCTGTGGTGTTGGTTATTATTTCTTCTCTGTCATTTGTAATTTAATTTATTTGGGTTCTTTCTCTTTTCTTTTTGATAAGTCTGGCTAGAGGTTTATCAGTTTTATCAATTTTTTCAAAGAACCAGCTCCTAGTTTCATTGATCTGTTCTACTGTGATTTTTTAGTTTCCATATCATTTATTTTTGCTCTAATCTTTATTATTTCCTTCCTTCTGCTGACGTTAGGCTTCATTTGTTGTTATTTTTCTTACTCCTTTAGGCGTAAGTTTAGGTTGTTTATTTGATTTTTCTTGCTTATTTGAGTTTTTTCTTGCTTCTTGATGTCAGCTTGTATTGCTATATATTTCCTTCTTGGAACCACTTTTGCTGCATCCCAAAGATTTTGGACTGTTGTGTTTTCATTTTATTTATTTCCATGTATTTTTTTAATTTCTTCTTTCATTTTCTGGTTGAACCATTCATTGTTTAGTAGCATGTTGTGGTCTTTCCAAATATTTCCTTGTGGTTGACTTCTAGTTTCATAGTTTTGTAGTCAGAAGAGGTGCATGGTATGCAATTTCTGAAATATGTTATCCATCTCCGTTTCAATGAGTCTGGAAGTTTGTATAATCCTGGGTAGGTTCCAGCAACATCATTCTGAGTCACTATGATAATCAAGATCCAAAAACTTCAGGCAGCAAATTTCCATTGATAGCCCCTAATTTTTAGCTTCAGGCTCCTATAAAATGGCTTCATATCAATTCTAAATATTTGTTAACATCAAGATCTCCACTATAATCAAAAATATCCTATCCCTAGATTATTTTTCTCTTCTGTATATAGAAAAAGTAACAAATAATTTAAGCAAATTGCTGGCATGAAAAATCCAGAAATGCTGACATAAACTAAAATGAAAAGATCACAGTGTTATTCTATTGAATATTTTAAAGAAAAGTTCCAATTAAATCATCAATTATCTAGCTTTTAATTTCCTAGAATAACAATTGTCTGAATTTGTTTGCTATACAAGAATATATTCTGTCTCTATCTGAATTGTTCGTGGTCAAAACTGTGGTTTCAACTATAGAAAATATTAATAATACAAAAATCATCTCTGGCACATTAATATGGAAAACAGATTTCAAAAGAATATATTCTGATCTCATTTTTTAAAAAGGTAAAATGATGAATTCTATTCTTAAACCATTAGTTATCACTGGCCAGTGATATTAGGATTGATTCTAATATTTCTGTTTATTTTCTTCCTTTTTCTACATAACTTTTGTTATTAAACATATTTATTTTCATATAAAAGAATCAACCTTCCTCAGAAGATCAAATAACCTTCTCCCCTTTGAATTTACATATTATAACTGATTTTCGACAAAAAACAATGACATTTCTGTGAAAAGGAATCATCTTTCTAACAAATTGTGCTGTAACAATTGTATATACAGAGGTAAAAAAGTGAAATTGATGAATATTTTATATTGTATGCAAAATTAACTCAAAGTGGAATTTAGATATTAAACCTACGGTTATAACACTTTTAGAAGACAACATTTGAAAAAACAAATCTTTGTGACCTTGGGTTGGGAAAAAATTACTTTGATGTGATATCAAAAGCATAATCTGTTAAAAAAAACAAATTGTTAAGTGGACTTCATCAAAATTTCAAACTTCTGCTTGTTGAAGACACCATGAAAGGAATAAAAAGCTAAGTCACAAATTGAAAGGGAACATTTGCAAATCCTATGTCTAATTTTTTTTATTCTTACGATATTAAACATATACTTATCATATAAGCCAGCCATTTTCCCTGCCAGGTATTTATTGAAAGGAAAAGAAAACATATATGCATTAAATATTTGTACATAAATATTCAAGGGAGCTTTATTTGCAATAGCCCAAAACTATAAACAACCCAAGTGCCCATCAAACATGAATGGATAAACAGATTGTGGTGTATCTAATACTGTATATAAAATGTATTAGTACCTAGCAATAAAGTTATAGTAAATATTGACACATACAACGACATGAGTGAATCCCGAAATAATTATTGAGTTAATGCAACCAAACAAAAACAGTACATGCTGTTTAATTCTACTTATACAGAATCCTAGAAAATTCAAACTTATCTGAAAGTCATCTGTAGCATCAGAAAGAAGTGGTTTCCTCAATATAAGTAAGCTGGGTGGGTCAAGGAGGAGAGAACCAAAGGGCATGAGCAACTTTCAGGGAGAATGCTGGGTATGCTTATTATCTTGATTTTAATGGCAGTTTACAGATAACATATATAGATTATTGCATATATCATTATATTATCATATATTATTAATATATATTTTATATATAATATATTATTATATATCTTTTATATACATATTTATAATGTATATGTATATTATATATTATTAATACATATTACACATTATTTTTATATCTATATTATATATATTAATTTATCAAATTATATACATTAAATATGTGCATTTTATCATACTCCAATTATACCTGAATACACTCTTTTATATATATTGCCATCAAAAATTGAAAAGTGCTCTATTAGTTATCTATTACTATATAACAAATTCCCTCTAGCAACCACCAATTTGTTCTCTGTATTATGATTCTGTTTCTGATTTTGTTGTTGTTTGTTGTTTTATTTATTACTCATTTGTTTTATATTTTTAGATTGTACATATAAGTGAGATCATATGATATTTGTCTTTTTTTCTTTCTTTTTTTTTAAATTTTTTTTAACATTTATTTATTTTTGAGATAGAGACAGAGCATGATTGGGGTAGGGTCAGAGAGAGAGAGGGAGACACAGAATCCGAAACAGGTTCCAGGCTCTGAGCTGTCAGCACAGAGCCCGAGGTGGGGCTCGAACTCATGGACCGCGAGATCATGACCTGAGACGAAGTCAGACACTTAACCGACTGAGCCACCCAGGCACCCCTGTCTTTTTCTTTCTTACTTGTTTCACTAGCATAATACCTCTAGGTCCATCTATGTTGTCACAGATGACAAGATCTCATTCCTTTTTTTATTGAAGAATAATTAGAATATAATGTTGTGTTCATTTCAGGTGTACAACTTATTTATTCAACAATTCTATATGTTACTTAGTGCTCACCATGATAAGCGTAGTCAACATCTGTCACCATACAATGTTATTACAATATTATTAACTATATTCCCCGTGTTGTACTTTTCATCTCCAGGACTTATTTATTTTACGGCTGGAAGTTTATACCTCTTAATCAGCTTTATCTAAAGATTTTATTATTTTTTATGGCTGAGTAATATTCTTTATCCATTCATCTTCTTTATTCATTCATCTGTGGATGAACACTTGGGCTGCCTCTGTATCTTGACTGTTGTAAATCATGCTGCAATAAACTTAGGGGTACATATATCTTTTCAAATTAGCGTTTTCATTTTCTTTGGCTAAATATCCAGTAGTATAATTATTGGATCACATGGTATTTTTACTTTTAATTTTTTGAGAAACGTCCATCTTGTTTTCCACAGTGTTTGTTCCACTTTATATTCCCACCAACAGTGCACGAGAGTTCCTTTTGCTCTATATCCTCACCAACACTTGTTGTTTCTTGTCTGTTTGACACTAGCCATTTTGACAGGTATGAGGTAATATCTTATTGTGGTTTTGATTTGCATTTCTCTGATGATTAGTGATGTTGAGCATCTTTTCATGTCTGCTGGCCATCTGTAGCTATGCATTAGACTTACCATTTTATTTCTGGTCATCTAATGACTTTCATGGGTTCCTTTGCTTTGATGGGAGATTTTGGAGATTACACACTGGGGGAATTTGAGATAGACAAAGGATAGTAAGTAACTGCAACTTCAAGGAAGGATTAAACAAGGGAAAAATCTTTGGTCTATTATATCCCTACCCACAATGCAAGCATCTGGCAATGAGATATTTTTATAGTAATCATTCTCACTAATAGTATTTATTTAGCCTTTAGGGTATTTGAGGTAATCTTATAAAAATTTTAAGTTTTTAACACGATATCTTGCATACTATTATTTGAATACAGACAAAAATATTTAACTTCAGTATTATTTCTTGTATACAGTATTCATTATAAATAAGCCACAAACAGTAAACTTTTCTAAAAATAGACCAAAGGGAGTATGAATTTGGAAAAGTAGCTTAATCTTTCTAGTTCTTCTATTATTTCAGCTACAAAATGGGAGTGACAAAATGTTTTAAGATTTAAATTTAATATTTCTAAATTAAATATTTATAAAATCTTTCACTGTATTATTTGTGATTTAATTCATTATAACACAATGTTGCTTTTATAAATACTCCCTTGGAGGGGTGCCTGGGTGGCTCAGTTGGTTGGGCGACTGACTTCGGCTCGGGTCATGGTCTCACGGTTCATGGGTTCGAGCCCCGTATCGGGCTCTGTGCCGACAGCTCAGAGCCTGGAGCCTGCTTCCGATTCTGTGTCTCCCTCTCTCTGCATCTCCCCTGCTCATGCTCTGTCTCTCTCTGACTCTCAAAAAATGAATAAATGTTAATAAAAAATTTTTAAAAAATACTCCCTTGGAGACTAAATTGGTCAAAAATACACAGCTTCATCAAAACACTCTTCAGACCAATACGGAGTATTAAAAGCTCCATGAAGGGGAGGCTTACCACTCTACCACCATGATCTGACACACTTCAGGTGCTAAGGAAATAAGGATTCAAGGAACAAAGGTTAGGGCATCTGGATATCAAGCATAACTCAAAAGCAAATAAGCTGTGTGTTAATTTAGGCAAATCATTTGACATTTCAGCCCTCATATTCCTTGTTTATAAAATGGAGTGTTTCTGATTGATCACATTAATTGGGACTTTCAATGGCAATAGAAATTCACATCAAACTGGCCACCCCTCTCCCCACTAAAAAAGATGATTTGGAGCAGAAATTATTGACACAAGAGATCTTACTGCTCTACATATTGAAAGTACTCAGATGTCTATCTTCCTCACCTGGGACTTCCCAAAAAAGTCCTCTAAAAATAACACTGCTTTTGTCACGTCTTTCCACAAACAGTCACTGTGGCCCGAGATGTGTAGTCTTCAGCTAGATGAGGCCTATGTCATATGTCTGCCCCTTAATGCTGGTTTGGCCATGGAATTGGAGGCGAGGGATCACTCCATCCAAATCCCATAGAAAGGTTTTACTTAGAAAAAGAGCTTTTCTTACAAGAAAGAAAGAAAGAAAGAAAGAAAGAAAGAAAGAAAGACAAGAAAGAAAGAAGGAAAGAAAAAGAAAAAAGAAAAAGGAAGCTGGACACATAAAACAGTGTATGTTCATTGAATCATGGAATAAATCATGGATCATAGACTAAATACCCTGCCATATTTTTTAAATGATGAAATGCCTGGTCCTGTTTTCAGAACTTAACACCTACTAAATAATCCTTATTAAGTAATCCTTTTCCGTTAGGACTGCATATCTTAAACGCGAAGGTCAATCGTGTCAGAATACCATAGGCTGCTATTAATCATTTTATGGCATGATATTTTCTAACTGAAGAAAAGAAAAACTTTGAAATACCGGTATGCTTTCAGGAAAGCTTAAAGAAACTTGCTTTTTGGCATAATTCCTCTTCTCCCAGATGCAATCCCCAAGAATGTGCTCTCAACTGGACTTGATTAAATCTGCACTTTTACTGTTTCTTTATTTAGCTCACACTAACCACACTGGCACACTTAGGGCTGCCTCCAAACAGGGTCTTTGGCAGTAACACTCATGTCTACACCGTCTGTTCTCCAAATTGGGACCATACAAAAGAGTAAATTCAGCCCTGGAGACCGATGTTTACGTTTTCATAAAACCAAAGTTAGTCAGTAATCACTTTTGAATTACCATGGTATCTGCTTTAGTTAATTTAGAGTAAAGCTTTATTTTTTTAAGGCTTATATGTTTTGAGTATGCAAGTGCTAACCATCGTAAGGGAGGTTTACAGAGCGTGACTGAAGTACACGCCTAGTTAAAAAAATAGTCTAGCCAGAAAGGAGAAAAGATGAGAGAATTCTGAAAGCTTCAATTCAATCATGTTCTGCTGAGAGAAATATGCTTGGAACCCAATCTAAAAATCATTTCAGAAGGATTTTTGTCAGCGTTGTTTAGGCTGGAAAAGGAAAACTTGGAGTTGCTTTATCACTGACTTCAAGTATATGAAGGGTTTCTATGAAATTGAAACTTATCGCTGTTGCCCTTTCCATGGTGAACTGAATGAAACAAAATAGCATTAAGTCAGAGGCAATTTAGGTTGGACATGATGAGGAACTTCTTGGCCGTTCAGAATTGGAACAGCAGAATTCCTCAAAGGGAAGGCCAGGAACCCTTTGTTCTTCTCGGTCATCAAAAACAAAACAAAAAAAAGGTGTGGGGGGGTGCCTGGGTGGCTCAATCAACTAAGACTCTGACTCTTGATTTCGCTCAGGTCATGATCCCAGAGTCATGGGATCAAGCCCCATGTAGGGCTCCGTGCTGAGAGCATGGAGCCTGCTTGGGATTCTCTCTTTCCCTCTGTCCCTCCCCTGCTTGTGCACTCTCTCTTTTTCTAATCACAATAAATTAATTTAAAAAAAGAGAGAGAGCTTTTTGCAGTTCTCTTAGCTGAAATGGTTGTATGTATGAATGTGCTCCACGGTTAATTGGTGTGACTTCTATTGCGTTGTCACTCTCGCCCTTTGTCTTACTTGTCTTTAACGAGGGATCCCGTGCTTTAGCTTTGACCACAAGATGTTTAAACTATTGCCAAGGAGAGGTTGGTAACACACTGAATAGAGCTTGGAGCTTGGAGCAGTGCATCCCGGGCTGTTGATTTCTCACATGTGGTATATAACTTAATAACAGAAACCGGGACACGTGGTGAAGCCAGACAATTGTATAATTTAGGAATCACATGACCTCACTGTGTCCTTCTGTATCCTTCTGTATGGAGTGAAAGTAATACCTGCATAGGAAATTAGGATATCGGAGGAGGAAACATGTCTCTCCTTTCCCTGGGACTAGGGTCTGAATTGCCCGGATAGCAAGGCATAGACATGGTTAGAGTACTCCTGACGTTATAGGATTGTAGGATTGGCTGGAACAGCATTCATCAAAGAGAGAAGTGGCCCAGGAGACACTGCCCAGGCCTGGTTATAAATGTCCCTTGCTGTTTTAAGGCACTCCACCAGAAGTTAAATTCTGGAAATATGCACGAACATGGCTGAAGCCTCAAACATTGGTCCCTATGCTATCCTGAAACGAGCTGAGAATAGAAGCAGCAATCACACAAGGAAAAAGAGAACAGGAATCGACATAACAGTGATGAGAGCTGGCAACAAATCTTTGAAGATGAAACGTAGATTGGGAAATGGGAAGTGACCTAACAGAGTAGAGAAAGCTGAAACCCAAGGTCAAGAGGTGAATACTGACGACAAACAAGATGATTCACTTCTGGAGTACTAAGGGTTGTGGGCAGAAAGTGCTATGCAAAGTGGGGTAAGGCCTGAGACACTGAACACAGGATCGGCTGACACTTTATGTACACAACAATCAAAGGGACTGGTCCGCATTCCACAAAAGCAGTAGCCTCTCCGATAGCCCTGCAAGAAAGGTTGGATTTACTCTCTGCAGAAACCGTGCCAGAAGGGCTCTGGCTCAGGGACACCAGGCACAGACGTGGCTGAGAGAGGTTAGATCACACATGCCAAAGAGTGAGTGCTCTTCACCCATCCGTGAGCTGATGATCTGCTCATCAAGGCAGAAGACTAGGAACCTTCTCTAAGGAAATAAGAAAACTACAGATCTGGGGATCCCTCACTATTATAGCTTTACACACAGCTTTACTGCCTCACTTTCAAGCTGGTCAGGGATCAACAGACATTTGGGGAAAGCTTCTACTCTACTGAGAAGACTCACAAAAAGACACCACCATCCATACACAGTGAAAAGAGACAATGTCTGAAAGTAAAAGAAACAAAGCAGGAAGGGAAAAAAAACTTTAAAAAACTAAAATTATTATTCTTAGAAAAAAATTAAATACGAAATTTATTTCATGAAATAAATATACCATTTTCTTTTTCAAAATTTTTTTCATCTTTATTTATTTTTGAGAGACAGAGAGAGACAGAGCATGAGCAGGGAAGAGTCAGAGAGAGAGGGAGACACAGAATCGGAAGCAGGCTCCAGGCTCTGAGCTGTTAGCACAGAGCCCAACGCAGGGCTCAAACTCACAAGTTGTGAGATCGTGACCTGAACCGAAGTCAGATACTTAACAGACTATACCACCCAGGTGCCCCAAATATATGCCACTTTCGGGAAAATAGTTCAACAATGTGGAAAGATTACATATAATAAGTGGAAATTAAAAATTTCAAAGATTGAGAAGGTAAAGTTAAGGAACCCACATAAAGGATAAAAAGACAACGATAAACAGCAGAACAATAATAAGTATTTTGAACATTGATCGAATTTGCTAATCCAGAGTGGTTACCATTTATTTCCAGCATCCTACCTTTTTTAGTTGCTTTGGATTTAAGGAGTACCGGCATAGTAGAAAGAAAACAAATATAATCCAGACCAGTATCATCTTTAGGTCACTCAGTCACACGTGATATAGGCTGCTCAAAAGCTACTTTTGGCTTAAGACATCTCAGGTAGCCCCTCTATGAGCACTGTGTTATACTGGCTTCTGTCATATGCAGCCCCTTCTGAACACAATGTAGTCACCACCCACCTTCAGGGAACATTATAGAATTGGTATACAGCAACTTACAACTGATGTCATTCATTCCTTGCCTTCCATTTTGTCCTTCTGAACTCTAGGAATCTTATGATTCTCATTCTCTTCAAGTCAAGAGGCAAATTTCATAGTCATCCTAAACCCTTGGGTTATTTCTCCCTGACTATGTTAGAAAGCAGAATTATGTACATACTACATGCATACCAGGAAAAAGATGGAAAGTATTCTAAGATGAGGGAAGTGAATAGAAGTTACTCACTAGATGGCTCTGTTTAGTAGATAAGGAAATTGTGGGTGTAAAGCTGTAACATTTCTTATTTATGGAGTAGTTATACTTTTCTTTTTTCTAAATGACACGCCCAGAAGAATCATACCTCCCCAGCAAAGGGTTTGGGACAACTCTCTGAGGAATGGATATATTCCTGTACTCCAAATCCAGCATTTCTAAAGAGCTAGCACCAAAGTTGACCATTTGACTCCCTTGCTGTATTAATCATTTTCTCTCTGTTGATCCGTTTTTCTCCTAAATGCATTATTCATTATTATAGATTAAATACAGTCAAGCAAGTCTTAATTAAGACAATATAAATCACAGCGGGTACCTCTGTTTCCCTTATTTCCAAATTGTTGGAGAAACCATCTACATGTGTAAGTGTAAGTTCTCTTTAGCACTTGTAATATTTATGCTAACTTGTTCTTTGGTTAGAAATACTAATTATGATTTCTCTAAAGAGGTTTTATCCAGTATAAATTTTCATCCCTCTTAAAAGTTTCAAAAATTAAAAATGACATGATTTGACACAATACATTTAAACTAAAGGCATTGAAAAGGTTTTAATCCTAGAAAGGTTTTAATTTTTACTTATGGGCAGGAGAAAAGCCATATAGGAATGTTTGCAGAGCAGAAGGTTAGTAGGAGCCTTTATTTTTCTTTCTTAAATTGCAATATTGAATCTGCATTGATTTATCCATGGCATTAGTTTTGCATGAACATTAAGACTGTATTTTAATCAACTGAGCATGACCCCCATAATCAAATAAGATATTTAAATATTGAGGATCATAGTATAAGCAAGATTTATGGAGTTTTATGATCTCAACATGCATATCTTAAAAACCTGAGCCTGATCTTTATGCTGTTAAATTCTGCATTACACTTTCTTTCGACTTGAGAGAAACTTGAGAAAATTTCATAACTTGTTTTTTTCCCCCAATTCATCTCTGTGCCTCATTGAACGACTCCTTTGAAAATTAGAAACTTGGCATTGTTCTTTGTATTTCTGAAAAGGATTCTCCCTCCCACAATTGTTCTTTGGTTAGAAATGCTGATTATAATTTCTCTAAAGGGGTTCTATTAAATGTATCTTTTCATAGCTTTTAAAAGATTCCAAAATAAAAATAACATGATTTGATACAATAATTTTCAAATAAGGGCATTTAAAAAGTTTTACTTGCGGGATTTTTGAAGACTGTTAAACTCTTGCCAGGCGTGTTACTTACTGTGTTCCACGTGGGAGCCGTCAATCACAGTGGAGGCTCATTTCTCCCGAACTTCTCTGTCCACCAACCATTAATATGCCTGATTTCTTACTGACTTAGTCTACTTTGCACACTGGAACAATCGTCCGCCCCTCTCCCCCCCTTCAAGAGCACTATACATTTTATTGACTGAAAACCTGGGACTGTCTCCTCCAAGGACTCGGCCCAATTTTATGAGATATTAACCACTGAGGTGCAAGAATATAAAGTCCCTTAGCTAACTTACAGCCTAGAATTCTGTTACCAAAGGGTCATTTTGATCTTTTGACTGGTAATCTTAACACTTTGAAATGTATGTGGTTACACTCATCTATATGTTTATATTCACATGGAACTAGAAATACTGTAAATGTCCAGCAGTAGAGAACTGTTTATGTAGTGTGTTACATTCATATGTGATGAGCCATTATGAGCCATTAAAATAATGTGAAGGATGAATATTAAATGACAGAGAAAGATGTTTGGAATGTGGAGTTAAATTTTAAAATAATGCAAGTACTAAAACTATAGGCAAAAGCATCCCATTTTTGTGAAAAGTGATATGAATGTGTAGGAATAGTGCGTGTGGCAGAAAAAAAATAATGGGGAATTAAACACTTAAAAAAATTTACAGTGATACAGGAAAATTTTCTTTTCTTTTTCCTGTATGATGTGCTTTCTAATGTTTTTCAACGTGTACATATTAGTTTGTAATAAAATTGGAAAGCAATTTATAACCAAGAGGTTCTGTATGTCTTCATTAGAGGTTTGCTATTTGCTTGTTTTGCCTTAGGGTAAGAGCAGAGAGGTTTCTGTGTGCAGAGTTTGATAAAGACCTGTCTAAAAATAGTAGGAGTGACAGGCAGACCCGAAGATCCTGGAGGGAGTGCTTCAACTCACACAGATCCCTCCTTGTTCTGCATTTCCAAGCAGAGAAGAGTTCAACTACACCGACCGGCAAGCATTCAGTCTGGTGTTCTTCCCATCATCCGTTACAATGGCCGGCTCCCTTTCAGTTGAGGGAACCACTAACTGGGATGACATCTAAACAGGAAAAAAAAGGGGGGTGGGGGGATAATGGAACTGGAGAGAAGAGCTCCATTGCTACAGACTGGCTCGGCTATTCTACAGTGGTGGCACAATCTCATCCCTGACAAAAGACACAAAATGTTTCCTCCCTCAGGCCGGTTCTTCTGTGCCCTAGGCCCTAGTAAACTTTTACGGTGCCACATGTGTGCCCGTGTAGGGATTCAAGTGTGACCACCCAAAGCTTTGTCAGTGTCCAAGTGTCCAAGTCCAAAATACCAAAGTTTCCTGGTGCCACTCTCTGCTTGTGTTAGAAGCACCTCGGTACCAAACCCAGAGCCCCTACTACACCTGCTTATATCATTGCACTCAAGTGTTTGCAGCTTCCTTTAAGGATGCGTCTGATGCACCTTGGTGTGCCCAATGATGCTTTTCTCACAACTTTATTCATCATAAGTGTTCAGGAGTTTTGTGTTGGAGGATAGCCAGACAGATATGGATAATGGTTACTTATTCAGTATAAGTTGGTATAAGCCTTCTCGTAGGCTAAAAGAAGAGAGTATTTTTTATTTGTATTTGAGGTATTGGAGTTGTGCAACACATGACATTCCTTTCTCCAACATATGTTGGGACTTACTGAAGGAAGCTAAGAAAATGAATGTAAAGACATGTTGGAGGACCTGGATGGCCGCAAAGAACATCTTAATAAAGCACTCCCAGGCCAGGCAGACTTCTCACGGGCCTTGTGAGGCAGTTTATGCTAAAGTCTTCTAAATCAGTGATTCTCAAACTTCACTTTGTTTAAGAAACACCTGGAAAGCTTGTTTAAAAATCAAATTGGCAGGTTCCTATTGCTGAGAGATTCTGCTTCAGTGATCTGGATGGAGCCAGTAATCTGTCCACTTTGAGATATGGCTCCAAATTCTATCAGAGAGCAGAATTGTTATCATAAGGTACCAAACACTGCAGCTGAGCAAACAGTATTCTCTGTCTTCATAGGGTGCGGTTGTCTCTTCTAAGAGCAAAAGCACATGCAAAATTCAATAAGCAATTTGTAAAAATAAACTAATCATTACTAGTTGGCAGAGATGAATACATAGCCAGCCAGTCAAGTTCATACTGCTTCTCAAGGAATTTTATCATGCTAAGTGGCAGGCAGACTACACTGCTTGGCTGGAAAAGCAAGCATATGCATCAGGACATCCTGGGGGCACAGATGTGTGCTTTGGCTTGAGAAACACTGAACCCTGTCAGATGCTTTCTCTTATGTGGCCATAATAAGAACACTGTATCCAGACAAATCTAACTGGGCTTTTTTTTAGAGAAAAAGAATTTATTTTTCATCCTAAAAAAATAGCCATCTTATTTAGGAAATACTAGTTAGATGAAAGTAAAGTCTTAATTTCCTCAAGCTTCCCAAACGAGAAGGTTGATTCAAACAAAACAAAACAAAACAAAACAAAACAAAACAAAACAAATTTATTTTCTCACATTTCCTTGGTTGCAAATGCCTAACTCAAATCTCTGCCTTTATTAGTACATGATGTTCTCCCTGCGTCTGTCTTCACATGGCATCAAAAAGATTGAATTAAAATTTTTTTTCATGTTTACTTGTTTATTTTGAGAGGAAGAAAGAGTGTGTGTGTAAGCGGGGAAGTAGGAGAGAGAGGAGAAAGAGAATCCCAAGCAGGCTCTATGCAGTCAGTGCAGAGACTGATATGGGGCTCGATCCCACAGATTGTGAGGTCATGACCTAGGCCCAAATCAAGAATCGATCTCTTAACTGACTGAGTCACCCAGGTGCCCTACAAAGACCAAATTTTAGGAAACTAGCTTTTATTGTGTTGAGTTCCTATTTTGTACAGGTATGGTTATGATCCACTGAAGAAAATGAAGAGTTAAATAAATATCCCAGTATTCATTGGGACAATCAATTATACTGATTTTAACAAGGTAGCAATTTGCTGATTTTTTTTCCCCGTAGACATTAGTCATGCCATAGTGGCTAACCTTTAAATTAGCTGGCAAATGTTTCCCTTCATAATTATTCCCATTAAAGATAAAATGCTGGCTAATTTCAATAGGAGGAAAATGCAATTAGAAAATTAAAAAATTTTTCTCTTCATACTTCCATCAAAAACTCTGTTAGTTCAACTAATGTTTTATGCTTTGATCAAAGCTATTAGCAGATGGCTCTATTTTATGAAAGACGAGAGTACATCTAAAGTGCCAACACATTTATGAAATCTAATTCCAAGTTGCATTAATTAATGCCTATTAATAAGGTATAAATTTTCAGTTAAATGCTTACTTGATCTATACAAAAATGATTATTAATTTAGTCCTTGTCAATGCTCTTTTGGTTATGGTAGCAGAAATCCATTTCCAACTAGCAGAAGCAAAAGGAAGTTTGGGGAGAGACAGCGGGGCTATAATTTCATACTGTTTCCTGAATTGGCTGGTTTTCTCTACCATGGGTGCTTGGGCACAGCACAATGCTGCTCCTGCCCCCAACATGCCCTCTCAGTTCTAACATCAACCTTAAGTTGTAACACTTCTGTGTTACAAATTCATTTTAATGGCAAAGAGAAGCTTTTGAGTCCACCGGGGGTCAACTGCCTGCTTCATAGTCCAATTGGGACTTCATTAAATGAAGCTATAGTTTCTCTGGAAAGAGAACTATAGCAGCCATTAGAGACTCTAGCAGCCGTTAGAGTTGTCACTAAGTGATAACAATGACCATGTGTCACTCAGTCTCATGGCTTCAGGATAATCCCACCTGCAGAATCAACAGGTTAGATCATTTCCAAAAATCCCTTTAAATCACTATCTTCAGCACTCTAAATAATGTATCTGAAAGAATGTCTTCCAAGTCAATGATAAAGGACATTACAGCTGCATGTTATATGGATCCTCTGAGGGCCACCTCAGTTGTTAGCTAAAAAAAAAAAAAATCGAAGGGTAATCATAATCATAATTGACTTATTTTAATATTTTATTATAACAAACTATTTCATTATTTCTCTATTGAGTGAAAAATAATATCAGCTAGCATTTATAACATGCTAATATAACCAAGAACTGTACTGAACATATTTTTGAAACATATCGAATGTGGTTTTTCTTTATCATTTTCTTTGTTTCTTTTTAATGTTTTATTTATTTTTTTGACAGAGAAAGACAGTGTGTGAGCAGGGGAGGGACAGAGAGAGGGAGACACAGAATCTGAAGCAGGCCTTGAGCTGTCAGCACAGAGCCCAAAGCGGGGTTCGAACCTATGATCTGCAAGGTCATGACCTGAGCTGAAGTCGGACGCTTAACTGACTGAGCCACCTTGGTACCCCATTTTATTTTTTTCATCATAATAAGTGTACTCTTTAATCCCCATTCTCCATTTCTCCCATCCTTCCACCCACCTCCACTCTGGTAACCTTCAATTTTTTCTCTATAGTTAAGAGTCTGTTTCTTGGTTTATCGCCTGTCTTTTTTTCCTTTGTTCATTTGTTTTTCTTAAATTCCACATATGAATGAGATCATGTGGCATTTGTCATTCTCTGACTGACTTACTTCACTTAGCTTTATACTCTCTAGTTCTGTCCATGTTGTTGCAAATGACAAGATTACATTCTTTTTATGGCTGAATAATATTCTACTTTATATATATATATATATATATATATATATATATACAATATCTTTCTTATCCGTTCATCGATCCATAGACACTTAGGCTGCTCCCATAATTTGGCTATAATAAATAATGCAGTAATAAACATAGAGGTGCATGTATCCCTTTGAATTAGTGGGGGTAAATACCCAGTAGTGCAATTACTGAATGTAGTTCTATTTTTAATTTCTTGAGGAACCTCCATACTGTTTTCCACAGTGGCTGCACCAGTTTACATTCCCACCAATAGTGTAAGAGAGTTCCTTTCTCTCCACCTCCTCACCAACACTTGTTGTTTTGTACTGAACATTTTTAAATGTACTAACAAATTTAATTCTCACATTTATATTTAAAGTTGGCATCATTACACTCTTTTAGAGGTAAAGAAATTTTAAAATTGGGTTCAATAACCCACTCAAAGTCAAACAGCTCTGAAGTAGTACATTTACAAATCAGTTCTGAATCTGAAATTTTTGCCATGCTGTCATCTGCTGGACTTTCATTTGACATGAGTTTGCTTCTCTCCAGTGCTTGTGTGGGATACTGGATAAAGGAGCTGCAGATCTGATTTCCAACTGGTTCTCATATACTGTTCCACCACTCATGTATGACTCTATGACCCAGTGCTACATTTCCAGGGCATATGCAGAAAGGGGAGGAAGTGAAAAGGAAATGTCAGGGTACACTGGGATGCTTTGTGTTTGTGAGACACCAAACGACGGGTGACAACCTTCAAAAAAGTCACCCAATGCATTTGACTTTTTGTCTCCCCATCATCTTATTCCACACCCCTTCATCAAATTATGGATTCTAGTATATTCTATGCTACATACTAATGAGTCCTTTTAATTCAGACTGATCCCAGGTGAGCCTGTCTAGTCAATCAAAGGAAAAACAGCACAGAATCTTGATAATTCTCTGAAGAAATAACCAGTCCTTGAATTAATAAGAGATGACATGATGTTCATTGGGTTTATTTTTGAATCAGTACCAATGGAGGGAAGAAAAATTTCTCAATTCAATACCCTTAGGATACTAACTACTGATATGTAATGCACAATAAATGCATATATCCAATACCATTTTAGAATGGAACAAAAAATATTCCACCTGGTTTAACATATCTTATAAAACTGAGAACATGAAAAAGCATGAGTCCCCAGAGAAGCCAACATTAAGGCAGAAATAGGACAGGAAATAGACATAAGGAATGCAAGACTCTAAGAATGATATCTTCTTCGTGTATTTCATTTTCTTTGTCATCGGTAAAGTCTTTGTCTTTTATTCATTCATTCAACAAATATTTATTAACAGACCAAAAAATGTGCTAAGTCCCTGGGAATTCAGGGGTAGAAAAATTGAAATGGCTACTTCCTTCATGGAATTTAGATATCACATTCTTCATTTCCTATCAAACCCATGGACATTCCTGGTTGACTTGAAGCATACATAACATGCAGCTCATCTTTAGACAGATGTCTCCTTTGCCTTTGTTTGGTCATTTTGTACCTTCTGTGCCTGTTTTTTGTTTTTTGTTTTTTTAATCTAGAAACCACTCAAGCTGTTCAAGTCTCATTTTCATGAGAAAATATAGAAAAGGGGAAGAGAAGGAAAAAGAAAAAAGGAAAAAGAGAGAAAGCACAGCATTCTCATTCATTCTCTACAGCTCTCCCCTCTGGATTTACAAATGTGTATTTCGCACTTTCTGTGATGGGAGTGAGATTAGAATGAGTTATTCTGAGTTATGTCAGGGTGTGGGGAGAGGAAGCTGTCAGCTTTTCAATACATGTAAGTGTCCACTTTTGGTGCTTCCTTTAGCTATGAATATGTTTAAGTTCCTTTGGCTATGTATATATGTTTTCTCCCTTCATATCTAGCACTAATCTTCAGAGTAAGCCTTCATTCCTACAAGCAATTTTCAACTTTTTCTTCTTGAATGCAGCAGTAACATGAATAAAAACCACAAGTAGGGAATTATAGGCATCTGTTGTCTGTTTGTTCATTACTGCATCCCTGGCACCAAGAAGAGTCCTTTGTACACAGAAAGTGCTCCATAATCTTTACCACAGGAATGAGTGGATGGATTCTGGATTCATCTACATATAACTAGTGAAACATCACTTGCTAACCTCCCACTACCTGAATAGCTCTATCAAATACCCTGGCTCCAATTGATTTTCTATCCCATTTCTGTTCCTCTGTCTGGTTCCCATGCCTTTTGTTGTTGTTGTTGTGTGTTCCGAGACCCATAATATACAAGTTAAAGTACTAGCTGGATTCTTCTGTGTGTGTCGTATTTATTTAATCTCCAACCTCTACTGATTGGGACCTTTGTGAGGTTTTTGTGGTTGTTTTATTTTTTTTTCTATGAAGTTTGTTTTTTTTTTTTATTCTGCTAGGATTCCCTCTGATTTTTTTTCCTCTTTTACTTAGATTCTTCTAATGATATCCCCTTTTAAGCCATTAGCAATTAACCTTTTAATGTTAAAGCCTATATATATATATATATATATATGCTAGATTCACAGTAAATCATACCATAGATGTAATATGGAAAATCGAATGAAGGAGAGTGAGGTTCAAAAATGTTATTTGTTCACTATCAGAGTATGGCAGAATGACACATACATGCACACATATGTACCGCCTCTTTTTTAATCCATTCATTTATCGATGGACACTTGGGTTGTTGAATTTGGCTATTGTAAATAATGCTGCAATAAACATAGGGGTACATATATCCTTGCAAGTTAGTGTTTTCATATTCTTTGGGCAAATGTGCAGTAGTGCAATTACTGGTAGTTCTATTTTTAATTTTTTGAGGAACCTCCATACCGTTACCTACAGTGGCTGCACCAGTTTGCATCGCCACCAACGGTGCAAGAGGGTTCCTTTTCCTCACCCTTCTCACCAGCACTTGTTGCTTCTTGTTTCCTTTTTTAGACACTCTGACAGCTGTGAGATGATATCTCACTGTGCTTTTGATTTGCATTTCCCTGATGATGAGTGATGTTGGGCATTTTTTCATGTATCTGTTGCCATCTGTATGTCTTCCTTAGAGAAATGTCTGTTCATGTCTTCCTCACATTGTTTAACTGGATTACTTGGTTTTTTGGTGTTGAGTTTTATAAATTCCTCATATATTTTGGATAGTAACCCTTCATCAGATATGTCATTTGCAAAAATATCTTCTCCCATTCAGTAGATTGTCTTTTAGTTTTGTTGATAGTTCCTGTTGCTATGCAGAAGTTTTTTATTTTGATGTAGTTCCAATAGTTTATTTTTGCTTTTGTTTCCCTTGCCTCAGGAGACATGTCTAGAAAAATGCTGTTATGGCCAATGTCAAAGAAATTACTGCCTGTGCTCTCTTCTAGGATATTTATGGTTTAAGGTCTCACATTTTGTTCCTTAATCACATGGCTAAAATATTTAACATTTCCATTAGACTTTTTCTTTTCTTTTTTGAACATGCATAGGAGACAGAACTGTGTCTTTGCCATTGCTTCATTCCATCCCCAAAGTTCTCTTGCTATTCCGCCTTTACATTTGAAAGACTTTGGGTCACGAATTAAAGGGCAAGTTGAAATGTAATAAGCTCTTCCATTTACTCACAGTATATTGCCTTCTCCCAAATGATCTCCTTTTTCCCTCCTCTCCTAAAACTTTGTCTTAGCTTTGCCATTTTCTTTGCGTATATGCTTAACAAATATTTATGGCTCCCCATCTGAAAGTACTCTTCGCTTTAAGTAGAGTTGAGTCTGCATATTTAAAGGCAAAATTTAATCATATATTTGGAGAGTATTTTTATCCAGACCTCAAAATTATTACTCTGGCACATGAAATGTTCCCAAGGAAAATGCAAATAGTCTGCCAAAATTTGGCTTCTTTATGTGCATAAGTTAACTGTGGTAGGCACAGAGACACTGAAATTCTTTATTCAGCAAGAGGCTAGTCTTGGTGGATGAAACACACTCTGGGCATGAAAATCTGATTTCAATTGTTGATTGAATCCTCTTGGTTTCCTTTAGTAGCTTTTATTGGTGCTTTCAGACTTTAGATTTTATTAAAAAAACTTTAGCTAATTAAAGGTGAGTTAACCCACACTATGTATGCACTTTATTCAAGTTTCAAGATAGAGTGTGATTCTCATGTTAATTTGAAAATCTTCTAAGTAAAGTTGGTAGACTCCTGGCAGGATTTTCTTTATCATCATATTTCTCTGCTTGGTCGAATGCATTTCCTCCATGTCCCAAGCCAGGGCAGATGTCGCACTGTTTTGCCACATCTTTAATAGAATTACCCTTACTTTGTATCAGAACCCACACACAAACTGCAGAAAAGTCTCAGGTTCATTGCAATTGTTTAGGCCTGAAAGAGTTATCTTTAATGGTTTTCTGTTGTTTTTGCTGCTTCTGTTTATATTTCTCACTCTACAGAATGATACTTCTCTCCTGTGCACGTGTTATCAAATACATCTTTGGGAGACCCTGGGGAGAGAAGAATTGGGGGGTTGGGGCAGGATGGGCATGAGGAGTAGGGGAAAGAAATGCCAATCACTTTCGATTTTTGAAGGCAGAGGATAACTTCCCAGCTAAGCTCTACTTCAAGATGCATTTGCATTGTTAAGACAAATGAAACAAAAACCTAACAATAATCTAAGAGTGTGGCATAGGTACGATCTTACCCTGCACAGAAACCATGTTCAGACTAAATAACCCATTAACTCCTTATGCTCAGTCTGGAATCAGCTCCACATGCAAAACCTTTATGGAACCCACTATCAACTTTGGGCACCTAAATGGTCAGTATGAAAGCAGCCCCTAAAAAGACAACAAAAGCTGGCAACTGGCAACTGCCAACTGGGGTGATTTAGACTAATCAGGATAAAAGGGTAGGAACAGATGAGCAGTTTAACGTTGAAACCATTTAAACATTTCAACGTTCACATATTTCATCTAAATTAATAGCAAGATATCTACATGGAAATGGCAGTCTTTTTTGATCTTAGGATGGGCTACCTGGGAATCCCAAATCAATTCTTTAAAATTCTGGAAGTTCTCAAGTTTATCTAAATGGAGAAGAATAAAACCAGCAGCCTGTTAGTTGGTCTGTGTTTTCAATTCACATGCTAGGGGGTAACATTCATCCAACATCCTACTCTTTATATACCTTGGATGTACTGTGGTGGCGCTTCTTCTGAGCTGTCACAGTGCCTAAGATTAAGCCTCCTGTTGTATTTTATGACCAATAAGGCTTTGTACCAAGAAAGAGACAGCAAAATTGTCTGTTCATTCTGGACTAATGAAGGAAACCACTCATCGTCCACTTTTTATTGCCCTCTAAACCAATATATCTTGCTCACTTTGTCTACTCCAATCTAGGAGAAGTTCTTCTTACTAGCCTACTGTCTACATAATATCCTTAATCTGTATTGGCATTGAATTAGATTATTGAATTTCACAGAAATCAGAAATCTGAAGAACATTGCTGTTAGCCCGGTGCAATGTAGTAATAAATCTTTGTAAAACACACCGCATCATGAGATGTAGCCATCGGGCTTTGTAATCCATGCCTCCTGGACAACAGCGAGAGCATGGGTGCTCTTATTTCAGGGGAATTTGACAACATACTTCTGATTAACTTCATGTATTTTTCAGGAAAGAAAAACAGGCAGGCGGCCTATAAAGAAATACGTAAATGGTGTTCCCCCCCCCAAAAAAAGATGGCTAAAAGAAAATGATTATAATCCCAAGGAACACCAAAACATGGATTCAACCAACCCAAAAATAAATGCAAATATGTTTAATGAGATTGAAACAATAGCCTATAATAATTACGTTTCTCTTTGCCTTGAAAATTCAAATATCTCTTTCTCTGAGACTGCTGGTATGCCTTGTAATTGGTTCATTTAAAACAAAAACCGGCAGCCATTGATGGTTTCCAGAATTGACATTACTCTCATCTGGACCTCAAAGACAAGAGTCCCAGATTATTAGAGCTGGAAGGCATTTGGAGGTCATCGAGTCAGACTCCGCATATCACGGTCACTTCTCCAGGGAGGATAAGTGACTTGTCCAGCTATTTTGTAAGAGCAGCTGATCTGTCACAAGCAGAAATACAGGCTCCCAGGCCAGTGTTCTCATGGGGGTCATTTTTCAATATTTTTTAATTCCTCACACATCGGGCAGAAAGAAATAAGTCACAGCATCACTGGAAGGAACAGAACACTAAAGGAAAACTGAAAAATTTACATGTAGTGATGACTAAGTTTCAACAAAGTGCATCTATGCCTCACACTTGACATCTATACACACTGATTCCAGGACTGGACCTGCATGAATATGCTTAGTTTAAAAAAACAAAACAAAACAAAAACTAAAAGAAACCAAACCCTGTGTGTACTCGCCTCTAGCAATACTTCACAGCGTGCTCTCTCCTGCCCACTGTGCTGGTTTCCTATCTCCGCATAATATAGTGTGAAGTCACATGTGTCTGTCTGTTTTTCTTTCTAATATGTCATTTCCTCAGCAAATACATGTGAGTGAAAGAAAACACATTAAGCCCCTTAAAATATAGGATAGAGAAGGACAGGCTCAGCTAAGTCTCACTCAACCCCATTTCTTTAGTAAGATATGAGCACAAGTAGTGATTTGGAGACGTATGCAAGGGCACTGAGAGAAAAAAAAAAAAGATAGATTTTCCAGCCATTCCTTTCCAACCATGCCTCCCTGGCCTGACCTACCTTTCCATACAGAAATTGACCCAGTTCATTGAGGGTCTTCAAAGTGTATTCTAAAAAAGTTTACTCCCTCACTATTTACATGGTCCAGGTAAGCAACATCATCTATCTGTGAGAGTGTCATTTAGTTTCCTAATTGATCTTACTTTTCCTTTTATCTTCTTACCATATGTTCATCAAAGAGCAGCTTGATTCCTTTCTTTCACACACAAATTGAACCTATTCCTGCTTGGTTAAAACCTTCCAAAGGCTTCTGAACACACTCAATAAAATTCAAAACGCTTAACCTAATTGGGACAGTTGCAATACTCCAAACTGAGTTGGAAGGACTAATTGATTAAGGGAGGGAGAGAGAGAGAGGGAACCTACTCCTCATCTCCTTTGTTCTTGGGATCTATCTTGGATAAAATAAAGTTTGTGATCCTGGAAAATCAACCCTATCTTGTAAGAAATATTATCTAGCATCATAAAATGCCTAGGCTTATTTCCCCTTTGTGATTTCAACTCTTGTTTAGGAACTGTGGATTCAGTTCTAAGATACCAATGGAAAGACCATTTTTTACAGTTAATTTTGGAAGACTAAAAGAAAATGTAACCCCCCTTTGAGCCAAGCATGAGAAAAGTGGTAATTTGCAGGAGACTCCACCCACCCACCCCTAAAATTCCTGTATATCCGAGATAGAATCCGAACTGTGTTCTAACCATAATTAATGACTTTAGTGCAAATACTAAGAGCTTAGTTAAGAGAGAAACATTTTCTTGTTTGAGTGAATACTGAAATCACTGACTTAAGTTTAAAGCATGGGAACAACTTCAATTAGACAGTCAGAGAAAAAGAGACTAATCAGAGGTCTTTGTGGACCAACTTACAGCAGAGGCAAGTCTAATGAACTTCAACTTAGTGGATATTCCCTACAAGTTAGAATATGAGTCCTTAGGGGACCTCAGGAAAATAGTCCAGGCTGTTTCACCCTTTTTCCTATCATGTGACTAGAGAGTATGAACCAAATATCCCCAGATAAGCATATTTTCACAGTTCCCTAAGGGCCACCCATGGGAAAGGACCTCATCTTGAGGAAACTTTCTACCCTTCTCTCTTCTTACCTGTTTCTATGCGTGAGAATAACCAGTAGCATTTAGAAACTACACATGCCCCAACCACCCCGCAAAGATTATGATTCACAACTCTTTGGACCATTCTTTTGTGCACTCCCAGCTGAGGACCTCAACCCAGCAAAAATGGAGGAAGTGAGCAACACTACCCATCTTTATCTGGTAGAACAAAGTCCAGGTCTCCAGATCCTACAGCCTCTGCTGCCCCCTGGTGGTAACTACTAAACTTACCTTACCCCTCTCTGGAGTCCTAGGTCTCCAATAAAATCAAGAAACATTTACTGGGAACCAACCGTGTCAAAAGGATTGCATATGGAGCTGTGGCACAATGCAGTAAGATATATTTCTTTATTCACATTTTAGCGTTCAAGAAAAATAGTCATCTTCCTTGAAAGACAATTCCAGACACCTAACCAAACACTTATATATCAAACTGCCACAAAAATTTTGATTACAAATGCAGAGTGAGTAAAATGAACCTGTTCTAATATCAGGCGTTTAAGACAAATGCAAATAATCAATATAAATATAAAGTAAAATGACTCAGTTCATTTTCTTATAAATATTATATCCCCCTCTTTTGGAACCACATACTATTTAATTGCTTAATTTTTTAAGTAAAAGTCTGTTTTGGTGCTTCTAACCAACCAAAAGTAAACATACTAAGGTTTGAAACCAAACTAAAAACGATGAAATCTAAGCCTTCTTTCAAGTGTCTAATCTTTTCATCAACCATTTCTTGTTGTTCATCAAAATGTTCGCAAAAAAATAAATTATAAGTGAAATGCAAAGTTTTTTTTTCAAGCATCCAAGAAAAATGACTCTAAATTGCCAGTTTCTACTTCTTTTTTTGAAAAATTTTCAACGTTTTTATTCATTTTTTGAGAGACAAAAAGAGACAGACTGTGAGCAGGGAAAGGGCAGAGAGAGAGGGAGACACAGAATCCGCAGCTGGCTCCAGGCTCTGAGCTGTCAGCACAGAGCCTGACGCAGGGCTTCTGACCATGAACCTTGAGATCATGACCTAGGCCAAAGTTGGCCCCTTAACCGACTGAGCCACCAGGCGCTCTGCTGATTTCCACTTCTGAAATATGAAGAGCATGACATATTTTTCACCTTATCTAAATATTTCTTCTCCATTGACTGGGAGTCCACTAGAAAATCATTTTTGCCATCGTGTGTTTCGTTTAAAGAAACATTTACTAATATCATTTTCTCTGTGTGGCCAGACATCTGTTCCCAATTCAATGTCTGGAAGGCAGGCAGAATTCTGAGCAACTCACAATTATTTGACAGTTCTCCATCTTTGTTTCCACGGGTAAAAACAGCCTTCTTAAATGTTCCATTCTTTCAAATGAATTAATACTATCTTTAATTTACATTCACGTCTAATCTAATGTTCCCAAACTGGGACAATTTCTAGTCAAAGACTTACTGACAGCTGCTTTGTAGGACAAGGTGTTCTGTACATTATTTTTTATGTGGCTGCATATCATTATAAACATAGAAACCACATTTTAATGTATCTAAATCTGTCTTCCTTTGATACTCGTAAATTGAATATGCACTCAGGGCCATGTGGGTGTTTTTTTCACTGTAATAAACTGTGGTGAAATCTGAGGAGTTATGATGTATAACCTTGGGCTATAAGGGGGTACTTTTGACACATGAATGTCTCTAGGATGCTGGAAAATTCAATTTATTTTATTGCCTCTCTTGAGAAGTTCTAAAAGTTTTGGAGAATTTTAAAACTGTCCTGCATAATTTGCAGAAATTCTAAGATCTATGCTGAGAATGAAAATGTCTAGAATTTGCACAACATATAGAGACGGTAAGCATACATTACTTAGAATTGGAACCAAATAAATAAGACTGGCACCATCACAGACCAAAAAAAAAAAAAAAAAGCCAAGTCTCTGATTGTTTTGAGGTCAGTGCAAGTTAAGGAAGGATCAAGTTCCCCCAGGCGCCGAATGGATTAACTGTTATTTTTATTTTTTGACTCTCAGTGTAAGTATATTTTCAGGACTGGATCTTTCTTTGTGTAATGAAATGTAATTAATTCTTCTTGTGTAATAACCATATAGCTCCTTCTGCTTAGAATGCCCTACCCTCTTAAAGGCTCCCCTGATACAGCTATGAGCCCCATTCTGCCACCCACTTGATAAATCCCTAATTATTTCTAAGACAACTGAAACACACCTCATCTGTGAATTGCTCACTAATCGAAGCCCAGTTATTAGTGACAGAATTTTGCCTGACTTGATCAGACTGAACTAGATGACGATGACTACTCACTTTTCTATCATCCCAATGAGAAACTTACTGGCACAGACTTTGTTTAATTTCTAAATCCCCAGCACCAGAAATTGTGCCTCCCATATAACTAGAGCTAAAAGAAAAAAAAATTTTATTGGTTTAATGAATACAGATAACACACTGTAAACACAGAGTCAGTTCCTCTACATAGAAAATTAAAGATTATTCTTATGAAGTTTAGGTATTGTTACAAAAAGGAAGAATGCCTCTTGTGTACTTTTAAATGTTTAATTCTGGGAGCAGTTGTGTTTATGGAAATATTTGGCTCTCTTGTCAAACTCTAGCTGAGGCAATTTTTATTATCTATGATGGAAACACAAAATATAACTTCTGGTAGAAAAGTGAGTTAAATAGATTTGAGTATTTTTTTTTTATTTTTTACTTGTAACATGTCTAATCCCAATTAATAGTTTCTGATCTATTGTTTTTACTAAACTTAGTTCTCAGAACTTAGCTCCTTAATTAAGGAGTGCAAACATGTATTAACTATGTAGGATTAAGGTAATAGAAAAGAATAGCTCAGATAAATGAATTCATTGCTGCCTCATCTATGGCGAATTCTACCTTTACTGGTTCTTTATTAGATGAAAGTCCCCAGTACCAAATCTTATAAATTTTGATTGATGGCCCTTCTGTAATATTACCTACCCTCCAAATTCCTGTGAGACAGACCACTAGAATCTAACATTCAAGTCTTGCTTGCCTGCCTAGAGGCCCACATTCATCAAAGGTAGTAAGGACATAAAGTAGATGAAAATAAACTCCACTACAGCACAGGGTTTAAAATCTGACTTTTCCACACACACGATCCTGATTCTCATCTTCCTTCCCGCTTCTGGAGATTCAAGATACCTAAACCAAGATGAGGTGGAGAAAGGACAACAAGGGGAGGGAAAGGGTTTCTAGAGTGTTTTTCAGAGGGCCATTTGGCTTTTAGGAGTAGAAAAACACTCACTTTCTCTAAAAGCAGTGATTAGAGGTGGGAGGCCATTTTGTAATACAGTGGGCCTCAAGGTGACTCTTTGTTTCCAACTCTTGTCGCTAACCCAAATGAGAATAGCCATTGCCTGTGCTCCAGGAGTGGAATCGGATTCTCTTTCCTGGATCTGTGGGACCTGGAATAGTAAAACACAGGGCACGAACTTCCCTTGTACTGACTTGTATTGAAGGCTGTACCTCAGAGAGAAAGTCCAGGTTCCTGCTAGTGGATATTTGGGGTGGTTCCATTTTTTGCCTTTATGAAGGGGGTAAGTGTACCAGTTTGCTAGGAATACCGTAACAAAATACCTCAGCCTAGGTGGGTTCAATAGCAGAAATTTATTTTCTCACGGTTCTGGAGGCTTTAAGTCCAAGGTCAAGGTGTCGTTAGGTTTGGTTTCTCTGGAGCCCTTTCTCCTTGACTTGCAGATGGCCACCTTCTCACTGTGTCCTCATATGCCCTTTTCTCTGTGTACATGTACCCCTGGTGTCTCTGTGCATCCTAATGTCCTCTTCTGATGAGGACACATTATATTGGATTAGGGGCCACCCTAATAGCCTCATTTTAACTTCATTACCTTTTAAAGTCCCTATTTCTAAATATAATCACATTAGAGGTTCTGGGAGTTAAGGCTTCAGTATATGAATCTGGTTGCTCTTGGGTGGGGGATGTCACACAATTTCATCAATAATGGTAAGCATGCACATTTGTGTTCGTGCCCAAAACGGTTTTGGATATTATAAGAGTGTTTTTGCACTTGCCTCCTAGTGCATGTGAGAAGCATTTCTTTGGATATACACCTAGAGTGGATGCTGTATTGTTGGGTACTCTCTTGCTCCTCATCCTTAGCAGTGCTTACAATTTTCAGAATTTTTAACATTTCCCAGTCAATACAAATTATATATTCTGGATACTGATATAATTAATCAGCTATACATGCTGCAAATATCTTCTCTCAGTTTTGTTGTTTCACTTCAATGATGTCTTACCAAATAGATGTCATTTTTATTAAAAAAATAACATCGGCATTTTCCTTGATGTTGTTTCTTTGCTGTGTTATTGCTTTTGGAGTCTTAGTTACAAAATTCTTCCCTATTACAAAATCTTAAAATAGTCACCCATATATTTTCTTCACATGCTTTATAGTTTTGCCTTTCATATTTGAGTCTTTAATCCATCTTGAATTTATTTTAGTACATGGTACAAGGTAGGAATCCAATTTTGCTTTTTTCCATAGGGATAAACAAATGTCCTGGCCCCATTTATTGTTTAGTCTATTTTCCCTGGTGGTTTACAATATATAAGTGTCATATATAATTTCAATATATCACGGACTGTTTCTAGTCTCTCTGTTAGGGTCAATTAGACAGCATGTCTCTTCCTGGGGCAATATGATGGCTCTATAATGAGTCTGAATATGAAAGGGGATATTCGCATGTTATTATTCTTTTTCAAAAAACTCCGGATTATATGTCAGTTTTTCCATTCCAAAGAGATATTAGAATCTGTTTGTTGATATTCAAAAATAAAACCCGTTCGGATTTTGACTGTAGTTTCCCTGAGCCAGTAGAATTAAACTGTGAAGGATAAACATCTTGATGATCCTGAATTTCCCTTATGTGAATATGGCATTCTTCTCTATTCAGCCATCTTTAATAGTAAATAGTTTTGGGATTTTTTGCACCAAATGAGTACATATAAAAATAAACAAATTTTGCTTTTTTCACAGTTTTAAAAGATATATTCTTTGTTACTCTTGATATTTTGATAATTTTGATATTAATGTAACTACACATTTTTTATTTGTTGGCTTTATATCTTACTGACAACTTCACATACATTTTTCCAACCATTGGTTTTAAAATTTCTATGCCTTGGGGCACCGGGTGGCTCAGTTGGTTAAGCGTCCAACTTCGGCTCAGGTCATGATCTCGTGGTTTGTGGGTTTGAGCCTCATGTCAGGCTCTGTGCTGACAGCTCAGAGCCTGGAGCCTGCTTCAGATTCTGTGTCTCCCTCTCTCTCTGCCCTTCTCCTGCTTGTACTCCCCCCCACCACTCTCTCTATTTCTCAAAAACAAATAAACATTTAAAAAACAGTTTTTAAAAAGAAGTGGTGCTACTGTCAGAGCAGTAGGCTGTCTTTAAAAATAATAAAATAAAATAAAATAAAATAAAATAAAATAAAATAAAATAAAATATCTATGCCTTTATATCATATTTGTGTTTTCTATAGTTTGATTTGATTTATTTTATCCAAACTAGCAATCTCTGTCTTTTCACCAGCAAATTTATTCTTCTTGTATTTAACGTGTTACTGATACACCAGAACTGATTTCTACCTTATTTCACTATGCTTTCTAATTGACCCACTTTTGCATGCTTCTTAAATCTTCCTTATATTTTCTATGATTAATTTTTTGGCTTCTCTGTTTTTCTATACAATTCATAATTTACATAATCTATTCTGATTTTTTAATGGGTTACCATCACAGTATTGCCATGGGCACAAAACTATAAATTATTTTGCTCTCTTCCTGAAAAATTAAAAGAGTTAGAACAATTTAACTCTGATCATGTCTCTTCCAGTGAGCATTTCATCCTTTAATTTTGCTTTTCTTTTCAAAATTGGCACATCATTATTGTTATGTTATGCAGACAGTGTTTGGCTGTAACTACATGTGTTTATGTTTGTATAATTCTTCTCACATTGAATCATGACTGACCAATATGACTAACAGAATATACTATAAACAGTAGGGTGTGGCATAGGCTAAGTCATAATGGCACCTTAGTTATTTCACTTCTACCTTGGTGTCTTGTATCACTCGTTCTGGGAGAATCTGACCACCATTCTATGAGGACACCCAAGAACTGTTATAGATATTTGGTACCTGCACCAACTTGTGAGCCGTGCAAGTGAGCACCTTAGAAGTGTATCCTCTGGGGCACCTGGGTGGCTTAGTCGGTTGAGCATCCGACTTCAGCTCAGGTCATGATCTCCTGGTCTGTGAGTTTGAGCCCACGTCCAGCTCTATGCTGACAGCTCAGAGCATGCAGGCTGCTTCAGATTCTGTGTCTCCCTCTCTCTCTCTCTGCCCCTCCCCCATTGTATTCTCTCTCTCTCTCTCTCTCTCTCTCTCTCTCTCTGTCTCTCTATCTCTCAAAATAAATAAGTTAAAAAAAAGTGTATTTTTCAGTTATGCCTTCACAGGACTGCAACCCCAGCTGATGTATAATGGCAATCTCAGTTAACACAGGATGACAACCACATGAGAGACCCTAGACCAGAACCATCTATCCAAGTTACTCCCAAATTCCTTATCCACAGAAACTATAAGAGATGAATAATGGTTATTGTTGTTTTAAGCCACTAAGTTTTGGGCTTCTTTGTTACTCAGCATTAGATAGCTAAAACAGCATATTTAGACCAATTTCTTTTCTCACAATTCTGTTTTGCATTTTCCTGGTGGGATCATTTTTTAGGGAAGCTGATTAGTGGTAAATACACCCAGGTTTTCTTTATATGAAAATATATTCATATCAACCCTTTTCTTTTCTTTTGAAAGACAAGTTTGCTGGATATTCAATTCTAATTGACAGCTATTTCTTATGAACACTTTGATAATTTTATTCTGCTATCATCTGACTTCCAATTTTTCTGTTTAGAAGTCTGGTGACAAAATGTCATTCTTTGTAACTAATTTGTTCTTTCTGGCTACTTCCTCCTGCTACCACCAGACTTTCTACAGATTTATTAGGTCTATTTTCATTTTTTAATTATCCTGCTTTGAATATGTGTTGCTCTCTGTGTCTGAATCTGTACTGTTCTTCAGCTCTGGCAAATTATCAGCCAATAATTTTCTGAATGTTGCACCTTCTTCATTCTATTTCTTCTTCTGGGACAGTGATGGGATATATTTGTTAGACTGTCCCATTCAATCTTCCAGACCCCATATTATCATGTTCATACCTTCCATCTTTTTGTTTTTCTGTGTCACAGCCTAGGTAATTTCCTTACATCTATATTTCAGTTTATTAATTATTTCCTCATTTATGTTTATGTGTTGTTGAATCCATTCATAACATTTTTTTATTTCAATCATTAATGTTTCCTTGTAAATTTCTATTAGGCTTGTTTCCTATATGCTGGTTACTTTGATTTCAAATATTAAGTTGAAGTGTTTGCCCCTCTGTTTTTTTTATTTTCAGGGAGAACAAAATTATTATTTCCTATTTTACTCTTTGGTATGAGTCACTATTGGAGGCATCTAGACTAGCTAACAGTTATCTTTTGGGGAATTTTAAATTGGGTGTGTATTTAACAAGTGTAGAATTATAAAGATTTTCTATTTTTATGGATGTTTTGGTAAGTTGTATCATTCTATAAATATGCCTATTTTATTGCATATATTGGATTATTTCTTTACCAATTTCTTGTTGGACTTTTCTAATTTATTTAATGTTTCCTTTTTAATTTCTGACATTGATTATTTTTGTTTTCTGTCTTTTCATTCTTATTCAATCTCACCAAACATATATCAATTTATTAATCTTTTTATATTTCTTTATTTACTAACCTTTAGAGTGTTTCTTCTATGCTACTTTCATGTCACTTTATTTGCCTTTCTGGTTCCAATTCTTGTGATAAAGATTTAGATGACTGACTTTCATCTGGTATATGCATTTTTAAGAATGCATGTTTTTCTGTAAGCATATTTTAACAGAAAGCTACAAGTTTTGAAAGCAGTATTTTATTTTCAATTCAGTTAAAAATATTTCCTCTTTGCCATTGTGATTCTGTTCATGACCATGAGTAACTTAGAAGTATATTTCTTAGTTTTCGATGTGTGAGGATTTTTCAAATCTTTTTTTTTTCAGATTTCTAGATTAATTATATCATTATTAGAGAAGACAGCCTATACTGTTTCAATTCTTTGATATTTATTGAAGCATGATTTTTGAGGAAGTGTATGATAGATCTTTTTAATTGCCACATTTATCCTTGGAAAATGTAATGTGCAGTTATTAGGTGGAAGGTGTGTGTGTGTGGTTAGGTCGATATCAATGAGTAGTTCAAATTTTAATTTTTTACTTAGTTGTTCTTCAACTATTCTTTAAAGACTTGTGTCAAAAACCTGCCATTATCATTTTGAATTTGTCCGTTTCTCATTTTAGTTCTGTCGATGTTTGTTCCAAATATTTTGAGGTCATGTATATTTTGAGGTTAATACAAATTATGTATAATGATATCTTCCTGAATTTTTAGCGTTGTGAATGTCTTTCTTTAGTAATGCTTCCTGATAGCTATACCAACTTTCTTTTGGTGACTGTCTGTGTGGTACATCTTCTTCTACTTTTGCTGGCTTCACCCATCACCTGGACCTTGGCCCCGGAATCCTTGGCTGCTTTTGGTTCTCTCATTCCTTTACGCTGAGTGACATACAAACTTACACGCACACACACACCCACACGTCCTCCTTTACTGCTTCTCCTTTCCAGAATAGTTGACCCAAATCATCTTGGAATTACCAGGAACAATAGCCCTTATCCCTTTTTCTTGATTATTTTTGTATGTATTTTACTTCTTAAACATTTCATACACCACTACTTTATATTTTTACGTAGTAATTCCAAAATATGAAGTGTGTGGACCTAAATATTTTCGTTACATTTTTTGACTCTCACGTATGGTAAATTATGTTCTTGAACATTATGTAATTTTTAGATCTATGTTCATATTTAGTTGAACTTTTTTCATGAATTCCTAAGAAACTAATTTCAGAATGTTTTCTTCTGGAAAGAATTTATACTTATTTCTCCCTAAAGTTACTTGAGTCCCTCTGAGGGTTCCAGTTTATGTTGAATGTCAGAATCACCTTCACTCCTTGACATTGGTCCTAATATCTCACTTCTTCATTCTGTTGTTGGTTTGGGCATTTGACTCCAGAGCTACTCCTTTTTTTATGGGTGTTTGTTCCTCGCTGCTCATTCATGAAGTTTCTAACTTCCTCAAGAGTCTAGACACCTGCATATTAAACATGTAAATATTTTATCATAATTTGTGCATGATTTGGTTGTATCAAGCAGGTGCATTCGTTAGAATCAGCCATGTGTTTTACCACTTGGAACCTAATCCCTCCACTTTCAGTCCTCCAGCACCAACTCCCTGTGCATTATGCTGGATAGATGCATATTTCGTGGAGAATTCTCATTAAAAGGATTTACAGATCTTTCTCGACTTGCGATGGGGTTACATCCTGATAAACTCATACTAAGTTGAAAATAGTGTAAGTGGAAAATGCATTTAATACACCTAACCTACCAAACATCATAACTTAGTCCAGCCTACTTAAATGTGTTCCCAACACTTACATTAGCCTACAGGTGAGCACTATCACCTAACATAAAGCCTATTTCAGAATAAAGTGTCGAGTATCTCATGTAATTTACTGAATACTGTACTGAAGTTGAAACGCAGAGTGGTTGTATGGGTACAGAATGCTTGTAAGTGTATCAGTTGTTTACCCCCGTGATTGTGTGGTTGAGGGGGAGCGGTGGCTCCCAGCTGCTGCCCAACATCAGGAAAGTATTGTACTACATATCACCAGCCCAGGAAAAAATCAAAATTCAAAGTATGATTTCTACTGCATGCATATGGCTTTTGCACCATTGTAAAGTTGAAAAATTGTAAGTCAGAATATTGTAAGTCAGGAACTGTCTCTATTGCAAAAAGTCTCTTAAGAAATTCATTCCAAAAAGTGCCCAGGAATTTCCACTTACCACCTTCGAAATCACTCAAAAGCCCACTTATACTGTTTTGTGCAAAGACCTCAGGTTCTTTCCCTTCCCATTTAATGCATCACCAACTGATTATACACTCTAAGAGTGGGAGGGGTCATCATTAAGATGTGGCAAAGGTTCCATATTGGAGGAAAGGTTCCATGTATCAGAGGGGTGCAACAAAAAGAGCAGATCAGGAAGCTCATGTATAAGTTGAATGCAGAGTCTATTTTATATAATAGTATGAAATAATATGAAATAATCCTCTAGCAGGAGGATGAATTGTTCAAAACATATGAATGACTTGGTAAGATCGTCTTCAAAGGAGAATGACCACCATGATCATCTGCTTTGAAATCTGCATGAGCACTAGAAGCGTGATTTGGGCCAGTACACCCTGGATTCCAAACTCTCCCAGAGAAGGGAGGCTCCTTGTACATCTTATCTCCTTGCATGCATAGAATGTAGCCTCAGCTCTGAGTAACGAGCTCTGGGCGGTTTTCGGCAAAAAAAGAAAGCTAGTCAAGACCATTTTTGCAGAAGAGGTCTTCTCATTAGTAACCAGCCTCACTGCAGAGCTTATTTATGTCTGTCTTCTGAGTGCCTGGAACAGAATTCCAACCTAATACCATTTCTGCTTTCAAAGGACCCTATCTTCTAGACCTCATTTAGCATGAGGATAGAGAAACACAGATAAATGTCTTATCGGGCAAAAAAGTAATTTCATGTTCTTGCAGTTCTTTTCTCTGTCTATTCAAATGCTAGATGCCCTTTCATCTCCTACAAATGATTTTCTCTTAATCCGCAAGAAACTAGTTCATTCTTTCTAACAACATCATTATATTTTGAGTGAATTATCATAGAACAATTAAGAGCTGTTCTCATGTGACACACTTATCTTTGGCTGTTTGTTTCAAAATTTGATTCAGCTGTGCCCTCCGCTATTTCCTCATTTTGTCGAATGCCTTTGTCAGCTCAGAGGAAAGAAAATAACACAGCAGGGGGCAGGGCAGAAGTCACGTATTGTAAGACATCATTGCCTTTGGAAACAATGTTCTCCATTATAGCTCAATGAGCTAATAACAATGCATTATTTTGTTAAAAGGCAGTTGTTACTATAGTGGCAGCAAAACATCCTATAATATTAACTAAGCTATTACTCTGACATTTTTGGATAAATGAGGGAAAAAACTTTTTCCGTGAAATTTTATTTTGTCATGAATTACACTTTCGTGCTTTCCTTTAGCAATTTTGTGTCCTGTGAGAGGCATACCACACACAAAAGGATGGTGGCTTTGCAGTCAGGCAGCGCTGAGACTGAATCCTTACTCTAGTGTTTGCAACTGCTATGACTTTACCTAACACAATTTCTCTAATGCATAACTTTTGCATCTACAGAATGGGGGTTTGTGAAGTTTATTAGTTATGTAAGTAATGTGGCTAGCTCAGGGCTTCGCACACGGAACCACTCAAAAAGGGGGAGGTATTATTACTACCATTAAACTATCTTAACTGACATTTACTTTTCTGCTCCAAATTCCATTAAACCATGGCAATAACCAACTAAATTCAGCTCTGCTAGATGCTTGTTTCAAAGGCTCACTTGGTATCAGAGGAGTGAAATTTCTCTTTTCGTCTCTTCTTAGCAGAGGCCTTGTGCAGTATAGCTGTATATAGAACATTTTCTGACATCCTTTGAGAAAGCTCTGCCCGTTCAGATGTTCTCTGATGCTTCTGACATGGTGGCATGAAGCATCTCTGATCTCCTTTCCTGACATCTTTTAGTTTCAGGCAGTGGACACTAAAAGACATGAAGTCAGCTATCCTAGCACAGAGACGAAAGTCCCATCTTTATGTTACCGAGCAGAGCCCTAATCTGGCTTTGTGGTCACGGCTAAGTAACATAGTGCAGAAAAGTCCTCTTCACAATAGTGGAGAGTTAGATCAGATTCTGTGCACTAATTCATTTGCACTTCTTTCGCAAGTGCCTGCTTTGAGTCAGAAACTGAATGAAACACCAAACACACAAAGTACCACATGGCCCTTATGCTTCAGCTGTCTGAGTTTAGTGGAGGAGATGTACACACTGGCAGATAGAGATTCCTACTCTGGACAAGCGGGTGTAAGATGCATTCCTTCCAGCTTCTCTTCGCCAAGTACAATGATAAACCCTGAAAATAATGCAAGAGGCAACATGAGGAGAACTCTTGAATGATGGATAGAGGAAGGCAAACTGGTTAGTGTTCCCAAGACTGAAGGAAAAACAGTGGCAATGTCTTCCAACCCTCCACCCGACAGCAAAAGGTGACCCCGGTCCTGCACACTGGATTTCCCATCTAGCTAAAGAGGGCAGGCCAACTTGACTCATTCCTCCCCTGGATCTAACAGGAGTCCTGTCAACAACACCAGGCAAACAACGTATGCAAGAGGGAAAGATCAAGACCACAGTGAATATCAGCCGGCAAGGGAAATGATCTCATCGGGCCCGAGACTCCCCTCCACCACATAGAGAAACTGGGTGGCCTGGTGACACCAACAATGGGGAGCCACACAAGCAGCCTTGCTGAGAAGCCTCTTTGTTCCTGCAGGTCAGAGACTGCCCTCCCTCACCAAGAGACCGGGTGAGTGGGCAGAGGTGGCAAAAGAGATCCAAGTCCACTAAGAGTCTCTTCGCCAGCAGCCTTTGTCTTTTGAGGAGAGGGGGAGATTCCCAACACCTACAGCCAGGACTTAAGTGCTGATCCTAGGGAGGTGACTGCCCTCTAAAATAAGAGATGTTCAATACGACTTAGAGTCTCCTAACATAATGGTCAGAGTGTTGATGAGACAATTAAAAGTGACCCATCACACGAAGCCAAGACAATCCATTGATGCCAACACCAAGATGAATCAGAGACCGGGAAGATGTGACAAAGATTTGAAAGCAACCTTCACAAAAATGCTGCAACAAGAGACGACAGATTCATTTGAAACTGATGAGAAATAGAAAATCTTAGCAAAGAAACCCAATCTGTCACAAAGATATTTAAGAACGTAGCAACTGATCTTAACTCTGGAAAGTAAAGCAAAGAGTAAAGAGAGATGCTAACTTTTCACCCTAGAATTTTGGGTATGCTTTGAATTCTTTTCAATGAGCATGACATTTTTAAAATAGAATTAAAATCCAAATTCTATAAAATTAGCTAAATTCTATTTTGAGAAGTAAGAGAAACAGCTTCTCTGTGCTCTGCTATTAAAATTTCTTTTCTGGGTAAGTAGCTAAGATAATTTTTTAGTGGATTTATATTGAAATCAGTGAGTTAGTACCTTCGAAAAATGAGTTGGTGGCTTTCCTTATATATAAAAAAGTTTTTGAACGATAATTTTTATTTTTTTTAATTTTTTTAATGTTTATTTTACTTCTGAGAGAGAGAGAGAGACCATGAGCAGGGGAAGCGCAGAGAGAGTGAGACACAGAATCCGAAGCAGGCTCCAGGCTCTGAGCTGTCAGCACAGAGCCCAATGTGGGGCCGGAACCCATGAATGGTGAGATCATGACCTGAGCCGAAGTCGGATGCTTCACGGACAGAGCCACCGAGGCGCCCCTCAGTGATAATTTTTTAAAAAGAGAAAAAAGTGCACCAATTCCTACAAATTTTAACTATCACCATTACAACACTCTTTGCACACATGTTATTGCTAAATTCAGCTTTAAGAAATTATGTTTTGTTTTGTTTTGTTTTAAGATCACCACAACTTGGGAACAATTATAATCTAGTTAATGATGTGCAGCTCAAAATAGAAAATGTGGCTAGAAATGATTGGTGCTTACCCCAGTCTTCCTCCTATAAGGTTGGATGCTTGAGTTCTGCTCTTTTGACTTAAATAAGCAGAGTGGACTGAAACCAGTGCTCCTGGAGAATGAAGGGATAATAGGAAGGGCACACCCTCCCATACATTTTGTTTTTGTTTTCTCGTTTGTATTTGCTACTCTCAGACCTTCCAAAATTCTCACCAAGGTATGATATTGTGACTTCTAATAAGAAATATATACTTGGTTCTCCACCCTGTTCCGACACCAAGCTCCTAAAACCCTTCAAATTTTCTAAGTGGTAAGAGCAATTAAGGTGTCTTTTTTAATGTTAATGAGGTAACTTTTGGAAAACCCAAAAGGATGAGGGCTGGGAGCCAACCGGGAGAAGGGAGGTTGGGAACTTTCAGAGGATTTAGAAGCTCTATGCCACTTCCCCATACCTTGTCCTACACATCTCTCCCATCTGGCTGTCCCTGAGTTATATCCTTTTATAATAATGCAGTCATCTGGTAAGTAAAATGTTTCCCTGAGTTCTGTGAGCCGCTCTAACAAATTAATGGAACCCAAAGTGGGGATTGTGAGATCCTTGGATTTATAGCCAGTTGTGCGGGAGGCTGTCTTGTAGGACTGAGCCCTAAACCTATGGAATCTGATGCTGTCTCAGGGTAGGTAATATCAGAATTGGGCTGAGTGGTAAAACACCCAGCTGCTGCCATAGAATCACTTGGTGGCGTGGGGGTGGAGGGTGGCAAAAGCCCTACACATCGGAACTGGGTGCAGAATTGTGCACGGTTATCAGAAAAGTCACTCACCTAGTTAGTTGTTGTACCTGTAGTTACACCGTTAGGAACTGAACTACCAGGTTCAGCAGTTAGACCACATAGAAAGGGAACATTTCCCCTCTTACTTTACCAGGAAGCAACAGAGGAAACAATACTGTGAAATCTATTTTTCTGCCAACCCTTTCTGCAGAAAGCAAAGGACTAGGGGAAAAGTGATGCATGCAATGCCAAAATAAACAGAGTGGTTCATGGTCAGACTGCTGCCCCTCCTGCAGAGGCGTCCATCCTTTCTTTACTGTGGCAGCAAGAGCCTCTGCTTATGCCAAAAACATCCTAGCTGTGACATGCACGTACCGATTTCAATATTCCTGTCAGAAGAACTACAAATACAGGAATTAACCCCAGAAGGGATTTGTCACCATCAGTGAGCACGAATATTTCAATTTCTGGATCCATCATTTTCCAGGAAGACACATGGTATCTTGGAACAAATAAGTTATTCCTGAATAATTGTCTCAGTCTAAAGTGACAGGGGTAAGAATAGTTGCCCTTTTTGGGGAAAAGAAAAATCTATGAAAGAAAATCTTGATTAGGGTTATAAAATTGATTCAAACAACACAGAAGAGTTGGAAGTGATACTGTCTCTTGCCATCTCCCTTCCCACTCACTTGTTATTCCTCACATTTAACTGTATCAACAGTTTCATGTCTACATGGCCAAAGAAATATGCATACGTTATATGTAAATGACACTTTTATTTACACGAAGATTTGTGTTTTATAATTTTCTTATGAACTAATGTATTGATCAACTTTCCATTTAAGTAGCTAAATCTCATTTCTAATCAGCTGCAAAAATAGCACATTGTGTGGATATTATTAATACTTTTCCGATTGATAAACATTGGTGTGTTTTCTGGATTTGGGCATTGATGAACATCTTTGCACTTAAGCAAAATGGTTAAATAAATTCCTTTGGGATTCAAGATCACAAGAAATCTTAATATTTTCAAATTGTCCTTCAACACGACTTGAGAGCCCTTGTTTATTGTAGCCAACAGTGGATATTATGAAACATTTTAGCGTTTCCTCCAAGATAGGAAAAAAATGGTGTTTCATTGTTTATTTGAATTTGCATATGTGGTTATGAGTGAATTTTAGCATCTTACCATATGGCTGGCTATTTGCTATTTGCAATATTTTTCTGTGAAACGTTGTTTCAAGTCTTTATTCATTTTCTATTGTGAGAACTCTGTGTGGCAAGGCAATATGACATTTGTCTGGCATACATTTTATGTTTTGCATATATTTTCCATAGTTGTCATTTTTCTTATGACATTGTGAAATTTCCCTGCAGTGCAAAAGTTCTACTTTTTTATGCAGTCTAACTTGAGACTTTTTCCCTCTCAGTTTTTGACTTTGAACAAGTCTTTTCCACTCCAAAGTTTTTAAAAAAATAAAGTTATTTCTTCTGGTGCTTGTAGAATTTCTCTTTTTATATTTAAAAGCTTGCATTTCTGGTGTTTACTTGAGAATAAAGTTTCTAGTAATGATTCAGCTTCATCTTTTTCAAAAGGTCTAATCAAATGGCCCAAAAGAATTTGTGAATAATCTGTCAGAACCTCAATTGTTTTAAATATCCTCTTTCCCAATTTTTTGATTATATTTATGAGTCTATTTCTAACTTACTTTCAGTTTCCTTGATCTATTTATGCAGTAATAACAATGATTTTAATACTCCCTAACACTTTTTAAACCTATAAAAAGGACTTCCTGCTAATTACTTTTCTACATCAGAAGATTTCAAGATGTTTTCACATGCTGATTATTTTATATGAATTGTTGCCAAGGTAAAAAAAAAAAAGAGTCTGTTCTTATTTAAGTTGAGATATAAATGAGTTAATTGATTTGAGGGAAACTGTCAGTAGGAATTCTGGTTTTCTATACAAAAACAGGATACAGCTTTCTGTTTGTTTAGAGCTTACTTCATGTCTTTTAGTGAAGTATTAACATTCTCCTCATATAGTGGCTGAGTATTTATTTAATTGGGGTTTATTCTTAGATATTTTGTATGTGTTGTTTTGATGGTGATAGTCTTTGCCAAAGTGCTGATACAAGGAAAGTGGAGAAGATATGATTTGTGAACTTGAGACACTCAGAGTTGAATCGGGAGTTCACAAGATGTAAGATGCAATAATATTGAGAAAACAGACATATGCACAAAGTGATGTGGGGGTTCAGAGGAGATAGTATCCATCTCTGCAAAATCAGTTTCCTAATACAATGCAACATCTGATCTGGGTGTTGAAGAACGAGTGGAGTCTCTAGGGCAAGAGAAGAGGCAAGAGCTTTGCAAGTAGCAGGAGGGGAAATGCAAAGACAGGGCAGGGAAGGAAAAGCCGTGTATCACGGGAGGCTCCCGCTGCACTTTTTACATGGCTGCAGGTAGAAAACATGTGAAAGGAGGTTAGATTTTCACTCCCAGGGAAAGAGTCTTGTTTCAAGGTAAGGAATCTGGAATAGATGAAGTGTGTTTTAATTGCAAGATAATTTAGGTAGCCGTGAAGAGCTTTATCCCAAATGAGGAGAGACAAGCAGCAGAGAGTGCCAGCAAGGGAAAGAAAGGTCAGGTGTAGATAGAGAAGCTGAGGTCCTGGCAGCACATCCCAATGGTAGCAAAGCTCTAACATAAAGAAGATACGCATTAAACATTGAGAGAATTAATGAAAAGATGAAATGAAAAGGCAAGGGGTATTCGAAGGCAGTTCTGTCCAGAAGTGCACAATGTGTAATAGTTTCATGTCAAGCTTTAAACCACTCATTGTTCTCAACCCCCAGACTTCCATAGAGGTGTAGCACTTCGCCTGGTAAGCGGGGCAACATGAGGGAACAAGAATCTGAAACACAGCTCTGTTCTGAAGCACAGCAGTGATTAAATAAATGAATTAATGGTTTCAAAGCCCCTGGGACAGTGCGTTGCACAAACTAAGTGCTGTTTAACTGATAAAACTGTTAAGTAAATAACGAAGCCTTGGATGCAAGGACCCTGTATAAAACTGTAGACCTCAGTTGTCGCTTTCTTAAGTACCTACCTCTCCCTCTAGTTGCCTCATGAATTCTCCAGATCCCTTCTTCCTAAATTCCAAACATCTCCATCAATCTGCCTTTTGTTCCAAACCACCTCACAAAAGTGATATATTTACTGCAAGAATCTGTGCCGGAAGAGAGGAAGAAGGAGCCTGTGTCATTTGACAAGGAAGGGAACAGGTGGACCATGGCGAGCAAGACGGAGGACGAGGTTCATGCCATTTGTAGCTGCCACTTTTAAGGAGTTTGGGCTTCATCCCAAGAGCAATGGGAAGCCCATAAAAGGATTTAACAAGAGAATTACGTGCTTATGCTTTCATTTTTAATTTTTTTTTTCAACGTTTATTTATTTTGGGGACAGAGAGAGACAGAGCATGAACGGGGGAGGGGCAGAGAGAGAGGGAGACACAGAATCAGAAACAGGTTCCAGGCTCTGAGCCATCAGCCCAGAGCCTGATGTGGGGCTCGAACTCCCGGACCGCGAGATCGTGACCTGGCTGAAGTCGGACGCTCAACCGACTGTGCCACCCAGGCGCCCCTATGCTTTCATTTTTAAATGTTCCTTCCAATTCACAGCAGAGAATAGATTTGAAGAAATCAAAAACAAATGTGGGGTGGCTATTCCTTTAGTCAAAGTAAGAGAGAGATGACAGTGGTTTAGACTATAGTAGTAGCTGTAGAAAAGAGATCACCAGGAGGTGGGAGTGGGGATCAATTCAAACGAGGAAATAAAGAGAAGTATGTGAAGGGTGTTGACTACGTTTTGTACCTTGAAGATCTGGGTACCATTTATCAAGGCAGGAGATTTTGGAGGAAGTTCAGGTTGGGGTGGGGGGGAGAACATGTGCTTAACTGGGTAAATGGGTCTGGAGCTCAGTGAAGTCTGGGCTAGAGCAAACCGTGGGAGGGCCTCTTTCCATCTTTTCAGCCCCACCTGTTACTCCAGTCAAAGCTGCTACAATAACCACTGGTGTCCTCTCCCAGATGTTTGCAGATCTAAAAAAAAGAGAGAAGAGAGAAAGAGAAGTCAGAGAAGCCCCAAGAAGGGAATATCGAAGGAGGAAGCAGCAGTTTTGTCAAATCTTTTAAGCCTGAGAAAAGTGAAGACCAGAAGTTTGGCACCATGGAGGCCAAAGATGCCCGTAGCTGGGACCAGGCTTTTCTTTTAACAGAACGCATGGAACTGCAAAGACATTCTCAGACTGAAACTCTAGGCATTAAGAAGCTGCACAAACAGATAAGCAAGGGGGTTTTAACCCCCGAGGAATCACACCATGTTGGGGACTTTCTATTTGTGACATCAGTTGTCCAGGACAACTTTTGGTAGCACCGTGCTCGGCCCCTGCTGTGAGGCACTTAGGAGCGTGGGCTGCGAGCCTGCTGGTGATTTCCACGTTTCTCAGGATATATTCACCAACATCTGGACCAAGTTATCAATTTTTAACTCCGTTATCATCTCTGATCTTGTAAACGTATGATATGAATAAGATCTCACCCTGAAATTGAATCTGCAGTGCTGTCTTAACTGTTAAAAGCATTTTGTGGGAATTTACCAGGTATTTAAACCGTTCCCCCATTTTATGGGATTGTCGATACCATACTCTTTCTATGAGTGAGAAAAAAATTGTATAGAATTCCTCCATCCATGTGCTTCATAGCTAGGGTCACTTAAAATTCTAGCCTGGCCCCACCACAAAAATGCCAACCTTTCTTTCCTAACAAAGTCCTTCTGAATCCTGTGTCAAACTGTTAATAGTAATTTTTTGCTGACTCCCACACACAGCTGGCAAAGTACTTGGATGAAAGGCTCAAAGAAATGCAGAAAAATTTTGAAAAACAAGATTTCTCCGTGTCCAAGCTGAGAAGGAGAGTTCAGACCTGTATTCAAAAACTGTGGTTATAACTTTCGATAAAATATAATACTAATAAAGAAAAACAAGATTTGAAGAAAGAGAAATTGCTTTTATATTTCATATGAAAATGTCCATAATGTTACTTGGCTCTTGAATTCAAGTGCTTTGGTCCCGCGCTGAAGTATATATCAGGATGATGGCACATACTTAATGAGAATGGCTACCATTCACTGTGTGGTTTTGATGCTTTATGTGCACTGTGTCTCAATCTTTTGAGCAACTACATGAAGTAGGTGTCATTATCTCTACTTCATTACTAGGGAAAGTGAGATACAGAAGTTTAAGTAACTTGTCCAGGTTGAGCCAACAAGGGGCGGCAGCAAGATCCAAATGCTAACCTTGCCTCAAGTCCATGTCCCTAAGCCCTTAGAGTAAGAATGTTCTAGAAACATAAGTAAGCACCCAGGCCATATAATTCTTCCTTTACTTATGTGAGCTTTTCCGTGTAAGCTTTTCATAGTCTTACAGGACCAATTCAGTCAAACGTAAGAGAAGTTCAGAAACCAGTCTGAAGAAGCCCATCACTGAAAGTATGGGACAGGTCACCGCATGTGACTACTGACTGATGTTTAATGGCAGCTAATATCAAATCAGTAACTTGAAAAATCAGACTCTGTAACCCACACTGCACCCTTTCTTTGTATCATTCTTCAATGGATTCCAAAGCTTCTGGTGAGAGGCAAAATCTAGACGGAAGAGGAGAAATCGCCAGGCGTGAAGAGTCCTGTTTGTGACGGTTCAGCAAGGCTGCTGCCAGCAGTCCTGGAGGAGACCGACCGCCAGAGCCACCCTCCACCCCTCCCGCCCCCTCCCCACCCCACTGGCAGCCAGAGCCTCTGGCTTGCATTTGACTTGACTTCTTGCAATAATGTGAATTCTAGAAGGCTATTAGACTACCGGCCTAATTTAAGGGTAGTTTCCAACAGTTCGAGTTTGTCGATGCTGAAGTTAAAAAAATGAGGGGAAAAAACATTTTGCACTCAAAAACAAACATATATTACAAAGAAGGGTTAACTCAGCACAAAATCAGCTGCGTCTCAGTTCTGGGAAAAATCATCATATTGAGTATCTCCACCGACTTTCCTGCCCTTTACAAGGCCAGAGATTTCTAAAATAAAATGTCATATTCTTCCTCACCTTCAAAATCAGTTCCTTAGAGCTGCTTTCCTGGGATGCCACCATGATCCTCCAAGGGGTTTAAAGGTAGGTATGCTGATCTTGAGGTATAGACATGAATTCAAATCCCCACTAGACATGTGTGCTGACATTGCATTTCAGACAACAATTTGAGCTTCAGTTTCCTCACACGCAAAATAAAAATGACAGGGGTGCCTGGGTGACTCAGTCAACTCTTGATTTCTGCTCGGATTTTGATCTCACCATGATGACATCCAGCCCCACGTTGGGCTGTGGGCTGAGAGTACAGCCTGCTTCAGATTCTCTTTCTCCCTCTCCCTCTGCCCCTCCCCTGCTCACGCGCGCGCGCGCTCTCTCTCTCCCCCTCCAAAAATTAAATAGGTAAATAAATGTAAAAATAGAAATAACAGCACTGACTTTATGAAGTAATTATGAAAATGCTTCTATAATGACTGGCACATAGAGGGACTTAAAAATAGTGATTACATCTCAGACTCAGTCCTTCCCACACCAATTCATCCATTTCAATAAATTATTGTGTCATTAAAAACTGCTCATTCAGTGACCCTCATGGGGCAGCAAAGCACTGTGGAGACTCTCAGGAATAACTGAAATCGATGGGTCCTGAGTTTTCTAAGTGCCCCACTTGCACCAGGTAGCAGTGAAGAGAATTATCTGTTTAAGATGCTTTCCTTGGCATGAAATGCCAGTTTAATGGTCACAGAGGGATGTAAGAATTCCATTGGCAGGTGGGCAAGGATATCCTTCATCTTCTGAATGTTCCAGAGTTTTGGAAAGATGATTCCTCCTCTAAATATCCTGTGTGCCTTATTGTGTGCCTGTTGGTGTCTTTATAGAGCAGATCCGATTCCAGGAAGGGGCCTTGATAAATGAATACAATCTCCTCAGGCCATTGGGGACAGCCTGAACGGGGTGTCCCCAGGGCACCTGACCCACAGGCTCAGGACTGGGCTGAAACCTACTGTCTCTAAGCATGCAGGAGGCAATCCTTGCAGAATGGGTGGGGCTTCAAAATGTTAAGATGATTCTGTTTTTATGTCTATTTATATAGAAAATAGTCGTGGGGGTCCCAGCCATTCTGAAGCCATCGTATTAATTCCATTGTGTTGAGCCTTTGGTATGGAGATAATAAGAAATCCATTTAGTTTATAAAAAAAAACAAAACCATGTACAAAATGAACAGTTCTCCATTTTCAACTGGTTTTTGGAGTGGTCCACTCTAAAAATTGCATTTTATATCTCAGCCAAAAAAAAAATACAAGGCAAATAAAAAAACTTGTGTGTGACTATCTCCTATCATGCACTCTCTGTGTGGCTCAGTAATCTCAGCTGGCATGAGAGGAAGGTCAAGTTTATTAAAGTATCAGTATCATCCTAGAAAGGAGATGATTTCATCAGATACAGACACTATTTCCTGGGACTTAGATTTTTCTCATAAATATCTATTCAACATTCAGTGTGTATGTGTGCATCAGAACCTAAGTATCTACAACTTGCATGTGTCACCTTGATGACCTTGGAATAAAGTTAAGAACAGAGCAAGATTAAAAGAAGGAAGAGATGTGCTACAATTTCTGCACTGAGATATGTGGGTTAACTGGTTCTGTCCCCTCAACATCTCAGGGGATGTATTATATATATATATATATATATATATATATATATACAGGCTTGCTTGAGCGCATTTAATTAGTTATCTAGTTGATGCCACGAATAAACCATAGCCAGTTTTGATTAGCCACTGTGCTAAGGACTTTACACATTACCTGGTTTAATCTACTTTGCAGACTTTTGAAGTGACGCTATCACTGTGCCCATTTTAGAGAAAGGAAAACCAAGGCACAGAGAAGAGGGATGGCTAGCGTGTCACGTGGAGGGAGACAGACGCTAAGTTCTGAGGTCTTAAGAACATCAATGAGCCTCCTTGTGATGAGTTTACCACATCTTGCAAGTGGCGGTAGCACCGGGCTGCAAACACAGGCCATGTGACCATGAAACACAAGTTTTTAACCACTGAGGTGCATCTCTGTGCTAAATCCATATAGCATCACCCCAAGGTTTTGAAATAAAAATTCAAGTCGGTAAATCTCCAGTTGATTATTGTTTTGGCATCGTTTCCATTTGCCACCATGGTTTCCTTTCTAAGTGAAAGCAAGCATCGGATTCAAAAACTCTTAGCTAGGGTTTGAATTTATGATTCGTGAATTTATGATCCCTGGTTCCAAGAGGCAATAAATGCCACATTTGTTTATTTCTCTACCTTAATTCATCTCTGAGCACCCACTTGCCATGAGCTGTGAGGAGTCCAGCATCATTCACTGGCCGTGGTGCCCTGCCTTGCTTTGGGCAGCACCAGGACTCCTGTGACACAGAGGCCCAGGAAAGCCTCCAGTCTTAACTCCCAGGGAAGCTGGCATCACTGCTATGCAGGCAGGTTCCCAATGTCAGAGTCAAGCACTGGTGTCCTGCCGTCTGTCACATGACCAAGCCAGGCAGGCCTCAAGGATGCCCCACTTAGCTGCCTCCCACTGTCTGGGAGAGTCCTGTGCACTGCTCCCAAGACCAGCATGCTGAGTGACCAGCCTCCCCAGGCCCCCACACCGCCATTGACCCGCTTAGTGTGCCAACTCCAATCTCTTCCTTCTCTTAACAAATGTGTACGGAACACTCAATATGTCCTAGGCACCATTCTAAAGGTTAGGGATGGGGGCACGTGGGTGGCTCACTTCAGTGAAACATCCGACTCTTAGTTTCAGCTCAGGTCATGATCTCACGGTTCATGTAAATACATTTAAACAAATTTTTTTTTAATGTTAGGGATAAAAACTATCCACTAGGCAAAAAAAAAGGCCCAACTGTTAATAGTGTAGTGGGTAGACAGACAGGAGATAAGTATAATGAAACTATAAAGGCACGATATAATGTATTAAGTGCTAAGAAGAAAACTAAAGCCAGGTGAGGAGACAGAGTAAGGCATGAGAAAAAGACTCTGAGGTTGGAATATTTGTGCAGAGATAAGAATGAAGTGAGAAAGTGAGGCTTGAGGACTTCTAGGGCCAAAGGTCTCTGGGAAGAGAGAAAAACAACTTGTTTGAGGAACACCAAGGAGGACCATTCATTGTATTTGAGTAAGGGGGTGAGTGGGAGGCGATGGGGTTGAAGACTTAGGATCTTACAGGGCATTACAGGCCACGGAGTGAATTTTTAATTTTATTTATTTATTTATTTATTTATTTTAAGAGAGAAAGCCCAAGTGGGGGAGGAACAGAGAGAGGGGGACAGAGAATCCCAAGCAGGCTCCACACTGTCAGCACTGAGCCCGATGTGGAGCTCGATCCCATGAACTGTGAGATCATGACCTGAACCAAAGTCAGACACTTAACCAAATGAGCCACCACCCAGTCACCCCTAATTTTATTCTGAGTCTGATAGTATCTTTGTTTTCTATTTCTCCATAACACATTATCTCAAACTGAGTATTTTGAAAACACACCATTTTACAACGTCACAGTTTCCAGACTCACGAGTCCAACACGTGTTAGCTGGGGCGTCTTCTTAAGATTTCTCGAGGCTAAAATCAGAGTGTCAGCTGGCTGCATCCTCATCCGGAGGGTTGACTGGGGAAAGATGCGTCATCCTACGCTCCTTCAAGTTGTTTGCAGTATGCATTTCCTGCAGATGTATGACTGACGTCCCCATTTTCTCGCCAGCTTACAAGATCACTCTAGGCTCCTTGAGTCCCCTCTCAGGTCCTTGCCATGTGGCCTGCTCAGTGACATGGCAGTTGGCTTCTTCCAGGCCAGCAGGAGCATCTCTCCCTGTACATCTTCTGCCATCTTCCAAGGACTCACAGAGAGGCATCAAAAAAGGCATGGTCTACATGAACTCTGCCTCTCGCAGATTCCTCCGTCCCTCTCCTCCACTTGTCTTTTCCACACAGTGCTTATTACCCAGCTGTGTCACACCACTCTCCTCCAGGAGTTGCACACTTTTTCACAGGAGGACGTGGAGGTTCATATACCACAACTCTCTCCAAAGGAGGGTGGGGAATAGCACTAGGCTCATGAGAGACCACTGTTGGGGCTTCTGGAGGCAGCCAGTCTCTTAATGAGAGAAAGCTGATGCTGATTGCAGTCTTGGACTCTTGAAAATGAGGTCTCTCTGTGAGGGGATAATTTGTGGTTTCCCCGGGGTGTCCCATTTGGGAACAGATCTCACCTCCTAGTATTTTTTCATCCTACCTTGTAGTGGGACAGGTTATGACCAAGCATCCTCACGGTTAAGAAGCGTTCTTGAAGATTTCTTCTTTAAACCTGATTTGTATGGTAAAGTTACAAAAGCCTCTCCCTTACCCATCCAGGATGGCTGGGGTCAGTTTCAATTACATACTTTCCAATTCTGTTGCCACCAGGGTAAAAAGAGGAAGGCAGATAAAGCTAGGGGTTGGTGTCACTTCATTTTACAACATAATCTATAGTCTTCATAGTGCAGCTTAACTTCCATTTCCTCTTTCTGTAATACAATAGTCACCATCTGCAGTTACTTTTTTAAATGTGAAAATTGCCATAAACTTGGTCCTTTGCTTCCCCCATCTCAATCACACCCATTTCTTTAATTCATCTTCATATCTCCTGTTTTGAAAGTATGTAATTTTCCTACTAGTTCTTAGGAACTTACAGCATTCTGGATTCCTGAAAATACCACTAAAACAAACTGTGGACAGGATGAGGCTGATTTTATAGGTTTCCAAAGTGAAGGAAAGCATTTATCTTGATAGAATCTCAGTAGCTTCTTAGAGAGTGGAGGGCAGACTTGTAATATTTATGATGTTTGGACGCATGATTTAAGATGGGAACCTGAGTACAATTGGATAAAGAGCACACTATAATACTTTAGGTTTGATGAACACCACAAGGTGGAGATTTTTTTAGGCAAGGGATTCTAGGAGTAACATCAAGAATTGAGTAGTTAGACCGAAAAAAAGTAGCTATTGAAAAGGTAAATGTCTGATGTTGATTTAGATGATTTTTTTTTTGAGAATGAGGGGGATTGTCCTGAAACAAAAAATACAGCTATGTGCAACTTTTGCCTTCCTGAGCAAAAGGTTCCTGGAATAGTCATATTAGTGAAATCTGCTCAATGGTACAATTTTCCAAAGATAGATAGTAAAGCTATATGGGTATAGATAGCTTGGGTTCTCACATACATCAAAGTTTTAAGAATCTTGATTCAATTAGGACTAAGGATTCCAATATTGGCTTAAGTGACTAAGACTTAAAGAAATTACATGACCTGTGTAAGTCCAGTTATTTTCAGAGCAGGTATTTTCACCCAGTTACTTCTACTTCATGTTGCTCCCTCTGTAGAAATTCTTGCTCTGGTCTAGCTCTGTGGGTTAGACTGACATGTCCAACTCACGGATAAATTCATCATGATATTTTTTATATACTCTGGCACAACTAACTTTGTAAAATATCATGCTTGGATAGTAAAGTAACCTGGCTAGTGGAATCCTGACATACTTATTTATGAAAAATAACCGACCCAACTCCAAAAAGCAGCTCAAAATTTCTAACTTACTGCATAATAGCTTGTGGAGAGAGCCTTGTGACGATTTATTTTGAATCACCAGAGTCTCGTATGGCAATTTGTACATGCTAGGATGGATTGATAGGAATATGTTAAAATACTTTTAAGACTTAAAGAATTAAAGATAATAGATAGATATTAGAAGGAATAGAAATAGAAATAATTTCTATGATTTACTTGTTTAGTAAATGAGTGATGAATTCAGAAGACTATTCTAGATGGTACAGTATCAATGAGAATTCATCACAACATCAGTCATAAGTACTGCACATTTATAAATCTTCATTATAATTTCTTGCTACACATAACTTACTTTTAACTTAATTGACAATACTGGTGATTTAGCACTGAGAAACAGTTTGCTATCACATTTGCATATGGCTAGGATTGCTCTAACTTGTATTTGCAAAGTTCATTTTTTCCTCCACTGCTATGCACATCTTTATTATTACTGAGTGATGTGCACATCACCTTAGATTTCCTGAGGAAATTATGATAAATATGATAAATTATGATAATTATGATTAATGATGGTGCTTTATTTCAGAATTCTGTTCTCCAGAATGCATCTATCCTCTGTTAAATTAATGAAGAAAATAGATCATGAAATTCTGGATGAATCCATTTTATAAATACTCTTTCAAAACTTGCAGGAAATTACTGTGGTTGAGTTTCCAGACAGAATAAAGTTGGGAAGAAGGGGGAAAACTCCATTTTGGAGACTATGATTTCTCATATCTGTGGCTTACTTTTTATTACCACTTTCATGTTAATTTCCCTCTCATTTTCTATAGCTCCTCTTTGAAAACTCATATTGCCTTCCCAGGGAAGACATTTCCTTCTTCTCAGGTTCTGAGAACAGCAGTTTCTAAATCCATTTATATAAATACCCCAAACCTTAATTTCTAACTATCACTGCATCCTTTTCTTATTACTTTACCAATATAATCTCTTCCTGATAAATATGTTTTTCCCTCTATCTATATTCTCTCACTTTTAGAGTTCATTTATTTCTTTGGGAAAAAAATACTTGCTTATTGATCCTATTTCTTCTTGAATCTATTAAAGAAAATCCTTGGTAAGTAAAACTTACAGACTCTTTTCTTCAAGAATCAGTAGCTCCAGAAATGGTCCTGGATGTAGGAAGAGTACGCAGAATTCCCTCAGGATTTGTTCCTTTCCATAAGTCCATCAACACTACTATCCTACAAGCCAGAGTCATTTTTGCATTTTAAAAATGAATTCCACTTCTGCCCAAGGAATGAATGGTGGTGAGATTACAGTTTTCTTTTTTGATTCATATACCCCGGACTGGGCTCTAGAGAAGCCGGAAGAGTGGAAACACTCACAGGCAGAGACAAAAACAAAATAAAAGTAAGACACTGAGAGTAGAGAGTTGTTTCTAGCCAAAGATCCAAGAAATGGCAGGCTAGCAAGTCAGAACACTTCTAGACAATAATTGCTCTTCTTCAGCCAAATGTCAGGGAAAAAAAAACAAAAACAAAAAAACCAACTGTGTCCCAGTGTGGAAATTAGATTTCCACACTGAGCAGGCTATAATAATGTGCCCCAGCACCCTGCAGAGTTGTGTCACAAAAAGCCAAGCTAGGAGCCTTGACTTACATCCTCCCCAGGTAGTAACAGGGCGGCCCTACTTTGAGATGGTGTCAGAGGATGCCTGATGGAGCATCAGGGCTTTCATTGCCACTCGGTGGTAATGTGATAATTGGAGATTATTATCAGTGATAATGAGGCAATAGTCTCCACTGGTTTTAGCGAGACCACATGGGGAACAGTACAGAGTGGTATCAACCCAGGACTGGTGGGGTGAGGGGGAGCCTGAACTCCCAGTCCTGCCCCGCAGTAATGAGAAGCCTCTTTCCTGCCACTACACCTGAGTCACAGGCTGAGTGGGGAACCCGAACTTTCACACCTTCTTGGCAATAATGAGGCAGAACACTACAACCCCTGCCAGAGTGATTTCAGACAAGACCTGGTAAAACACGAAATTTAAGTGAGATACAGAGTCTCATAATGCCCTAAATGTCCAAGTTTCAACACCAAGATGATACAGATGTTAGAATTCATCTGGCAAGAATTTTGTTTAATATTTATTTATTTATTATGTTTTAGATAGAGAGAGAGAGTACGAGTAAGGGAGAGAGGCAGAGGGAGAGAGAGAGAGAGAGAGAAAGAAAGAGAGAGAGAAAGAGAGAGGATCTTAAGAAGGCTCCACGTACAGTGTAGAGCCTGATGTGGGGCTCAATCCCACGACCCTGGGATCATGATGTGAGCTGAAAGCAAGGGTCTGATGCTCAACTGACTGAGCCACCCAGACACCCCTATCTGACAAAAATTTTAAAGCATACATCATAAAAATGTTCCACTGAGGAATTATGAACACACTTGGAACAGATAGAAAAATAGAAAATCACAGAAAAGGACTATGACAAAACGTAAAGGAGAACCAAGTAGAAATTTTGGAACTGAAAATTTAATAACCTAAATAAAAAAGCTGAATAGATGAGCTCAATAGTAGAATAGAGAGGATTGGGGTGGGGAAGATCAGTGAACTTGAAGATAGAATATAATGACCTAATCTGCAAAACAGAGAGAAAAAAGTCTGGGGGAGAAAAAAACTTGAACAGACATGGAGAACTGTGAGACTATAACAAAAGATCTGATATTTGTGTCATCAGAGTCCCAGAAAAAGTGGAGAAAGAAGGCAGAGGTAAAAGGGTGCTTAAACTTTTCAAATTTGGCAAAAGACATAAACCAACAGATTTGAGAAGGTGAGTAAACCCCAAAAGTAAAAATACAAAGGAATCCACACGAAAGCAAACCAGTTAAACTTCTGAAAACTAGAATCAGAACAACACAAATCTTGAAAATAGCAAGAGAGAAATGATCCCTTACCATGGAAGAAAAACAGTTGGAATGAAAGTGCATTTCTCTTCAAAAGCCACAGAGGCCATCTCGATGTTTTCAAGAGCTGAAAGAAAATATCTGTTCACAGATTCCTATAGCTGGCAACAATGTTCTTCAGAAAGGATTTGTCACCCAGTAGACAACCATAAAAAAATGACTAAAGTAAGATCTCTAAGCAGAAAGAAAATGGTAAAAGAAGGAATCATGAAGGAAGAGAAAGGATGGAAGAATAATGGAGAGAGAAAAAATATGGGTAAATACAGTAGACATTCTTCTTTCTCTTGAGTTTTCTCAATAATATTTCACAATTAAAGCAAAAATTGTAACAGTCTAATACAGTTCTCAATTAATATAGAGAAAACCTTTAGAATGATTCTATTACTCAAATTACAGAAATGTGATAAGGTTGTGTAGAAATAAATACACACAGACACAAGTGCATATAAAAGTTGGAAAATCTGAATAAGATTAAAATTATATCAATATTAATTACCTGTCTGTGATGTACTATCAGTTATACAAGATGTTATTGTTGAGGGAAACTGGGTGAAGGATACGAGACATCTCTCTGTAGTATTTATTATTATCCCAATGGCATATGAATCTACAATTATCCCCAAATAAAATTTTTTTCATAAAAAATGCCTTCCTGAGGGGTGCCTGGGTGACTCAGTCAGTTGAGCATGCGACTCTTGAGCTGAGATCAAGTGTGCTAGTGTGCTAGGTTGGACCAGAAATAAAAGCATCACTTAGAAAAGACAGCTAGAAACTTGGGAAGGATCTTGTAAGGTAGTCACAATCTTGCTTACTTCCCAGACTCAGTGATAGAGTCTGATGTTGGCAAGTTCAGAATCTGGACTTTAATTAAAGCATCCAGAATTTATCCATCTCTGCAGACTAAGATCAAGCTAACTCACAAGAGACAAATGTTTGCATGAACAAGAAAAAGTAGATATTCTTTCTTGCTGACCCTCTCTCTTCTATCTGCCTCCTTTTCTGGGTGTTCCTCTTCCAAGGCCCTCAATAAAGTATCCTGTCTTTATTTGGGAAACATATCTCACCAGTTCCTGCTTGAATTCTGTGAGATGAATGCTTCCAACTGAACATTAATGGAGCTTAATGTACTTCACTCGTCCCTAAAGGAGAAAATTGAACTGCAATCCTATGGAGAGAACAAAACGGGTAAAAAATCTGGTTTTAATTTGGTTTAAACTGGACTATAATTTCCATTATAACTGAACTGTAAACTTAAAGTTTAGTACTTATTTCTTCATTAGGAAATAAGTACACCCCGCCCACGTGCACATTCATTTTCTTCAAAGACCATACACTCGAGTTTTATATGAGGAAAGGAAAATTTCTCCCACTAATTTGATTTTGACTTTGCCCGTTAAAAAAACAGCAACCTTTGCACTACTCTTGTTAAGAACATCTGTTTCCTTCCTAGAACTGACTTGTGTTGTGAAGTCCGCAACATTTTATAAATAGCTCCCTCTTTGGCATATGGTGCAAGCCCAATAGGTACTTTATTCTTAATTTCATAGAAAATGGAAGAGATGTGGAAGAAGGATGTATCAAGGGGTACTGGGGTGGCTCAGTCAGTTAAGCATCTGACTCTTAGTTTCAGCTCAGGTCATTATCTCATGGTTTTGTGAGTCTGAGCTCCGTGCTGGGCTCTGCGCTGGCAGCACAGAGCCTACTTGGGATTCTCTCTCTCTCTCTCCCTCTATCTCTGCCCTTCCCCCACTAGTGCTATCTCTGTCTCTCTCAAAATAAATAATCTTAAAAAAATAATGTATCCAATTATGTGACCCTCAGACATCCGTTGTTCCTTCATTTGTGAAGCTTACCACAGCTTTAACTCTTACCCTATACAAGTATTCCTTTTATGTTCTTTTCATTATTGCAATTAATTAGTTAGGCATGGAATAATTATTCTAATTATACTATGCTGGATTACATGCTGGGCCCTAAGATCCTTGAGGGCAGGGACCATGTCTTGCATATCCATCTGTTCCCAATGCATATCACAGGCAAATAGTGGGAACTCAATAAATATTTGTTAGATGGATGGATGGATGGATAGTTGGATGGATGGTTGGATAGAGAAAAAGATGACAAATGACTTATACTTTCTGTGCCTCAGTGATCCTGTATGTAAAACAGAGTAGTTCTGATACCATAATGCACATAGAAGAATATAGACTTCCTTCCTTCCTTCCTTCCTTCCTTCCTTCCTTCCTTCCTTCCTTCTGCCTTTCCTTTCCTTTCCTTTCCTTTCCTTTCCTTTCCTCTTTCCTTTCCTTTCCCTTCCTTTCCTCCTTCCTTCCTCCTATCCATTCATTTATCTATTCATCTATCCATCATACAGCTATATATTTAACCTGCATCATAAAATGCAGGGGGATAATTAAGGTCTAGTGAATGTTAAAAGTAACTAGATTCTGTGATTATAAAAAAGTCTTATCATAGCTTGTATAAAACAGTGATAATATGCTTATCATAGTGAACTCATAAAAAGAATGAAGAAGAACCAAAGAATTGCCCATGCTACCAAAGCAATTGCTAATAGATTTCTTTTAAGCCTTTATCTATGAATAAGTTGATTAAAGTATCAAATGGAAAGACCATTAAAAAAGCAAGGTCTAAAATAAGCCCTCAAGTAGTTTATTAAAATAAACTCTAAGTAGATGATTAAATTTATCTTAATTAAAGTATCTACTAGTGGTAATATATTTAAAATAGTATTTTCCAATTATAAAAGTGATCTCTGTTATCATAGGGCATTTGGAAAATAAAGAAAAGTTAAAAAAAAAAAGAAAAAATATTTCATAATTTCACTGCAACTTTTTTCTGTGCTTCCATTTTAACACTGTTTCAGATGTACATTGTAAATACTATATTTTCCAAAGTATATAAAATGTTTAATATTTATTATAATCTAAGTATAAGATAAATATAATACATATCACTGCAAATAGTACCCCAGCTACTAAACATTTCTGAAATCATTTTATTTGAAGATCTACTCTTTGAACATGGTGTAATTCAGATATCTATTTTATATTGTTAAATTTGTAGCTTTTATATAATTTTTTACTTTCAAAGTTTAAGGGTAAACTTTAATTTAGGCTTTTTTTGTCTCTGGTTTTTTCCTTAAATGAAACACTTATACTTTGAATTATAGATCACAGTGTATGAACTATCTTTTTACCCTGGCTTATAAAAATAAATGGTTTTTATGAGTTTAGATATTACAGATGTGTATAAAGTAGAAGGTCTTCCTTCTTATAAAACTTATAAAAATAAATGGTTTTTATAAGTTTAGATATTACAGATGTGTATAAAGTAGAAAGCTTCCACAGCTTTCAAAGCTAACCACTGTTAATAATTTGGTATGTGTCCTTTTAGATTTTATGTGGGAGTTTGCTTTTCATTTTATTTGTAACTGATTCCTCCTTCACACCAAAATAGAAGGGTAAGTCACCAAGGTATTGCAAAAGTCTTGGGGTGCAGGATATGTATATATATATATATATATATATTTACATATAAAAAGTGTATTCATATATACATACTCTTTTTATATTAATAGTAAAAGTATTTACTCCCTTAGCCATGAAGACTAATGATTTGATTTTATTCTTTATACACACTTTCAGAGACTTTTTTTTAGCATTAACACTATTGTTGAATTGGTTTTTCTTCATGGGAGATTGTGTCCTGGCTACACGAAGTAGGAAAAAGACTAAGACAGTAAGATTATTTTCTTCCTTATTCAAAATATGAGTATATACTATTATAAGATATTCTTCCTTGTCAAAATAATTCAGTGTAAGTTTTTAAATTAAAAAAATAATTTTAATGTTTTTTTTTGTTTTTTTTTTTTTTGTTTTTTTTGAGACAGAGAGAGACAGAGCATGAGCAGGGAAGGGGCAGAGAGAGAGGGAGACAGAGAATCAGAAGCAGGCTCCAGGCTCTGAGCTGTCAGCACAGAGCCTGACATGGGGCTCAAACTCACAGACTGTGAGATCATGACCTGAGCTGAAGTCGGATGCCTAACCGACTGAGCTACCCAGGCACCCCTAATTCAGTGTAAGTTTTTATTGAGCAAGAGATTACCTTCACAAAAGCATCTCTTCTGTCAGTGTCTACAGTTCTAATTTCTGTCATTAGCTGAATATTAAAGAAATAATATTTAAAATATCACCTCTTCTCTAATTATATATCATATAGTTTATTTCTCATTAATGATGTTATGTGTTTATATTTTTCTCCTTAATTTTTTCCTCTTAGCCATAATGATTAAAAGATTTATCTCTTTGTTCATTCCAGAGAATCTGGACTGTGTGGATTTGTTATGGTGGCAGCAATGAGTTTTTCTTACCTAATTTATTAGTTTTTGCTTTTATCTTCACCTTTTTATCTTTACTATTTCCTTCTTTTATCTCTTTTGTCATCTTTTTAAATTTATAGATCTAACTTTTAGTTCAATTGTTTTAAATATTTCCTATTCATTAATACAAATTTTAAAACCATAAAGTTTCCTCTGGGTTATAGATTTGCAATGCCCTGAAAGTTTTTGGACATACAGCATTTTCACTGGGGTTCATTCCAAAAGGTCTTTTATTTCATTTCTATTTCCCCTTTAATTGAAGAATTAGCTTAGAGAGTGGTTGGTTTGTCATTATTGTTTCCACCAATTATATTTATAGGACTCTCTTGTCACTGCAACATGTAGGGTTTTTTACTATGAATTTACTGGGTTTTCTGCTTCTACAGTATATGATCAGTTTTTTGTGTACTTTCCATGAATATTTAAAAATACATATTTCTTGGGGAGCCTGGGTGGCTCAGTCAGTTAAGCATCTGACACTTGACCTTAGCTCAGGTCTTGAACTCAACGGCTTTGTGGGTTCAAGCCCCACATCAGGCTCTGTGCTGACAGCATGGGGCCTGGAGCCTGCTTGGGATTCTCTGTCTCCTTCTCTCTCCCCCATGTGCGTTGTCTCTGTCTCTCTCAGAATAAATAAATAAATAAATAAATAAAAATACTATTTCTTCGGTTTGGATTACAATGTGACTATATTAAAACTACTCTTCCCCTCCTATATTTGTCAACTTTAGTCATTACATTCTGAAAGAGATGTATTAAATCTCTCACTTCCTAAGAAAATGTGTATTAGATAGATAGATGATAGATAATACCAGTGGATATATACCTCAGTTATTATGACCTGTGTTTATAAGAACAAACATCTTTATGTGACTTAAACCATCACCTTCCACTTTTCTGAACCATCACTCTGTTTTTCATATTTGGCAGAGGACCTAGGTTCAAGTTCTGGCTTCTCTGTTGTCATTAGGACTTCAGGCTATTTAATTAAATTCTTTGAGCTTGTGTTTCCTAACTTGTAGAATCAAGATAATAATAGTCCTTCCTACCTTAGTAGATTAATATAAGTGGCAAATGAAAGTCAATAATGTAAAAGTTGTTTAAAGTAGAGTTTTTAAAATATAAAACATTATTTTTATTATTATTACTTTGTAGATTTCAGACCTGTGGTCGATATTTCTCTAAGACAGCAATTGGCTGACTTACACTGGTAAAATATTAAGTTTGGGAAAATTCTATCAAATTTATTCTGAGGAATGAAGTATTTGCTGTGAACCTGGACCAAATTTGTTAAAGCCATTTTTATATAACTTTTCACTAAAAACGCACCTATAATGGATGCTAACTTTTTAGCTTTCTTAAAGAAGTTATTTTATTTATTAAACTGTTTTATTCACCAGAGTATTATGGAAGAAGAGATTAAATGTCACTCTTGAGTTTAAGAACAAATTCTGCTAGTTTTTACAATTAGGGTATTGAATGTGAATCCTCTCCAAAGTTCATTTTATCCCCTAAATTAACTTTAGTGTGTTTGTTTTAGAACATTATGCTCTTATATGTGAGTCAAGGGGCATATGGTCTCTTTATTAGAAAATAAAGAACAGATGTGTGGTTTAGATAAGTACACATAAACATGTGAAGGTCAATGGCAGGTGACTCATCATTTTTACCATATTGTGGAAGGGATATGAATAATTTCCTTAGAGGAAATTTAATCCTTGATACAGTGACATCAAAGAAGCCATTATTTTATTTATTTTACTAGATAAGCATAAAAAGATCTAACAAAAATACCATTTCTTCTTTGAGTTGTTAATAGTTCTCTGGACGTCCAGATGATGGATTTAAGAAAATGCGCTGAAAGCCAATCCAAGTACCGAATGTGCATGTCAAAGGAGGCCCATATTAACTAAGACCAGAAGCCTCTTAAAGATACCTTCCTTTTAATTTCTTCGAATATTCAATTCACTGTACATGAGAAGACAGTGGATAACTTGGCTTAGTAGGATGTTTTATTTATTTTGTCTTTAAATATCAAAACCTTTTATTGAACTCCCTTGAAATCCAAGGGAAAAAAGAACTAGCTTTTAATAGAAAAAAAAAATGAAGCTATAAGTTCTTGAAAACTCTTGAAATCCCTCTTAATTTTTTTTGTCTTTCTTTGCTAGAAATTTCCATTCTGATCATTTCAAGAGTCTTCTGGATGACAGAACAATTCTTAAAAAACTGAACGTTTGCACTCATTTCACCTTTGGAGAGGATCACATTTATGCTTTCCCAATCAAGGCCAGGTCTTTTCTGGGTCCACAATTATTTCCACAGCTGTTAGGAAACCAGTTAAGACTCTAAATCTTTCAGCCTGGACTCAAGAAACATCCTCCTTATTAGTTTCCTTAGCACCAATTTTTAAGTACATCTAGATAGATAGGTAGATAGACAGATATAGATACAGATATAGATAGATAGATGGATGTAGCAAGAACCACTTCCTTAGACTATTCATCTGTTCATTTACCTCTCATTAATGTATGCATTTATTAATTTAATAATCCACCACTTATTTATATGTTAAGGGCCCTGATTGGTACCTAGAGAAATGGGGTTATTGTTTAAAAGACGTGCTTGGGAGCCCTAGAGGATCTCCAGTTTATAGTGCTGGAGAGAGATGTAAACAATTACAAAAGGACATGATAAGGAGTGAAATGGATGTATTCCCAGGGATTAGGAGAGTCCCATACAAGAAATGCAGACTTGTACCTGCTTTGGTCACCATTATATTCCAGCACCTGGAACACTGTCTGAGAATGGGGGCATTTGGCAAATATATGGTGAATGCATGGATGGGTGGATGAATGGTAGGGTCAAAGATGGCTCTTTACAAGAAAAATAAATTCATTTGTAGATTGAAGACTATCAAAGTATATATGAAAGATACTCCCATGTGGATAGCTCAGTATAGACAAATGAAATAGCAGCATATTCAGGGCACAGGCAAGTAAGTCAGTATGATAGAAAGAGCTTTTGGTGAAATAGCAAGAAATGAGATGGGGAGGTTAAAAAAAACCTAGAACATACATCGCTAAGGAATATGGTCTTGGCGAGTAATAAAAAGCACAAAGGTTTTAAGCAGGAATTGACATGATCTGATTTGCTAAGTGAGAGGATGAAGCCACAGGGAAGCAAAGACTTTGGGAGTAGCAACAGAGTGGTTGAAATTACAGACTCTTGGATCCAGATTGGTAAAGTATACGCTTTCTCCTTTTAGAATTCCATAGGGATTGGAATAACCGTGAAAGGAATTACAGCACAGTGGCTAAGATCAATCATACTGAAGCCAGACTGCATAGGCTTAAATCCTCCCTCTGCCACTTACTGGCTGTGTGACCTTGAACATGTCGCGGAACCTCTCTGGGCCTCAGTTTTCTCATCTGAAAATGGAGATGACAATCATGGTGCTTGCATCATGAAGTTGTTTATTATGAGGATTAAATGAGTTAGTTTGTAAAGTGCTTAGAAAAGTGGCAATAGTGTTCGTTAAATTAAAACCTTATATATTGATTCACAACTATTTTGTCTAAAATTGTGCATATGTGTTTTAATTTTCTGTCTTCATTTCTGTAAAACTATACATATATACTCTTTATTTTCTGTGAATTGAAAGTTTTTTTTTTAATTTTCCCTCTAAGATGATAAATATTTGATTCTAAAGTGATAAACCAGTAACGATAAATCAGCCAATAGAACTTGCAAAACTTTGGAGTCTGAAAATCATATTAAATACTTCCTCCTCACCACGCATGTCAAAGATCTAGAGAGAATTTGTGAGAAAGGTCTCGTGGAAAGTGTTAGTGCTGTGCAGCGAATTACCCACCACCATCCAGGAGGAGGAATGGGGTGAGCTACCTCCTTTTCCTCAACTTCCACGGGACCACCTGGAGAGCTTCGACTGTGTTCCCTACAGTTGACAGGTTTCACTAACTTCTTGAGTTTGGATCCTTCCCGAGAATTGGAAAGAGACAGAAGACAGGCCGGCCGGCTCTGCCAGCAGCAGAAGTGAGCGAAGGGGCTGCGATCTTGAGTTCGAAGAATGGGTCAGGGCAAAGGCAAGATGACTAGTTCCCAGGCTCAGGACAGAGGCCACAGATAGGAAAGGGCCACAGTGGAGGCTCTGCAGAGGGAAGCTCAAGTTTCCTAGCAACACTGGAAGGAGAGAAAATGAGGAGACAGAGCAGTGTTCCTCCTGTGCATCTGGGAAACTGCCAGTAAAAGATCTCTAGCAAAGGGGAAGGGGCCCATTTCTAACCCACAAAGTGAGTTTGAACCTAGGCCTGTCTCAGACCTGGCATGAAGATGGTTTATGGGAACAAGAACTTGCCCATCCCCCATACAGTCCCTCGCTCCACACATTCTAACTCGGCTGGATATGGACATGGGGTTACTGAGCTGGGGAAGAGAATCAAGTGGGAGGTAGCCCATGTCCCCCCTTCCCACCCAGCAGAAGTTGGAAGCATTAACTACTAGATATAAGACTGGACATTTTAAGCACCAAAATGAGACAATTTTGTTACTTAAAGTGATCTTAATCGTTGGCCGGTGTTCTGCAAAGTCCTGTAACTGTCCTGTTTCATGCACAGGCAGGGGAAAGATCTAGCTCATGCAACACAATGAGACCAGGGAGAGATGGGAGTATATTTTCTCTGTGAACTGAATCCTACAAACTGAACTTCTTCAGGGTGCTGGGTACAATTTTTTTGATTCTGTCTTCTGTTTTAGCCATTCGCACATTGCACTCCAGACCAACCAACTCACTCTATCCGCCAGTCAGTGATTTTATTTCTAGACAATTTCTCATGCGTTCTCTCCCAATGGACATGAAAGCACTCATCACATTCAGGACTTCTAACAAATACCCTATTATTCTAGTGTTGCCAACAAACCCTGAGATCAGTGGTTCTCCACCTACCACCTTGGATAGATTTCAGAGAGTCTGAAATTGTCCCCCAATAGTTGGATGAATGTGCAGCTGTACTTATTTTCTGGTGGCAGAATTGATAGCTTTTGCCAAATTCTCAAACGAAGACTAGAAGGAAAATAGAAGGTAGAGAAAATCTGTCTTCATTCATACTTCTCTTATAGCTAAGTTAGAGATATTCGTGTCCGGGTCTGCACAAAATTATGAAGGAAGTACAGTTTACTTCTCTGAACTTATTATCACTAAGCGTTCACTGTTCTTTCTTCCTGCTTTTTGTCTCTCTAGTAAGTATTAGTACGGGGCATATATTCCTTAAGTTACTGATGTACCTCTTCCCCAGAAATCTCACATAAGCATTTGGTTCTCACAGATCACGTTTATGATGTAGTACACAGGAGGGGCACCTGGGCAGCTCAGTCGGTTGGGCATCCAACTTTGGCTCAGGTCTTGATCTCACGGTTTTAGGGTTCAAGTCCCGTGTCAGGCTCTGCACTGGCAGCTCAGAGCCTGGAGCCTGCTTCAGATTCTGTGTCTCCCTCTCTCTCTGCCCCTCCCTGCTCGTGCTCTCTCTTCCTCTCTCTTCCAAAAATAAATAAATAAACATTTAAAAAAAATATGTAGTATGCAGGAGGGGAAACTTTCTTGGGTGCTGGTGGAGGTTTCTTAACCCCTGACGTCACATTATGCAGACTGTGTGTAATGGCAACGTACAGAATATATTTATATTTCAGGTGTTATTACAAACATACATGCACATCAAGTTTTTTAATTTATATGTGTTCTTGTCCATTTCCTCAAGAATCATACATGGTGTTCAGTACAGAGTTTCTGAGTAAATGCTTGATTATGGGGATGGTGGTTCGTTTCCAGAAATTGAGCCTAATGAATGGCAGTGATTGTCTGATCCCCACTGGTGATGGATCCCTCCATTTCTCCCTCTCTCCTGGTTCCTTTACTTATTTTTTAATGTTTATTTTTGAGAGAGACAGAGACAGAGCACGAGTGGAGGAGGGGCAGAGAGAAAGGGAGACACAGAATCCGAGGCAGGTCCAGTCTTGGAGCTATCAGCAGAGTCCGATGCAGGGCTCAAACCCACAAACCGGGAGATCGTGACCCGAGCCAAATGCAGATGCTCAACCAACTGAGCCACCCAGGTATCCCTCTCCTGGTTCCTTTAAGTTGTTATTCTGAAACTTCCTTCCTCTCTTCTTCATTTTGCCCTTCTCTATGATTCTAATTGTTTTTCAGAGTTGGCAGCTGTCATCCGTGGTGGCCTTTGGCTGTGAATCAAAATTATAACAGTTCTCAAGGTGCTTCATGCTCAATTTCTGACCCTTTTCCCCCACAGAAAAACAAAAGAGGTGACTTCCTCTCATTTAATAAGCACCATCTGAATCTCTTAGCTTCAATTCATAATTTTACATTAATGCCAATAAATATCTGTTAATGTGGGTGAGGGTTTCTGGAGGGAACAGAGTAGAAATCTCAAGTGATTATTTATAGATTTCCAGATGTTTTTCTGACTCCTTGGCCTCCTTGTGGGGTGTAAGGTTACAGCACTGATGTGGCCCACTTCCCAGTAGTACAGGTCCCCTCCTCTCATGGAGAAAAATATCCCTTCTGCTCCACTGAAGATTCCTTTCAAATCCACAAATAGATGTTTCACACGGACAAGGTGTGGAGAAAATGGAGAAAGAAAAGAAACCAGGAAGAAACTAGAGAAAAGTTGGATTTGAATTGTGAATCAAATATTGAGTCCTCAACTTAATTTGTAGAAAGTGTCCCTTGATCTGTTAAAATCAATGTTTTAAAAATGGTAACTAGAGGATAAGTGCAGGAATTAGTATCTTATCACTAGCTAGGTAACAGATTGATAGGATTGGTTTGGGGACCACAAGACTGAGTGAACAGAAGTGGTAAAACCAAGACTTTCAACCTGACTCGATGTCCTATAGGACTTGGCGTATTGGAGAAGTGCGGCCACTGAGGTATATGGCTGTGTGCAGCCTCACAGCTGGGGTCAGGCTCTTTTTCCCCGGCTCCCTGCTTTCTTGGTTGGTATAAACCTTTTCCTTGCCTCTGGGGGAGAGCCCTTAGTGCAAACCTGCCTGGCCTCCTCCCTGCCTGGCCTCTAGACTGATCATCTTTTTATACTTTCTGGATACTTGAACTCTGGACTAGTTTTCTTTCTGTCTAAATGGTATTTTTATACACGGTGTTGGCTAAGGTTCAAGGATTCATTTTTTCCTATAAAGATACCTAGTTGTTCAACCACAATGGTTGAAAGAGAAGCTCTTGTTTTCCCAAAAGGAATATACATGTTTTGCTTTTAGTTTCAATAATACATGAACTTTGCACAAAATTCAGTGCTATAAAGTTGATCCCCTAACATCTCTCTTGCAAGAGATAACCACTGTCAATGTTTTTCATATATGCTACAGACTGCATTATTTATATATTTATTTATATAATGCGTGTACACAAACACACACATAGGCACACACTTGCGCACACACATGCGCACACACACAGACACACACATTTAAGACAATAGTGCCTAGTGGTTATAGAATCCAGAGACAAGTTGTTCAGATTCAAATCTCATCTGTAAACTCGCAAGTAATTAATCTCCCTGAGCTTCTCTTTTCCTATCTGTAATCGAGAAAATAATATCTACTTCCTAAGGTTGTTTTTAGGAAAAGCCCTTTGGAAATGCCTAATACATGGTAAACAATGTGTTAGTATTAGCTATTATGCTATAAGATATTCTTTAACTGCTTTGTCACTTATTAATAATTCATAGAACTCTTCCCATAATATTTTAGGGGTATTTGTCTTATTTTTTAAAATACCTATTCTGTCCTATATCTTACCCTATTCTATTTCTTCTAAAAAGCCTATTCCATATTTTATTCAGTGTCCATCTCTAGCATTTAGGTGCAGCATCGAGAGCAACACCATATTGTCTTAATTACTATGCCTTTTTACTATGTTTTAATACCACACATTTTTTTTAACATTTAAGTATTCTAATATAGTATTTCTTTCCTTTGCAATTATGTTCATCATTTTTCTTTTTAGTGATTACATCCTAGGCAAGGATTTGGTAAATATTAATTAATATTTTCTTCATTATGAGAATACATTTTAAGTTTATTGGGAAAAACATATACCAGCATTAAGTTTCTAAATTTTCCAACTATATACTATTTGAAAGAAGTACCTAAAACAAAATGCTTCAGAAATTTAAAAATAAAAGGAAAGAAGAATGTATGTTTTTGTTTTGTTTTGTTTTGTTTTGTTTTTTAATTAGCAGAGGGGCACCTGGGTGGCTCAGTCAGTTGAGCATCCAACTCTTGATTTCAGCTCAGGTCATGATGCCAGGATTGTGGGATCAAGCCCTGCATCAGACCCTGCGCTGAGCATGCAGCCTGCTTAGGATTCTCTCTCTCTCCCCATCTCTCTCTTTCCCTCTGCCCCTCTCCCCTGCTCATGCTCTCTCTTTCTCTTTCTAAAAAAATAATAAACAAATAGATAGATAGATACTAGCAGTGAATAAAGTAAAATTGATGCTGAATTCATTGAATAGGATGAAGAGAATAATTTTATGTCAATAAATGCCTCTAATATACAATAAGAGTAAAATAAATTGGATCATGTGGAGCACTTATGTAGAGATGGAAAAAGAAAACAGTTCTCCAAAGGGAAGGAAGAGGGGATGGTAAATATATGGCCACTGAAAGAATCAGTATGAGTTCTCTAGCCAGTTGAATTGGTGCCTAATCATGATAGCTACTTCACATGTTACCAGAATTCAAGGCGGGAATGTGCTGTTGCAAAGAGTAACGTGATGTATAAAATCCCCAATCACTATTCCTCCCTGTGTGATATTCTTGGAAATTAAAAAAAATACACACACTCAGGAAAAGATTTCAGAAGAGAGAAGAAGACTGCTTTGCCTGGGGAAAAAAAAATGGAGCTGCTTTTCTATAATTCCTTGTGATTTGAGAGCAAATCACCAGCTGTTCAAAGTCTGAAAATGAAGAACCTCCAGGAATGTCCTCGGCCTGTCGGAAGGATGGATGGCTCAGCAATGCTGCTCGCAGACCAGGAGACCTCTGTCTGCTTTGCAACCTTCCCCAAAGTCTAGAAATGGTATAAAACCAGTGACAGCACATGGTCAGACCTTTACTGAGGAAATGTGGGTGTGCGTACTAGCTGGTATTCTTGGTAACTAAATGTCTTTGGAAATCATTCCCCAAGAGTTCTAAGAAGAGATTGGGTCATTCTCTTATCTTTTCCATGTGGCAACATTCCCAAGGGTGCTATGAGAGAAGAAATATTATAGTAAAAGTAATTTTCTAAACAATACTCTGAAGGACATCAGGGCAAGGGCATACTTAACAAAAGTGTTTCTTGCCTTCTAATGTAAAGTTGAAATTTAGGCCTATATTTTCAGGATGGCTTAATAGGGAAAGACCTATAGTCTTACAGAGTACAGAATGCACTCAAATGTCCTCCCCCCGCCCCTTTCCAATAAGAAAGCAAAACTCCAGCCTGATGGAACAGTTAAATTTGAAAACAGGCTATTTTTAAATGGAGATTTCCTTCTTCATTACCCTGCTAATGAAAAACAGTAAGCAGAGGTAACCACAATTTGTATGTAGAAGATAATTAAAATGTTCATGGACTCATACTACATCCAGTAAATATGCCTTTAAATATTTTACTTATCTCTCTCTCTCTCTCTCTCTCTCTCTCTCTCTCTCTTTTGTCTTTCTCCTTTGGAAAAAAAAAAGTTTCCAATTACTGAACCCATATTTAGGAAAATTCAATTAATCTATATATAGTTTGGATGCAGTAGGAGAACCCCCACCCTGGAGAGATTTGAATGCTAAAGCCATTTAGGAGAAAAGTCTCCATTTAGTTTCTCTTTAAATAAAGTCTTTATGTTTACCATGACTGATAAGCTTTTTATTGAAAAGGTGGGTGCTTCCAGGTAAGGAAATTCCACATAAAGTCACAGAAATCTGAGAAGGGAGGTTGAAAGCAGGGAACTGAATGAGGAAGGTAATATCAGAGTCCCCTACTGATGAAAACGTGTCCCGGAATCACCTGTTTAGATGCTCAGAATCCCGCAATCCTGGAGTGTCCCAGGAGCAACAGTTACAAATCCAGTCCAAAACAGAGTAAATTAGTAACCCTTAGTGCAAATAGCGCCAGCGGAAGAATTAACATAACTTGAGCCAAACTGTTGTGCTTTCAGCAAACTGGCAAAAATCAAGACTGCCCCTCACATGCAAACCAGACAACTTCCTCTTGCCTCTTGATAAATGTGCAATAACTTAAAGCTCACAAAACCACATATCAGTATTGAGATAAGTAAACTTTCTAGCCTAAAGTGTCTACAGTTGCACCTTTAAAGACAGACTTCAAGATTTGCTGGGGTTTTCCCCCCCTTTTTTTAGTTATCACTATGAAACAGAAACGTTTGCTGAGTTAAAGGTACTGTATGTGACTTCATCTCATTAGTCATCTCAGCACCTGCCTCATCCGATGTCAGCACAGGATTCTGCTCTTCCTCGCCCTTTCATCTGCTCCAGAATTTCAGCCAACAATCAAGAACACAATGTGGTTCTTGGCAACCCCAAGGCCCAGATGCTGAATAATTTTTTACAGTTAACTCATTACTAATGGTATTCTCATACCCACACTTTTGAGGCAGCCTGTGACCGTGAAACCCGCTCACAGATAGTTAATTATTGTCTTTCCAAATTCATAAAGTTGCAGCAGAAGTAGCTGCGTGCAGGAAGAGTTGAGATCACGCTGACTATGGAGCTTACATGGTGAGACTCCCAACTCGGTGCTTTTATGGCAAACAGGTGATTATTTCTCAAGTACGTATGCCATGAGCACTCATGTAAGCAATGCTCTGCTTCTTGAGAGAAATAAAATATTTTCTCTAGAACTGAAACTTCTTTAGAACAGCAAGTAAAAAGCAATCATGTTTTTGAGCTATCGTTCCTCGTTTGTTTATTCTTCTAACTGGGTTTACGATGCTACCTTAAGCGAGTGAATTAAAATGCTTTATGCTTCCATAATACCTTCGTTTCAATGACTTTAAAGTGGGAACATACTGTGCCCTGACAACCTACAGAGGCAGAGTAATATAAGTAAATGATTACTCGGTCTGAAAGGCAAACTGAGGCAAAGGGAGAATTTAATCAGTGCTACACATTAACTTGGAGGACTCTTCATAATTATTGCAATTAAGACATTTTACCCTCCCAACAAGATGACAAATACTGTAGTAACTGCTGATAACTCAGTGCAGCCTCTCTCCCTTTGGTGTCTGGAATGCAGCACCAGAACTCTCCACGACACAGCCCCCGGGGCACCGACGCAGCCCCAGCAAGCCACGGGACCTGGCAATTGCACCGGGACCTATTTGCTCTCTCCCTGTCGTGTTCATGCCCACAAAGAAGGAGGGTGCCATGATTTTCAGTTGTTCAGACACTTGTTTATGATCGGCCACTAGACGATACCTATGAATTGACACTCGTCCATGATGTTTAGTTTTTAATTGATTTGAGGGATCTGAAAACAGTTGAATTGTTGGAACTGTCAGATATAACATAAGTGATTTATTCCCAATGTCTCTGTGACCAAGATCAAAACAGAGCCAAGGAGCCTTTTCTTCTGTTGTGACTTAAAGCATTTAATGGTTAAAACGGTGAGTCGTTAGCGACTCTCTCGTTACTGCTTTCTTTCTCTTTTATGACTGTCAGTGTCCCAGAAATAATCGAGCAGATCATTGGATGAATTCGATGAGCTCCCTTAGTTGTGTAGTGCATCAGAATAGCTTCTACCTCCCTCTTCCTTGCTTATCCCAATTTAGCATCATCAATATTTTTAATAGTGAGTCTATGAGTGAGTAACTCTATAGACCTATTACTTCAAAGTCTTGGGCTATGATAGTAGTATGGTCTAGGGCAGCCTCCAGGACCCGACTACTTGGGTCTGAATTCTGCTGTCACTTAACAGCTGTGTAAACAAGTTACCTAATGGAGATAATAATAGTACACATCTTGTTGGGTTGTTCTGAGAATTAATTGTATTAATATGTGTAAAGAGTTTCGAAGAGCCTGGCACATAGTAAGCACCACGGAAGTGCTAGCTATTATTAGTTTGCACCTCTAATTCTACTCACTTCTAGCCTCTCACCAGAGAACCACCAATTGTAAGGAACAGTTGCTCACACTCAAGGAGAATGTGGAAATGGATCAATGATGAAAATAAATCCACCCCCACTTGCAGAACAATAGAATAACCTATTTAGTGATGGTGACCTGAAGCATTGCCATTACTTGCACATGTACGTTTGCACGCTTACATTAATCGTGCACATGTATGTTCACATTTGATGAAGATAGAACTTGACAAGTAGGAGCTAAAATGCCAATTAAATTTTTTAAACATCTGTCTTCATAGAAAAAATTTTTAAATAATTCTATCTTTTTTAGAAGTTTATTTATTTTGAGAGAGAGAGAGAGAGAGAGCATGAACGGGGGAGGGGCAGAGAGAATCCCAAGAAGGCTCCACGCTATCAGCACAGAGCCTGACACAGGGCTCAAATTCACAAACTGTGAGATCAAGACCTGAGCTGAAGTCCAGAGTCCGTTGCTTAACCAGCTGAGCCACCCAGACGTCCCAACAATTCTAATTTTTAAATCTGGGTAGAAAAGTTGATATTTTCTTTTTAAAATGGTTTGCATTTTTGCATATGTGCAAGTGATATATTTTGCATGTATACATTTATATGTATGCAAAATATTTGCATCATCTTTGTACATGTCACAGTAATCATGATTCTTTCAATGTAATTTCATCAACATTTTTGGAGCTAAACTTTTCAGTTTAAATTTTTCACTGAACTGAATTGTTTGTGAAATTATAGTCTGAATTTATGATTTATATAGCCTAGCCTCTTAAGAGCAACATCAAATTAGGAAGTGAAATAATACAATCTTTTTGAAATATACATAATCCACAAATGAAAGAAGAATTAAGGTTACAATGCCCGAATTAAAACAATATATACCATCCAGTTAACGTTTAGGAAAACTGGCTCACTTCACAACTAGTTATAATTCTACGAGGGAATTGGTGACCCTATTTGATTTTCAAAATAGCCCTTGACCTAATTCCATTTATTTTAAACTACATTTTGAAAAGGGGACATTGTGAACAAAAAGAATTAGCATTACACTATTTTCTAAAAGAAAAACAAACTACTGAAACAGTGATTTTTTTTTCCACACATGTACCAGTTTTTCAAAATTTAAGGTGTTTTTTAATACCACATTTCCTAGTTAAAATGAATTCCATTAGTTTTGGGAAATGTAATGCCAAACTTAAAAATTATACAAGCATTATTCATCCAAGCCATCAAAGATAGGTTAAAAAGAGGGGGCGCCTGTGTGACTCAGTTGGTTGAGTGTCCAACTTCAGCTCAGGTCATGATCTCACGGTTCATGAGTTTGAGCCCCGCGTTGGGCTCTGTGCTGACAGCTCAGAGCCTAGAGCCTGCTTTGGATTCTCTGTCTCCCTCTTTCTCTGCTCCTAACCCACTTGCATTCTGTCTCTGTCTCAAAAATAAATAAACATTAAAGAAATTTAAAAATAAAAAAAAAGAAATAACGAGCCTAAAATGGAAGTCACTTGTGCTAAGCCCAACAAGATTTAATACCTATCCTAACTTCAGAAACAACCTTCCTCAGAAATGCAGTTCTCACCCATCAGTCTGCAATTTTCTGATTGGGACCAATGCTATAATCTGCCACACAAGTCCATTGATCCCCCAAAGGAAGATGTGGTAATCCCACTAACAGACTCTTTGGTCCCACCAAGGAAGATGACCTCACCCAAAACAATTCTTTTTTTGTGACTTCCTTGTCCTACCTTTAAAAACCTTTCCCTTTCTGTAACCATCTAGAGTGGTTTTGTATTTCTAGGTGAGATGCTGCCTGATTCACAAATCCTTCAATAAAGTAATTAGATCTTTAAATTTAATTTCATTGAATTTTTGTTATTTAACATATTTATACATAAAATTGTACAATATGGAGATTAAGTTTACTTTCCGTTATTTTAATTCTTCTAGTTACAGTTTTCATACACATTTAGAAGTACTTTCTTTGGGGGCGCCTGGATGGCTCAGTTGGTTAAGTGTCTGACTCTTGATTTTGGCTCAGGTCATGATCACATGGTTCCTGAGATCAAGCCCCACGTCAGGCTCTGTGCTGACAGACAGGGGCTCTGCATCTCCCCTGTTCATGCTCTCTCTCTCCCTCTCAAAATAAATAAACATTAAAAAAAGAAATATTTACTTTGTTCTAATTCTCATATTATCAGGAAGGAAGAATTTCCTCAGCTTTTCCAGGTCCTTTTAGCAAGACTAAGAATCAAATTGACATGAGAAAGATTAACAAGAGAAAATCAAATTTAATTTTGTATGTACATGGAATTCACACAGACATGAAAATTCCTAAGACAGTCAGGCAAAATGAGGTATCAATGAGATTATCCTATAATTTTCATCAATTAAAAACCTTTCAAACTATATGATCTTTATCAGAAATAGACATATTTCTATTAGTCATGCAGTCATACATGTATTTCAATTAAACAGAAATATATTTTATAAAAGCATAATACAATTTCACTTCTAGTTGGAGTGTTTTAATTTTGGGGGTTGTATTTAATGGGTTAATCTAATTTGTGATTTTTCCACTATCACACCAAATAATCTGCATTCATTCATTTGATAGCTACAAACTAGGGTCATTGTTTTTCAACCTTGAGGTGGCAAAACAGCAGGACAACCAATTATTTTTCAAATGAAATTGCCTCATTAAATTAATATATCATAAAAGAATTCAAGTGCAAAGTGGATTTTTACAAACATGTCATATATATTTAAAACCAAAACACCAAGTCATTTAGAGCATTCTGACAAACTAGAAAAATAAAATCTTTAAAAAACTGCTCATAGGATTTTCATACTTAAAATTAGGTTTCAAAGGCTTTTCATTTATCACTGTTTAGGTTGAAATACAGTGATTCCTTTGACTATAGTCTTAAAGTGAAGTAACTGGCAATTCCTTGGTTGGAGGCGAATGCCATGTTCTTAACCTCCCTATTCCTCAAGAGCCAGAGTTTGTTGGGAGTCCTTCTCCCTACAAACTTATCCTAAACCAGAAAACATTTACACAGCACCCAACTTCTTCCGATTTGACTTCATCTTCTTCATAACCTGTCAAATCACACTGTTGCCCAAAATGCAACTTTCTGTAATATCATTGTTCACACACTGGTCATTCTACCCACCTTGCCTCATCTTTAAATTGTATTATCATACCATTAAAAATTGGTATGAAATGGCGAGAGATCTGTCCATGCCAGCTCAACACTCTTGAAAAGTCCCTCCCTACACCTGGCTTAGATTTCTTATGTTCTTGATATAAAAAGCACCTGCTGCTACATTCAGGCGCTCAGGAAGATTTTTGAAGGTCCGCATCTCTTTCTATTCAGAAGCCCATAGGGCCGGTCTGATTACCCTTCGTTTCTATACGATTGCCTCATGATTGATTCTCTCTCTCCACACACGTATTCTGCAGCCTCGACTCTCCCTCATCCCTGCTTCCATAATGCAATATTATGATTTATAAATCACATGACAAAATATATTTCTCTTCTATATTTGGACTTTGTCCATGGTTCCTGGCTCACAGCTCCCAAAACCCTTGGACTTTCCTGAACAATACAAGCAATGGAAGCATCTTTTGTTATATATGGTCTCTGGTCCTCAGTTCTTGAAAAGCTTCAGAACCATATAGGTGAAATGAGTGTCTTGTTATTCATAACAACCCTTTCTACCACAACTGGGTCTATGTTAATGAAAGTGACTTTTCAAAGCATCTAAGGATGGGGGCTGTTTGCCGGGGGAACCGACCACAAGTACAGAGTACAAATTTTCAGTCCCATCCTTGATTCCTGGGGAGGGGAGAGGACCCAGAGGTTGAATCCCTCACTAATGGACAACGAGCTAATCAATCATGCTGATGTAATGAAGCCTCCATAAAAACCCAAAAGGAAAGTCCAGAGAGCTTCCAGTTTGAGAAACCAGAATGCTTCCACATGTCACTGTGCTGATCCCCAAACTCCACAAAGACAACAGCTCCTTTGTTTGAGATCTTGCCCTATGTATCTCTTCACCTGGCTGTTGATTTAATATCCGTTGCAATAAATTATTAATCTAGTGAGTATGTGGGTTTCCTGGGTTCTGTGAGTCGTTCTAGCAAATTAACTGTCCCCACAGAGAGGGTTGTGGCATACCTCTGGTATAGACAGCTGGTAGGAAACACAGGTAATAACCCGGACTTGGAATTGGCATCTTTAGTTGGAGGAAATTGTTGGAACCTCCAGTGTGCTGACAGTTGTTCAGAATCACAGGTAACCTGGGTCTGTGATTAGCGTCTGAATCGGAAAGGAGTATTGTGGGACTGAACCCTTTACCGGTGTGATCCGACTCTATCTCCAGGTAGATAGTGTCAGAATTGGGCTGAAGTCTTGGGCACCAGCTGGTATCCAAGCATTACTTGTTGGTATAGAGAAGCCTGCACACAAACATGTTGGGATTGGGTTCAGGAACCTAATTTACACAAGTACATTGGATTATCTATCATTTCTCGAGTTTTGTGGGGATCAAGCAAGGTAAATCAGGTCATTTCTTGACCTTTTTTGTATAAACTTGGGAATTAGATTTCTTGCTTCTGCTGAATTAGTGCTTTTGCGAGACTTTCCAGTTTCTCATTTTTTTTGTTTTTGTTTTTTTTTTCTCCTGTCCCATTGCTTCATGGTGCAAGCAACCCAGGGCTATTATAACAAGATACCATAAATGTGGTAGCTTAAAACACCAAAAACTCATTCCCTCACAGTTTTGAAAGCTAGAAATTCGAGATTAAGTTGTTAACAGTGGCATTCTCTCCCCGAAACCTCCAGGGGAGGGTTTTTCCTTGACTCTTCCGGTTTCTGTTGGTCCTGGGAAGTCCTCAGTTTGTCGCTGTATTACAGCAACCTCAGCCTACAGCTTTTGGTGGCGTCTCCCTGTGTGTGTCTTCACATGGCCATCTTCTCTCCATGTCTCTGTCTTCTTAAAAGGATACCAGTCATACTAGACTAAGGGCCCACCTTACCCCAGTATCACTTCATGTTAAATAATCACATTGGCAATGACCTTATTTCCAAGTAAGATTATTTTGGAAGCTACTGGAGGTGAGGACTTCAATATATCTTCTTTAGAGAACACAATTCAACCTGTAACGTTCTTCCTAGTCTGCTTACGCTTTCAAAAAAAAAAATGTTCTTTACTCTAGGTTTAGTGCAGTTTCAGGAGAAAACAAACGTCTTACATGACCACTTGATGGTGTGATTGAATAACAGCAGTGCTCTCTTGAACTCTGAGCCCATAAACTAAAAATGTATAGCTTTTTGTTGAATTCCAGTCTCCTAAACATCTTCTCCTCCCTACTTCTACCTATAACATCAGCTCTCAGAATATTGCTAGTTATGCATAATTGTTACGGGCACTTGGATTTCATTCCATTCATGTTGATTTGTACTCATACAGAAGTGGAACAACAACTAACATAACATAGAGTCATACGGAATTTTTCAAATTGATTTTACCACTACTCTTTCCAAAGAAAATGTTTGAGATGGCCATAATGTAGCACAGACTCCAAGTTTTCAGAGGGAAGACAAATTTTGTATCGATGTAATAGAATGTTGATCTAGCAAATCACTGACTTAAATGCTGCCCTTGTTGCATGCCCCTTTCTTAGTCTAGGTAGTGAGAAGGACTGGTCTCTAAGTAATGATATATAACAGAGGCATGGGAGAAGTAATAGCACTAAAGTGCTCACATTATAAAGAAGATTTAACATCAAATAGAGGTGATGGAAAAGATATTTAAGCACACCGTGAGTATAAATGCTGCTAATGATGGGTCACTTCTTCAATGGCTCTATTCCAAAGTGTATCACCGTATTAATCAAATACTTGGTTATTATCTGCACACTGATTATTACTAAGAGACTAGTATGTCAAAATAAGATCTTACTGTAGTCATTAATGAATCTCCTGGCTAAAGTGGCACTTAAGTAAATTACCTCTGAGAAGTAAGGCTATAGTCGAAGAAGACTCATGGCTGACTCAGTGCCAGCTCCTTGGTGACATTTGGGAAGATAGCTCACAAATGTTATAAAGACTAGATATTTACACAAAATAACATATATAAAACTGGCTAGCGTGTTGCCTACATGAAATAAGTGCTCATTAAGAGCTATCACTTTAGGGGCGCCTGGGTGGCGCAGTCGGTTAAGCGTCCGACTTCAGCCAGGTCACGATCTCGCGGTCTGTGAGTTCGAGCCCCACGTCGGGCTCTGGGCTGATGGCTCAGAGCCTGGAGCCTGTTTCCGATTCTGTGTCTCCCTCTCTCTCTGCTCCTCCCCCATTCATGCTCTGTCTCTCTCTGTCCCAAAAATAAATAAACGTTGAAAAAAAATTTAAAAAAAAAGAGCTATCACTTTAGGGGCACCTGGGTGACTCCATTTGTTGAGTGTCCAACTCCTGATTTCAGCTCAGGTCGTTATCCCAGGGTTGTGGGATGGAGTCCCACATCAGGCTCGGTGCGGAGAGTGGATCCTGATTGGTATTCTCTCTGTCTTTCCCTCTGTCCCTCTCGCCTACTTGTGCTTTCTTTCTCTCTCTAAAACAAAAACTAAAATAAACTAAAAGAGCTATCACTTTTTATAACACTCAGCTGAGTGCCAGGCACAGTTCTATGCACTTTTCTGAATACTTTTGTATATTTAATTTTTTTATCCTTTGTATACCACATATGTTCACATTCAAAGTGATCAAACTGAAACTACCACTACATGCATCATTTTGAGAAATTTATAATTATATATTTTAGATACATGTAAATGAAATAATTGTAAATAGCATTAGTCCAACTACATCTTGAAAAGATTTTTGCCAAAGTATTATATATATATAATATATATATTTGCCAAAGTAGTATATATATATATAATATATATACTCTCTCTTTATATATATATATTATATATATATATATATATATATATATATAAAGAGAGAGAGAAAGTTGTCTTTCTTACTTTTAAGGGATTTCAGAAAAAGTGATGTTTCTTTAGCAATGTTCTATTGATTCGTGATTCTTAATCTTTAGCATGCATCAGAATCACCTGGAGGGCTTGTTAAAATAGTTTCTATTTCATTAGTTCTACAGTAGGGCTCAAAAAACTGTATTTTTAGTAAGTTCTCATAACACGTTCCCAACTGAAGCTGTTGGTCTAATGACAGCAATTTAAGAATCATTGCTTATAGGTCAATGATTATCAGGAGGCAAGGAATTCTTCCTTAATTCTAAATGTCTCTCTGACTCATGTTCTAAACTTATATCTAAGAAAAAAATAATACGTTTGAATGACTCTCACCTGTAAGCTCTCTGATTTATTTTGAAATATTGAAACTAAAATCTGTATGGCTATTGAGGAAAGCCTGAAACTCGATGACAATTCCCATTCCCAAAGTATGGAAGATCTCAATACAGGCCCAATTATAAATAGTCCCATGACATGAATTTTGAACATCAAGGGAAGCAAGAAGTTCTTTGCAGCCAAGAGGAATCAATCCTGCTTTGTTCTGGATAGACAGTACATCCATTCAGGAACGTTATCCCTGAACATAATAGTATTTGATTTACAACTGATACCAGCAGGTACATTTGGATCATCCCAGGCGAATCATCTAAATTAAAGCTGTACAAATCCCATTGTGTACTTTTAAAATTTGTTCTCCGTAACATATGGATTACTTTCTTGTAAAGAATATGTTTTACTAGGGGCGCCTGGGTGGCACAGTCGGTTAGGCATCCGGCTTCGGCTCAGGTCATGATCTCACAGTTGGTGAGTTCAAGTCCCGCGTTGGGCTCTGTGCTGACAGCTCAGAGCCTGGAGCCTGCTTCCGATTCTGTGTCTCCGTCTCTCTCTGACCCTCCCCCACTCACACTCTGTCTCTGTCTGTCTCTCTCTCTAGAATAAAGATTAAAAAAAAAGTTTAGAGAGAATATGTTTTGCTATTCAAAAAACTTAGGCTGTAATTGATTCATCATCGTACACAAAATATATTCTTCACTGAAGTAGAGTCAAATTTCAAAGCTTTTTCATTTTCTAACCCCAAATTTGATAAGATAGAGGTAAAAAAGAGAAGGCACAGTATTTGTCTTTGCCAAGAAGCCAAGCATTCAGCTTAGGACCATCACTGAAAGAGCCGGCAGCCACACATCACATGCATGAAGCAAATTTTCTGTTCTAAAAAATTGACATTTTTATCTGTAAGGGTAGAATAGGATGAAAATTCACATATGGTAAGAGTGCAAAGAACAAAAAGTTCCTTTCCCTATTGTTCAAAACATATTTCATTTTGTTCCTGAGTGCCTTTCCCTCTGATGACAGGCTTAGAAGAATGATTTAAACTTCATAACTAAAACGAACTTGCTCTCTTTTGGCTAAATATGGGGCCAGGTCAAAGTTTAATCTCCCTCCCAGGCTCTTTCTCCTCAAGGGGTCTCCCAGCCCTGCCTGGCAGAGGAAAGCTAGTGTTCTCATGCCCTGGGATTATCAGAGGTTCAGATGCTCTCCTGAATGAACTTGTCTTGCCAGCCTTGTCTCTGGGCCCCTGCTCACAACCCCTAATAACAGCGTGTCTGTGGCTGATATAAATTGTGAATGACTTCCGTGGCCAGGAAATGGCAGGCTAACTGCCTCCAAAGGCATCAACCCCCTCTCATTGTTGGCCAGCCTCCCCTCACTGGCACTGCAGAATTCATCACATGTAGCCACAACTGTTTTGTAGCAGCTTTCAGCCTCATTTTATCCTCCTTGATCTTGTATAAAGGCCTCAGGCTATGAAGGCGTCTGTGGAAGCGACACATTTCACTGAGAGCCGAGATTCACTCCGTGCATCATCTCGAATCCTCCTCTCTCCTAAACATGCCACACCACCGCTTCCTTCGCCTGCAGAAGCTCTGAGTGGGATGCCGGAGAGGAGGCTCCCTGAGCGGCTAACCTCCTCCCTGAGATTCCTAACTGCTCCCCGGACTTTCTCCTTAAACAGGGCTGTGAGGGCTGCTGCTTTCCTGAGGGGCAAGAAACAGGTGCATCTTGTCCTCATTTTCTCTGAGTCTTGGCCTTCTCCACACTTCACCGTTACAAAAACTCCTCGTGAACATTGGCTAAGAGTAGAACTTAAGTGTTCTCACCAAACGAAAACATGCAATTTTTAAAAAATGATTTTTTTTCTCCTTTTTTAAAGTGTAGGGGCGCCTGGGTGGCGCAGTCGGTTAAGCGTCCGACTTCAGCCAGGTCACGATCTAGCAGTCCGTGAGTTCGAGCCCTGCGTCGGGCTCTGGGCTGATGGCTCGGAGCCTGGAGCCTGTTTCTGATTCTGTGTCTCCCTCTCTCTCTGCCCCTCCCCCGTTCATGCTCTGTCTCTCTCTGTCCCAAAAATAAATAAACGTTGAAAAAAAAAATTTAAAAAAAAAGTGTATTTATCTATTTCAAGGGGAGGAGGGGGAGAGAGAGAGGGAGAGAGAGAATCCCAAGCAGGCTTCTTGCTGTCAGGGGCTCAATCCCATGAACCGTGAGATCATGTCCTGAGCTGAAACCAAGAGTGGGGCGCTTAACCGACTGAGCCACCAGGTGCCCCTACTTTCTTTTCTTTTTTAAAAAGACACTTCATGTTTAACCTGGGCATATCTTGAGTTCTGACTAGCTATGGCTTAAAATCTCAGTTCAGGTCACCATCTTTTTCTCTTGATATGCAAAGGAAAGCTTTTAAAATTTAAGCAAGTTTTTTCTTCTAACACAGCAAGGCTCAGAACTATTGCCTGTCGTTGGGCTGTAAGATCCTCTTTCGTCAGTTTGAAGTTGAAATTAACTATTTTTGCCTTCACTAATTATTATAGTCCTTAGCTTCCTGAGATAATAGATACCTCTGGCTGAAAGGAGGGAAAAAGATCAAATTCAAATGGGTATGAAAAGAAAAAGTGCATTAATTTTTTAAATTCCCTATTGAACTGACAATGTTGTAGGAATATTTTATTAAAAAACAATGAGGCTAGGGACACACAGAGGTAGGATCACCATCATCTGAAGACTGCTTTTAGCCCTTCAGGGTAAGAAATTTTTAATTGCATTAGTTTACTCAAAGACATCCAGAATTCATAAATTAATTCTCACAATTTAAACCCATAAAAAGCTCACTTTGAAACCATAAAGCTAATGTTATTATTCATAATGTGATACACATCTTCTTTGTCACCCACCACCTGCAATCTTAAGAGGAAGGGTCCACAGAGACGAAAACTACACAAATAGATAACTATAATAGATTTACAGCAAAATCTGATATTTTTAACTTTAGATTTGTCATTATCTGAACACTTTTAATATATACACAATATGTGACTAAGCAATAAGATTTAAGTAATGTTGAATAATAGATGTAACTATGGATATGCCCTGAAATGTTATTGTTTATGAATCAGGAAGCTAAATCAGCTCTCAGGCATTTTTCTATTCCATTCCTATAAATATAAATTACTATCAAGAAATCTGATATTCTTGGGGCACCTGGGTGGCTCAGTTGAGCATCCAACTCTTGATTTTGGCTCATGATCCCAGGGTCATGGGATTGAGCCTCACATCTGCTTAAGATTCTCTCTCTCCCTCTTCTCCCTTCCCCCCACCCTGCTCTCTCTTAAAAAAAAAGTTTAAAAGAAATCTGATGTCCTATTTCATACTATTAAATATGTTACTTAATTTTATATTAAACATTTTTCATGTTTGGGGATATTCACTGCAGTAAAGTAAAAGAAAAGTAGTATCTCAGCCTATACACAATTACTTAATGGTAGATCTGTGATTACATGCTACTCTGATATTGCTTATTATCTTCATTTTTTTAATTGAATGCATTTATTAAGAAAAGGAAATAAGGCGAGTATCTCTGCTCTTACCACTTCTATTCAATGTTGTACTAGAGATCCTAATCATTGCATTAAGGCAAGGGGGGAAAAGGCATAAAAATGGGAAGGGAAGGGGCGCCTGGGTGACTCGGTTAAGCATCTGACTTCCGCTCAGGTCATGATCGCTCAGTTTGTGAGTTCGAGCTTTTCATGGGGCTATGTGCTGACAGCTTAGAGCCTAGAGTCCGCTTCAGATTCTGTCTCCCTCCCTCTCTGCCCCTTCCCCATTCGTGCCCTCTCTCTCAAAAATGAATAAACATTCTTAAAAAATGGGAAGGGAAGAAATTAACAGCTTTTAGTCACAGATGACACGATCATTTAAATAGAAAGTCCCAAGTGATCTACAAAAAAGGTAATAACTTGGGGCACCTGGGTGGCTTAGTTGGTTGGGCGTCGGATTTCGGCTCAGGTCATGATCTCACGGTCAGTGGGTTCCAGCCCCGCATTGGGCTCTGTGCTGTCAGTTCAGAACCTGGAGCCTCCTTCAGATTCTGTGTCTCCCTCTCTCTCTCTCTCTGCCCCTCCCCCACTCACTCTCTGTCTCTCAAAAAATGAATAAACGTTTAAAAAAAAGGTAACAACTAGAACTGATAAGTGAATTTAGCAATGTTGAATAATAAAGGTCAAAATGCAAAAATCAAATGTTTTGCATATACTGCCAAGGCATACTTAGAAACTAAAAATTTTTTAAATAGTGCCACTTACAGTAAGATCATAAAATATGGAATTCTGAGGTATAACCTAACGGAATAATTTCAAAGTCTGCAAACTGAAAATTATAAAAATGAATGGGAAAATTTTAGAAAAGAAAATCTTTTTACATTGGGTTACAGAAAAAGTCCTTAGAAACAAAAAAGCATGTGCCATTAAAGAGAACAAAACTTAATAAATTGGACTTCAACAATATTAACATTTCCTTCTTTTTAAGAATACTGTTAAGAAAATGAAAGGACACCACAGCCTGGGAGAAAATATTTGCAAAATACACATGACAGCAGCCAAAGAGCGGTAGGATTGTGAGGTCATAGATCTGGCTAGTGAAGAGGGAAGACGAAAAGGAAGTGAAGAGTGATCAAAAGATTAAAAAGGAAGAATAAGTGGGTAGGGTTAGCTAGCAAGGTGGCACTTTATGTATGCTAAATGCAGAGCTGCACGGTCATGCTTCTCTTTCCAACTTACACTTGTGTCTTTTTCTGTCATAGATTCAGGGATGACTGGCAGCTCATTATCTTCAGGTGAAGGGAGTTGTGTCATGGCTATTGAGAAAAGTTAAGTGGGAAAGCATTATATAAAGTCTGTAGAGGTAAAAGTCACAAACATTTTATGGTTACCTTATAGTCAATAGGCATGTTTTTACTTACAAAGCAGGTAGTGAGTAGAAGTGAAATCTACAAGTTTATAGCATGGTATAACAAAATAGAAAGGCATATGGATCTGAACATTTGATTCAGCACAAATGAAATGCGGAAAACATGACTGACCAGATTCGACGTGGTTCTCGTGACCTAGTTAACTTAGAAAAGCACACTCGTATTCAGAAGGATCTTTAATCCTTTCTTCCCTTAACTTATTTAAAAAGTAACTGTATAAAACAATATGTACAGGGGCACCTGGGGGGCTCAGTTGGTTAAGCATCTGACTTGATTTCAGCTCAGGTTATGATCTCGTGGTTCATGAGTTCAAGCCTGGCATTGAGCTCCAAGCTGACCGTGCAGATTCTGGCCTGCTTGGATTCTCTCTCCCTCTCTCTGCCTCTCTCTCTTTCTCTCTCTCTCTCTCTGTGTCCCAAAATAAATAAGTAAACTTTAAAACAATATGTATATCATTGTACTCTTGAGGCTTTAACATATGGAACTATAATATATTTGAAAATAACTCGAAAGAAAGAGGGCAAGGGCAAAGCTATATTGAAGTAAGAAAATCACACTACATGACTCCACATTAACAAATGAAAAGAACCAGAAAAAGTAAACAGGTAGGTTAATATTATTCAATAAAATGAACATGTTGGCTCAGCCATTTCAGCTCAAAAGAAAGGTAGTAATTACGGTGAAGTTTGGGCACTGCGTTGGACACTGCAGATAGAATGTTGATTAAGACCAAATCCCATCTCACTGGTATACTAAACAGTCGCTTAATAATGTGGTGTTTCTGTAACAGAGCATGTGCAGCGTGATCTACTTCAAGTGGAAAAGTTTTTATACTCGTTCCTTTTCTAGGATAAGCATGAGATAATAATTAGTTTTCTTTCTCAGAGAGGAATAGAAAATGAATTTTCTAGGTCATGAATTTGTTTAATGACAAAGCATGTTCTCTCTAATATTGTATGTTTATTCCAAAAGAACTCTTATCAAAAGTCTTTTTTCTTTATAAAAATGGATGCTCCATGTTGAATGAGTCCATATCATTGTTCGGAGCATTTATCTAACGAGGTCAATTAATTTCACTCTTTTTACCAGTCTCATACTATACACTTCTTCTCTAACCCCCATCTTAAAGCAAAATTTTGTATAAGCCCGGAACCACTGCTAAAAAGTCAAGTCAGACATCTCAATAGAGACTTAGTACGGTCAACTTGAATCAGAAGAATCAGGAACATATAAGAGAGTGAAGGAGACTTACTTGCTGATTGTCATTTGTTACCAGTGCTATGATTAGATCAGAAGTTAGTTTCACATATTCAACACGCTTAGTTGAATCTTACTGACTCAGCTGGCTCAGGTTGTGTGAATGACCTCCAATGTTTTGATGTTGCATCTCATTGTTAATCTTCTATTACGTTTATGAATTCAAAATTTATTAAATATGTGCTCCGTGAAGTAATGTATCCAGCAATGAGAAAACCATACATATTTAATGCCTATTATGTCTATTCATTTATTTCACACAAAATTTTGACTGTATACTTTGTAATAGACACCATTTGAGTCTCTAGATACTTATTGATGAAGACAACAGTTCTTTCTTTCATAAAACTTATCAACTGGGAAGTTGGGAAGGATAATTAAAAGCTGTAACAGAAAACAAATCAGCATGGATGGATAGTATTCTGTAATAACAATAAGTGAGACTGGTTCCGTGTCTGCTTCCCCTTTTCCTATTTCATCATCTTTAAGAAGCAGCAGGCTCTGGGAGCATTTGGGTGGCTCAGTTGGTGAAGCATCCCACTTCAGCTCAGGTCATGATCTCGCGGTCCGTGAGTTCCAACCCTGCATTGGGCTCTGTGTTGATAGCTCAGAGCCTGAAGCTTGCTAAGAATTCTGTGTCTCCCTCTCTCTCTGCCCCTCCCCAACTCATACTCTGTCTCAAAAATAAATGAACATTAAAAGAATTAAAAAAAAAAAAAAAGAAGCAGCAGGCTCTGTGTTCCTTAATTGATGGGAGGTTTGAGGCAAAGTAGAAGTATATTACAAAACCTTTTGGACTTTATTCCAAAAGCCTATGCCCACTAATGGTATTTAAAATTAAGTAAAGGAGATTCTGCGCTCAAAATCAATAGGTAGTTTTCCCAGACTGGGCAGGAAGAAAATGATTTAAGGATTTTAGAATGGAGAGTACAAATCACTATTCTATAGCCGCACTCCAAGGATTTGGTCAGACTTGGAGGAGGTAGTAACCTCCTAGTGAAATTAGGGTTTTTAGACTCACCATGTGCCCTGTGCATGACACAAAATGTAGGAGCCACCACATTTCAAGGGACCACGATAGGCTTGGATGGACTGATGTTTACAGGCTTGCTCCCTGTCTTTCCCAAGTGTCACGTCAGGCTCATAGGTTCTACCATGAAAGAGAAAGGGAAAAAAACTTAGTTATGACCGAGATGGAATTTCTTGCCAAGCAGGTGGGATTTGATAGAGGCTCAATGTCAAAATTAGGATGATTTAAAGGAAATACGAAAAGTGAGTTTGATGAGTGAGTTATATGCTCACTACATAAGAGGCTAAGATATAAATACATAATACACATTTTGATTACAAAATACAAAGGGGAATGACCAGGATGTGTTGGGATCATCCAACAAGGATTCCTAGTAATGGAAAGAAACTTCTGGTACAGGGAAGAGCCTAAGTGAAGAGTCAAACACGGGAAAGCACAAAGCAAGATATTGGAAGAAACCTAGCACAAGGTATATGAGTCACATAAGATATGGTAGGACAATGACAGGGGAGGCAGATCCTTCAGGGCTTCATAAGTCATAGTAAGATGCTCATAAATGTAATGGAAAATCAAAGAGGGATTTAGCAGGAGAGCCACTTAACCAACTTAGATTTTTTTTAAAGTCACTCTGCTCAATCCAACACAACACCCAAAACACAAATAATCCAATTTAAAAGTGAGCAGAAGAAATGAACAGACACTTCTGCAAAGAAGACATATAAAGAAACAACAAGTGTTGGGGAGGATGTGGAGAAAAAGGAAGCCTCTTGCATTATTGTTGGGAATACAAACTGGTGCAACTGTTGTGGAAAACAGTATGGGATTTCCTCAAAAAGTGAAAAATGGAACTATCCTATAATCCAGTAATTGCACTACTGGGCATTTAACCCCCAAACGCAAAAACACTAATTCAAAGGGATACGTGCACCTTTATGTTTATTACAGCATTATTTACAATAGACAAACTATGGAAACAGCCCACCCAATTGTCCATCAATTGATTAAGGGATAAAAAAGATGTGGTATGTATACACACACACACACACACACACACACACACTGGAATATTATTCAGCCATAAAAAAGAATGAAATCTTGCCATTTGCAACAGCATGGATGGAGCTAGAGAGTATAATGCTAAGCAAAATAAGTCAGAGAAAGAAAAATACCATATGATCTCACTCATATGTGGCATTTAAGAAACAAAACAAATGAGCAAAGGAAAAAAGAGAGAGAGAGAGAGAGACCAAGAAACAAACTCTTAACTATAGAGAACAAACTGATGGTTACAGAGGGAAGGTGAGTGGAGGGGTGGGGGGAATGGGGGATGGGGATTAAAGAGTACACTTCATGGTGAAAAAAAATTTTTTCTTTATTTAGAAAAAGTTACTCTGGGGCACCTGGGTGGCTCAGTTAAGTGCTGGACTTCAGCTCAGGTCATGATCTCATGGTTTGGGGGTTCAAGCCCCGCGTCAGGCTCTGTGCTGACAGCCCAGAGCCTGGAGCCTGCTTCGGATTCTGTGTCTCCCTTTCTCTCTGCCCCTCCCCTGCTAATGCTCTCTCTCTCTCTCTCTCTCTAAAAATAATAAGTAGACACTTAAAAACATTTTTAATAAAAAAAAAGTTACTCTGTTCAGTGATAAATAATCTGGATGGGGCAAAATTGAAAGAGGAGAGCAGTCAGATTTTCATAAGTCCAGGTGAGAGATGATGGTTACCCTGATTAAGGAATGGTGGCAGCAGAACTGGAGGAAAGTGGGCCAGTATTACATATATATGCAAGCACATGCACACTTATAATTGGGAGTATATAAAACTGTACTACCTTCAATATGAAGATGACTTAGAATCAATTGAAGAAGACAATATTTTACACAAAATTTTAAAAAAATGTAACAGCATATGAAAGATTCAATCTTAGACATATGGACAATGTAGTGTTATTAATTACAGGGAAGGCGGGGGGGGGGCGGTTAAAATGCTGTAGGATGTAAAGAAGTTTACAATGTAAACAACCAATTTCAAATGTACTGCTACTCAAAATGGAACATCCCATCCCCAAAGAAGAAATTGACAAATTAAATAGATACTATTCCATGAAATTAAGACAGCTTCTTCTTTTTTTAAAAATTTTTGAATATTTATTTAGTTGAGAGAAAGAGAGAGAGAGTGAGCAGAGGAGGGCAGAGAGAGGTTGACAGAGGATTTGAAGCAGGCTCCAGGCTCCGTACTGATAACAGAGAGCCCAATGCTGGGCTTGAACTCCTGAAACACAAGATCATGACCTGAGCTGAGGTCAGTTTCTTAACTGACTGAGCCATACAGGTGCCCCAAGACAGCTTGTTAACTTAATCTTGTGTGTGTGTGTGTGTGTGTGTGTGTGTGTGCGCGCACCAATATATATTGCTTTATAACCTTGCAAAAACTGGATCTCAGCTCCTTCAAACAAAACTCCTTTTTAAAAAATGGAATGTGTGTGTTTATACCAATTTGACCTTATAACTCTCTTGAGATCTCAACACCATTAAACAAAACCCACCTTTGAAAGAGAGACATTGTGAAACTTCGCTCTGAGATTAAAGTTAACAGGACACTGAATGTTTATGCTGAAACCCTCAATCAGGCGCAGTCTGTGTCAAACAAAGGTTCAAAGAGAATAACTCATATAATCATTCCTTTATTAGATTTTTGGTAAACACCCACCATGTAACAGAAAATGTTCTAAAATTATTTTCAGAAGCAGAGAAGAGCTAGGGCAGCATTTCAGTGGACATACATAAGAAAAGCTGACTTATGAGGTAGGTTCTAGACCTTTCTCTGTGAGTCCACATCACTTCCTCCTTAGACCTGGATGCTCCTGCTGCTGGAGAGGGATGCCCAGGCCGGGGGAGTTCCTCGAGACCACTTCCGGTTCTAAGACCCATGACAATCATTGCTATTACTGGGCATCATCTTACTGGGCAGTACTTCCAAGTACTGACATGTGTGAACTCATTAAATCCTTGCAACCTCAGAGAGTCCTACAAATTTTCCTAGTGAGGAGGCTGAAGCACAGAGCAATACGCCCAAGGATATCCCCCTTTGATGTTAATCCAGCCCACTCGTCCTCCATCTCATCTTCAACTAGAAATCTGATTCCCCCTGAAATCGTGGAAGATATTTTAATGTGTTTTTTAAGTTTATTTATTTATTTTGAGAGAGAGGGAGGAAGGGCGGGCCAGAGGAAGGGTGGAAGGAGAGAGAGAATCCCAAGGAGGCTCTGCACTGTCAGCCCATTTGGGGCTGGATCTCACAAACTGTGAGATTATGAACTGAGACAAAATCAAGAATTGGCCGCTTAATCCACTGAGCCACCCAGGTGCCCCTAATGTTGTTTCTAACTTGTAAAACATCAAGAAAGAAAGTCTATATCTCGTCAGCTCTACACATGTAGTCATGAATGTTGGTTTCTTCACCTACAAATGCAAAGAACAACTCATTGCACAGGTAGTATGTTCCATTTGCCCACATAATTGCATGAGTGCAAACGTCTTTATTCGTCCTTCAGTGAGTGTGCTATATAATGAATGCAAAATCTTCTTACAGGAAAAAATAGTCTGGCGGTGTTTTTCTGGTGACATCTCCATTATAGAATATCAGCATGGAGTTAAATATTTTAATTAATGATTTTATCATACTAATTCCCAGGACTTTTATTTTTGTACTGTTTTGTACAGTGAATTTGGAAAGTTTTCACAAATAAATTTGTCGCTCCCAAAGTAACCACATATAAATATGCCAAAAATTATCCCGAGAGAGTCATTTATTTGAGATTATAATCAAGTGGCATCTCAGTTCATACACATGAGGCCATAAAACTTTTTTATCTTTAATGATATTGTTCAGATGTCAGTGCGCCCATCCTTTCACAGCATTTCCTCCATCATGAATGGAGTGTTAACAATGTAGTCTAAAACATCCAATCAAATTGCACACCATTTTGAAGCTTTAACAAGTCCTCTTTTCTTGAGAATTGATATTGTAATACAAATGAGGAGTTGAAAACATGTCTTTCCCATTTGATGTTTTTTTTTTTTTAATTTTTTTTCAACGTTTATTTATTTATTTATTTATTTATTTTTTGCGACAGAGAGAGACAGAGCATGAATGGGGGAGGGGCAGAGAGAGAGGGAGACACAGAATCGGAAACAGGCTCCAGGCTCTGAGCCATCAGCCCAGAGCCTGACGCGGGGCTCGAACTCCCAGACCGCGAGATCGTGACCTGGCTGAAGTCGGACACTTAACCGACTGCGCCACCCAGGCACCCCCCATTTGATGTTTTAAAAACAACCACATATACAATTTTATATATAATATTATATATATATATAATATTATATGTATATATATATATATATAACATTAAGTTTGGACGTGGTTGAACTGCTGTCCCTGGTAATTTAAAACCTAAACTCATAATCCCCTGGATCAGGCAGACATGTAGATAATTAGAAACGGTCATATATAGGGTGGGCATCTTATTTAAGTAATGTGAAAAGGTAAAACTTCAGTTATCTAATTTCTGATAGGATGATAGTTTCTCCCTTTTTTCCAACTTGTGGCCACTTCACCAGAATCTGCAAATCTCAGGGATGGAGAGGAACCTGAAACTAGGTATTTTTAACAAGTTTCTCCGGTGACTCTTAAGGCTCAGCAAGCTTGGAAATCATCCATTACACTATTTGACAATCACAGTTCAGGATTTTGTTAGTGATCTCTTCCACTCTATCACAGATATTTCAAATTCCTACTGTTACTCTGCAAAATATTGCTGAATGGAGGCACACAGTGATGGGCTATGATTTCTTAAAAATCATACAGGGTCTGGTTGGAAGGTAATTTAAAGGTCATTTTATCTAATCTTAAGTGATTTCCTGATATTTTTAATTTTTTCAAATCAAGCCTGACCCTCAGGTTATCACGTACTGCTCATCAATCCCTCCTACAGGTTGGTGCATGAGTCAAACATATGACACTCACCTAATTCAATTAGAGAAGGTAATATATTTTAAAGAAAGCAGTACATTTCAATAGATTCTACAATCGCCCGCCAGTCATTTTTGGCCTACCTTCCTCACGAATATTTTTGGATTGACAGGTGACTATGGTGATTCATGTCTAATTTATATGCTTATTCATTCCCTGAGGCATAAAATGAGCCAAGCTAAGGCTGCAGAATTACAGTGCTTTAGTTATTATCATCAGGGGTTATCCAACATACCATGTCTACAAAAAAAAAACCAAAAAACAAAAAACCTGGAGATAACTATGAAAACTTAATTGGTTAAAGCGATGGCTATTTAAGTAGACAGTTCACATCAGTCTTCAAAATTGCATTTGCTACTAAACATTATTGCTATTATTGATGGATTTTAGGGCAAAACCAACTCTGAATGATTTAGTCTGTGATTGAATTGCACAGTATAACTTCATTGTGTTTCAACAAAAATTTTCCTGTAATTCAGAGTCTGAGAGACATTAAGAAGTTATGTATTGATTCTTCTTTTCCCCTCAAGTAATCAATTCAGGACTTGTGGCCTTTATTTCCCCAACGACTGCAATATCCATAAAAAGATTATTTCTGTGAGTATGAAATTCTGTATACTACAAAATGTCATCAGACATTTTTGAGGACCATCTGTACTATTGTCGCTCCAGCAACAGAGGTGGTAAAGAGAATTGACTAGCAGAAACACCAGAAACAAACAAACAAAAAGCCTTGCTGAAAATAAGATGTCTCAGTAAGTCTTCAAAACAGGTGGAATCAATTGGATTCCACATTTCTTTTCTAAATAGGGCAAAACAGGGTTTTTTTATGTTTATTTATTTTTTGAGAGAGTGAGAGAGAGTGTGAACGGGGAAGGGGCAGAGAGAGAGGGAGACACTGAATCCGAAGCAGGCTCCAGGCTCCGAGCTGTCAGCACAGAGCCGGACACGGGGCTCAAACTCATGAACCGTGAGATCGTGACCTGAGCTGAAGTGGGACGCTTAACCAACTGAGCCACCCAGGCGCCCCTAAAACAGTTTGTTTTAATCTTTTTTATTGGCTGGTCCTTTATTCTTTACCACAGGGGACTGTAAAATGTTATTGGTGAAGGACTCACAGATTATCTAGTCTTAAATCAATGAAGAAATTATAGGCTACCTGATATTGATAGTTCATTCAACAATAAATATTTATTAAGGGGTTACTATGTGCCAGTCAGTGTGCAGGACACTGGAAACAGAGAAATGAACAAAATAAACAAGTCCCTTTTATCCTCATGGGCTTACACTCTAGTGGGAGCAGATAGATAATGAACAAACATGTGATAAGTACCATGAAGCAAAATAAAGTCAGATAGGAGGATATTTGAGCAAGTTCTGGATGAAATGAAGGGGAAAGCCATGTAGATGTGTACATGTGTCTGCCCCTCAACTAGGATTGATGCGTCTTTAGGGCAGAGGCAAAGTATTAGATGTCTTTGCTCTCCTTTCCCCTCCTCTTAAGACCTTGCATGATAGGGATCCAAAAATATTTTAACTGCTTTGAAAGTGATTTCAATGGACACCCTGACGGTCACTAGCATTTCTTTCCAGCCCATAAAGTGGAGACACAACTACTCACTTCATGAGGCAGCAGTACAAACCCTATCAGGCAAGAATGGCTTCCCAGCGATTCTAGTTAGCTCCACCCATAGGAGAAATTTTATAAAATGAAACAGCAAACCCACATTGACAAACTGGAAAGAAATTCAATTTTCATTGTCTTCAATATCAGGTATCAGTTCACTGACTTATCAGCTCCAGGGAGGGACAAATCCCTAGTGTTTTAGTAGTCACAATCTTACTGAAACCTGCATAAAAATAATGTAGGGATGCCTGGGTGGCTTAATCGTTTGAGCATCCGACTCTGGATTTTGGCTCAGGTGATGATCTCAGCATGGGGCTCGCACTGATCATGGAGCCTGCTTAAGATCCTCTCTCTCTCTCTCTCTCTCTCTCTCCCTCTGCCCATCTCCCCCGTTTGTACTCTCTATCTAAAAATAAAATAATAATAATAATAATGCATATAAGAGTGGTAACACCTACTTGTAAATGGCTTCAATCTGGCAAAACTATGCTATATTTTAAATTCATCCATCAAACACTTGCTGCACACTTCTGATGTGACAGACACTAGAGATGTAATGCAGAAGAGGGTCCCTGCCCTCAATGAGTTTATTTGCAGGTGCGTTTCAGATATAACTTAGTCTCTTCCTCTGGAGGGGCTGATTCTTAGGGGCCTGGTACCACTGCCACCTAGCATTGTTTGAAGGAATAAAAAGTGCTCGGGTAAGAGCCTAGTAAAAGGATGCCCCAAGCTCCAGTATTTCACTGTCCCAAAGGACAGCAGTTTCCTTTATTTGGCAGTTCCTGCTCACGCGTCTCTTTGGAGTCAGAGACAAAGGCGTTCAGAACTGAGTCCCTTACTGAGCTAAAGGTCCTAGGCAAAGGCCAAACACAGGCGCAGATACACACATCTGGAGATGCAGGGCAGTGGCCACACCGTACCCACCATTATTATCACATGCCAGAGTTGGCTTCACCTCCTCTAATACTGGGCTTTCTCTGCCGGAAGTCTTTCCATGACATACAGGCAACCTTTGGACCACTGACTTCTGGATGGGCCGTTAAGAGACCTCTGCTCCTCCAGGAGCCTGAGTGGCTCAGGCAGTTAAGTGTCTAACTCTTTACTTCGGCTCAGGTCATGATCTTGTGGTACATGAGATCAAGCCCCACGTCTGGCTCTGTGCTGATACTGTGGACCCTGCTTGGGATTCTCTCTCTACCTCTCTCTCTGTCCCTCCCCTGCTTGTGTGCTCTCTCTCTCTGTCTCTCAAAATAAGTATACTTAAACAATTTTTTAAAAATACTAAAAAAAATTTAAAGATGAGACCCCTGCTCTGGAAAAATCAAGAAGCATTTGGGTGCAGAGGAAAAATAGCCATGCGAATTGTTCTGACATATTCAAATTAGCAAGTTTCAGCTACAGCTCTAGATAAGAGTTTGAGTAATCCCTTATTTTATAAAGAAAAGGAGAAAAGCTAGCATTATCTGCATTTTCTGTCTTATACTGGCTCTTACATTTCTTAGACCACCCCTGAGTCAGGATAGTTAGGGCTGGGGCTGGTCTCCTGTTATTTTAGAACCTCCCTGGTCTGTGGTAAAAGTCTTTAATTGGACACATTTTCCATCTCGTTTGTCCTTTTTGCCCTTTTCTTTGACTGTTTCATTCAGGGAACCAACATTATTTTTAGTGCCTCCCAACTTGACACTTCACAAGTACAGATGTGTCAGCCGCTATCTGATCTTTCCATGGTCACGTGGCTCTCCTGTCCAGATCTGATGGGAAATCTGACACAGTCTGTGATCATGCTGTAATTTTGACAAGGGAAATCTAGCATAAAACACCATTGTCTCCACGCAAATAACCGAGAATGTCCCCCTCTCTTCCATCCATAAAAAACGGTTATGCCCACTTGAGGTGTAGAGCCTTAGAGAGGATGATGCATTATGCTGGCAGCTAGAACAATGGGAAACTTGTACTTTATCTGGTCAGGACAACGACCTTCGGGCACACAAACTTCTATCTCTTATCATAGTATATACATTTGCATTTTCTTAAAATACATAATTTTTATTGTTTTCTAACAATAGAAAGTACATAATATTGTTATACAACCAGCAAACTGAAAGTCTGGGACTGGGAGAAAAGAATTGATGCTGAGTTTTAGGATTTAAGGCTTCAGAAAATAAAGAGTAAGGGAAGGGGCACCTGGGTGGCTCAGTCGGTTGAGCGTCTGACTTCAGCTCAGGCCATGATCTCATGGCTGGTGGGTTCCAGCCCCGTGTCGGGCTCTGTGCTGACAGCTCAGAGCCTGGAGCCTGCTTCGGATTCTGTGTCTCCCTCTCTCTCTGCCCCTCTTCAGCTCACATTTTCTCTCTCTTTCAAAAATAAATAAGAAGACATTAAAAAAAATTTAAGAGTGAAAGGAAAACCATCAATAGAATTATAGATGGGCTGATATGGTATTTCCTTTGCTCCACAGTTGTAAAGATTCCATAATTTCACAATCTGGTCAATGATCTTTTTTTCTTGAAATGGCCACTCTAATATGGGCAGATGGAGAGTTTGGAATTAATCACTGTAGCTTTAAAAAAAAACAACACAGTATTTATCTTAACTTTTGCTTCTCTGTAACATTTACCAAACAAATAAAGTTCTTTAAAAAAAAAAAAAAAGAAGTATCTGCCTTTTATTCTTAATACAGCACGGCCTTTTGTGTATACTCAAGATCACCTTGGAAAACTTGTTAGATTATACTTAATGAAACTTTGTGAAGAATGACAGAGTTAAAATGTCTCAATTCTTTCATTTTTATCAATAGAAAAGCACAGTTTATTCCAGCCCATTCACTTCACAGTTCCAGAGCCTTCTGTTTATACATCATTCACTTTATTAAGGGCTTTGCAATCCCTTGTTCACAAAGTGAATATGCCCTAATCTACCACCCTCAGACTGAAAGTCAGCAACTGAAAATTTTGTACTGGTGTTTCTTATTATAGAATATACATTTGTGTTGTCCTACAAGAATATCACACTCACTGATTTCTTTTCAATTAAGCAACAAAAAGTATATAATATTCTTATAAAAGAACTTTTATTAAACAAAAAAAATTACTAAATAATAAGAATTGTGGTTAAAACAAATCTTTCAATGAGAAAGAAAAGTTTAGATAACTGGTCTATAAGAAGAGACTTATTAAGACTTTAGGTATAACCTGGGAACTGCTCCCTAGTGGTTTGGGAAGAATGGCAAAGTGACAGGAGCATAAGATTTTTAAGAAGAAAACCTCAATTATAGGTTGTGATTATTATTATTATAGTATGACCATGTTAGCTATTTGCATTACCTCACCTTCATTTCTCATATTTAAAAATATTTATCTACCTACAAGGACAGAATAAAGTGAGAGCATATATATTAAGTCCTACATAAAGCATCATAAACAGGCAAGTTTCCTGAATTCCTTTTGTGGTATTACAAAACAAAATATCTTACAAACAGAAACACAATATCGGGTTCCATTTCTGAACTCACTTATCTCTCAAGATGTGTGTATATGATGTATATATGCATGTATATAATGTGTATATAATGTATATATGTGTGTATATAATGTATGTATAATGTGTATGTATATCACTTCCGGGTAGGAAGGGAATCTTCGAATATGACACAGTAGAAGGGAGGCTGTTTATTTAGTCTAAGGCACCAGAACCTTGCCAGTTGGGATTCAACTGGTTCAGATACAGATCCACAATGACACACGAACTTCTTTAGTAAATGACTGTACCAAGACACCAAGAACGGAACCGATAACAACAGACCCCACATTCTGAAATGTACAACAGTAGACATCTTAGTATACAATCAACAACAGCGTCGGCAATTATAACTATCAGTGATGCGAAGTGGTGCTCCATCATTAACTTCCTCCCCGACCTCTACTCACTGAAAAATTAATGGGGCAGGGGGAATATTTTTTATGTTCTATGTTTCCATCTTTCTGACTTAATGATCTTCTTGTGTCCTCCTTGCTCTTGTCCCAGTCTGCTTTGCACTGAAGCAATTGCACCCATATGTCTTTTCCCTTAAACCAAATAGAAAAAATTCCAAGTCTCTCTGGAATTGTTCAAAGTTCAGACTTCAAAGAGCAAAGTCCTCATTAACTCTATTGCTAAGGAGATTGCTTCCTCCAACAGATTCAGAAAAATGCCACTGCCGTTTACTTCGATTTAGAGTGACTTCTCCCCCCATTTGCCCTGCAATGAAACTTTCTCTTTTTCTGTTCTTCGTTCGGCTCATGGAGGCTATTACACTGTGACACGCGAATCGTTGTTTTGTTTTTTTTTTTTTGTTTGTTTGTTTGTTTTAAATTCTTGCCTTTGGGAGCAGGGGAAAAAAATCCTTATTAGTCCCATCTGCAAAGGCTCTCCCTTTGGGCAGAAAAAGGATGCCAAGACACCCCTAACTGCAGCAGCCTAAGGCTGCATTATTTACCTCTCCATGCCTCTGTCAAAGAGGGTACATAAGTCTAATTTTTAAGAGACAAGAATTCTAATGCTTGACAAAAAAAAATTGTCATCAAACCATTGAAAATAAAATTTATAATAATAATCATACTTAACCCAACTAGACTGTTAGAAGTTTGAGTGCCATAAAGAAAAAGAAAATATTTAGATACTCTCATACTATTAAAAAATAAATGTTAAACAAAATCAAAAGAAAAAATTAAGAAAAACTTTGCTGGAGGATGTCTTTTTTTTAAAGGCCAATTTTATAGCTATCTCTCCAATAAAGCACCTTATGATTAGCATTGGCCAAATGCAAGGCCAATATCTATTTTATAAAAATCAATTATTAACAGCTGTTTCATTTCGCTTTGGTTCCGGCCAAGAACACAGCATTCTACTTTGCAGCTTCTGTTTCAACTTGAGGTTTTGTTATGTCCTGTTCCCATCTTAATGTCTTATTAAATTGCATCTATTTACCTCATATGTTTCTTCTGTACCCAGTATATTGACAACTAAGCTATTTGCCATTCTTGCCCAAGACTACAAAAAGTTACATACTATTTAAAGGCTTTAAGAACCTTCAAGATTAAAGCCTAGCAGAAAACTCCTCTCTCCAGATTTGCATTTTATAATCCATTATTTATTATCGTTGCTTGCCCTCTCAGAACATTGTTCTTTATGTACCGCTGTGAGCAATATACATAGTCCAAACTCATTATCTTTCTCCTTTTGTCTATTCAAACCTAAACCCAAGAGAAGACTCATTTTCCATACTTGAGATGATGCCTGTGTGACCAGCTGAACAGCAGACCTGTTTCTAAGTACCCAACTTTTAGAAGTTGTTATATCTAACGTATATAGATGTATGTCATTCATTGCAATTCACACATAAACCATTTCTGCTTCTGATCCCTCCAGCAGCCCAGTTTTTGAATGAGTTGACCCAGAGAGAAAATAATAAATGAAACATCAGACAAACTGCTTCCCCACTTTCTTGGTTCATACCAATCTTTACTGCTCCAGATACTCTCAATATATATTTACTGGATCAGATTCAGGACACAGAGCTCTCCATAACGTTAACCACAAAGAAGACTTTCTCCCTTTTGCTATTTCTAAAAGTAACATGTTTTCCCTCTAAGTTTCTTTTATTTATTGTTGGGGGAATCACGGACAACTAACTGTCTTTTCCAAACCATGAAATGCGTATTGCCCAACAGCCTGAAAAATAAGAAAACGAAAATAAAGGTCACAAGATAGAAAGGGAACACACGAAAAATCTATTCGAGTAACATAGAGTACATCATTTTAATCTGCTTTACTCAGCTACTGGCCAGAATTACTAGATGTCTATCTTACTTACCAAGTTATACAATCTTCCAAATACCATTCTGAATAGGGAATTGCTACTATACTTTCTTTTTGAGCTGAAAAAGCTGTGGTTCAGTTTTAAAAAACCAGTCATAGTAGAGCTGATACAGCTGCCAAAAGTAGAATGTTACATTTAAAATTAACTTTTAGGATTTAAGGTTTAAGATACTTTAAAGACAAATGTATCTGCCCAGATAGTGAGTTTAGGAAATGAATATTATGAATAAAATTATTACCCATAAAAATAAAATATTTTGGCCCCGCAATAAAAGTTATACCATTATCTGAATAGCATGCTGTGCCTGGAACAGAATTCAGTAAAATAAAGCTTTTTGTGCATTATCTTGAATATGAATGTCTGTCATCACTCTCCTATTTTTTAATAAAAAATAAAATTATATAAAATTATATATGAAAGATAAAGTCATATAAAATCCAGTTGAAAATTAAAATAATTATAGTTTCTTTCTATAAAATACGCTCAACAGAAACCTTTAATTAACTGGACAATTAAATACCAGAGACAAAGCCAGATTAAATAAACCAAAATTGAAATGAAATTGACAGCAATCTTTGATGCTCCTGTATTAGTGGTTCAGTTATTTTTTAATACATTATATTGAATAATACATTATAATAACCCAAGTCTGTTTTTGCTTTGAGACTCAGAAACTTAAATAGAAACATTTGATTATACATTCATTCATATATTCATTCAACATCTCTCTTTCTCCTTTTTCTCTTCTCTTGCTATCTAGCAAAATCCTAGTTGCTCGTAATGATGTTTAATACATATATTATATTTGCCCTCTAAATTAGTTTCCAAGTAGTGGGCATTTTCTATAAGAGAGTATGGTTAATACAACTCTGTTTTTTAAACTAAAACCACAACTGTCATGATCATTTTTTTTTTCAGTGCTGACCACTTACTGAGCATTTCTTATGGACCAGGCACCATGCTAATTACTTTACTAATATTTGCTCCATTTAATGTTCACACTTCATGCCATAGATAGTACTATTAAGAACATGGAAACCTATGGGGTGCCTGGGCGGCTCAGTGGGTTAAGCGTCTGACTTCAGCTCAGGTCATGATCTCACAGTCTGCGAGTTCAAGCCCTGCGTCAGGCTCTGTGCTGACAGCTCGGATCCTGGAACCTGTTTTGGATTCTGTGTGTGTCTCTCTCTTCTCTGACCCTCCCCTGTTCATGCTCTGTTTCAAAAATAAATAAACGTTAAAAAAATTTTTTTTAAATGAATATTGAAACCTAGAGAGGTTTAATGACTTAGAGGTAATAAGCCCCAGAACTAGAAATGAAACACATTTTTTTTTTCTGACTCAAGATGAAGTTTTAGCAACCACGGTTAAGGAAACTAAAGCAGTACCTGGAAAAGGAAAGAAGACTCCAGAGCAGTGCGGAGAAGGAGGGGGGAATTGGATGATGATTTTCTTTGGTATCCTTGTGCCTTCCTTATGCGACTCCTTCCTCCACCAAAAGAAGGTCATCCCCTTAGCCCCAATAACTCTGTGTAATAAAACTACCCCCAAAACTCATTGATTTAAACTAATACGTACTTATTCAGCTCATGCATGAATTTACAAGATTAACAGTTTGGATGAGGTTGGACAGAGCAGTTCTTGTGTTCACCAGGTTCCTGCACGTGTTAAGTGCTCTGCTGACTACTGGCTGGGGCAGCATGGTGATGGAGCCGTGTGTCTTCAGGAGGCAAACTGGTGAACTCAGAGAAATAAGCACTCTTCGAGGTTCTGCTTTGTCCTATCTGCTAATATCCCATCGGATGAAGCAGGTCACATGGCTCATACAGAGTCAAAGTGAAAGGGCACAACAAAACTACATGGCAAAGGGTTTGGATGCACGAGGTTGAAGAATTAGGTCCATTAGTGCAATCAATGTCCCATAAGCTGTAACTTCAAACCTTACTTCTGAGATTCTCTTTCACCTTTGGCATTCTAAAGCTATAATTCCACAAACAAAAAGGGATCTACCGTAAAAAATAGATGATGTACCTATTTAAACATGGCCCTCAGTACTACCATGGCTCCATCAGCAAAGAAGCATTTATTATTTGCTACTCAAAAGTGGTTACTGGACCAGCAGTATCAACACCTTGCAGCACCTTGTTAGAAATTCAGAATCTTGGGCCACACCCAGGCCTGCTGAACCATAACGTACGTTTTAACAGGATATCCAGGTGACTTGTATTAACATTAAAGTTGGAAAAAACATTATTGGATTTGTGAATCTGCTCTTAAATTTGTTCTCAATTGTGTTTGCTAGGGAAACAAACTAATATAATTATAAGGATTTCTTTTTAAGTTTATTTTGAAAGAGAGAGAGAGAAGGAGAGAGAGGGAGGGGTAGAGAGAGAAGGAGAGAGAGAATTCCAAGCAGGCTCCACAGTGTCTGCACAGAGCCCAACACAGGGCTCGATCTCACTAACCCTGAGATCATGACCTGAGCCAAAATCAAGAGTCAGATGCTTAACTGACTGAGCCACTCAGGTGCCCCAGAAGGATTTTTAACTGTAAGAATGGGAACCAAAAAAGGGCTTTGACTGAAAACTTGGCACCTTAGCAAAGAATGTATACAAATAACTTATTAGCACATGCAAAGATGGCCATTACCTTTAGTTATTAAGGAAAGGCAAGTGAAAACCATACTGAGACCCACCAGCATGGCTGAAATTCAAGAGGCTGGAAAAATTTGCCAGGATGGCACCTGGTGTTCTCGTAAAACTACCTTGGGAAGTGGCTTAACGGTTTCTTATAAAGTAAACTTGTACCTACCCTATGACCTGGAAATTCTGCTTTGAGTATATACCCAAAGGAAATGAAAGTATATATCCACAAAATAACATGTACAAGAATGTTTATAGTCATTTTATTCATAATAGCTAAAACTGGAAATAGCCCAAATATCATTAACAGGAGCATGGATAAACAAAAGATGGTATATTCATGCAATGAAATACTCCTCACCAATAAAATGGAATGATAAGCAAAACAGAGATGCATCTTGCTGACATTACATTAGCGAAAGAAGCCAACTACAAGAGAACACAGAGTGTATGATCCCATTTATCTGACATTCAAGGACAGGGGAAAATGAATGTATGGTTATAGAAAGCAGAATGGTGGTCTCCTGCATGGCTGTGGAGGCTGTGCTGTGGATTAATCATAAAAGAATAGGATCTTTCTACAGTAATGATCAGCTTTTGTGTCTTGCTTTGGCTATTGGTTATGCAGGTATATATATATTTGTCAAAATGTATTGAACTTTGCACATTTCATTATTTATAAATCAAACATCAATAAAGAAGTGTGTATCCCTTCACAGGTTCAAATCATATACAGTATTTGCATATATCATCTCATTTGCAACAACCCATGGGACCAATATGGCAGGTATTATTAGGGACTTTACAGATGAGAACATTAAAGCTCAGAGAGCTCACTTGCTAAAGTCTCTTGAGTGCTTGTAGGTCTCTGGCCACTGTCATTTTTTTCTTTTTTGTGCTACATTTCCACTTTTCCCGGTAGCAAATGGGAGCAGGGCCACTGAAATAGAAGGAGTTCATGGATTCCAAAGTGCAGAGAAGAAGTTTTCTGCAGGGATAGCACTTTCTGAATATTAAGCATAGTCTTTGCATATCACGTACACTTTTGTCTCTCGCCTGCTGTTATAGAACATGGGCAAGCTTTGCAAAGAGGGAACTGGAGAAGACCCCGGAGAAAAGAGACTATTGTTCTAGGGGAGTGGGCCTCCTTGTTTGGCTGGTAGCTGTTCTTTCCTATGGTTCGTCAGAATCATGAGGGGAAGATAAACATTTTGGACCAGTACTGAGAGACTAGAGGAAAACCACAAAGGCCTGCATCACAGCCAACCTGAAAAGAGATAACTGAAGAAAAGCTATTGTTGGAGCCTTGGGTCAGGCTAGCCAGGGTGTTTGGTGATTTCTATAGCCACGGTGTCAGCAAGAAAACAAAAGCAATAGACAAAAATGTGGCCTGATTGCCAGAGGTCAAGACAAGGCAGGTCAGCTTTGGACAGGACAGATTCTTTAGGTTCACAGGTGGCCTCAGACACCCGTATCCATTTCTATTCCACTAGCTGAGCATCTAGACCCACAGCCTTGAAGCTAAGGGAATGGTTTATTTGCTGGTGCTGCTTATATATATATATATATATATGTATATATGTATATGTATATATATGTGTGTGTGTATGTATATACATATATATATATACATATATATGTGTATGTGTGTACATATGTATATACACACATATATAATTGACTATTTATATATTAAACAGTCCTTGCAGGAGAGGTGCTGATTAAACAAGAAGGCATCCTTGAATATTTACCACAATTAGGTTTTTGCAGTAAATCTGTGTATTGTTCACTCACAGTGTTGCTCTGATTCTTCTCAGCAAAATCCACATTGGTGCCAGCTAGAGAAAACACATGTATATACAGGGAGAGGGAAGGTGTGAAGAGATGTGTTTCCTGTGATAACTGAAGGGTGGAAATAAATGAGCTCAGTGGTTCTCTATCCTGGATTCATACTGGTGTCATATCTGGAGCTTTAAATGGAACCCCACCATGCCTGGGTCCCGTGTCCCAGAGATTATAATTTAATTGGTCTGAGGAGATGGAAAAGGGAGAGAAGCGTGACTTACAAAAAGCTCCACAGATGGGTATGATGTGCTGTCCGGAGTTGAGGACTTCTGAGTTAGGCAGAGGAGAGTGGACGGGTCTTCAAAATGAAGGCCGAGTGCATCGACCAGCTCTCCAGGATGGCTAGGTGCCAACAACTCCTACAGAAAGAAGAAAAGCAATCAAACAGGTTGTCCCACTTTCAAGTCTGAGGGAGATCAAAGGGAGAGACACCAGAGAACCCAAGGCCAAGAAAGTATCCCAAAGGAAAAGAAAAGATGGGCCCAGCAAGGGCTGCCGTTACTTGTTACTTCGGTACTTTGCTCCTAGCACATCTCAGTCTGCTGCCACTTCTTGTGGGAGATATACACCAACACTCAAGCTGGTGGTACGGAATCCCTGAGTTCATTATTGCCACACATCCCACTTCATCTTAGAAAATGTAAACGACAACTCTCCCACTTGGAGTCACCTTGATCCAAGTTATCCACATAAGCCTCGAGTACCATACGAAAAACATTCACTTCACTGATGCTTCTGTACTGGAAAGTTGCATACTCCTATCTTGCTAGAAATCAAAGAAATATAAATTGTAATAAGATATTCTTAGAATAAGATTAGAGAAGATTAACCAACATAATACCCAGCACTGGCAACAATAAGAGAAAGAGGCTTTTTCATACTACGCTGTTAGAAATCTAAATTTGTAAACTCTCCTGGAGGACAATTTTATTTTTTAATCTTGAGAAAAAACTTAAAAGTTCAGGAAACACTTAATCCAATGTCCCCCTCTGGAAATTTATTCTAAGGAACTAATTATGAATACATACAAATACTTACCTATCAGGATGATCGTAACATTAGAACAACCTAAATATTAGTAAAGGATTAAGTAATTAAATCACTAAGTCTATTCCATAAAAAAATGTGAAATGATATATAAAAGAGTATTTATAGAATTAATCTATGATTAGACAAATAGTAGGTCATAAAGCAGACTGTACAATAGAATCTTATTTTTCATAAATATATACACACAGAAAAATGAGTGGGGGTTGACAGCAAACTCTTGGCCGTGACTCTCTGGGTGAAGAAGTACTTTCTCCTTCTCTGCTATACGTTTCTGTTATATTTTATAACTTGAATTTCATTTTGTGTTCCTTATATAATTAAGACAAATGCATAAGCACAGATAAAGAAAAAGACTGAAAGCCTGTGTGACAAAATATTAATAGTTGAGATGCAATCTTTGCTACTCTGTATTTTCAAGATTGATGACAATGAATATGCATTACTTTTATAATAAAAAATGTCCCCAAGTAATTTTAATTGAACATTTACAAATCTAAGGCATTTCAGATTCTTCAAATAATTCAACTGCTATGGCTATTTCATCTTTGTTGAGCCCCAAATTATCTTTTTTAACTAACTGCAAACAAAAATACTATGCATTAACACAAGCCTATTTCAGCTTAAGGGAGGAATAATCCCATCTTCCACTACTGACAGACTGTTTGGGTTTGGAAAACTGTCCTTGCCATTATGTATGGCTTTACAACCTCAGAGCAGAAGCCACTTGGACTTTTGTTCCGCTTGGGTATTTCCTTTTTTTTTTTTTTTTTTTTTTTCAGATTTCATTCTTAATTTAGAAGCAAAAGGAACTTTGCTAACAACTTTGTTCACTACGCCTTTTTCACTCGTGTTTTTAATTTATTTTTTCCCACATCGAACTGCCCTAGGTCTTGATAACCCAGCCCTTATTAGGATCAAGCAATATTCTGTGTTCTGTCTGTACATCTTCAGGTACCATTTAGTGCAAGAAATCACATCAAGACATTCCCCTTCAAATTTCACATTCAGAGAAAGAAAAAAATATTTCAGGATTTCCAAACCTATCACCTTGAGGTGCCAAAGGCATGTCTACTGAGAAAATTTTCATCAACTATAGTCTGAGAATATTGCTTACGTTAGAAAGTTAACACTCCCTCCTCACTTCCTTCTGTGGAAGAACAAGATATAATTTCCTGCACCAGTTACCTGAGATGTCTGCCTCTAAACTGGAAACATGTCTGCAGCCTTCAGACTCACATGCTGGTATAAGACGTGGCATTGCAATATTGGAACTTTCTTATTCCTAAGAAAGAATCTGCTGCCAGTCATTTATCTGTTATGGTGGCCTTATTTTTGTTTTCACTCCACCTCAAATACTGTGCAAATTCTTTGTATGAAGGTTTATTCTCTGTAAAGAATTCCATGAAAATTCATCCACCCATCCATCCATCCACGCATCCATCAATTTACATTTTTATTCACTTGCCCTGCAGGTATGATTGAACACTTCTGTATGTCTGGTACTGAGAACACAATGGGGAATAAGTTTTAGTGCCTGCTCTCAGGGAGCCTGCAGAGTGATGTCATTGCCTCTCTGGCCGGCTGTCTTGGGTGGACCCAGGAGTTCTTCCTGAGATACCCTTTTATTCACCTGGATGATGCCTAGGTCCCACTGTAAAATATTTCTAATTGGGAGTGTGATTTAAGTGCAGACTAACATAGGTCTTAGTTTAGACGAAGGGCATCTAAAACTCTGCTAGACACGCCACAATCTTTCTGGCCTAAAGAATTTGAGGACAGAGTTTGAGATAATCGTAGCCACCGGAAAGTATGTGTGTATGTGTGGTGTTTGGTGGTTGTGGTGCAGAAAGGAAGGGTGAATCCTGGAAAGGTGAGGGCTAAAAGAGGAGAACCCCAAATTTGGTTATAAATTCCACCCAGATTTCTAGCTGGTCTCAGAAGCATGCGTGTACAAGACAGTCACACCAAAGATAAAATAACTAAATGGATACAGATTTACTGCCTAATATACAAAGTTTGCAGTTTTAGACCCTTCATTTAACTGCCCGCTGAAACAATAAAATCAGTGCTGTTCATAGAATACAACAGAATCCAGATACTCTAACACAATGATCGGTAAGTCTAGGATACAATCCTAAATTGCTAGACATATGGAAAAATAGCAAATTTTCAAGAATTTTCCATTCTCAAGAGAACATGTAATCAACAGATATTGACTCAAGATGACTCAGATGTTACAATTAGCAAAAAAAGAATGGCCATTATAGCTATGTTCAATAATGTAAAGGATGATGTAACTTAACACAAACTTGGCTTTCATGGGTATGTTAGGAGAAATAATCACTCTTTTCTCTTAGTCTGTTATCAGATACTATGTCATATAGCCCACTCTTTTCTGGAAAATATATCTATTTGTGTGGTTTATCATTTCTTTCCCTCACTAAAAGGGATTTCTGATCCCAATACTCCAGTCCTTTGGTAACAGGTAGGTCCATGGATCGTCATGTGATCCAGGCTAGGCCAACCTAAGTCTCTGCCTATGATTTTTCATACCGAGCTTTAGAATAGAGATTCTGAGATGAGAGACTTAAAAACTGTTAACAGCCATCTTCCACACAATGGAGAAAAAGTTCCTCTACAGTAGAAGCAGGCCAGATGAAGCTTCCTCCAGACAAAAGCAGAGCCCACAGCACATGAGAATCTTGACAGTACTTGAATCCTGGTTCCAGTTGTCTCTGAGTCCAGATGTACCCACTAGTTATATGAGCCAACAACTTTTCTCATTTTTGTTTAATTAAATCAAATTTGGATTCTAATAATCAAAAACTAAGTGTTTTTTTAAAATACAGACCTAGAAAGCAGAAGATGGGCAAAGAAAAAATCACAATGTCAGGGTAACTGGGACAAAGGGTAGCTTAAGAGAGATGCCAGAAAGCACAATGAAAGGACTTGGTTAGCACTTGCAGATGACCTATTCTTTCCACTTCCACTGTACTTGAGATAAAACACTGAAGTGGGCAGGGAGCAGCAGTAGGAAGTGAGAAGTGTTCAGGAAGTTGCCAAGGAGACACTCACTCATTGCTAAGACTTACCATCATGGAAGGAGTATATAGGTTGCTAAGGATGAGCAAAACAGACAGGGCTTCTCCTCACGGAGCTTCAGCCTAATGGTGTGTTACTTTTGAGAAGGAACACTATTACTGTGGCACATCTTGAGCCAAGAAAGGTGTCAACTTAACGCCAAAAATCACAAGATCCCTATGGCATGTGAAACCAGGCCATATGCTAGGTAAGAAGTTACTGGTACAGCGTCCCAAAAAAAGAGATTTCCAGAAAGATCAGCAAACAGCCATATTAACACATTGAATCTCATGACACGTGTTGATAAGGGGGAAGAGATATGCCTCAATGAACAGGAACATAAGGGAGGGAAATTGGGAGGATGTTGATGGTGCTAAAAGGCATGTTTCTCCAGGGATATCGAAGAAGCAGTCTCCACTCTTCTCTCTACCATGATAGAAGAGGGGTGGTCTACAGCTGGGCGCACAACATCTTTAGGGTCCATCGAAGACATTGATACACTGGTCAGCTCACAGTTATGGAGAGCATGTAATTAGAATTTAGAGGCCTTGAAGGCAGAATTCTGTAATGGTTTGAAGGATCCTTCCTTTTCCACAAGATAGTTAAAAGCACTGCCTCTTATAGCCAAACTGAATAGTTCTGTGGCTGCGTTTTACAAGTAAAGGAAATCTCACGGCTATCCCATGGTGTCAGCTGTCACCCAAGCCATCACATTCTGCCTGGCAGCCGGGGAAATGAGGTGGGGAACAACACATTCAGGTTTCACCGATGAACACTAGCTCTTGGGCTCATCAGTCAGCCTTGGTCTACTACAAAGTGTTCCCAGAGGGACTTACAGCACCGATGTGTTTTCTGAAGGCACAATTCTATACGAATGGTGGAGAAAGTATCTTGATTTTATTTATGAGTCAGATGCCTTAAGATCATCCAAATTGCCAGTATCGCTAATAAGCCCTGTCTTCTGTCAAGATCATCTACCCAAGCATATCCTCAGCAGTCCTCAGAGTCTACGAACACTAAGGTAAATTAACCTCAACCAAAAAACACCCCAAAATTATCTATCTATCATCTAATCTATTTATCTATCATCTGTGTATCTATCATCAATCTATCGAGGGAGAGAGAGAGAGAAAAGGAAAAGCAGCATTGTATTGAAATGAAAGTAGGGTATAGAGAAAATCAGTAAACTTTGGGGTCATTGCTATGAGCTTCAATACCAACTTCACAGAAGGCACTATAGACATATGCTCCAGATACATGTAAGCAAGTGTATGGGTGGCTGAAAAACAGATTTGAGCTACACAGGTCTTACTGCTACACAAATAGGAAGTTATGGTTTATTGATAGGATGAATGTTGTCCAAACATGAAATACCATGTTTTGAAAAACTTAATAGTGACATATGCTTCTTATACAAAGTTAGGTTTAAAAAGCATTCATTTAAAGTAAGTTCATTTAAAATAGCATGCTAGGGGCGCCTGGGTGGTTCAGTTGATTAAGCGTTGGCTCAGATCATGATCTTGAGGCTCGTGGGTTCGAGTCCTGTGTGGGTCTCTGTGCTGACAGCTCAGAGCCTGAAGCCTGCTTCAGATTCTTTCTCCCTCTCTCTTCCCCTCCCCTGCTCACACTCTGTATCTCTCTCTCTCTCAAAGATAAATGAACATTAAAAAATTTTTAAATAGCATGCTAATTTTGAAAGTATACACTCATACACACACATATACATGTGTATATGCATTTTTTCTGTACTCAACACATATGTGTAAGTATTATTTATATATCTATGTATGTGTACAGGTTTTAAAGGATTTATGCACCAAAATATTAATTCTGGTTTTTTTTCCTGGCAGATGTAGCACTAATTGATTCTTCATTTCTTAACAATCTTCTACATATCTAAAATTCCATGTAATGAACATGTGTTATTTCATAATCAGAAAATATTACCTTCTTCTACCATCCCTTGGCTTCAGCTTGACAAGGAGTTTGAATTCGTAATTAATTGGAGAAAGGGAAATGAAACTTCATGAAACTTTCTGGTTCATGAAACTTGCAAAATGAATGGAAAATGAATACTTTCCATAACATTTATGAAATGCTGATCTCTCTACTTTAGATCCCCAGTTTATTAAGTTGGAAGTCCATGAAAATAATTCATCACCTATTTCAACTACCTCTTTCCAATGCTCATTCAGAAATTTTTTGAAATAACTTAAGCTGGCAATATGAAACTCCAAAGGACAGCACACATATGAGAGTAAGTTAACAGGTTGTTTTCCTTGCAATGGGGAAATTGACATTCATGAACACACAAATAAATTTAAACTGTGATTTTGAGAAATGTCCCTAAAGAGGAGAGGCAGCATAAATGAGGAGGTTAAAAAGTATGGACTCGGGAGCCTGTGGCCCAGGATTGGTCCCATCTGCCATGTACAACTATGTGACTTTGGGCAAGTTACTTAACCTCTCTGTCCTCAGTTTCCTGATATGTAAAATGGACATTTTAAAAGTATCCGTTTCATAAGATTGTTATAAATATCAATTGAGTTAATATTTAAAGAGCCTAAAACAGTGTCTGACACATAGTAATCTCTAGTTGAATGTTTAATGAATAAATAAGGTAGGGTACATGTACTGAGAACCCTTCACAGGGAGACATGACCGAGGTTAGCAGAGAAGACTTTCCTGTATAACTGGTGTCTGAGTGGCCAGAGCTACCTATGTGAAGGTCATGGAGTGTGGGAGCTGTATAAGATAGTGGAAAACAGAAAAGTGAGGACAGATAACGAAGGGCTTCTTTGGCCACATTAAATATTTGGGGTTTTATTTTATTAAAGTGTTTTATGGACAGTATGACTTGATGAGGTTCTTGTTCAGAGTGGAAAAAGTTACTATAGAGTCTAGAAAACTGGAAGAGTACAACTGAAAATAAGGAAGAGTCTGTTGGGAAGCTATTACATAATCTAGGTGAGAGATTGGCTTAAGTAAGGGCAGAGGCAGTAAAGAAGAAAAAGGGCAGGTTTGAAAAGCACTGGGCGGGGGGGGGGGGGATCCCTTCCTGGGGGCAGATCAGATATTGAGGATGAGAGAGGGATAGGTCAAGATTAATGCCTGGGATTTTGAACCACTGAGACAGGGACCTCTGGAGAAAAAGACTACATGTGGCAGACTGAGCAAGACTTTGATTCTAAATAGGTTGAGTCTGAGATGACTTTCAATCATTCAAGTAAAAATGTTAAGTAGGTAGTTATATCTGGTCCTCAAGGGGACTGCAAGATTGGAATAAGATATCAAATGCTGTCGAGAAACCAATGAAGACTGCCTACAACATGTCCGGATTTAGCAATACGGAGGTCATTCTTGACCTTAGTAAGAGATTTTTTTTCATTACCTGATGGGAGATTCATTTAAACTAAACTGGAAAAATGTTCATTATGGGGTGGGACAGTGTAAAGGGATAAAAACAAGTGTAGATGGAAGTTGTGGGTAAAAGAAGGATTACTGGCTTTGTTTTAATGGAGAAAATGGTTAAGAAACATCTATTTTAGAGGAAGGTGTTAAATATACAAAACACAGTATAATCAATATCGCAAGACTTCTGAGTAGGCAAATAAGTGAGTTAAGCTTAAAGGAGGGGAAGACTTCTATTGAAATGAAGAGAGAAGTAGGATAGCATGGATCCAGATATCGGCCCCCAGGGTATTAATCACCTCGAGCTCATCCTGCCCAATCAGCGTATTAACATAATGGATCAATGTGATGTTCTGCGGGCTACCCGAACCACCCAGATTTCTCTATATCCTATTAAGAGAGGAGGAGGAGTTAACATAGCCCAGGTAGGGCAAGCCTATTAAGAAATGTTTTCATCCATTCCATGAAAATATTAACTATTTCTGATCCTCTTTTCTTATCGGACTACAAAAAATGCATTCTCCAAATTAATGTCCCAAGGTCATGTACCTGAGGCTTCACGTATCTCCTCTAACGGCAATGAAACTTGAGGCATCTGCAAACAGGGCAACTGGAGTTTGAGCCAGCAGTGATTGACAGTTCCTCCAAGGATGTATCAGTGCCAGAGGAGGCCAGGCTAACAAACTAAGAGGAAATAAGGAAATGATAGGAGCCACTGACCCACTAATCTCTGCCACACTCTTACCACACACTTTTCCCGCAGTGCATTAACCAGCATGGGAATTTCCAGCATGGGGGCAACTTCAGAGGTTTCTGTGTGGCCTCCCCCACATATTACTCTTTACCTAAGAGGCAAGGGCCAGTGAAAGAATTATTCTGACTATCAAATATGTCCATCACAGTTCTACATTCAGGAAATGACCACTGATGCAATGGACCCATTGGAGACTGGATTTTAGTCAGAACTCCATTTATTATCTAACCTTCATAATCCATCACCCTAAGAGAGGAGCCACAATGATGCTTTGGAATGCCAGCTCTGCACCAGACAGAACATGGAACCAGACAGATAAAGTCTCTGTCTTCAAAGTGTTTATGTTCTTGTTTGGAGAGATATATAGATTTATTTATTTAAAATGTAACAAAATTCATTGCACTGAAAAGATTGTGCCTTCAAAAGAGTATTTCTCTCAACAGAATGCTAGACATCAAATTATGTGTTTATGGAATCAGTAAGTTATTTAAAAATGGAGCCAGTGGACATAGACTGCCACTGTAAAGGAATCACATAGAAAATAGCAGGTAAAAGGAAGATACAAGTGTGTTCATTGGACGAAAGAAATGGAAACCATGCTTGAAGATGTGAAATAAAGAGAATAATTAATGGAGTGAGTCCTGCAAAAGGGATGGAATTGTGAGAGTAGAGTAAACCATAAGCCTTGAGAAGGAAAAGGGATCTTCTTTCTCTTTTATAAGAATTGAGAATTTAGAAGAATTAAGAACAAGATGACAGGCGAAAGTGCAAAGAAAATGTAAAGTGGGAAATACCTGAGAGAGAGGAGGTGGGCTTTTTTCAGATAGTGTTATTCAGCTTGGTGAAGATAAAAAGAGCTATGGATAGGTTTTTAGGTGTGAAGAGAAGGGCAAAAAAATATTTGGAGTCACAACTCTGGGGACTATGACTCTGAATCATAGCAGGTGGTTCACAGGGTTTGCTGAGGGCTCATCAAAGGTTATGTGCCATGAATTTTTAGAGCACCTAAGCCGCGTGACTTTCTCCAGCAATCCAGGAGCAGAGAACATAGAAAATTCAGACTGGAAAGCAAACTGAAATAAAAATAAATAAATAAACACATAAAAAATAGATGGAAAATATGATGGAAAGCCAGGGTTTTTTATATACAAAAGTGTTATTGAAATGGGTGATGACATGGTCAGATATAGGCAGAAAATTCAGAATCTGGAAGAGAAGCCATGGTCGGTTCATCATAAAATGTCAAGCTGATGCAGAACAAAGCAGCTGAAAAGATAGGAAATAGGACAATTGTAGACATGAAGGAATTGCAGAATCTAGGATACAGGGTCACAGAAGTTCCTGGAAATACTATAGTCAGGATGAGGCATTCGGCCTTAAAGTATTGTGTACGGTAAGGGTTTCAAAAATACTTTTCAAATTTCAATGCACCATTTATTACAGATCTGTACGTGAAACCCTAAGGTGCTAATTAAAGCCTTTATAAACATTTGCACATGGTGATTTCACAATTCTTTGAGGAGATATGAAGAAGCACTTCATCTTTGGAACACAGTCTATTTTTGCAAGTAGTTGTTATCAATGTGAAGTTATAAAAAGGAAACTTCAGATGCCTTCTCTGTGCTGTTGGCAACAGTCTCTTTTTGGCCAGAAAAGGAGGATTATGTGATTGGATTATAGACTAGAAAATTCCTAAATGTGCCTCATGCTATATTTATGATGATTGAATTAAATTCCATTACCCCCAGGGTTTGGTGATCAACTTGGAGAACAAACAAAAGCTAAAGAAACAGAAAAGAACATTTTCTCCTAATGTTCTGCTTCTTAGTAGAGAAAATGAATTTTTAAGAGCTGTATTATTTAGACTAGAAGAAATAACTCTGGCAAGGCAGCAGGTGGTTATCGTTTTGAAACAAACAAAAAATAATAAATGCAAATTCCCACACCTTTAAGTTCAAAAGGAGATTTTGAACTTAGTCCAACTGAGTATCAATGTCTCCTGAGTATTGATGTCTACGGGTGAGCTCTGAAATGCTAATACAGTAAGTGACTTCATCCCTCTGGACCATATTCAAAGTCCTAAATACAGGAAAAAAACAGAGTAACTTAACCCCCCTCTGAGCCTATAAGAGACACATTTCTGAAAGCATCGTCCAAGGGGGAAACCCCATCCTCGGCCCCCCAAATACTGAAGTGATGAAAGAACCGAAACATTTGGTTGTATCAACTCCCTAAGAACAATTTTACATCGCCTGAGTAGCACACACAGTACGCTGAGGTCTCCCCAGAATAATCTGCCTGTTTTAGATGAATTACAGAATATCAAACTGACTACATTGCTTGGTCCAATTTGGTCACATCTCTAACAGATAATTTGTTTAATTTGTTTTCTTCTACTATGGAAGAGTTTTTTTTCTCCTCTTTTCTGGAATGCAGGGAGAAAATTCAGGGTCTTCATATGGCTTGGAAGTTCTGCAAAATACTCAGTGGTCTGCTTTGATAGATGTAAAATGGAAGCGGTTGGATTAATTCTCCAAAATACACAACACAAGGAGACAGCATTCTTGCAGAACACCGTACTGTATCCCATGTGGTGTCATTCACATTGCATTCTGTTGTGCAACGTGGTGGCCCTATGGAGAGCATACCAGGTAAGTGTGCAAGAGCAAATATTTACAGGCACGACAGGTTGTCTCTTCACCATGCAGATAATAGTAGACTAACACTTACATAGTACCGACTTTTACCCGGCACTCTTCTAGCCCCGTGGAAAAGCTAACTTTATTATCTCATTTGACCGCGAGGAAACGGAGTTAAAGAGAGATTACATGCCTTGTCCTTGGTCATAACACATTTAATCCTGGTAGTCTGCCTCCAGAATCTGGGTTGGTCTGTTTTTCAAATAGAGAAAACAACAACCACATAGTCCTTGAGATCTGTGATGAAAGAAATATTTGGTAGAGTACTTAATTTATTACCTAGGCTGGGTCTTTCAAAAGCAAGCATTGGATATATTTTCTAGTAACTTATAAAAATAGAAAACAAAACGAATTGACAATGGCATCTAAGAAAGCAAATTTAATTATGTAGCAATTATTCTTTTCCTCTTAATATAATATCAAATCTGCACACACAAAAAGTAAAGAAACCAGGTTTCTTTAGAGGGGATTATCATGCTGGATTCTCCATTGTTCTTTTTTTTTTTTTAATGGAACATAGTGAAAGAAAAGTAATCGCTTTCTTTTTCCATATTCTTCTTCTTTACCTTTAATATAATAAGGTGAAAGTTAACAAATGATGAAAATGAAATACATGAAAATCTATATTTATAAAGAATTAACAAAATATCCTAATGTTATGGAACCAGGCTGGAACGCTGGCAGAAAAACCAAGCGGCACTTGGAGATCTTAGTGGATCAGAGATTTAACACCGGTGGGCTCAGAGGAGACCGTTTCTCCAAAGATCTGAGTTCCGAATGAAGGGGGAAAGGGTAATTTATAGTTGTCAGCTTCCATATCTGTGGCGGGCAAACAGGACAAGAAGAACCTGGAAGATGGGTCTCCAAGCTAGAGACCAGAGCTTGTTTTAGTCCCGTCAGCCATCTTATGCTGTAAAACTTTATTCATTTTCCCAACATTCCCCACTTTGATGCCTTTTTTTAAAAAATCTTTTATTAGGCATCACTTTTTAGCTCTAGGGGTTGGTACCTTCGGAGGGCTAAGTTACATGCTGCACTTTGGCGAGCAACAGTGTTTTCAATAAATTGTACCAGGGTATTTAGTATACAGGAACTAATGGTCACAAGTAAAATTATGGAAAGGAGGGGCCCTGCCAGGGCTGAGAGCCAGGATGCCCAGTCTGTGAGATCCCATCCTCTCCATTGACTGATATTTTCTTGTCGTCTATGTTGAATTCTTTCCTTGAGTTCCTTAACCTTAGTCCTGACTATTCCTGATTGGTTTACAAAATGGCAAGCTTCCTCCCCCAGAAAGATACAAGTCCCTCCTTTTTCTGAAGTGAGGAGGTCGAGGGCTCGCCTATTTTGGAGGGACGCTGCTGCCAGGGAGTTTATCTGGCTTTATAAGGTTAGCAGGGAATGTGCCACGGTTCCATGTCCAGCTTGTTGGTGCAGTCTCTGTTAGCCCAATAGCAAGAAGCAAGATCAGGGCTATGACACCAGTAAGGGGCAAGGGCTGGCAGAGTTGCATCCGAACCCCTGGGCTCGGTCCACACACTGATTCCTCAAGCTTCTGCTGTCCGTGCACAGGCCAGCCAGCTTCCGGGGTGTGGCCGGAGCACAGCTGAAGATCCCAGGAGCCAGTGGCTGAAGGTCTGTCTAAGCAGGTTTACTGGATCTGGGTCACTTCACCAGGTTGAGGGTTCCTCTGAGTTGGCCTTCTTAACTCTGGAGTGATGAACCCACGGAGTGATACCTGTATGTGGTTATAAATCTGTAAAGTCCACCTCCAAGTCTTCGAAAGGGATGGGTTTCTGGTAACTGTCAGGTCAGGTTTAGGGAAGATATGGTTTGCGTATTTAGAGATCCATCCTGTTTTCCAGTTGTTTAATAATCATATGCCCATGGGGTCTTATTATTATCCCCACAGAATAACAAGCACAGAAGATTATCTGTACATGAAATACTGGGACAATTTTTCTGAAGTTTACCTTAAGTTGTCTAGTTTGGGCAAACAACAAACATTTAAAGACAATCGTAACTAGAATTTAATATCCATAACGGTGCCTTGTTGAAACATAGTTTTTCTCTCTAAAAACCCCCTTTCCAGAGACAGCCAACTGAGACCAATGCATTTGTAGAACAAGTCCAGTCTTAACACACCTGGCCTAATTATTTACATAAGCTCAGCAAGAATAGCGATTGATTATGAGGATCTTTTGAAGTTTGCTTTGCTGGGACCTTTTATAAGGAATCTCCGGGTTGAACATTTAGCAGCCTCTCCAAACCAGAAGCCAAGCCAAATACTTGCCATCAGACAGGCCTGCAATACCTGTAGAATTGGGCGAATTCCTCTTCATGAGGTCCCCAAGATATCCTGAGGTTTCTGCACCTGCCAGGAAGTGACCTTCTTTAATCACCTGGTGAGGCTTCTGGGAACTCTGTAAGCAAGGTATCAGGCCAGCATTTCCAAGGGGCTTTATGGATCCATGTTTCATAAAGCCAACCTTAGTTCCTTAAATCTGTCTGGTCATATCTGAGTCTATTAATGTCACTCTCAAATATGACATTCCAGTCAAAGCCTTGGTAAAATAACCAGTATTTCCAATGATGACCTGTTACAAGATGAATAGATTCTTATTGAACTTATGCAAACAATTGTAATTGCCATGAAAGAAAGAATACTCACTGAGAGTTTTTGAATTTCAGGGGAGTTATGTAGAAAGAAAAGATAAATGCTTCAGTTTACAAATGAATACTTTATGACATTTCTGTATATCCTAGATATCTTAAGAGAAAGTTTCCTTAATCTGGAAGAGCAAACATTAGAGAACCAGCAATATTTTCAACAAGAATCACAAAACTATAATCTTCCTCAGTTCATTTAATCCCATGTTCCTAATTCTTGTGCAATTTGAATGTCGCTTTTTAGTTCTGGAAATTCTTACCCATTTTAGTATTAATCTTAAAGATGTCGAATACCTGTATTTGTCCCCAAAGTCCTTTTTATAAATCTCCTTGAAGAAGAAACACGTTTTGTGAGAGAATAATAACAATTATAAATGACAAAATCTCAGAAATAGACATCGTTAAAGATCTGATGAGAGTTCATTATGATGCAATTGACAAATTCGGTTATTTCTGTGACACATAACACTTCAAGTAATCACAATATTAAGTGATGACCTTATGCCAAAACATTAAAACTTTAGGAATTGCATATATATTTGGGCAGTTACAGCATTTACCTGTGCAATACAACCAAAGGCTTACCATTGTATGACAGTGCTTTTCCAAGTAACTTAACATTTTGTAAACCAACTTTGACCAATTGGGCCTAATTGGTCAAAAAGACTTCATTTACCATTTAAATCCTGGGAAGTTTGCTAAAACCTTAGGAAGTTATAAGTACGTCCTAAATAGGATTACAGATCATACAAATCTTAAAACTTTATTTATTCAACCAAGGTGGCAATAAAAGATCCTAAAGGTGAATGTATAGCGTTATATAGTTGTTACCAAAACCTAGCTCCTCTAACATTGAGAAGTTTTAACTAAGAATCAAAGACCTGATAAAGATGAAGTCTAAAACTTTGGTTTTCCCAGAAGACAAACTTTGCATTGTCTTATCAAGAGCAGATCAACAAGTCCAAGAAAACTGTCATTTGAGCAGAGAGAAAAGCAGAATTTCAACCTTATACCAGTGTACTTTCAAAATTCCGTTCATCTCAACCTTAGTCCATCCTGAGCACACATGAAATTCGTTTCCAAAGATTTCCCTTCATGAACCTTCTACAACTTTCCTTTGCCTTCAAACTTGGTCCCAAAGCCATTTCTCTCCAAATAACCAGTCTCATTTAGGACAAAATTACTTTCTTCTACCGTCAACAAAAATGTATTTCCAGGGGCGCCTGGGTGGCTTGGTCGGTTGAGCGTCCGACTTCTGCTCAGGTCATGATCTCACGGTCCGTGGGTTCGCGCCCCGCGTCGGGCTCTGTGCTGACCGCTCAGAGCCTGGAGCCTGTTTCAGATTCTGTGTCTCCCTCTCTCTCTGCCCCTCCCCTGTTCATTCTCTGTCTCTCTCTGTCTCAAAAATAAATAAACGTTAAAAAAAAATGTATTTCCATTCCTTATATCTTTCTTACATACCTCCTACTTTCCTACATGCAGGGTTGCTTTCCTTATTTCCATCAGTCTTAAGTACATTTAGCAGAATTTTAACTCTTAGGAAACCTTAGTCTCCAATTGAGGACTTAGTAACCGACTGAGAGGTGTTTGCACCAGAATTTTTTTAGATCGTAAATTCATGAACCAATTAAGTCCAAAGCATGTTTTCCAATAGGTCCAAATAGCCTTAATTTCTCTGCAGTAAGAAGTTAAAAACACAAACTTATCTTCAGTAATCAAAGCTTTAGCAGTTCATTCTATTTGGAAAAGACCTAGATGTCCAAGGGGGTGCACTTTACTCCCTGACCTTGAGGATGGGAGGAGGAGCCAATGGTGCCTGCGGCACTGAGGAGGGTACAGGAACCAGATATGTAGGCCACACCCAAGTTGGTGCAGAAACAGCAGGGGGAGGGGAAGGCAGAAGAGGTACGGTGCCAGTAGAAGGCAGAGAAGGAAAACCTAATTCAAAACCTTAACTCAGAGGGGCAGACACCATGTTTTTTCCACCAAAGTGGAAATACGGAGTCCACATCAGGCCAGAGAAGACTGGGAATTTCCCCGAAACAAATGGAGTTTCAGCAACTGCTTGGGAACATTCCTTAAAGTCCCCATCCTGAGGTAGACTAACCACAGTTGGCTCCAATTATAGCTGTTAACCTGGGAAATGAGGGAGAATCCCTCACATCTATTAGGCAGAGGAACAGGGAGAGAGAGTCTGTGTCCCCTTCAGTCTGATTCTATCTCGGCCAGACCAATAAAGTCCCCTTCTTGAGGTTCATCCTGATATCAGCTGGGTTTCTGGGACTTTCCCTGGTTAGGACATTTATTCTTTTAATGTCCTTTTTCTTTGCAGTAGGCTCACTGACCCCTTGCTAAGGAGGTTCTGGGCCAACCCCCTTTTGGTGGCTAGATCTTCCCTGTCCTTTTGGCATGGCTCTCTTGTGCCTCTAGAGTAAACAGGGTGTAAGCCTTGCATAGCCTCGCATAATAATCCCCAGGGGAATCCCCTTGCTGCTGGGCATATTCATGGGCTTCTCAGCCCCTGCTCTGATCCCCCGGAGGAGAGCCCCTTGGTACCCATGGATGTGGACCGGCATCTGGAGAGCGCCTGCGCCTGGCCGAGGGCTCATTCTGGCCAATGGTCCTTGTGGGGGAGGGTTCTCTGGGTCTGGGAGGGGAGGAGAGATGGGCAGCATCCAGGGCCAGAGGAGAGATGGACTAGGGAGGAGTTTCAAGCTCTGGGGTAGGGGAGGAGGGATTCTGGTGAGTCATAAGGTGGCGGAAAGATGGGATCTTCCTCTGGGTCTCCTGCAAACACTAGGGGAGCAGTGGGTTGCTTCTTTGGTTCCCTGGGTGAGTCTCCGGATAAGGCGGCTAAAACCTTTGCCTGACTCTGCTTGCTATAGATGAATCGCACCCAAGGCAGAGGATTTCAGGCAATTTCAAGCCAGGAGTAGATGTATGGAAATTGATCAGGGTGACCTGGGTCTCTGGAGACAACATGCCAGATGCAGCAGACCATTAGGAAATCCAAAGTTCCCTCAGAGGGCCCTCCTACACCAAAAGTGGGCCATTCTAACTCACACTGGGGGGTTATCTTAATTCCATAGTCTCCCCAAAACCCCTTCTTTGCTCTGTCCTGACCCCTTAATGTTCCCATGAGGTGGAGTCGCAAAGACAGACAGAGGGATGGGGCGCCCCCTCTCATGAGGAGACCAGTCAGATGCCCGTCTGGCCGTGTCCCGAAGGAACTTAGGTGACGCTTAGCTGTAGCAGTCTCAGCTTTGCGACTTACAATTGGAAACTGTTCTGATGCCGCCACAGACTGTGTGCCATTCACCACGGAATCGCAGACAGGCCCACTCAGACTCTGTGGGCTTTGGGGGACCTTAAGGGTGCCCGCCCCTGGAGCCACAGAATTGAACTCAGCAGGCAAGCTAGAGCAAGTCGCAGATTCACACTCACATACACACCAGGGGTTATTACATTCCCTCCCACAGAATTCCTACCTGTGAGACTACTGAGGTCTCTGGGGAGCGATCAGGTCCCCCTTCCACTCTTGAGTGGGCCTGACTAGATTGGGCCTCAGCCTTACCTGTTCCGACGTTGGGTCCAGGTCCTCATCTGCCAAGTCTCCTCGAGTCTGGGGGGAACGGCAGAGTGGGGGCTGGCCTGAGGCGACCTAGCGTGAGACTGCCGAAATTCAGGCAGGGTGCGCCTTCTCCCTTACGATTCCTCCTTCCGTCACCGCCTCGCCGTTCTCCCAAACCCGTGGCAACAATGGGCCAGCGCAGTTGGGTTTCCGGGTCAGGGAACCAAATATGTTATGGAACCAGGCTGGAACGCTGGTGGAAAAACCAAGCGGCACTTGGAGATCTTGGTGGATCGGAGATTTATTTAACACCGGTGGGCTCAGAGGAGACCGTTTCTCCAAAGATCTGAGCTCCAAATGAAGGGGGGAAGGGTAATGTATACTCGTCAGCTTCCATATCTGTGGCGGGCAAACAGGGCAAGAAGAACCTGGAAGATGGGTCTCCAAGCCAGAGACCAGAGCTTGTTTTAGTCCCGTCAGCCGTCTTATGCTGTAAAACTTTATTCATTTTCCCAACACTAAGAGGAAGGCAATTGCTGCTGCAGTTATTTTTCTGTTGGTTTTATTCTTGTGCTTCCTGATGATGCTGTTTCTGATTTTTATATGATCATGTCTAATTAAAGTAAATTTTTCAGGAACGAGAGAGAACTTCTCACAGCATGTTATATAAAATTTTTTAAATATAATTTGGTTTTATCAAACACAGAAACTATTATCCTTGGCTTGAAACAAAGCATCACCGATTTAAATGTGCCAGGCAACCACATAATATAGTTTCTTTCCACAGGATGTATCTTCTGCTTGACAATGTTCATACATCATTCTCAGATCCTGACAGATAACATGATTGTAAAGATTTTATAACCAAGCTAGTAAAGTATGCCAAGGTTCACATAAAAGAAACTGGCAATTGGTAGAAGGTTTCTCAATAAAATGGAACATGCTTACACCCAAAAGAGCTGTTGTTAAAGATTGAGAGATAAAGACATTTGGATGGAAATTGCTTGGCAAAGTCAAAAGTAGGCGCTCAACTTGGTTCGGCACCTGAAAATGAAGGTTTCAAACATGAGTAGACTTATCCTTGGAGAGCAGGGATGAAAATTCCCATTGCAAACATTTTTAAGAATTAAAAAAAAAAAAATGGTTCCCATCTTGGTTTGAAAGTGCCCCAAAGTAAATGCATTAGAGAAAACTAAAATTATTTCAAGAAAATTTTCTTGGATTTTTCTGGAGTTTGAACAGAGTATTAGAGCCACCTTCTTGGAAAGCTGAAAAACCACATGATTGTTTCTATTGATCAGGAAGAAAAGCTGAGGCTGCGTGCAATTTATTTTGCCATTTCCATGAGAGCACAGGAATATTGCACTCGAGAGTGTTGAAAATAATATGCCGATTCTTTAGGAGGGAGCGACAGCAGGCTCCAGTTGTGAGGCAGAGTATCCCCCTGCACCTGCAGCTGCATTTGGTTCTCTAACCCAAATAGCTAGGAGAATTTTCACTTAAGACTGGAGAGTCAATGTGAGAAGCAAAAAAATAAAAAATAAAAAAGAAGTGTGTGTGTGTGTGTGTGTACTTACTCTGCTTATCTATTTGTCTAGCTAAGCCTGGGAGAATGAGAGATGCATGACTTAATAAAGGGATGTAATATCAGTAAGAGCTTTTGCTCATCCTCTGTTCTAGCTGGATTTGAAGGTCAGTGTGATTTTACCAACAAATGCTGCCTATGAGAGTCCATGGCAGAAAACAAAGATTAGCAACAAGGCACAAACAAAATAGGCAATGAAGGAGTGGGCAGCTCTCGCCCCTCCTCCCTTGGCCCTCCTCCCACCTCCCAACCTGAGCCTCCCTGCCTGAATCTTGTGGGCCAACAACAGATGTTAGAGCTTTGTTCTTTTGTTTTTTTTCTGTTTTTTTTTATATTAAATATAATGTATTTTCAGTTTGGTTTCCATACACACCCAGTGCTCATCCCAACAGGTGCCCTCCTCAATTGTTCTTTTGTTTTCAAATAGCAAAGAGCCCCCTGAGTTAACTCACCTGGGGCAGGGGTGGGGGTGGGGGGGCGGCCATGAAGGGCTTGACTATACAAATGCTCATTTGAAGACTTGAATCTGCAGTACAAACTATTCCTCCCCTTTCCTTTTGCCTCTCTTCATCCCTGGTCCACCACGCACATCATTTCTCTTTTAGGCCCTCCACCCATTTAGATCTTGTCCGCTCCTTTATAATTTCAGTTTGTTCATGGCTTTGGCTAGTCACGGTCCTTATCCATGACTCTTTTTCAAAAATGAAAATTCTGTTTTGCTTTGATTTCAGATTCCCAAGATAGACATTGTGGTTAGCTCAATTCATTCTTTTGTGTCTGGTCATAGTTCATTAAATATTTGGTCACTGTTATAGCTTGAATTGTGTCCCCTTAAAAAGATATATCGAGGGGCGCCTGGGTGGCTCAGTCGGTTAAGCGTCCGACTTCGGCTCAGGTCATGATCTCGTGGTCCGTGAGTTCGAGCCCCACATCGGGCTCCGTGCTGACCGCTCAGAGCCTGGAGCCTGTTTCAGATTCTGTGTCTCCCTCCCTCTGACCCTCCCCCATTCATGCTTTGTCTCTCTCTGTCTCAAAAATAAATAAATGTTAAAAAAAAATTAAAAAAAAAAAGATATGTCGATGTCCTTACCCTCCCGGTACTTGTGAATGTGACTTTATTTGGAAATAGATCTGCAGATGTATTCAAGTTAAGATGCAGCTACTGGGGTGGGCCCTTAATCCATTACAACCAGTATCCTTAAAAGAAGAGGGAAATTTGGACGCAGGCACAGAGGAAAGGTGCACATACAGGCTGAGTCAGAGATTGGGATAATACTTCCATAAAGGAAGGAATGCTGGAGCTACCAGAAGCTGGAAGGGACAAGGAGGGATCCTCCCTCCCTTACAGGCTCCTTCTAACACCTTAATTTTGGACTTTCGGCCTCCAGAACTGTGTGGGAATATATTTCTGTTACTTGAATCCACTCAGTTTGTGGTATTTCATTACAGTAGCCCTAGAAAACTAATAGTCACCTTAGTCAATTGTCTAACCTTGATCCGCATATTTGGATGCCCAAAGTATGACATTTTTGCGCATTAGCTGAGCTTGTGGGAACATATTTTTCCCTTAGAAATTGTGGGAATAGGGGCGCCTGGGTGGCGCAGTCGGTTAAGCGTCCGACTTCAGCCAGGTCACCATCTCGCGGTCCGTGAGTTCGAGCCCTGCGTCGGGCTCTGGGCTGATGGCTCAGAGCCTGGAGCCTGTTTCCGATTCTGTGTCTCCCTCTCTCTCTGCCCCTCCCCCATTCATGCTCTGTCTCTCTCTGTCCCAAAAATAAATAAAAACGTTGAAAAAATTAAAAAAAAAAAAAAAGAAACTGTGGGAATAAATAACTGATGTCCACGTCTCTTGTCAAGAACATACCTGATGGGGTATCAGAGTGGCTGTTGATTAACCATCCAACTCTTGATTTCAGCTCAGGTCATGATCCCAGGGTCATGAGATTGAGCCCCGCATTGGACTCTGCACTGGGTGTGGAGCCTGCTTGAGATTTTCTCTCCCTCTCCCTCCCCCACTCCCATGCATGTACGTGTGTGTGCACTCTCTCACTCTCTCTCTCTCTCTCTGTCTCTCGAAAGAAAGAAAAAGAACATACGTGGTGACTCTTGTTAAATAAAAAGGCGGGGGGGGAGTCTGGTTTTTTTTTTTCGTCAGAGGTGCATGGTTTATTCTCCAATTTCTAGGAAGGGAAAATTTTTCAAAAGGAAGAAAAAATCAGTTCTTTCTTCTAAAACTGAAACTAATGAAGTTCTTTGAAAATATCTCCCTCCCTCCCCCACTCCTGCCATGTTCTCATACTTTTCAAGAGAAAATCTAAATATAGGAAAGATTCCATACTTAACACCAACCATCATTCTTTATGTTTTTTAATTCTTCTGTTCTCATTAGTGTTGCGAGAGGTACTATAACCTGAAATAAAGCCCAAGAAAGAAATAGCCACAATGTGCTAGCCAACATACCACAGTTAGCCCCTTTTATTTTTATGTAGTGTGATGTAATTGATATATAACATTGTGTAAGTTTAAGGTGTACAACATGTTGATTTGGTAAATTTATATATGGCAATACTATCACCAAGGTAGCATTAGCTAACACCTCTATCATGCCACTTGGTTGCCAACATGGCAGCAGAGAAATGGGGAAGTGAAGATATGGGGCAGTTGGAGAAGGGAAACAGGAGGGACCCTGCAACAGCTCTTTAAGGGGCCAGGTAGTAGAGGCTGTTGGCTTTGCAGGCCGTTCAGTGTTGGCCACAAGTTTTAGCACAAAAGCTACCATAGGTAGCAAGCAAATGAATGGGCATATCCCATTGCAGTAAAATTTTGCAAGAGTTGGGAGAGGGGTTGGATTTGGCCTGCAGGCCATGGTTTGCCAACCCCGTTCTAGAGGATCAGTGCCAACACCTGTGGTTGCTGATGAGCTTCTTCCCTGGTCGGCACCCAGCATGGAAGTGTATGACATCATAATCAGGAGGACGCTGCTCCTCATGACCTCTTTGTATCGCCAAAGATGGGTCTCAGCTACAGTCAGTTACAGTGTATAGGAACACATGCAGTCAGTGAGAGTGCCTTCAAGGCATTACCCCCAAGGAGCTCCTTAAAGATGTGTTAGGACCTTCCTCTGCCCCTTGAGACATTTGAGACAATCTCAGAATTTCAGTGTCTGTTTAGTCATTTGTTGGCATCCTGCCATACGAGTACTCTATCTCAGAAACAATAGCAGCATGATGGGCAAAAGAAATCCTTACCACGATTTTACTTAGAGGCAGAAACTCATACAGGTGTACAGCCCCACAGCAGCTAATACACGCAGCCTGATGTTACCACTGAACAAATGCTTAATTAAAGTACAGTGCATATGAGTGCCTCCTCATGTCCCTAGAAGCAAAAAACTAAATTGGTCCTCCATTCTACAAGGACAGAACACAATATATACTGCCACTGGCCACAGAGAGACATAAGATGATGCCATCCTGGCCAATTCTCAGAGCCATTCACGTGATCGATTAAAATTACAATGGCCTTGAACCCACCAACACGTGCTCAGAATGTTACTAGTTGCAACAGCTCCTGTGTAAGGTCAAAGACAGACCCAAGATGCCACAGTGTCCTGACCTCTCAGCGTCCAAATATCTCTAAGACCCTGTACCATGAGATGGAATCTCAGACCTAAACCACTTCCATTTATAGTGGAAAATCCCATCATAGGAAGAAAAAAAAAACAGCAAACAACAACAGAAAACCTAGAAAACAGAGAACATTTTGCAGCCCCTTTCCTTCTAATGATGTGATGTGTTGGATTTGGTTTATACCAGCTTGTCAGCACTAAACGTCAAATTTTCAGAAATTTTGTGAGCCAACTGACATCACATTGTAGTTTAAAATCAGCCATCTTGGGAATATTTATTTCACAAACATCAGAAAATCTACACATTTTTCCATGGAGACTGATCTTAAACATTTACCAGAACATCACTGACCCTGTTCCTGCCTTAATGCGCTAGCCAGAATGTCCTTATTTTTTGATGAGGTGTTTCACCTTGAGCTGTCCAGCCTACTTGACCACCATGATTCAGCCTCTCAATGCCTTCCACTTTGGAATCTACCTGTTTCTTTATCCTCCCCCGTCACAAAACAAGAAAGAAAGGAAGTCAGCTGTTATTTCTCCCAGCGACAACACATCTGGTCCACACATCAAGAATCCATCTCATAATCCCTCACGATACTCCTACAGCAGTAACAGCTGGGAGCGCCAAGATCATTCTGCGACCCAACCCCTCCACCCCTAAATCCTCCAAAAGGATGTATAAAATACTTTTAAAAGATCAAATTTAAAAGTGAGCAATTGATGAAACTAAGGTAACACTGCGTGCCAATGATACTTCAACAAAAGAAATAAATAAAAGTGAGCATTGCAAAATATTTAGCAATAAATATTTTAATTTCAGATTACATCAAAAGGAGCACATCCCCCATAAGAAATACAGAGTAAGACTCATTCTTCAGACAGGCTGCTTCTGCAAAGTTGAGAAGAAAGAGCAGCTGTGAATTTTGGCTTCAGTCCAGTTTGATAAGTTAGAGATGGTCTGCGGCTGTTCATGGAAATTTTAATGTTCACAACTCTACTCTTTAAGATCCATAACAGGGATTGTTTATCCCTTGCGGTTTGCAATTGATTTCTCTCCCACAGAAGGGGAAATAAGCTTTGTTCTAACAGTAAACTCTTCTAGACTGCAATAATAACATAAGATGATGAATCCTATTCTTTCATTATTTTTATAACTGTGCTCCTCCTGCCCTCCCCTCTATGTTTCTGGCGTCTAATGAGACAGAAAAAAATACCGATGTAAATGGCCAATTTATAGATCATTCCTGAGAATTTATACATAAAATGCTATTCCGACTAAAAAGAATCATCCTCATTAGTCAGTCATAATGTATATACCTCTACCATTATAGATTCATTCCTTTGGCTTAAAAATTGCTATATTAGGGGTGCCTGGGTGGCTCAGTCAGTTAAGCATCCAACTTCGGCTCAGATCATGATCTCTCAGTTTGTGAGTTTGAGCCCCACACTGGGCTCTGCTGTCAGCACAGAGCCACCTCTTGCCCTTCTGGCTGCCCTTCCCCCACTCATGCTCTCTCTCTAAAATAAGTAAACATTTTAAAAAGTTATAAAAAATTACTATATTAAACCATTCACATTTCAGTACAAGCCCAATTATCCAAAACTGGAAAAACTTATATTCTTCACACTGAATCTTTGGGTGCCTGGAGTTAATGAGGCTGCATTAAAGGAATACATATATGAGCTTAGACTTGACCAAAAGAGAACTTGATGAAGGAAATATAGTTTCTTTGAGGTGTGCCTGAAAACAGTACCAGCACATGTTTATCTCCACATCGCAGGGTAAGATGTCAGGTAATATACCCAAGATCACAGCATTAGTAGGTAGTAGAGCTAAGAGTTGAGAGCCAGATCTGACTTCAAGACTCTAGGCTTTTTCTTGTGTTTCTCAGGGGAGTAGAAATAAGGCTTTCAGCATTATGGCATGTTTTTATCCTGAATGACAACTACCATAGTCTATGGAAGTGTTAACCGGTCTATGGCAAAAATCTTTGGCCAAAGCATGATCTAAGGATTTCATTTTCTGTCACTTAAAACCCACTAATGGAAAGGTAACACTGGAGTTTTCATTTAGTAGTGCTTGTATTTGTTTTCCGGGGCTGCTCTAACAGATTATCACAAACTGTGTGGCTTAAAACAACAGAAATTTATTTTCTCACGGTGTTGGAGATGAAAGTTCAAAATCAAGGTGTCAGCAGGGCCACGCTCGCCCCAGAGGCTCCAGCGGGAAGTCCTTTTCTTTACTCTTCCAGCTGCTGGCAGCTGCAGGCATTCCTTGGCTGGTGGCCGCAGCCCTGTCTCCACATAGCCTTCTCGTCTGCTCGTCTGTGTCACTTCCTTGCCTCTCTACGACAAAGGTATTTGTGATGACATTGAGGAACCGTCCAGATAATCCAGAGTAATTGCCTTATCTCAAAATCCTTAACCTAACTGCACCTGCAAATACCCCTTTTCCAATTAAAAGGAATTACCAGTTTTAAGGATTGGTACTTACTCCCTTTGGGTCATAATTATTCAACCTACTGTAATATTATACTTGGTGAAATCTATTTTTCACTCACATACAGGAGAACTACATGTAGTGGTAGTTAGGTTATCAATCTATATTTGCTTCTTTGGACAGAATAGACAAGATATTACTCTTTATCCCTTCTCGTCCCTGTTATCCTCCACACCACCTTCATCCCCTGCTAAACTGGGTCATGTTTAGAGGAATCTGTTTCTGGAGTACAGGTGGGCCATAGGCTGTAACACTGCCTTTAAACAGTAGTTTAAGTAGCCTAGGGGCTACCAGAGCCCCTGCTATGGGTCCTGTACTTTCAAGGCGCTCACTCCGGCCTCACTACCTGCTGCACCCCTCCCTACAAGGCAAAGAGTCCACGGTTCAGGAGAGTGCCTACCTAGAGTTCATTCCCTCCCTTTCCCATTCTAGATCACATTCTGGGAACCTGAAATCTTAAGAGATTGCCCAAAGATGGGGCACCTGGGGGGCTCAGTCAGTTAAGTGTCCGACTTCAGCTCACATCACGATCTCATGGTTTGTGGGTTCAAGCCCCACATCATGCTCTGTGCTGACAGCTCAGATTCTGTGTCTCCCTCTCTCTGTCTCTCTGCCCCTCCCCTGTTCGTGTTCTGTCTCTCAAAAATAAATAATTGTTAAAAAAAATTTTTTTAAACATATTGCCCAAAGACCCCTATGTGTTTCCTCCCGAAGATGGACAGGACTGCTCACATGGACACTCCCAGCCCTGAGAGATGCCCAAGATGAAGCTATTTCAGGTGTGGATTCACGTGGATGAAGAGACTGGGACATCTATACACATGCACTCCAGGCCAGAGCCAGGTGTGGGAAATGAAGGCTGAGAGCATCTATTCACTCTCTGACCCAAAGCCCTGAAAATGTTACAGGTGGGTCTGGTGGTGAAGATGGGGATTAAGGCAAAACCAGGCGTGGCTAAGAACCGCTCATCATGACAGGGTAGGAGACAGGAGAATATTAGATCATTTTGAATGGCCAAGTAACTACTCTGCTGATTTATTATCTACCAAATGCTATAGATGATAGATGATAGATAGATGATGATAGAGATAGATAGAGATAGAGATAGAGATAGAGATAGAGATAGAGATATAATGATTGCTTTAATATGTTAATGGGCTTAATAATGTTCCTACCCTTTGACTCAATAATTTTACTTCCTAAAATCTAATCCCTGAAAATATTTCAAAATACAGAAAAGGATTCATAGACAGATTTTCATTGCCCTATTTTTTAAGATAGTAAAGAGGGAAGCATCCCAAATGCCCGGTAACAGACAGATGGCTAAATAAGCTGTGATATATTGAAATAAATATAACGGAGCTTATAAAAACAATGTTTACAAACTGTTGTACAAGGTATAAAATATCTATAATTTTGAATAAAAAATAAAATATATATGGTCCAAAATTAGTACTGTAAAATGGTCCCACCTGTGTAAAAACTAATCCTAGGAAAAAAAATGACTTCAAGGAAATAACCAAAATATTAGTTACCTACAGAAAGTAGGACTCTGGATTACTTTTGTTACACTTCATAATCTAATTAACAAATTGTCTGCAATAACACACATTACTTTTACAACCAGGTTTTAAGAAGCAACACTAAAACTAAAATACCAATACTACTTACACATGGTGTTAATCAGTTTCTTCCCCAAAGCACACAAGATAACAGTTGAAAGACTGCAGGGGGTGGGGATGTGGACTGTGTATAAAAAGGAAAGAAAGGGAAGAAAGAAGAAGGAAGGAAGGAAGGAGAAAGAAGAAAGAAAGAAAGAAAGAAGAAAGAAAAGGAAAGAAGAAAGAAGGGAAGAAAGAAAAGGAAGGAAGGAAGGAGAAAGAAAGAAAGGGAAGGAAAGGAGACAACAGCAAAACAACTTTGGAAACTAGAAAGCGGTGGATAAGATGTCATTGATGATGTAAAGCTGAGAAAAGCGACCTCACTACCAGCAGCATGGGAAGACAGGCTGATCCGCAGGAAAACTCAGGAATTGGAGGAACCCTATTATGTAAAAGCAGGAATACAAATGGGCCATGGAAACTAGAGGATCAATTGAAAATCTGCACAGACTACAGAACCCCAGAAGTCTCTCCCACTCCAACAGAAGACAGGGTGACTCTCCAAAAAGTGCACCAAAGAGATTCTGAGCTGAACGCAGGGGGCAGAACTGAGGGTCAGTGTATTGTATTGAGAATAGGGGCATTAAGTACATGGTGAGATCTCTTCTTGCTTCCTCCAGAACGCTGGTAGATAGGCTTACCTCTTTCAGATAGGGAACTGACCAAACCAAGAGAAAAGACATCTATGGACCAGGGATCCCTCAGTAAAAAAAGCCATCCATTGACAAAATTTCTCCATACACGTAGTTATCTGTCACCCTTTGGTTGCCTCAGTCTTAAAAAATGAGCAGAAGCCAAGGATCTTAAGTCATTTGAGAAAAGTCCCCAACATGAAAGAGAGAAGCTAAGACATCTAAAAAAGTATAAAAAATGACTCAGGGGAAACAAAAATATTGCAGTAAACAGAGACTTTGAAAAAAACTATAATGGAAACCTTCAGTGAGGTAAGAAAGTATACTTAATCCATAAAATAAAACCACAAACCTATAAACCTAAGAATATTGAAGGGGGGGAAAGATCTTTGCACTTTAAAAATACTATGATAGCAAAATGAAAATCTAAAAGAAAACAAAAGAAAAAAAGGAAAGAAAAAGGCTTGGAAGCAAAGTTAACCATTGCCGTGGTAGAGCTGATCCTCAAACCTAAGCTCCCCCTTCCTCGCCTTTCCTCCCATCAATGCCTGCCCTCCAGTGCGTTCTCATGGATGGCAGCTGTGGTTTAGAGAATTTGTAGCATTCTAAGCCTCCCTTAGAACCGTTATATCAAAACACTCTCACTTCACGAGCAATAAAACTTTATTGCCAGATTCTGCCATTTATCTGGAAATAGAAAAATAGGTCTCCCCTACCCCCTGTTTCTCTCTTCATTCTTAAGTGCATTCTGTGCAATGATTGTATAATACCAATTGCCCACTGGGTGTTTTACTTTATTTTTCCAGGCAGCCCACACAAAATAGACTGTCCTTTATAGCCTTTAGAAATAGTAACTTGAATTAGCAAGAAGAATTGACGTGCTCACAGAGGCAACTTCCACCAACACCAGCGAGCTCCCTCCTCTAATGCAGCCCCACCCTGAACCTTTCCTCGCTCAGCCCTCCCATCTCTGAGATCATTAATTACCTACTCCTTCAGCACATTTGTGCTCTACTCCTAGGTGCTGACAACACAAGCCTGTCTCCTTTTACATGGTTGTTTGAAACTTTCACAGCAGGCAAGGCTCAGATTTAATCATTTGATTCTGATGCACATTCTTTAACAACTTAGAGCAGCATTTAAGTACAGTATGACAGATCTGGGACTATCACAACCCTCTTGATCAGAGTTATTCCCACAGCCAGGGGTCCATCCTTGTGAAAAGTTAAATGCCTGGTTCTAAAAAGCTTTTAGACTTTTCATTTGGTTGTGCTGAAAGCTTCCACTTGTTTTTGTTGTCATCTGATATATATTGGAGTTCTAGGAAGACCAAATACACGATGATTAAACTGGTTTCTAGTTTCACTGAATCATAAGCATTACATAAAACAGAAGTCCATTCCAATAAATGTGCTTTGGGGCGCCTGAGTGGCTCAGTGGGTTGAGCGACCGACTTGGGCCTAGGTCATGATCTCATAGTTTGTGAGTTTGAGCCCCGTGTCGGGCTTTGTGCTGACAGCTCAGAGCCTGGAGCCTGCTTACGATTCTGTGTCTCCCTCTCTCTCTCTGCCCCTCCCCCACTCATGCTCTGTCTCTCTCTGTCTCAGAAATAAATAAACATTAAAAAAATTAAAAACAAAAACAAATAGATGTGCTTTAAACAGTGTGTCCTGCTATGAGAAAGTTCAATACCTGTACCTGTAAAACAAATGTGTTTGAGGAAGTCATTTACACCAGTAAGATGTCTGATCAATTAGAATTTGCCAAAAATGAAATCTCTTGGTCCTCCTAAACCACACACACACACACACACACACACTTTCAATTTATGAACTATGTACTTTGGAGCACATACATTTATCTTTACAAGAGCTGTAATATTTATCAGTCAGAATTCCCCAAATAATTTTGCATATAATCAAAATCTCATTTGATCCCATTTGTGACCCTGTTAAAGATGCACAGCAGCTCTTGTCTCCAATTTGTAGATGGTGAAATAACTTGTTAGAATGAGTGAAAATGGGCTTCCTTCAAATAAATGTTCCTCCTTTGCATATACCAATGCTTCCAGCAGTAGCTAAAAGCTAGTAGGAGCTCAGTAAATATTCTTTGGGGGGAGGGGACACAAAAACCTCAAGAAGATGTTTATTATCTGGGGTGCCTGGGTGGCCCACTCGGTTAAGCATCCGACTTCGGCTCAGGTCATGATCTCACAGTTCATGAGTTTGAGCCCCGCATCGGGCTCTGTGCTGACAGCTCAGAGCCTGGAGCCTGCTTCAGATTCTGTGTCTCCTTCTATCTCTGCCCCTCCCCGACTTGTGCTCTGTCTCTCCCTGTCTCTCAAAAATAAGTAAATGTAAAAAAAAAAATGTTAAAGAAAATATTAATTATCAAAGTTATATCTTAAGGGATTTCAAAGGACAAAGTTTGCAAGAATAACAGATATGGTGAAATACTGATTCAGCAAGGGCATTGATTCCCCAACTTCCTGAAAGAGACAAAAGGTCTCTTGACTCATCCTCTTAACCTAAGTCATCCCTTGGATGATATGTCAGCCTGGCTGGCTGTCTCTTTTACAATATCCCTGGCTCAGAGGTGAACAAGGTAAATAAGGTAAAATCGAAATAATGTTGGGCTACTTGGCAAATGGCTACTAAAGAAATAAAGGTAGTCCTACTGTTTTGAATTACATGAAGCAACTCAAAGAATGTCAACAATATGGCATTTCATGGAGAAGTAAATAAAATGCGTTATTAGCAAATACAGTGCTTCTTACAATGGTTGCTTTGTGTGCCCTGTGACAGAGGCGACCACGTTGTCTGGTGATCATGGGTTCCATATATAACCATCTCTACCTCCTACCCCTGGGATAGGGTCTAGATCTTATTAATCTTGGTCCTGCCAGAGCCTATCTGGTCCAAGTCTTTTAGGGACCCAATGAATGTTTGATGAGGAAGTTAATTAATGAATAAATAAACTGCTGTGAAAGGTGATTGGATGCATCCTGGCAGAGAAAATAGCATAGGCTAGAGAGTCAGAAAAATTTAGGTTCACTTTCCAGCTCATCCAAACAGAAGCTGCACGATCATAACTTTCTCAACTGCTGAGTCCCTCTTGTCTCAACTGTAAAAGTAGCCTAACACTGGGAAATAATGCCTACAGTAGAAGTCTTCTCTGACAAGGAAATGAGGGAATGAGGTAAGCATTTAACTGTTTTCCCTGACACCTTGGATGCCCTATAAATTCACTTAACTATGAAAATTTTTTTGCCAGGCAAGTTAAACTTCAGATCTCAAAATAGCATAGCCCCCAATAACCGAGTCCTGAAACACAGTTCAACTAAATTCACTATCCTCTTTCAATACACAAGACAGGGGATGATTAATTTATTATTTTTTTAATGTTTATTCATTTTTGAGAGAGAGAGAGACAGAACGTGAGGGGCAGGGAGAGAGGGAAACACAGCATCCAAAGCAGGCTCCAGGCTCCAAGCTGTCGACACAGAGCCCGATGTGGGGCTCAAACCTACAAACAGTGAGATCATGACCTGAACCAAAGTTGGACGCTTAACTGACTGAGCCACCCAGGCACCCCAGGAATGATCATTTAAAGTGCATACCAGTGGCCAGCAATGAAAATAACAAAATGAATGGTGCGTATGTTACCATCCACTAAAACATGTCCATGAATATGGCTTTGATGTTAGTTTAATTATTGATTTTATTGAGAATGAATATTTATATGACTGCTTTAAAATTAATACATTTGTCCCAGTAATTTGTTGGAATTAGGATCCCGAGGTGATTTAGCGACAGCAATTTCTACGTAGGAAATGCATGGTTCGTGAAATAGCTTGGAAACCAAGATTAAGGCCAAAAATGATTGAAAGAAACAAAAAAATATTTCTAAAACCTCTGTGGGAATTCCCTCCTTCCTTTGCTGCAGAGGAAGAAAACTTGGCCTCGTGTGATTTCTAATTCTCTGTAAGCCTTTCCACAATGCAAATGTCACAGTGAAAAATTTGGCAATTGCTTTCGGGGAAGGTAAGTTGCCCAGATCACTAGAAAATGTTTTGACATTTAAGTGACCCTTCCATTCTGTTTTACAAAAGAAGTTCCAATTAAACTCAAAGCACTCTTCTTATTTACTATCCTGGCCCTAGAAATGAAGGCCACGTAAAGTTGAATGCTATCTTTGCTGTGGGAGCAGGGCTGAATGCTCTGTGAGGGAGAATAAGAACTCTCAGCCACCCCCCAAGAAGATAAGAGCTGATGAAAATTACTTTTTGCCTTGAAATTTATCACCATTTCCCCACAGCATTGTTTTTTCCCTTGGCCGTAGCCCAACACAGATGCTCAATTCAGCTGGTAGGACACAGGGAACAGTCTCGTGTTGGAAGGTTCTGGTCCTGGTTTTGCTACAAATTTATCATGTAATGTTGAATAAGCCTCTTCATCCCTCAGAACCTCTGTTTTCCTATCTATTAAATGAGGGAGGTGTAGCAGATAATTTCTGAGGCCTCTTCCAGCTCCAGTTGTATGGTGTGCGCATTTGTAGTCAGAGCAGGAGGAAAAAGGTAGAGTTTGTGTAACAATGGGCTTCCCCCAATGTGGTCAGCCATCCCCTGCTTCCAGTGGAAACCCAAATGTTAAAATGGAACAACTGAAGTGATCTGAGGCCGGGGGTGGGACTCCACAGTTGCTCAAATGAAGAGTCTGGAAATGAGACACAGACCCCAGCAGGTACAGGTGGCTCTGGCAATCTAGACAGTTTGATTTACAGACTTGAAATAATACTGGACAAAAGGCACTCCTATTTTCTCTGTAGCGCTAATTAGTATTCTTTCCTTGCAGGTTGTAGGAATCATACCAAAGTAGCTTGAGGAAAAAAGGTGCAAATGGTTATATGAATAAAGTCTAGACCTAGAGAAAAACTGGAACTGTAAATCCCTCAGGAACCTAGGAGATACTCTCCTGCTTACTGTCTCTTGTCACTGCTTCCTCCTCCATACTGGTTTTTCCCACCGTCCTCCTCTTCCTCCTCCTTCCCTTCCCCCTTCTTCTTTGTCTCCTCCTCTTATCCCTCCCCAGTAGGCTTTCTCCACTGCCCATCACATAAATATGCACCACTGCTCCTGACTTTAGATATTACAGTTCTACTCATGCCTAGAGAAGAACAGCCCCTTCTGACTCCATTTCCAATTTCCCTGGACAGAAGTGCTGAATGAACCACGTATCTATGTCTTGTCCAACTGTTGTCCAAACACTGTTGGCAGGGCTCTGGCGACAGTGGGTGGGGGTTGGTCCTGGGGGCCATGTGAATAGACATTTCTAAAACTCCAATGATAAGGTCTGTCTTGTTAAGCCTTCCTCAGATATAAAGCAAACTTTGATCACTGGTTCCATTTGTCCACTTGAAATTGGTTATATGAATGTTCAACCTCACTCAACTTCATGATGTAGCTGATGGCCAAAATAGTTTTTAACAGTTGATATTGATATTATTTTTTTAAGTAGTGCTACACAATTAAGCATAATCATATTTAAAACGAGAGGTCTTTTTTTTTTTAATGTTTATTTATTTTTGAGACAGAGAGAGACAGAACATGAGTAGGGGAGGGGCAGAGAGAGAGGCAGACACAGAATCCAAAGCAGGCTCCAGGCTCCAAGCTTTCAGCACAGAGCCTGACACAGGGCTCGAACTCACGGACTGTGAGATCACAATCTGAGCCGAAGTCAGATGCTTAACCGACTAAGCCACTCAGGCACCCCTAAACAAGAGGTCTTTAAATGCCTTTCAAAATCTCACTTAATTTAGTTGTATCTAGTTGTTGTTACTTGGTTCACATCATTCAGAATATTGGACTACAGAGATGATTTCATCTGAAATTTCTTCTTGAAATAATTTACTTAGTCCAAATGGAACACTGTGCTTGAGTTCCCTGATGGGTTATGTTTATAGCTTACATTATATGAAGATTCCAAGCTGATGTCAGGACACTGAGGATAGCTTCGGGAATTGCAAAAATGGAAGAAAGACATGGCCAGAGATATTTGAACATTTCTTTCCTCAAGTAGCATCAAAGAAGTAATTGCTAGTTCCTATGAGAGATTTATAGAGGCCTTCCTTTCTTAGCTACCACAACATATCAATTTATTTCTACTTACTCATTTATTCACCCAGCAAATAGATATTTGTTGTCTACTCTGCAAAAATAATAATTTGCTAGATTGTTTTTTCCACATGTAACCAGGCTAGTCTTTTGTTACCAAGAGAAAAATGTGTTCCACCATGCTCAATTATGAGTCACTTAAGAGTCATTAAACATCCACCATAAATACATTTTCACAGTTTTGTGAGTTTTTTTATTCCTGGGTAAAAAAGCACATGTTGTAAAAAAAAAATTTCAAATGATACAGAAATAAAGCAGAAGCTAGAAGTCTCCTGTAAGCCATCCCTTCCTCTGTTAACAGTTTGCTTATAAATTGTGATAGATTTTTTTCCTATGCATATACTGATACAAATTATATGTGCATGTGACTAACAACCATATGAATGCACTTAAGATACATATACACATTTTTATTTATTTCTTTATCTTTTATTTTTAAATTTTATTTCAGAGAGAGAGAGAGAGCACACACGCAAGTGGGGGAGAGAGTCAAAGGGAGAGAGTGAGTGAGTGAGTGAGAATCCTAAGCAGGCTCCACACTCAGCATGGAGCCCAACACAGGGATCGATCCCATGACCCTGGGATCATGACTTGAGCTGAAATCAAGAGTTAGACGTTCAGCTGACTGAGCCACCTAGGCATCCCTACACATGATCACTTGTCAGTGTATTATAAGTACTTGCTCTTAGCTACCTCAACCTTCTAAAAGGCAACGTAGTAACCCATTACTTGAATATAGGAAATACCTTTCAAACTGTCTCCTAATTATACTCATTTTAGGTTGTTTCCAAGGTTATTTCCCCCTTTTTTTTTCTGTACAAACATTGCCACGATAAACATTCTTATCTACATATTTCTCTTCGCTTGAGTCAGCATTTCCAAAGAATGAAATCCTAGAACTGGAATCACTACATCAAAGAGTATATGTATACAGTCACCATTTAAGTAATAGCTGCCAAATTGCTTTCCAGAAACCTTTTACCAAATTATACCCTCACCTGGAATTCATGGCAATGCCCGTTCTCTACACCCTGGCCAGTGCTAAGTGTCTAATAAATCACTGCTCCTTGTCCAGATGAAGAAAGGTTATTTTAATGTTTTAATTTGCATGTCTTAGCGGCACATATTTACCTGTTTCTTGTATTTCTCCTGACAGTACCAATTTATTTTTATTTGTTCACTTTCTATTGGATTGGCCTTTTTATGCTGATTTTAGTATGCTTCTTATGGCGTTGCTGTTAACCCTTTATGGTCTGCACATTCATTGCCTTTTGTAAAAACCTTTCTGAGTTTTCAATTGCTTTGCAGCAAGTCTACGATCTGAAACTAATACAAAAAGTTAAACACTTTATGTAATCAAAATATCAATTTTTCCCCTTTGTTTCCTGGTTTCCACCTCATATCTTCTTGTATTCGCTTTCTATGCTGTTGTAACAAATCACACAAATTTATGGTTTAAGACAGCACACAATTATTGGCTCGCAGTTCTGGAGCTTGGAAGTCTTACAATAAGATGTGTTCCTTCTGTGCGTTCGAGGGAAGAACCCATTTCCTCTCCTCTTCCAGCTTCTAAAGGCTGCCTGCATTCTTTGGCTCATCACCCTATGATCCTTCATCTTTCAATCTAGCAGTGTGGCATTTTCAAATCTCTCTCTCCCTCACATGCTTCCTTCATTACATCTCCTATCTCTGTCTCTGAGGCTGACCCTCCCGCTTCCCCCTTATTAAGACCCTTGTGACTACATTGCACCCACCGGATAATCTAGATTAATTCAGCATGCTTACTTTAATCAATCTGCAAAATCCTCTGGTTAGTAAAGTGACATGTTAACCGGCTTCAAAAAGTAGGACGTGGACTACTTTGAAGGGCTTTTATTCTGTCTACCACATTTCTCAATCAAAGGATTATAAATATTACTCCTTATATTATCTTCTACTATACTGTGATTTTGGGGTTTTTTTCATAATTACAAAAACCTAGGTTTTATTTCAGTATAGTATGCCATTTATTTAAACCTCATAAAAATAAATAAACTTGCTTCTCTTGTATTTCTAGTGCTTTCCTGATTTTTCTATTTAGACTATAAGCTTGCTAAGGGCCCACACATTGGACCAACAAACAAATAAATAAACAAAAAGCACTCTTGACCTTGTAGCTTTCTAGTTACTGCCCACCCCACCCCCCTTTTCTTCCCAGCTGCACTGCTCTGGGCACTAGTCTGTGCTCCTCATAACACAACCTCAGTTTTCACTCACATCTTCTGTCACTGAATTTCCCAAGTGCCCCAAGTGTCTTTCCGGCATCAGTCTCATTCTCTGTCCTCATTGCTACTGCCAGAATGTTCTTCCCAAAATCCAAACCAACCATGTCACTTCCTGGCTTGAAACCCATCAAAATTCCCCCATTGCCTGCAGGGTGCAATGCAAACTTTGGGGCGAGGTGTATGTGACCCTGCAGGTTTGGCCCAGTGAGGACCTCTCCAGGTCTCTGCCAACCCCCTGTGCTCTCGTCACACTGAACAATGTATGGTCCTGAAGGTTCCCAATGTCTTCTCTTCAGGTTTCTGAGCCTTGTTCTCCTCTACCTGGAATACCCCACGCTTCCCCGTGTCTGCCAACAAAGGGCCACCATCTCCCAAGACCCAACTCCAGAGCTGCTGCTTCTGTGGAGTCTTCCCTGACCAGCCTCCCTACTTCCCAACCCACACTTCATAGACCAGCCTTACTATTACCTTGTCAGTTTCTTTATTATTCTCTCTAGCTTACAGAGACTAGGGAGAGGGTACAAGGGTTGTTTGGGATGGCTTTTACAGTCTCTCAACCTTGATGTGCTTCTCCACCCTAAGCCAGTCAAAATAAACACATGATTATAGAAACCCAAGGTGCTTGCCATGCAAATGACTTCTCCAGATAAGTTCAGAGGAATGTGTTCAAAAGAGCCAGGTCCTCTCCCTAAACCTCTTTATCTCTGTTAGCCTTGAGGGCAGGAAACAGATTCTACTCTATGTATATAAACGAGAAAGGGATTGATTACAAGAATTAAGTGCTTATAAAATTGTTGGAAGGGCTGCAGGAGAAGGAACCAGGAAGTGTCCTGGGAACTACCTGGTTCAAGAACACTCTACCATAGGACTCAGGCAGACACTGCCATCAACCCAAGTGGTATAGGCACTAGGAATCCCACAGTGCAAGTGACAGATTGACTTCAGCTGCTGTAACTGCCTCTCAACACTCTCTACTCTGAGCCCAGCTTATCAATACGAGTGTCAGGAAGATAGACTCTTCTAATTTCCAAGTCTTGTGCAAATGCATCGATTTGGCAGAACCTATTTTACATGGGGAATATTAGCTGCAAGGGAGTCATGGAAAATTAGACTTCTGCTCTCTAGCCTTTTGCAACACAAGAGAGGACACGGAAAGAGGTGAGGATGTTTCGAGGCGGAGATGTTTAGAACCAACTGACCATACCAAATTGCCCCTCAATAAATATTTTAGAGCCACCACTGCTCTGTACACATCTATTCGAGTACTTGGAATATTTTCCCGAGGATGTTTAGCATCTGTCTCCCCTTACAAGACCTTGAGGATGGGGACAGTGTCGGCTTCATCTCTATCTCACAGGACCTCAAGACTAATTGGCAAGTGGTGCACACAACAGTGCATTAATCAATGTGCAGACAGAGCCAGACGATCTTGTATACATGCCCTTCTGGCCTCAATACACACCCCTGTTGTACTTCCCTTCAAGATGCATGCACAGAGCAAGAGAAGAAATCAAGAGCACAGATTTTGGAGTTAGAAAGGTCTGTGTTCAAGTCTAGGTTCTGTATGATTTTGAGAATATATTCTCTCTGGGCCTCAGTTTCCTTACCTTTCCTTCTTTGAGGGGCTTGTTAGAAATATTGAATAAGGCACTGCATGCAAAGCACAGGATGTGACTAGTTTTTTGCCTCCCACCGCTGAATCTACACTATCTGTGCCCCTTCGGACATCTTATGTATGTGCGGTAGGGAAGATAAGAACGAAGAATAACATAATGTGAAACACGCTGCATAGAACGGCAATTTAAACTTTTTTCTGCTGGAACTAATCGTCTTAATTATTTTGCCCCTTTAGACTCTTTTATCTGAATATTTCAAAGGATGTTACAAGGACGAATTATGATACATAATTGATAACTAGATAGCTAGCTGAGGCATACAGGCTGAGTGATTTGTCAGTCCTCTTGTGAACCTCATAAAACCAGCAGCCTATTGGGGTTTTTGCTTTTTTTTTTTTCTTTTCCTTTCTTCTTTTCTTCATAGTAGTACTAGTATTATTTAGTTGTTGCTATTTCAAAGCTGATTAACTGCAAAAGCCTTTTTAATGATGGATTGTTATTGTCGAGTGTTCTGACCAAAATTACATGTTTAAGGGCAGAGAAGAATAAGAACTAGAAGGCAGGAACCAAACTACTAAATCACTCTTTCTGTTTCTAACCTGTAAAAGTTAGGGATCGTTTTGCATTTTATTATATATTTTATATTTTCCTCAAATTCCTGAAGCAGATTAACTTTAGCACATTAACATGGTATAGGGGTTCACAGACCCAGTTATATATTCAACCGCACCTCTAGTCAGTTCTGGGACTGGATTGAGGAAGTCAAAATCCCCAGGTTTTGATTCCTCCTGTCTAAACTTATTGAACCGAGCAATGTCCATTCCAGCTCAATGGTTCTGTGAGCCTTTGTACACAACTCCGAGGGAGGGCTGTGGACAGTGAGGAACCAACGACACTTTTCATCAGTGGCATACAGGAAGCCAAAAATACAGTCTCTTTGCCTTCCTTTCTGAGTAGAAGCAGCGGCAGGTAGCAAAGAAGAGCGAATCCTGACTTGCCCTTCCAGGGCCAAGGCAAAGAAACCATAGGGTTGAGAGCTGAGAGTGGCCTGCAGGGGCCAAGCAAAGCTGGGGAGGAAACCGAGAAGGCAGCTTGCAGCTGAGAAGCCGAGGTGTTCCGGAGAGCTGCGCACCCCCCAGTCTGGCAGGCCCCCAAAACCACTGAGCTATTATTGATGGTTCTGTTTAGTGATGCAATCTGCATTTCTTCACTCTAATTAAATGCCAAATACTTGAAATGGGATTTTTGCACCAGGGCCTTCCATATGACTTGGGCCCTCTTATGACTACATCTAAACTGTGTGGGCATCCAAACTAAAGAAAAATGTAAAATTAAAAAAAAAAATCAGAACATAATTACACTAAAAAAGAGACCTTTGAAAATGAGTAATCCAAGGGTACCTGGGTGGCTCAGTAGGTTAAGCGGCCGACTTTGGCTCAGGCCATGATCTCACAATTTGTGGGTTCAAGCCCTGGGTTGGGCTTGTGCCGACAGCTCTGAGCCTGGAGCCTGCCTCAGATTCTGTGTCTCCCTCTCTCTGCCCCTCCCCCACTTGTGTTTTCTCTCTCTCTCTCTCTCTCTCTCTCTTTCAAAAATAAACATTAAAACAAATTAGAAAAAAAAAAGAAAATGAGTAATCCAACTCTTATCCACCCTTATCCCCCTTCCTTTTTATGGGTAATAAAAATGAGAATGAGAAAAGAGATCAATGATTTGCTCAAGGTCATCCAGCTTATCAGAATTTCAGTTAACTTAAGCCATGTGATTCCTCGATCAAATCCACCTGAAGTATAGGTTATATTTGTATATGCCTTTGTGAATTATACTTGGCTGCTTCTAGATTCAGCTGGAATGACAAAAAAAAAAACCAGAAAAAATCAGAAAAAAAAAATTAGTGTGCCACTTCAAAGTATATATTCAGCCTGGACTTAACCCAGCAGTTGTCCATCTGTCCATCTGTCCATCTGCCCCAGGAGGTCCAGGCTGCAAGTGCCAGGGGCCCCAGGGATTCCTATGGTGAAATCCTCGAGCCCATTGTCTTCTTTGGTCTTTCATCAGTTGTTTTCCACAAGTGACTCTTACCTTTCAAGCTCTGCCCATGAAGTTTCTGACCCTGTAAAGGGGAAATCAGACATTTCTAAGTCAGATTTCATTTAGTAATAATATTAAAGAAAAAAAAAACCACCTTGAAAACCCCAGTGGCTTACCCGACAACAAGTATTTATTTCTCACGTATGAGTCTGGAGGTCAGCTGGGACGCTGCCTGTCTTTGTTCTGTGTGCGCTCTCATTCTGGGACATGACACGAGCTGAGAGCATAGCCCCATCAAGGTCCTGTTCTCACGGCGGACTGAGAGAACAAGAGCAAAAGGCTGAAGCAAACCTCATGGTAAATGTAAGTTGCTACTTGAAAGGGCATAAATCATTCCCACATAAATCCACCCTCATTCTACCAGCCAAAGAAAGTTACAAGGCTCATCCTGACTATGGGACATAAAAGCACCATCTACTTGGAGTCATGGCAAGGGTGGAAAAGAAGAAGCAGGTAGTTGGAAACAACAGGGAAACATACCACAGCATATAAATGCTGGCTTGTGAATGATGCTTTCTTGAAGCATAATAAAAGGCAACCAGCTGTACCTGGGGCAGATCGGTTAAAGAGTCTGAAAAACATAAAAACTTGCTCCAAGGCCTTTGCAAGGTGAATAGGAGTTTTCCAGGCATAAAAGATTGAAAAAGCATTCTACACAGGAAAAACACTGTGAGCATTAGTATGAATGCATTAAATGATGTATTTTGTTCAGAAAACTGTGAATAATCTTATAAGAATGAGTCACATTTGTTTTCCTTTCATCCTAGCTAGATAAGATTCTTCAGAGAATAAAACACACACACACACATACACACACTTATGATTCAAGGGGAATCACAGGAGAAAGGTAAGGTTTAGGAAATGGTGTTGCTTACCTAGATTCCCTAAAACGTTCTCAAAAACGTTTGAGACATGACTTAGTGGCTCGGGATTCAAAAAACCACACAGTAAAGGAAGAGAGGGTGTAGCTTAGCCACAACTTGGCACTAAAGGTTCTGAAAGGCAAGGAAAGAGAAACTGTTACTTACATGGGTCACTATGCTCAGAATATAAAAACAAACCATAAGAGGGTTCAGTTCTGGGTAAAATGGAGTAACACTCACCACCCTGTCTCTCCCACTGAATGCAGCTATAAAATCTGGACAGAATGCAGCTATTTAAAGACTTTGAAAAGTAGCAGGTAGATTAGGTAAATGGACCAAACTCCAAAGTATGACAGTGTTTACCCTTGTTTTTCTCCAGTAGCTCCGGCCAGGACTTGGAGGAAACACTGGGAAAAGCAGGCATCAAAGTGGGAAGAGAGAGCCCCAGAAGAGGCCACTAGTTCAGCTCAGTGAGGGGGAAAGAAGTCTACTGGCACCGACAGCAGCAGCACTTGGAAGAGCAAGCATCTAAAACTCTCCAGAAGGAGGAACTTCTTTCCTGATTGGAGGAGCTGTGGTCCCAAAGGAATGGGGGGAGCCTCTGTTGCTTTTTTCCTTTCCCTGTCCTTCCACCTGTTGGACCCAGACACGAGTGCATTCATGGGAGTGCATGGCAGTGCGTGGTAAATAAAGTCCTAAGTTTCTGACTGAAAGTCTCTGCCTGGAGACTAAAAGAATGTCTCCAAAGAACTGGAAAGCACCAGGAAGGTCCCTGAGAGGGAAGAACACAGGAAACAGATTCCATAAGGTAACTTATGACCACTGAGACTCACCTTGAGCTGGACATGGGTGGATCTAATCCTAAACAGCAAACTAAAGACTTTAAGGACTGAACCAAGATATACACCACCACGAAGGACCTAGAACTGGCCACTGGGTGATGCACGTGTGAGATGGATATGAATAGCACTAAAAAGGCTTCGAAAATGGAAGAATATTTAAGTCACATCCAACAGAGGATTGGTAAAAATATGCAGCCTAAACCCAACTGGGCTGATTGTCTGCTAAAACAAAAAGCCAACACTCTCCCTTGGACTAAAATAATATGTACAGTTTCATAGTACTCAAAACGTCCAGAATACCACCCAAATCTACCCAATATACAAAGAACCAGGAAAATCTAAACTCACATGTGAAAAGAAAACAAACAGATGTCACCCCAAGGTGACACACATGCTGAAATTATCTGACAAAGACTTGAAAGCAGCTACTATAAATTTCACTTCTGAAACTAATATTACATGATGTGTTAACTAACTGGAATTGAAATAAAAACTGGAAACAAACAAACAAACAAACAAATGTACCAGTAAGAAATTGCAAACACAGTTGGAACAAATGGAGAGATAGAAAATTTGGGCAAATAAATGGAAGATGGAAATAAGAACCAAATAGAAATTTTAGGACAGAAAAAATATAGTATCCAAAATAAAAATCTTACTGCATAGGCTAAATAATGAAATGGAGATGACAGAGGGAAGATTCAATGAACTTGAACTTGAAAATAGATCAATAGAAATTATCCAGTTTAAACAGCACAGAGGAAAACTTTTTTAAAAAAATAAATAGAGCCTAAAGGACCTATGGGACAATACCAGAAGAGCTAATATTTATGTCATAAGAAGTCCAGAATAAAAGGAAAGAGCATAATATAGAACAAAGTATTTTTTTAAACAAATGGGTGAAAACTTCCCAAATTTTATGAAATACATAAAGTACAGTGAACCCCAAATAGGATATATTATATGTGTGTGTGTGTGTGTGTGTGTGTGTATAAATTCATGCCCAGATACATGAAAACCAAACCGCTGAAAACCAAACACAAGAAAATCTCTTGAAAGCATCCAGAGAAAAATGATGCATTGCTTATATGGGAACAATGCTTTTAATTACTATGTATTTCTCATTAGAAACCACGGAGGCCAGAAGAAGGGAGTGCATCTATAGAATATTCCTCCTGGCAATAGCAGAATACACATTATTTTTTAAATGCCCACAGATATAGCAAGATAGACCATATCCTGGACCATTATAAAATCTTCAACAAATTTAAAAGAATTTAATTCATTCTAGAGTCCTCCAGAAAAAATATATCCACGTTCATATGGTTGCACGAGTGAATTCCGTCAAACATTTAAAAAAGAAATAACATCAATTCTAAATAATCTTTTCCAGATAACAGAAGAGAAGGAAACACATATCATTTTAGAAAGCCAGCATGACTCTCATAGCAAAACCAAAAGACTGAACAAGAAAGACAACCACAGATGTAAAAATCCTCAACAAAATAGCAGCAAATCAAATCCAGCAATATATAAAAAGTATGACACATTACAAGTACAAAGCTGATTTAACATTTGAAAATCAATCCATGTATCTACAATATTTTAACACTCTATGGGAGGAAAAGCACATGTTCATATCAATTGACGCAGAGAAGGCATTTGACAAAATTCAGCATCCATCATGACAAAAACTCTAAGCAACATAGGAACAGAAGAGAATGTCCTCAGACTGATAAAGGACATCGACAAGAAACCCACATCTAACATCGTACTGTGTAGTCAAGTCTAAATACTTCCCTCCTAAGATAAGGAACGCAGAAAGTCCACCTTCCCACTTCTGGTCAAAATTACACAGAATTCTTAGGACAAGGCAAGAACAAGAACTAAAATCCATACACACTGGAAAGAGAGAGATAAAATTCTCTCTGTGGAAAGATGGCATGATTATCTGCATAGAAAATCCCAATGAATCTACAATAAATATACTAAGGCAAATATATGAATTTAGCAAGGATGTAGGATACAAAGTCAACACACAAAATGAATCGTATTGATATTAGTAATAAACAATTAGAAAATGAAATCTTTAAAATACACCATTTATAATAGCTCCATAAGTATGAAATATTTAGGTATAAATCTAACCAAACATATACAGAATTTTTATACCAAAAATTACAAAATGCTGAAGAAATCTATCAAAGACCTTGACAAATAGTCATATCATGTTTGTAGACTTGCAGACACTGTATTTTTAAGATGCCAATTCTCTCTAAACTAGATTTAACCTAATTTTAGTCAAAAATTTTGCAGGGTTTTTGGTAGATACAGACAGGCTAATTCTAAAATTTATATGGAAGGCAAAGGAATTAAAATAGTCGATGCGATTTTGAAAATTAAGGATAAAGTTGGAGTAATACCACCACCCCATTTTGTCTTAATATAAAGTTATAGTATCAAGACAGTATATAATATTGGGAAAAGGAGAGACCTGGAGATCAATAGAACGAAATAGAGAGTTCATAAACAGAATCACACAAATATGGCCCGTTCGTTTCTGACATGTGCAAATGCTGCTCGTTTCAACAAAAGGAACAGAGAAATTGGTCACTCATAGAGAAAAAAATGAATCTCAACCAAAATTTCACCCCTTATGCAAAAATTAACTCAAAACGGATTTCAGATTTAAATACAGACTCAGAAGTATAAAACTTTCAGACAAGAAGAAGAGCAATTTTATGATGTTTTCAGTGGCAAAAGCAAAAATGGGCCAAAAGTTCTTAGATATAATGGGGGAAAAAATGAGTCAATCGGAACAAATCAGCATTAAGCATGTTTGCTCTGTGAAAGATGCTGTGAACCAGGAAAGACAAGCCACAGACTGGGAGAAAATGTTTACAAATCACATATCCAACAAAGAACTTTTATCCAAAATGTGTCAAGAACTTTCAAAACTCAGCAGGGGGAAAATAAACAACCCAAGTTTTTAAGAAGGAGCGAAAGATTTGAAGGCCTCGTGTGGGAGGATACAGAAGGCAATCAGCACCTGAGAAGACGCTGAATGTCGTTAGCCACCAGACAATTGCAGATGAAAGCTGAGACACTACAGCATATCTATTAGAATGCCCAAAGCAAAATGGACCGACAATGCGAGGCGTGGCCAGCATGCAGGGCGACGGGAGGGGTGGGGGTGGGGGGGGAGAACTCGCAGAGGTTGCTGGCTGGTGGATAAAGAAATTGTGGTTCATATACACAATGGAGTACTACGTGGCAATGAGAAAGAAGGAAATATGGCCCTTTGTAGCAACGTGGATGGAACTGGAGAGTGTGATGCTAAGTGAAATAAGCCATACAGAGAAAGACAGATACCATATCGTTTCACTCTTATGTGGCTCCTGAGAAACTTAACAGAAGCCCATGGGGGAGGTGAAGGAAAAAAAAAAAAAGAGGTTAGAGTGGAAGAGAGCCAAAGCAAAAGAGACTGTTAAAAACTGAGAACAAACTGAGGGTTGATGGGGGGTGGGAGGGAGGAGAGGGTGGGTGATGGGTATTGAGGAGGGTACCTTTTGGGATGAGCACTGGGTGTTGTATGGAAACCAATTTGACAATAAATTTCATATATTGAAATAAATAAATAAATAAATAAATAAAACAGTGCAACCGCTGGAGAAAACAGCTTGGCAGTTCATTAGGAACATACCTTTGCCGTGTGGTGCCCACATTCTCACTCCTAGTTATTTCCTCCGAGAAACAAGAAACATGCCCCCATAAAAAAAAAAAAAAAAAGCTGCGTAAATGACCATAGCAGTTTTCTTCATAATAGCTAAAAACTGGAAACAACTCAGATGTCCTTCAAAGGGCGAGGAGATAAACAGTGTTACATCCACATAATGGAACACTATTCAGCTGTTTAAAAAGGAATTAATTAATGATACACACAGCTTTGATGATCCCAACGGCATCGTGCCGAATGGAAGAAGCCAGTCTCAAAAGGGTACATATTGTCTGATTTTATTTACGTGACATCGTCGAAAAGACAAAGCTGTAGCGACTGAGAACAGATCGGCGGTTGGGGATTAGGAAGCTGGTGGGGAGGTAGAACTACAAAATTAAAGCACAAGGGAGTTTGGGAGGGTGATGGACCTGTTCTGTATCCTCTTATGGTGACGCTTACCTGAAAATGGACATAGGTTAAAATTTTACTGTGCCCCTACTGACCGTACATTCTACTGATTGTACACCTCCCCAAGAGGTAAATTTTACTTTGTGTTAATTTTTAAAATAAAATGTAAAAAAATACTGGTAAAATGCCTCTAATCTTAGTACTGAGTCCTATGTAAAATTTCTCTCGTATAATATAATTTCTCTCATAATAACTGGAGTGTAACAAACAGTAATGAATACCAAATATCCTAAGGGTGAACCTATAAAGTTATTTATTCATTAGTTTATTCATTCATTTACTCATTTACTCAACAAATTCTTACTGAGCGCTCACTATTTTTCAAGACACTACCAGTCACAGGATTTAGCCACATGTATTATAAGACTTCAGTTTGAAACATCTTCCAGTGTGGGCTAAGGGCACAATGACAAAACACAAATTATAAAAGCAGTCCTGCATAAGCTGAACTAATACCATCTGGGTACTCCGCTATCCTTTGCCCTGACTTACATTTAGGATGGATTTTAGAAGATGGAGAGGGATAAATGGGTTGCAATATGTAAGTATTAGTTCTCTAGACCGAGCTTTTAATAAACAGTAAGTGGCAGAGAGTTTGAGATAATATCCCTGCTAAGTACCTGGAGTGCATTACTCTATCATTTCAGTTAAGTCCAGAGCCACTTGCTGGGGGCAATCAGCCCAGCTGGGGTGGAACCACTCACAAAAGCTGAAAAGTCTGATAAGTGCTCCAGCCCTTCGAGAAAGACAATCTGCTGGGGGAAGCAGAAATGGGAAAGGTCAGGAAAAATCTTTATAAGGGACTCAGAAACTGTAACTTTGAACGATATAAATTTTAGATATATCCCACCGAATTTACTGTATCAAATGTTGAACCATATGCCAGCTCAGTATTGGGAACTGACCACCAAAAATTATTATTTGGGTTTGGGATTTTAAAACAGTTCATTTGTAATTTGTGAAAGGTAAGGCCACTTGATGAACTGAATTTTGTGCCCCCCTCCAACCAAAAAAAAAGTCATGTGTTGAAGCCCTAACCCCCAGGGTGATGGTATTTGGAAATGGGCCTCTGGGAGGTAATTAGGTTTAGATGTGGTTATGAGGATAGGACCTCCATGATGGAATTAGTGCCCTTACAAGAGAAGACACCAAAGCTTCCTGTCTCTTGCTCTCTCGCTCTCCCTCTCTCCCCACTCCTGCATTCTCTCTCTCTCTTTCTCTCTCTCTCTCTCTCTCTCTCTCTGTGTGTGTGTGTGTGTGTGTGTGATTTGAGGACACAGTTAGAAGGGAGCCAGGAAGTGGGCTCTCACCAGAAGCCGACCGTGTAGACACCTTGATCTCAGACTTCCAATCTCCAAAACTGAGAGACATGAATCTGTTTATACCACTCAGTCTGTGGTAGTTTGTTGTGGAAACTGAGCTGAGTAACATCCCACTCCTAGGTCATGACAAGAGTAAAAATCATTATAATTGCTAAAATATACTGAGTGCTTAAGACACAACATATCATTTCACCCAATCATCACAACATCCTTATAAATTAAGTACTATCATCATCCCCACTTCACAAATGGTGGAATATCTTTCCAAAGTCACCCATCTAGTAATGGCAGGTGTGGGGAGTAGGCTAGACCCTGAAAGTGCTACACTTGTCCAATGCAAACTGACATAAGAACCATCTAAAATCTTTACTAGACCCTGCATTAAGGTGCAAGTTCTAAGTAAGTGCCAATAACTGGGTGCGAGTGGTCTCTGTGGAGATCATTATAGTTAATCCATAAACTATTCCTATCAGTGGAAGCCACAAATAACGTTCTATGATTCCCAGAAGATTTCTCCCAGATAATAAAGTATATAACTAAAAGAGGTTAATGGTGGAATACGGTGTACTTAAATCTTTCCTCTAGTTGAATAACTGAAGTTTGTCAGTGCCCTCCAGGCAAAATCAATGAGGAACACATCTATATTTAAACACCTTAGACTCTTGCCCAATGCAATAAAGGAGACCACACACCCTGAGGAACCATGGACATCTCAGTAAGAGGATGTCAAAAAGAACTTATAACAGATATCGGGATTGCATTAGGTGACTTTGCGGAAATTTCAGGAGGTCAAGTTTTGCTCTGGATTGGATCCTTTCAGGAAGCAGGAGTAATTCTATAATTCTAGAATCATATTTTAGGTAGAAGGCAAGAAGTACAAAGTCAGGCTGGAGCTGGGTGTGATAAAGAAGCAGCAGTCACTCAAAGCAGGCAGGATAGGGAAATATTCAGGATTTGGGGTTTTGCCCAGTGACCGTGTTTTGTAGACAAAATTACAGAGTGGTTTTGTTTTATGTCTCACTTCTTCATGGTCACAAAATGACCTTGTCCGATGGTGCTCTGGAAGGTTCTTGTTCCAGAGGACAGCACTAAGTCCTTGCTGTAAGACTCAGACCAGCTCCTAGAGACACCGATGCCCCGCTGACAGGGCCAGGCCCACTCCCAGTTGGCTGGGGCTGCTTTTCTCTTTCTCAACCTAAACCTTTCCTTTCGTTCTCATAAAATATGGCCCTGGGAAAATGAAGTTTGCAATATATCAATTAGGTAATTGGCATCGAGTTGCCTTTCAGATGGAGTGTCTAAGAAACTAATTAGCATGTAATTGTAAGGGAATAGTGTTGTCTTTTAACAAAAATGTGATAGATCACTCTCTGAATCAACAAGCTACATATTATGTAGCAGTGGGTGCCCTTTCAAAAATAACAAAACCCCTTTTAGCATTCTTCTTTGGCACACAGATTACAAAATCATTTCTCATGTTATCAAAATGCATCTAAATGTTTTCTTAGTGTCCACTGAGTCTTTCCAAGGAAAAAAAGGAAAGAGGTCACAGAGGCTAAGGAAACATTTGGATTTCAGTAGAAGGGATTTCCCAGTGGCAAGTATAAAGGAAAGAGTGTGGGTTTTGGAGTTAGATTATTTTTTGTCCAAAGCAGTGGCTGGACCACATGGCATGTGTGACCTTGAGCTTGTCATTTAAACTTTCTGTAAAATGGACATAACAACTATACCTAGCATCACAGGTTAAAGATAATTGAGATAGAAAATAAAACACTCTGTAATATCCAAAAGCATTCTAAATACCGGTCACGTGGTTACCACATATATAAAATACAGTGCTATTGACTTTAAACACATCACTGATTTCTTCAAAATAAGGATAATGATGTGAAAAAATAAACTGATCATATCAGGGTATCCCTTTAAATTAGGCACAGAATTTTTTTGATTTCTAAAAAATTCTCTGAAATTCAAAGCCAGTTTATATAAGATGTTTACCTCAGAAAAGTTAAAAAAGATTCTCTGAGAGTCATATTATCTCCTATCTAACTGGCTCAAAGCCATGAATGTAAAATAAATGGCCCACAGTATCATATTGATTTATTATTTCATCTTGTAAAAAATATTCCAGTCCTCGGGGCTCTGAGGGCATATAATTTTCAAAGACGAATAAATAGTGAGACTAACTTGAAATTAAAGGCACAGAAAATGGCTATGTTCTGTGAAAGCGGGTTAAATAGGAAGTTCAATCCTTATGCATGTATAAACAGAGAATTGGAAGTAGGAGTCTCTGCCTGGCTCTTTAGGTGCAAAACCTTAAGGAAGAAAAGAAACAACTTAGTGAATAAATGATAGACTTGAAAGAACATGTGATGAGCCAGGGTCTGAATGAAATTCATTGGGTTGTCTGGAGGAGGCAGAAATAGAACACATGGAGACCGGTGGAGCTCAGGACAAGAGGTCCCACCATGAAGACACTGTGCATATTGAAGCCAAGTCAGGACACAGCGATGGCCCAGCCTCCACCAGGCAGTCCAGGCCATTGCTAACGCCCAGAAGCACCATGGGTGCAGAGTCAAAGCCCATATACCAGCCAGTCTCCTGCTGCCTACACCACAGAGCTACACCAGCTATCCTCCCCATTGGAGTTCAGCAAGGACTATCCTTTGACAGCAGCCAGCATTGACCAATGGCCATTGACCAACCAGTAGAAGTGACACCCATGAGAGTTCCCAAGGCTCTGCTTGGTCTCTATCAACCTGACTTTTGTGTAAAGTCCCCTTGTCCCGAGAAATTCACAAACTCCAGGTCTGTATGGGGATGTGAAGCATGACATCTGTTGAAGTGGTCAGGGTGCAAGAGAAACCCCACATTAGCTGCAACTGAGCAAACCCAATCCAAGATGCCCCTCTCCAGGTAAAAATGTATGTCGAATTAATGAGATAAAAAAACAGAATTCCCATCCTCCTCCAAATATCCTTGAGGATCCCAAACTTCCAAGATAGTTGTTAGACCAAAGAGATTACCACACCGTCCTAGTCATTTCTGATCCTTACTGAGTCCCTTGATAAAGAAGTCAAGTTTCATTTGGGAAAAGTAGAGCAAATAAAGTAGACTTTCAATCAGCATTTTTCAATAATTAATTTTTTTTCATGTTTTTATTTATTTTTGAGACAGAGAGAGGCAGAGCATGAGCAGGGGAGGGGCAGAGAGAGAAGGAGACACAGAATCCAAAGCAGGCTTGAGGCTCTGAGCTGTCAGCACAGAGCCTGACGCGGAGCTCGAGCTCACGGACCAGACTGTGAGATCATGACCTGAGCTGAAGTCGGACGCTCAACCGGCTGAGCCACCCGGGCGCCCCTAACCGATAATTAATTTTTGTGAACAGTTACACATTTAATGGACTGCCCTGTGCGCACTCTACCCTTCCTCACTGCGCATCATCAGCAGAGTTTAGAGGCTTGACCCTGCTCCAGGGTGAGCACTAAGCAGACTCTACCAACAACGGAAATGTCTTCACCCATGCGAGCATCAAGAAGCCCTCCAAAGCCAACAGCTCATGGCATTTCCGAGGAAACAGCCATCGGTTCAGGAAGAGGCGTGTGACTCAGATCACGTCAAAGAGATACCAGGGGAAACTTTCCAGAGAGAGAGAGTCACCGGTAGAAATGTTTTCTCTCTCTTCTGCCACAATTGTTGAGAAAGCAGATAGCTTCAGGATTGAGGATTGTACCTTGAGGATTGTCAGAGATCCAGCTTTAGCCTGAAGCCTCCACTGGAAACAGCAGACAAAATGAAAAAAATCTGGATCCTTTATTGCACCCTATGCCACTGGATCAACCTACCCAGATGCCAGCCCTGCTTCTGTTAAGTGACCGTATATAGTTCCTCAACAATTTAAGCCAGTTAAGTTTCTGCGACTTGTGACCAAAAGCAACCTAATTGATACATGTGGCTATGATGCCAGTTTAAGGAAATTCTATATTTGTGGCTTTAGAGGCCAAGCCATTTCCTATACATAGAGCCAATTTTCACCTGAAAATGCATCCTCTTCTGGCATTTTCCCAAACAATGGCTTGTCCCTCAGATTAAAAACCAAAAAGAATTAGAAGGCCTCAGGAGAGGATCAGAGTTAAAACACCCTTTCTTGGCCCTGTTGCAAAGGGACCAAGTGAAGAAAGGTATTTTCTGGAAACAGAAGTGAAATGTAATTGGGAAGCTGGGACATGAGGGAATCTGGCTGAGATGTTCTTTTAGGAGCAATGGTCAGGTTAGCTATAGCTATAGCTATAATATTGTATATACTGGCTGTAATTTTCTGCCTATAACTTCTGCATTTTATGCCTTTGCTTACCTATAGTACTTTAAAATGTCCACTTTGAAAGCTCTAGTCCATCTCTGCTGTTCTAAGAGAAAATTGAAGACCTTTTAAGGGATTGAGTGTGTATCCATAATGGTATAGGAATTCAAGCGGGAAGACTCTAAGAAAAAGAGAAAAATTAGAGCACTGGATGCTGACTACTCCCCTTTGGAGATTCTCCTCCAGGGCTTTACCCAAGAGGCCCTAGGTTTTATTTTGCTGATGAACATCACATCCCTTTGTGGCACTCTGCTGACCTTGGGGGGTATGTTGGATTATAAGTGGACCAGACTCAGCATCTAGATGGCCTGAGCAGTCATCTTGGTGACAGGTGCATAGTCCCTGTGTAGTGTTTCTCCCCTCAAGAATGCCCAGGTTACCAGAGTTGCTGTCTAGGGTGCTCATAAAATCCTCGGGCATGAAGCACACCCAGTCTGCAGGGTGAACTCGCTTCCTTTCACGAGGCACACGCAGCTTGAAAAAGGAGGTTCTCTGAATCAGTACCAGAACACCACTTTATAGACATTAAGACCCTGCCCATCCATTTTAGAGGATCTTGCACATTCTAATTTCAACAGAAAATCAATATATGGAAAGTAATTCGTGTATCAGCACAATCAACAGTACACAAAGCAGAGACTAGTAAAGTAAGCTTTTTTTTTCTTTTTTTTTTCTTTTTTTTTACTATTTGGAGTAAAAAATGTTGTGGCAATTTTTTTTTTCTCCCAGTTGCTCAGCAAAAGAAAATACAGTTTTCAGATGCCCACCTTTACTGGCTGGCTATAGATCTATTTGACTTTAATTGCCTCTTTTTTGTAGCAATTTTAATCTGCTATATGAATGCACCAGGCTTAGTTACTAAAAAAGCTGCAGAACCATTTCATGGGGAAAACAACAAAGTCCCTGAAAGAAAACAAACCTAACAAACAAAATGCCATAGAAATTCTTAGCAATGTAATTAATGTTTTTTTTTAATTTGATTGGATTTTTCTGCATGTCTCCAAGCAATTGCACACATTATCAGTTGCTTCTTGTGTAATTTTAATTCAGAGCGACAAAACTATTTTTCAATTCTAAATAGACTTTTAGAATTAGCTCACTGTTTCACTTTTACAACTTATTTCAATCCCAAATACATGTTTTATTTGAGCTTTTTAAAAAAATTATGCCATGGTATGAAATAGTCAATCTTTGCCCTCAAGTTTTGGTCCATGGTTATATTTTTCTTGTTTTAAAGTTAGAAAGCACTCAAGAGAGACACAGCAGCACTCTCCTTTAGAATGTCTCAGCTATGTACTGTATTTGAACATGATTGATATTATGTAATGTTTTTGAGTTCTTTTGAAAACAGAAAGTCCAAAACATCAAAGAAAATCTCTTAGATATGTACCACTCCTTTGGTTAAAAATGGAAAGCTAATCTTTGGAGCAGGAATTTGTAGTGACGCCAGATCTCTGCTTTTGGTTATTATTATTTTTGTTATTGTTCAGTAACCGATTCATAGGCAGTAAAATATAGGACACCCCGAGACCCATTTTCAGCACAGCAAGCGTTATGGGATTTTGCCAGGCAACTTGCAATAACCTTACTGTGCAATGAGAGATGTGTTTCCACCCACCATGCTGAAATTGATGCCAGTAGGACTGTACTCAGAATACAGTAAAACTGAAACCAATAGGCTACACCATCTCTGGTTGGGCAGGTAAAGCACAAAGACAGTTGAAGATTTGGTAGGGATCAGTTAATTTGGACAAGGGATACTGTCCTACTGAAATCATTTAAGTCCTAATTAAGGTCTAGGAACAACTCTTCTCAATGATCAAATTAATTATATAATTGTCAGATATTGCTTGCAAGTGTAGACAGGTCTGTTTGCATAAGGCACAAATAAATGTGATTCAGATACCCAGAAGTTCTGATTTACCAAGGTTGCCAAGATGGTCTGTGAAGAGTGGATGAGGCAGTTCACTTCCCTGATCTTTCTAAGGCCATTAGATGACAACTAAATACAGCTAACAGAGTCATTGGTTACATCTCATTCCTTGAGGAAGGTACAGACTTTTGAGGTTACACATTCACACATCCTCTTATTCTTCCCACAAACGTGTAGTGGGACCATATGAACAAGGCACTGTTGTAGAGGCAGACACAAGCCTGCTGTCCCGTGGCTGTCCACAAGAGGAGGAGTGACACAAACCAGGCAGCTGTCCATTCTATTTCTACTGTAATCACGGCACGACCTTCAGAGCCAGACAGACCTGGAGCACAATCTGGGCTCAAATCTCAAATACTTACCCCTTGTGTGCCTTTGGGCAAGTCACTTAATTTCTCTGAGAGTTGATTCTCTTATATGTAAAAAGGCTATAGTAATACCTTCCTCACAGAGAATTTTAGGATTCAGATAATCTTGGAAAATACCAAGGAAAGTGCTCAAGTGACAGTTCTCATTCAAATGATGACAATGACAACGATGATGATGATGATGATGATGGTGATGACAAGTCTTAAATGGGTAAGGAAGATAATTACTAGAACTTTAAACAGCTATAGTTGACTATATGTATAACTTAAAGGATATCAGAAACACTCTAGCACTAACCTCCAATGGAAATATACCCCATCTTGAAGTCTATTCTTTAGGAATTAATGCCTTTGAATCAGGACCTTGTGCCCTGTTAAAATGCAAAAGCAAGGAAGCAGGAACACACATAGATATTTTCAGTGATTAACATCTTAGGACGAATTATTTCATTATGTCCTAAATGGAGGACCCACTTGACAAGGCTTTCATTTGTGGGGAAGAGGAGGAGTAGGTCCAGAGTATAGGGTATTGTCATCATGCATATATGGGCCTGCACTGTTAAGAGTATGAAGACCCAGAACATGTGGTCAAAAAAGAGAAAGGGAGAAGGAGAAATGACAGTAAGTGGAAAGACGGGAAATTTGTAAATAATGGCTAACATATGACAAAGACTATTCTGAAGACCTTCTATTCTGAAGAGTCTCACAATAATCTTTAAGGTATATACTATTCATAATCCCAGTTTACAGCTGAGAAATTTGAAGCAAATCAATGTTAAGTAACTTCCCCAAGATATACAGGTAATGTGAGAGGCAAAGCCAAGATCCATGCTCCAACAGCCTGTCTCCAGAGCCTTCTAATAACTGTCCCCAAAAGGCTCTTTCAGCTCTTTGGTCACATGACTGGTTTGAACTTTGTGACTTTTAGCCAGTGTATTAGGGTTCTCCCGAGCAGAACCAAGAGGGCATATATACGTATTATACATAAGTATATATAAGTATTATAAGGGATTGGCTCATATGATTATGGAGGCTGAGAAGTCCCATGATCTGTCATCTTCAAGCTGGAGGTCCAGGACAGCCAGTGCAAACCTGAAGGTCTCAGAACCTAGGGAGCCAATGGTGTAAATTCTCAGTCCAAATCCAAAGGCCCAAGAACCCGGAGCATCGATGTCTGAGAACAGGAGAAGATGATATCCCAGCCTAAGCAGAGAGAAAATCTACCCTTCCTGTCTGCCTTTTTGTTCTACTCAGGGACTCAATAGATGGGGCCCACCCCCATAGCCAAGGGTTATCTTATCTTCTTCACTCAGTCCACCAACACAAACGCTAATCTATTACAGAAACACCCTCACAGACACATCTAGAAATAATGTTTTGCCACCTATCTGGGCATCCCTGAGCCTGGTTAAGTTGACACAGAAACTTAACCATTTCAGCCAAGATTCTCAACATCCTTGGTATGTTGAAGTCCACCCTCGGAAGCAATGAGAAGGCCCATTTTGATATCAGGAAATTTCTGAGCGTACAACACAAGGGTGGAAAATAGCAATAAGACCAAAGGATTCTTGTGTCCTAATACTTTGATGGACAATGTCTGAAGAGAGTACAATATGTGCTGACCTACAGGTAAGGCATTTTGAAATCTCTTTATAAAGAAGGGACAATAGCTTACCTTTGAGCACAGCTGTTAAAGTGTAGTAAAAAGAGAAAGGGAGTGTTTTTTTAGACAAGGCAAGACATTGATACTTAACAAAACAGGGCTCCTATATCCATCTCTGTGGTAATAGATGGAGCAGGAACACTACAACTTTTACTTTCTGGCAGTAAGTGCAGCTGTGATTGTATTTGACATTGGAAGCCCAAAGCTCTGCAGAAATTTCTGTGATGCAGGAGTTTGGGAACATGGGCAGGGGGTGGTGGGACAAGGAGCATGTGAAATTTCTTAGCTAAAAACAGGGACAGCTGAGGAACATCTTGTGGGGTGGGGTTTGAATCTTTTGCTCCCAATCTATGATAGTTCTCAGGGGGTTGGCTTGAATTAAAACTAAAATGAATTCCTCACCCTGGAGACCAGCATGTCCTTTATAGTTTCCGGCTTTAGCTTGGGACAACTTCTAAGTCTTATTACTAATGTTCCTCTTTGCCATCTCAGCTCAGCTGGCAGAAATAGGATGTTAGCTCCCCTACTGAGGAGGATTACGAAAGAAAGTCAAGGATCAAAACGTGGGAGAGGCCTTTTTCCTCCCCATAGACTAATGTTATCTTTTAATTTTCATCAGTGTTATAACTGTGGAGGAGGGTATAAAATCAAGAAAAAGAATGGAGGAAGCTGGCACTTCTAAAATGACTTCCAGACCTATTAAGAAATCAAAGCCAAAATATTCCCCCGGGTATGATAACAGTTTTAAAGGAAGACATTTCAAGAAATGTTTTTCTTCATATTCACAAAACCTAAGCTTCCCCTCCCCATAGTATTCTATGTTTTTGCAACTTGTAAAGACTTCAAAGAAAAAGAGTAAAAATATAAGCATATATTGTTTTTAGATTGCATTTTAGATTATATATAAGATTCTATGTTTAGATTTTTTATAAATATATAGTATATAACATTACATATACAATATATGTAATCTAAAACACAACCTTTTTTTAATGCTTATTTACTTATTTATTTTGAGAGAGAGAGAGAGAGAGAGCAGGGGTACAGGGGCAGAGGGAGAGAAGGAGAGAATTCCAAGCAGGCTCCACACTTACCATGGAGCCCAACACGGAGCTCGGTCTCACGACTGTGAGATCATGACCCGAGCTGAAGTCGAGAGCCAGACGCTTAACCAACTGAGCCACCCAGGCGCCCCTAAAACACAATCTTTAATCATTCATTATCCCTCCAGTCTTATTCAGTAGGGACAGAATAAAAGTTGAAGTTATCAAGCATATTAAAATAGATGAAGAACACTTCTTCAGGACTATTCTTTATGGAAATATTTTTTATTGTCACAAAAAATGTTTCTAACCACTAGAACACAAAAAAATGTGCAGATATATAAAAGCTATAAAAGTTTCTGAGAACTTGTAGTTAAGAGGAAATCTACCTCTAGAAAAACACACACCTCTTTTTAAGTATATAGCTCTGTGTGAATCACTTTGAAATAGGAAGAACACAATGATACAGTAAAAATCAAACCTGATTTTAATCAACTTTTTCATGCATAATAAGGTTATTAGGATATGCAGTTTTGAGCTCTTGGTAGATTTATATGTGCTCGCCTGAAGTTTTTACACTAGAAAACCCAGTCATCAAATATCTCAACTTTGTTGGGAGAGTTTGCTAGTCAAAGCTCACTGCAGCTCTCACAGGAATGGGGAAATGCTCTCTCTACCAGCATCCCCTAGCAGGAATGGAGGATTTCCATCCTCACCAAGGATCCATTTGTGCCCTCTGCAGCAGGCAGTGGGAGGTACCTAAATCTATTCCATATTCTAAGGCCTATGTGAGACTAGAAATCATGCAAGCCAAGTGGTCAGGAAAACTCCTTGTGTTGTACGTTTCGTCTTATTGTCCCCAGATAGACACATACTGGTCAGACCATGTGTACTGATTTTTCATGCAAGAAATATGGTCACCATATGTTCAGATTTCTATGTTTTACCAAGTCTGTTTCCTCCCCCCCCCACTTTCTTTAGCAGTTTATGGTTTCTTTTCACTGACAAATTGCCAATTCTTAATTTATAAAACAGACTAAGTGTAAAGTAACCATAGTGAGGAAACCAAAACAAAGAAAAAATAAAGCAAAATGAAATAAGAGATCAAAATATTTCCCATCACAGAGGTATGATCTGTTCAACCTTGGAGCCTCAAGGGGAGCAAAAACTACTCAGAGGTGGCCCAACTATGATGCTCTATGTTTTATATCTGTTTGGCTGGGGTGGAGGAAGGGGGTGGGGAGACTTGTTCAATTTGCAAACAAGCCAGCTTCCTCAAACAAGTGCAAAGGAACTGAGAGGTTATTGAGCATTTTGAGAGAACACATTTTCTTACTCTGACTTTGTTGACATAAAAACAAAATATTTCAGATTAGGACACCCCAGGAAACTCCCCAATCTGCCGTAGTAGTTAAAAGTGTCTTAGTAGGGTCTCATGAAAGTAGTAAGTACCTTTCATCTGAGGTTCTCTCCTCTCCTTCAACTCCTGAGATACTTGGAGCTCTCTCCCAGACTGTCTTGTTAAGTCTGACATCAGTTAGAATCCCCGATCCCAAGGCCAAGTCGCTGCCCTGATTGAGGATTACAGATTCTCTGTTCAAGATTAAATACCTGCCTATTCTCACATGCTAAAACTTCAGTTATTCGTCTAAATCCCACCCCTCTCCAAATTGAGGACAGACTTGATCAGAGAATAAAAGGAGTTAAAATGCTTCCCATATCATAAGGAATGTTCTCCTTTCCTCTAGCTTACCAGTGGTATTTAACCTACCCAAGAATGTTTGCTTGAAAGGAGATGGCCAGAATGAGGATATGGAATAGAATTTGCAGAAGTGACCTTTGCTGTGTGTGCCTAACATGGTGTAGGAGAGACAGATGTTGTCACTTCCTGCTGTGGAAGCTTGTAATTTATCAGCTCTCAGGTTGCAGGGATGAGGAGAGACCACCCTCTCTGCTTCCAAGCTACTTTTTATCCTCACGCTGTCTCCAGGCTCACAAGTTACTTTGATGTCTTGATTATCCTCCCCAGCAGCTTTGTGCTTGGGATAGTGTCCCAAATAAGGGCCATAAGCACTGGAAAGGAATGTTCCCCTCTCCCAGGTTTAATTTCTACTACCAGTCCCCATGGCTGGCTGATGGTGTTTTGATTGGTGTTAGTTCATCTCTGAGAGTCTCTTCATCTCTGGAAGCACTAGTAATGACAAAGTCCCTGAGCTGCAGAAATAACAATCGGTTCTCACTTCAATATCTTCACCAAGGCTGGGATACGTGAAGAAAAGAAACCCATTGGTGAAGAGTCAGTGGTCAATAACACATTTTCGCCTCACAGAACACTTTTCTTCCAAGGTCAATGAACTGTGTTCAATCAACTTTAGATAATCTCTTCTCTCCTTGCTTCACCCTTCCTTCCTTTGATCCTCAAGGCTATTCACCATTCCCCTAAACTGCTAAGAACATTCATGTCTCTATCTTTTCCTCAAACTGTTCTGTCTAGAATTCCTTATGACAAACTATGTCTGAAAAGGAAGCCAAAGAGAGCTTTTGAAGATAACTCCAATGGTGCCCAGTCCAGACAGACAGAAGGAAAGTGGTAGCATTAAGTGAATTAAGATGCAGACACAGTGAGGGACAGATCTGGGAGGTAAGGGGATAGAGGAGATAATAAACTTGAGGACCTGTTTAAGGTATCTAAGGACCATCTTTAAGGTATCTCTGAAACATTTCAGAAGAGAGATCTATGTAGCAAGTAATTCAGGCGGAGGTTGGGGATGGTGATAGATACATGAGAATCGTTAAAGCAATGATAGATTAAGAGATTTTTAAAGGAATGATAGTAGAGAGAGAAAATAAATAAGATGAATGGAGACAGCACCTTGGTAAATGCATGAAAATAAGCACAAAAAATGTAAACAGTGTAATAAAATCCCCCCAAAATGAAGCAGACAGGTAGAAGAACCAGAAGACTCCTTGGTCACAGAAGCCAAGGAAGGAGCAACAGTGTCAAGTAATAACAAGATGCTAAACAACAAAAAAACTGAAAAAAAATCATTAGATATGGTAATTAAAAGATCAAGCAAACCTTTAGTGGGAGGCACCCAGTTAACTTTGGCATGGGACTGCCTAGGTTTGCACCCTAGCTGAAACTCTGTGACCTTGGGCAGATTATTTATTGTTGCCTCTGCGTCCACATTTATAAAATGGGGATAATGATAGCGCCTACTTTGGAGAGTTGGCATGAAGATCATGAAGACATGATCATGAGTTAACATGTTTCAAGTGCTGAAACCACTGCCTGACACAAGCTCTACATGGATGTTTGCTACTTATTCATTATTATAAGATTTCAAGGAGTCAGAAAGCAACACATAGATGGTCTAGCATATTAATCTTTGAAGAAGCGTGGCAATAAATTGAAAGGCAGAAATAGGGCACTATCTTCAGTAGGAAAAAGAGTACAGGCACTTTACCTTTTGACTTTTCCCCACAACAATATCAAAAGTAAAAGAAAAGAATATCAAAAAAAAAAAAATTAAAAAAAAAAAAAAAGGGGCCCCTGGGTGGCACAGTCAGTTAAGCGTCCGACTTCAGCCAGGTCACGATCTCACGGTCCGTGAGTTCGAGCCCCGCGTCAGGCTCTGGGCTGATGGCTCAGAGCCTGGAGCCTGTTTCTGATTCTGTGTCTCCCTCTCTCTCTGCCCCTCCCCCATTCATGCTCTGTCTCTCTCTGTCCCAAAAATAAAATAAAACGTTGAAAAAAAAATTAAAAAAAAAAAAGAATATCAAACTCATGGATAGTTACAACATAAATACTAGTAACAGAGAAACTGAAGTTCTTGTCAAATACTAGAAAATAGCACCAAAGTCCAATGGGCATTCCTAATCTGACTTTTTTAAAACGTGGTGGTCAACACCTACTGGTTTCATTTGCCAAAGGTATATTTTTATTTTCACCAACTCTGTGATTATTTACCTTGGCAAATCAAGTATCTATCAAGTTTAATCCTTAGTCTCATTGTCTCTAGTATGGTTTCAAGAAGCACATGTTGCATTAAAATAGATTTATAAATAAAGCAATTCACTCTTTCCAAAGAAACATTAAGGAATAACTAATCTAAACAGCACATGTTATTACTTTAAGTAAGAACAAATGGAACGCTTGTGTGACTTGGTTGGTTAAGCGATGGACTCTGGATATCAGCTCAGGTCATAATCCCTCAGTCATGGGATCAAGCCCCCCGTTGGGCTCCACACTGAGTGTGGAGTCTGCTTAGGCTTCTTGCTCTCCCTCTCTCTCTCTGTCCTTCTCCTGCTCTCACTCTCAGTCTCTCTCAAAAACAAATAAATGAACTTAAAAAAATAAAGAACAGATTTTATGCTTCCCCAAATAATTTTATCTTAGCTCTGGGCATCAATCATCTCATAAGGAGTAAACAAAATAATTCTTCTCTTTAATTATGTAAATCCTTAATTACATCTGTGAGTGAAAAGTAGGAAATAAAGTAAGGATTTGTTATGAGGAATATAAGGTACATTTTTCAAATTAAAAAATGACTATAGTTTTTTAGTTTTCCCAGGATTCGGTGTCCTTTTGCTAAAACAGTATTCCGTTGTATTCTTATTCCTTACCCTTACAAAGCTTCCATTCACATCAAAAGTATGTTCAAGACCCTGACCTTGATCATGAAAGTTCTCTTTGTCTTCATGATTACATCTGGTAGAACTTAGCTGGCCACCTGCTATCACTTATTTTATTTAGTATCATACAATAGTTTGACCTGTTCCACAGAGCCTTTCAAGTAAAGTTTCGTTGGGATATTTTTGTTATGCTTCTTTGTCTTTTTTTTTTCTTTTTGAAGTAAGAGAAACTAAGATCACAGGAAAAGATATTTAATTTTTAACCCAATTAATGAGTCACATTTGGAAAGCAAAACAACCAGGGTTTTCACAAGCAAGTTATCAACCGACCATATAGAGACCAGCAGAGCCTGGCAGATGTGCATGATTTGTCAACGTACCTACGCCATGGGCCACCAATGACTCTAACAAAGAATCTTAGTCCTACAGCAGGTTCCTTTTTGAAAGGACATTTTTCAGTTCCTGAGAATTTGCAAGGACACAAGCTTGACTTGGGAAGCAAAACTCATGAACAGGGATTGATTAAATATAAGCAGAGTGTCAAGCAGTGGGAAACTGTAAGGGCAGTCAGAGTTGGGGAAGAAAGGACATCAACAGTAAGGAACAGAAGTGAACATCCACCTAACTGGAAAGGTAGTAAAGATGAGGAAGCTTTCTGGGTAGCAAAACTGCAGGCAGGAAAAATCCCAGCAGCCACTTCTGCCCAAGAAGGGCAAACACTGGCACCTGGAAGGGTCCCCAGTAACAGCTCAAACGTACACCTTCCTTTAGATGCGCCATGTTCAGTCACACACTTCTTTTTCAATTATTTTTTTAAGTGAGTAGGGGAGGGGCAGAGAGAGAGAGAGGAGAGAGAATCCCAAGCAGTCTCCACACTGTCAGCGCAGAGCCAGATGCAGACCCATGACACCACGAGATCATGACCTGAGCTGAAACCGAGAGATGGAGACTTAACCAACTGAGCCCCCCCAGGCGCCCCACATACACTTCTCTTTTTATCCAGAACAACAGAGGTTAGTTATAACTTGACATTTTACATCTCTTATAACTCTCCTAAATTTGTAAATTATAACAGAAATGTCTCATATGGCAACCTAAGCACTAGACTGAAAAACAGAAAAATGGAAACTTAAAAATGTGTGCCCCCCTCCTCCAGAAAGAAATTCCTGGGTTTTTTTTTTATGGTTTATTATGTATGGTTACAGACAATTTTCCAAAAATGTTTGTGCTTCAGGTTTTCTTTCCCCCAGAATTGTGCTGCTGCACATGACACCGAGCCCTGTGTGACCCCAGGGAAAAGCTGACCACGGTCTCCCCGGTGAAGAGTAAGCAAGACAGCTGCTGCCTGCAGACGCTGGTCTGGGGAACAGACCTGATCCTGGCTGTGGGTACTGGCCACAGATCTGAAGGGACATCCACCCTCCTGGAAACTGTTATGGCTTACTGCAGGGTGTTTAATTCTATTGATAAATTGACTTTAAAATGACATAGCTGATTAAGCCATTTCAAAAAAATAGCATGGGTTTAGACTGAGCACTGTACTAAAAAAAACCTGGTACTCTGCCTCACTGCCAAATTTGCCAATTGACTTGTTTCGTTGGGGGGGAGGGGTCGTCAGCCCAATGGCCACTCACCAGTTTTCTGGATCATTGATATGGCTGTACAGTTTCCCTCATGCTCCTCAAGCCTGTGACCGCTAACTCCACAACTAGACATGCAAGGACCTTGAAGGACACTTCATAAACCATATTCTATCCCCCATCAGGTACCAGGGTTGATCCAAGCTGCTACTTTTTGGTTACTGCTTATTCCAATTTTCTATTCAGTCTTTCATTCTCTGACCCAACTGACGAGTCAGCAGAAATTGCACAACTAAATCCTGTAACACTTGAATGTATGTTGCCGAATTCAGCGAAGAATATTGAACAAGTGCTTAATGTGTTTCCTATAGTTAGCTGCCACACAATAGTAGTCATTTTTAAAAGGTGAGAGGGAGAAGGGGGCTGTTGATTGAAATTCTGTTCCTTGATGCAGAACAGACAGTAATAACTTACCAGAAAAATATCTGATCCTTGCACAGGTAGCTCAGGTTCCTTTAAATAAATAGGCATGTCAACCGTGTTACCTTTTTATCTCAACAGTGGTACCAGGAAATAACCTTTCTAATCAAGGAACACCAGAAATTTGAAGTATGCCAATAAAATCTAGATTTCTGACTAAACTTATTAATATGCCTCATTTCCAGACTACAGCAAATGACAATATATTTTACATTACTGAAAATACTGTATGTTTCATTAAGAAAATATTGTATGTTTACATTATTCATCAGTAAATGTGGGGGTCAAAATGCGTCATAGTCAATATGTAATATATACATATATATTACATATATATATTATATAATATATGTAATTATGGCATCATTGTATAAGAAAAATAACAGAAAACAAGGAATTATTTCATATAATTCTAATCTTGGCTCTTCCTCGATATGATGTTAGCCTAATACTTAATCTTTTCAAGTCCACTTTCAAATTCTGAAAAAGAGAAGATTAGCATAGATGCTTGCTTAGACTTCCCATAGATGTAAAATATCATTGAGTTTAGACTCAAAACGCATAAATATCTAAAATATGTAAATAAAAAGCAAAGCACAAAAAATACGGTCAATAAGGGGTGCCTGGGTGGCTCAGTCAGTTGAGCGGCCGACTTCGGCTCAGGTCATGATCTCGCGGTCCATGAGTTCAAGCCCCGCGTCGGGCTCTGTGCTGACAGCTCAGAGCCTGGAGCCTGTTTTGGATTCTGTGTCTCCCTCTCAGTCTGCACTCCCCCCCCTTCTCAAAACTAAATAAACATAAAAAAATTAAAAAATAAATATAGTCAATAATATTGTAACAGTGATGTAATGAACAGGGGGTAGCTATACTGGTGGTGAACACAGCACAATCTAGACACTTGTCACATCACTAGTGCCATACACCTGAAGCTAAGGTACTGTTGTGTGTCAACTGTACCCAAATAAAAACAATAATTAAAAAAAAACGTAAATATCTAGACAAGGTAACTTATGCTGAGTGTTGAATCACTGCAGACATGAAGTGTAAAGTGGGATGGGGGTAGAAGTCGATCACAGCAGCCTGGCCAGGGAAGACGCCCAGAAGGAACTAAGCGCAAAGCAGACTAGGTTTGAAGGGTTGAAGCTGGACAGGCTGACTGGAGACCTGAACCCGCCCACTGAGCTGGAGTGGCACAGAGCTACATTCAGGTGCTGGAACCGGCCTCGTTGCACGGAGGGGACCAATGACACCACCTGAGGGAGAGAAGAATACAGAAGCTGAGACCAAGCAGTTATTAAGGCTGTTTCCTTCCCATCATGTTGACTGCTTAAATCACTCGTGCATAATTTTTAACTGAAAATAAATAAAAAGTCAAATTCTATCTCACAACAGAGCATATATCCTTCCCTTTCTATTGAAATAGTTACACTGGGTTCTTCCTCTTATGTAAAAGACAAAAATAATTCATTCAGGGAAGATAGTGATTTTGAAATTAGATAAAGGATCTAAGGAAATAAGCATGAATGTATTCCTTTCCTAAACCCAAATAATCCCCCAAGAAATTGAGAATATGAATATCAATTGCTTCTCAGCCTTTTGGCTGAGATCAAGTGGAGAATATGAATATCAGGTTCAATTCACTGATAGGAGATTTCATCCAAGATTTCTGGGTCTCTAGACACATAAGGTCAGTCCATGTGTCCAAGCTCCTCCCCAAAAGTTGGGATTGAAGATTTCCACGCTACTTGCTCAACCCTAGCTAGCTTTAATATGACATTTGTAGGAGCCTTAGCCCCGCCCTTACTCTGCCTGCCCTGTGGATGTTGTCCACTTTGTCCCAAGTGAACCCTTAAAGATCTGCTTGCCCCCAAGCTTCATGTTTATGTCTGAGCCCTATCGTGTGTGCACCATTCACATGTTAGAGCTTCTTCTCTTATTCCTAGTTGCTTCTTGGGCTCCCCTACTGACGCTTAAATTTTACTCTGAACTGCAGTCTGCTTGGCTTGGGTTATACTTACCTATTTTGTGTCAATCCCCTATTTCAGAAGCAATAATATAAAAGACCAGAATATTTCAATTAAAACGGTCTCCATTGCTTCCAGTGAGAGCCTCTGTCAATGTTTATTCTGGCGCTTCCAGGAAGCAACCCTTAGCAGGGCTCACCCATGGTTTCAGGTGCCCATTAATAGCACAGAAAGTTCTTGAATTGTCCCTTAGCTCCAAGCAGATTCTACGATATATTTGCACTGTTAGTTGTAGTCTGTCCCCAAAATTTGATTGTATCAACAGGTCATTTAAGGTAGGGGAAACTAAATGTCATTTAAGAATGGTTCTGGATCCTAGTACACTCTTATAGGAACCCTAGAGAGGAATTTATAGCACTATGTGCCTTACTGGGTTTTTTTCTTTTTTACTATTGTATAAAAATTACCATAAACTTAGTGACTGAAAATAACATCCATTTATCTCACAGTTCTGTAGGTCAGAAGTTCTGTAGCTTAGCTCTTTCATGGAACTGAAATCAAGATATTGACTGAGCTGACTCTTATCAGAACACTCACAGGAAGAACTCACTTTCAAAACCATTCTGGTTGTCAGCAGAACTCTCCATTCCCTGCAGCTCTCAGTCTGAGGTCCCTCTCCTTGCTGGCTCCTAACCAAAATCCACCCTCAGATTCTAGAAGGAACCCACCTTCCTTGATTCGTGGCCCTCTCCATCTTCAAGCTAGCAATGGTACATCAAATCCCACTCATGCTTCCAATCTGACTTCTTCTTGCCACCAAGCAAAGAAAGTTCTCTAATTTTAAAGGTTCATGTGATTATATTTAAGCCCACCTAATCTTCCTTTGCTAAGGTCAATTATGTTTATGTTATGGGTTCAGTTGTGTCCCTCCCCAAAAAGATATGATCAAGTCCTATCCCACAGTATGCCATAGTGTGACCTAATTTGGAAATAGTGTCTTTAAAGAGGTAATCAAGTTAAAAACAGATAGGGTATACCCTAATCCAATATAACTGATGTTCTTATAAAAAGGGAAAATTCAGACATACAGACTGGCACAGAAAGAAGAGGATGTGAAGACACTTCGGGAGAATGTCATGTAAAGACAGAAACAGAGATGGGACTGAGGCACCTGCAAACCAAGAACACCAAGGATTGCCCTCCACCACCAGCAGCCAGGAAGGGACAAAGAAGGATTCTACCCAGAGTCTCAGAGGGAACATGGCCCTGCCCACACCTTGATTCAGACATCTATGATGAGGGAGCATAAGGCAAGCTGAGGGCAAAGCACAGCTACTATATCCTGCCCAGCCACATGGGATATGTGATATTCTTCAGGCACACCTGGCTGCCCAAGAACAAAGGAAAGGACAGAAAACAAGTGGTTGAACTGATAAAGACCACAAGATTTGAGTCTCCATCAGTTTACACATATGTTAGTAAATTACAAGAAAAAAAAGCAATCTTATCAATAGCCTAATCTCCAGAAACCTATAGCCCCCAACATCACCCTCCCCTCCATAGTGATGTGGGAAACAAAGACCAGAAGGAAATATAGATCCAGAAACTCCCTACCCTCCTAATGTTAATGTCTTACTAGAGGGGAAAACAACCTTATCTTGACAATAGCTAGGGCTCCAATAATCTGTGAGTCTTCTTTAGCATATGGAAATCCCTTTAAGAAACTTCCTCATGACTTTACCTCCATCAGCTCCATAGCATATAACCAGTCACTCTTCACAACCCCAGTGCAGCTCTTTCTGCCCATGAATCCTGTCCCCGTGCTTTAATAAAATTACCTTTTTGCACCAAAGATGTCTTCAAGAATTCTTTCTTGGCCGTCAACTCCGAACCCCCACCACCACTCCAAAACTCTAACAATCTAGATTCCAGAACTGTGACTTTCTGTTGTATTAAGCCATCTAATTTGTGGTGATTTGTTACAGCAGTCTCAACAAACTGATACACCGTGTAACATAACACAATCAAAGAAGTGATAACTCATCACGTTCCCAGGTTCCAGGGATTAGGGTGTGTGTGATGTTGAAGACCTTTCCAAGAAGCTCCCTACCATACTTACTCTATAGTTCTTTTAAAGAATGTGGAAATCTTGTGTTCTGAGTTACCCTAGCATCCCCTTCTCAGAACACATTCCTTTTTGCTCCCAAGGCAGAATGCAGACCCACTGATTTTCTTCAACTCTTTATCGAACTGTAACTGATACACAAAAACTATACATTTTTAATGTATCAATTTGATGAGTTTGGGCATATGCAAATACTTGTGAAATCATCATTACAATCAAAGTAATAGATCTATCCATCACCTCCAAAAGTTGCCTGTGTCCCTTTGTTTTCTTTTGTGTGTGTGCACGGTAAAAACATTTAACATGAGATTTACCTTCTTAACAAAAGTTTAAGGGCACAATACAGCATTGTTTTTTTTTTTTTACTTTTAAAAGTTTTGTTGTATTTTTTTTTCAATATATGAAGTTTATTGTCAAATTGGTTTCCATACAGCATTGTTAACTGTAGAGAGTATGCTACACAGCAGATCTCTGGAACATCCTCATCTCGCACAACTGAAATCTTATGCCTGTTAAATTCTTCCTTGGTTCAGAGTAGTTTTTTTTAACTTCCTTAAAAGAACTTCCTTTTAGTATACTGAACTGGGGCTATTACTCTCTCCTCACAAAGCCCTGAGACACCTAGGCCCCTAAATTCTTTTTCAGGGGTTCCATCACCAGAAGTTGGAAAGACAGTTATGTAATTCAAATACCAGGAGCACTTTAGGTAGTTCCAAAGTGCTCAAAGTAGCTTTGTGAATGGTGACTCTGGATTACACAAGAGGGACACATGCACAGCCAGTGCATTAGGGAACTTCTCTGTAGTCTACCCTTTGCATAGCTGCTGCATTTGCTAAACGCAACGTATTCATCAAAGCAAGTTGCTCGTGTTGACCTCACTTGTTTAGAATGAAAACTCTGAGGTCTGAGCATTTTTTCTTTCCAAATTCTGAGCCCTCCCAAAGAAGGGGGAGTGATTTCCCTGCAGCCACTTAAGCCCCTGGAGTGAACTGCACAGACTTTTTCTGAGAAAGCTAGGACTTCTGAAGCACCTCTTGATCTCCAGATGCTCTGTCCGGTCATTTCCTGTCTAAACACAGATTGTGCTTCTTTTGCCTCTTTTTACAATTTTCCTATCACTTAACAACACTGCCCTCTCTGCCTTCTACATGAGAGTCTCTGCCAAACGTTTTCCCCATACATAGGCAATGCATCATACTTTCTGAGAGCCACAATATCCATTAATAAGCAGAAATTATTGTGGGCTTGGGGCCCAGAGATGAGCCTTGACCCAAATGCCTTTCTCAACAGGCAAGAGGGAGAGAGCTGGCAGCCTCTGTCGGGTAGGAGGCTGGAGAAGCCAGCCAAACACAGCCATTCTGAACCAGCATGTGAGCACAGGACCTGAGCAGGTCTTTCCGGGGACTCAGACTGCAAAACATACTGCAGGCAGGAGGAGAAACTGAAGGGGTCACCCAGGGAAGAGAGGATAAGCCTCAGTCGTGACACAGAAGAAGGCATGACTGAGTAGAAGCCACAGGAAAAGAAAAGTAAATAAAGGTAGTGTGAGAATGGAAAGGAGGGAAAAGCAGAGACAGAGAAACAGAGATGGCAGAGTGGTAAGGTAGCCAGAAGAGGAAGCGACAGGTTCCACCTCTGAGGGCAGAGTCCAGAGGTCTTTAACCTCTGGAGCAACCCCTGCAGCAGTCATGATGGGCAGTGCAGCTGTGCCGGGGGCGTGCAGAGGGAGCTTCCTTAAAATCATTCCCCACCACCTAAGGTTATGGAACATTTGACTTCATTTTTTTAAATGGTATTTTCTTCCATGGTTCATACCCTCAAATGGACTCTGGCTCCATTATATAGGTTAAACTCAAGTTATTACACTTCAGATAAAGAATATTTACATACCACCACAAATTGTCCTCTTAATGGAAACACTACTGATTTTCTAAGGCAGACTTCAATTTTATATGTAAAAGCCAAGTTCCTATGAGCAGGTTCAAAGTGTTTAACCGAAAATTTACAGTACATGAAAGGGAAGGGTATCCTCCTAATGATCTCCAACTATTTAGGGAATGTATGTGGCCCAAAGTTATGGCAATCACTTCTTTTAAACACTTTTCATAATATATGTATAAGACTCTAGTAGAAAACTGCACCCCAAGAAATATCACAAAGTGAAAACCTACATAACCATTACCAAAGTCAAGAAACGGAACATATTTCTCATGTTCTCCCTCAGTAACTGCTTCCTTCTTCCTCCTGAAAGGTAACTGCTACCTGTAATTCTTCTTCTGGTCCACACTTACCTTGGTTCCAATCTGTCCCCTTGGTCTTATGTAGCTGTCAAAGTGCTGCTGTGTTTCTTAGCAGATATCCCTGGGGAAAAAATGACCCAAATACTGGACTTACCCTTCTGGACTTCCTTTTCCATCCATATCTTCGCTCTATAATTCTTTACCACCTTGTTAACTCACTAATGCTTTCAAGCAGGTATTTTTGGTTTATTTTTCCACCTTTCATAGCTATCTTCTATGTTATAGTTGGACTGAATTACTTTATCAGCCATACCAGAAGTGGAAATCCCAGGCAGATGAAACCTGCAGTCACTCTTTTAACCTCTTTCCGCTCAGCTACAAAGAGCATGAGAGTATTTTCATGGCTCGGCATGCAGACATAGAGTAGTGAACTTGACCCCAGTATTTTATCTTCTTTTATATTAGCCTACAGTCTTCTTCTAGACATAGTACATAACACTTTGACAGCATCTGAACTTTCAATTTACCTTCTAAACACTAACTTATTTTTAACCACTTAACTGAAGGATTCTAGTGCTTATCCATTCAACACTTGTCTAACCAAAATGCTGGTTTGCATTCACTTATAAATTCATTCAAATATTTATTGATGGTTTCTATGTGCCAAACATTGTTCTAGGAACTAGAATGAGATGGGCAAGAGTTTTGCCTAGGAAACCAAACAAATACTTGAATGAGTCAGAAAATTGACAGAGAGTGGAAGAAAAATGATTATGTATTAAGAAACATTATGTGAAGAATTGATATAGACTGAGGTGAGAGAGTGAACAATAATCACTTTACCATGCAAATCCTGAAAGGCTTTTCTGAGGAGATGCTACTAAAGCTCAGATCTGAATGATAAGAAGGAACCACAGTGTGAGGTCAGAGAGAAAAGCACTCTAGGTAGAGCATAGAGTTTGTGCAAAACCTCTGAAGCCAGACCAAGCCTGATTCATTCAAAGAATAGAACACAGGCCAGCATGGCTGAGTGTAATGAACGAAAGGTAAGGTGATATAAGTGAGACAAGAGTCACAAACTGGACCCAGATTATGGTAGGTTTTGCCAACCAGTATAAGCAGTTGATATTTTATTCTCATTGTCATAAGTTTTGGGGAAGATTTAAGTGAGTTTGGGAAGGGAGAAGAAAGGTGGAGCTGACATGATCTAGGTTACATTTTTAAAATGATTTCACCTGGGTATCTCAGTCGGTTAAGCATCTGACTCTTGATTTCATGTCCTGTCATGATCTCAGGGTTGTGAGATTGAGTCCTGTGTCAGGCTCTGTGCTGACAGCATGGAGCCTCCTTGGGATTTTCTCTCTCCCTCTCTGCTCCTCCACCACTCACTCGCTATCTCTCTCTCTCTTTCAAAATAAATAAGTAAACTTTAAAAAATATAAATATAATGATATCTCTGGCTGCCATGTTGTGATTATATTGTGTAGGAGTATATTAATTAGGGTTAAATAAAAAATGTTTAAAAAATTACTTAGTGTCTTTTAAACAAAGGCTATTTAGTATAGGAATTTGTGACACAGCTAATAGAAGACCTAGGAGTTCAAACAAGGTATGGTGAAGCAACTAGAGATTCACCATGGCCTCTACTACTTCCAGGACAAAAGGAACCAAGAGAGGTAGCATGACCAGGGTCTAGATGCTGGAGTCATTCTACCCACATTATCGTGGCAGGGGCCTCCTGGTAGAGGTAGGTCTACAGAAGATGGGACTATCTGGAGCAGCCAGAGCCACAGAAAAGATGTGGTATATGAGCCATCACAGCAAGCAATCTCCCACTAATTCCTTCTACTAGGCAAGTCTACTCAGAAGCCAGAGGGCAAGGGAGGCTGGAAAGTTCAGTTCTCTGGGGCACAGAGCTGAAGAAGAGATCAGAGAACAAAACTACAGTGCGCCAGCCCAGGGGACAAAAGTAGAAACAAGGAAACCAAGAGGAGGCTGCTGCAGCAGGCCAAATGAAAATTAGAGTAGACTGGACCAGGAGAGTAGAAGTGGAAATGAACATAAATGAATGGAGTCAATCTATTTGAAATATGGTCAACAAAACTCATTTGGAGAGTGGATGTAGCAAGTGAGATAAAGTGTAAACTTAGGGGTAACTCAGAGTTTTTACTTGAGCAACTGAAGGGATAATACCATCTACAAAGATGAAAAAGACTTTAAAAAATCAGTGGACTTCAGATGTGCTAGAGTTAAAAATTCTGTTCTGGCCATGTTAAATTCAAAGTTTCAGATCTCTATGTGGAGATTTCTAGTAGGCATTGGATATATGAATCTAGAATTATGGGCAAATATCAGGACTCAAGATATAGACTTGGGAGTCATTGGTATATACGTTGTTTAAAAAAAAAATGGGATGTGGGCGCCTGGGTGGCGCAGTCGGTTAAGCGTCCGACTTCAGCCAGGTCACGATCTCGCGGTCCGTGAGTTCGAGCCCCGCGTCAGGCTCTGGGCTGATGGCTCAGAGCCTGGAGCCTGTTTCCAATTCTGTGTCTCCCTCTCTCTCTGCCCCTCCCCCGTTCATGCTCTGTCTCTCTCTGTCCCAAAAATGAATAAACGTTGAAAAAAATTTTTTTTTAAAAATAAATAAAATTAAAAAAATGGGATGCATGAAATTACCAAAGGAAAATACATAGACAGAGAGAAGAGGCCCAAGAGTCTTCCAGTACTGGATGCTGTTGACAAGTCAACAAGAATAAAAACAGAGACATGACCATTGTATTGGCAACACAAAGATCATTTATGATTTTGACAGTACCCACCCAGTTTAGCTGAGAGCATAGAAGCCAAATTAGAACTGGTTGATGAGAGAATATAAATATCAAGGGGGGGGGGGACTATTTTGAAGAAATTTTCTTCCAATGAGGAGCAGAGAAATAGAGCTATAGCCACAGAGGAGTGAGTTTTTTCATCTTTTTTAAAGATAGGATACTTAAGACAGGGAAGAAATTTGATTAGATATTGATGGAAATTATCCAGTAGGGGGATACAGAAGATATAAGAGACAGAGGAGGAAAATTGATAGAGCCAAGACCTTAAAAAGTTAAGAAAAATATGATGCAAAGCAAACAAATTGAGGGGTTTGGCCCTTGACAGGGACACTCCATCCACAGTAACGGAGGACAAATCAGAGTTGGCCTCAGAAGTGAGTAGGCTGGTAGTTGGGGATCTTGGAGAGATTCTGTTTGATTACATCTGTTTCAATAGTGAAACATGAGACAAGGTCATCAGCAAAGTGTGAGGGAGTAGAGTATGTAAGAGTTTAAGGAGAGTTTGAGAGAGGGTTTGAAATTGTTTTGGAAAATGAAAAATAAGATATGCAAGGGATGTACATTGTCCTCTATGACAGCATCATTGGAGTAGATGACTAGCAGAGTTTAACTAGGCAAGTGCAACAGAGAAATGAAGGACTTGAGGGAAGTTATGGGTTTATGATGGTGAACTATGGAAACAAAGTTGAGTCATTGGGAAATGAGTGGCTAGCTCTCCCCTATGTGGATGTATAACATACCTAGCTAATCACCTACATGACGGCACGCAATGCAATTTTCTTTCATTATGACAGAGTGTGTATATGGCAGAACATCTGCTCAAAGCCAAGAATTACCAACCTGACCAAATCAAGGAATAGAATCCAAGGGTTTTCAATGAAAAACTATGAGTGTCTTCTACTTTGGGAGTTCATTCTTAATTCCTTACAAAATCAGTAGTTGTATCATTCAATTATCTCTTCACATGATATAACTAGAGGGGGAGGGTATTAGTATCTTTATTTACTGACTGTGTGTGTATCTACTACTGTGTGTGTGAGTGTGTGTGTGTGTGTGTGTGTGTGTGTGTGTGTGTTTAATTTTGGTATTGAGATCCCTATGTGAACTCTGTAAACTCTACTAAGCTTGGTCAAATAAATCAGATTCTGACTTAAACAAAGATCCCCTTATTGTACAGACTGGCTAATTTCACCAAAATATGAAGCAGCCATACATTAGGAACATTTTTAGAAACCAGAAAACAGATCATAAGAAGCTCGGGGAGAAAAATCATTTTAAAACCATTTTATAGACTGTTACAAACAGACAAGATCCCCAAGTTAGGACTTAGGACTAAATTAATTGGATTATATATCATTATGTAGACGTAACCATAGTAATGGGAGTCTTCTTTTTTCTTTCAGCAATTTAAGCAACTGAAAAATTTTCAGAAGCTGCATAAATATGGGCAATATTCAACCTTTCAGGGCCTCATCTTCCTGTACTGTGAAATTAAGGGTTACTCTCATATAATCTCCATTTTTTTTAATTTTATGATTCTGTAACTATGACCAAGGATCAGAGGCTAAATGTTTTTAATAAAAGAATCCACAGCTGGGAGTAAAAGTAAGCCCCAAAGTGATCAAACCAGTATGGTAACGGCACAAAAATAGACCCACACATCAATGAAACAGCATAGAAAACCCAGAAATGAACCCACAACTATATGGTCGATTAATCTTCGACAAAGCAGGAAAGAATATCCAGTGGAGAAGAAGTCTCTTCAACAAATGATGTGGAGAAAACTGGACATCAACATGCAAAAGAATGAAACTGAACCACTTTCTTACACCAAACACAAAAATAAATTTCAAATGGATTAAAGACCTAAATGTGAGACCTGTAACCATAAAAACACTAGAGGGGAACACAGGCAGTAACCTCTTTGATATCAGCCAAATGTGTTTCTTTCCAAGCAGGACAGAGAAAACGAACAGAGAATGGATTAAGATGAAAGTGTCAAATGGAGAATAACCACCACAGATATCAAGATCATTAACAGATCTTAAGATGTGGTTGGTCTGTTGTGAAGACTGCTTACTGTGACCTTAACTCCAAGTGACTTGAATTCACATTTTAAAATATCATGCCATGAAACTGGATCACTTTTTTTTTCATCATACAGAAAAATAAACTCAAAATGGATGAAAGACCTAAATGTGAAACGTGAAACCATAAAAATCCATGAAGAGAGCACAGGCAGTAATTTCTCTGACATCAGCCAAAGCAACTTCTTTCTACTGATATGTCTCCTGAGGCAAGGGAAACAAAAGCCAAAATAAACTATTGGGACTTCATCAGAATAAAAGGCTTCTGCACAGTGAAGGAAAAAATCAACAAAACTAAAAAGGCAACCTACAAAATGGGGGAAGATATTTGCAAATTTATAAAGGGTTAGTATCCAAAATCTATAAAGAACTTATAAAACTCAGAGAGAGACTGGAAGATAGTGGCATAGGAGGAGGCTCGGCTCACCGCGTCCTGCTTATCATCACTTAGATTCCACCCACATCTGCCTAAATAACCCAGAAAACCGTGGAAGACTAGCTGAACGGACTCTCTGGAGCCAAGCATAGATAAGAGGCCCAGGGAAGAGGATAGAAAGGGCAGAGAGGTGGTGCATGCTACACAGACTGGCAGGAGGGAGCCGGGGTGGTGGAGGGGCAGCCTGCCAGGCAAGGCAGAGCCTCTGAAGTCTGGCTTGCAAAAGCAGAGGGGCTGGACTCCGTGAGTTCTGACAACCAGCGGGACTTAACATCTGGAATGTTAAAAGTCAACAGCTCTGCTCTCAGAGAGCGGCAAGGGCGAGAGGACGCCGGGAGGGAGAGTTGTTGAGCCCCGGAAGACAGAGCTGAGCTTGGCAGGAAGACAAAGGCGCTAGCAAGCGCCATCTCCCTCTCCTATCCCCCCAGCCGAAATTCCAAAGGAAACCAGTTCCCATCACCGAACTTGCTTGCACCTCGCAAACACCCAAGGCTGTGCTTCTGTGGATCCATCCCTCCGACGGGCCTGCCTCCCTCCTGTTGCTGCAGGGCCCCTCCCGCAGGGGACCACCTACAGCAAAGCGAGCTAAGCCTGCCCCTCCTGCCCCTGTGTACCTTACAGATTCACCCCAGCTAATACGCCCTTGGTCAGATCCCATCAAAGCACCACCACAAGCCTGGCATGTGCAAGTAGCCCAGACAGGGGCCACACCACTCCACAGTGACTCCTGACTGTGGGAAAGGGGAAGATAAGGTACACACCAGCCCATCAGTGGGCTGGGGACAGACATCAGGTCAGACTGCAGCCCCGCCCACCAACACAAGTTACTCCAGACAGCACAGGGGAAGTGCCCTGCAGTTCCGTGCCACTCCAGGGACTATCCAAAATAATGAAACGGAAGAATTCTACTCAAAAGAAACTCCAGGAAGTAGCGACTGCTAGTGAATTGATCAAAAATGATTTAGGCAATATAACAGAACAAGAATTTAGAATGAGTCATAAAATTAATCGCTGGGCTTGAAAAAAGTATAGAGGACAGCAGAGAATCTATTGCTACAGAGATCAAGGGATTAAGAAATAGTCAAGAGGAGCTAAAAAAATGCTATAAATGAGGTGCAAAATAAAATGGAGGCAACCACAGCATGGATTGAAGAGGCAGAAGAGAGAATAGGTGAACTAGAAGATAAAATTATGGAAAAGAGGAAGCTGAGAAAAAGAGAGATAAAAAAGTCCAGGAGTATGAGGGGAGAATTAGAGAACTAAGTGACACAATTAAATGTAATAATATATGCATAATTGGCATTCCAGAGGAGGAAGAGAGAGGGAAAGGTGCTGAAGGTGTACTTGAAGAAATAGCTGAGAACTTCCCTGATCTGGGGAAGGAAAAAGGCATTGAAATCCAAGAGGCACAGAGAACTCCCTTCAGACGTAACTTGAATCGATCTTCTGCACGACATATCATAGTGAAACTGGCAAAATACAAGGATAAAGAGAAAATTCTGAAAGCAGCTAGTGATAAACAAGCTCTAACCTACAAAGGGAGACCCATAAGACTAGTGGCAGACCTATCTACTGAAACTTGGCAGGCCAGAAAGGAATGGCAGGAAATCTTCGATATGATGAACAGAAAAAATATGCAGCTGAGAACCCTTTATCCAGCAAGTCTGTCACTCAGAACAGAAGGAGAGATAAAGGTTTTCCCAAACAAACAAAAACTGAAGGAATTCATCACCACTAAACCAGCCCTACAAGACATCCTAAGGGGGTCTCTGTGAGTGAAATGTTGCAAGGACCACAAAGTACCAGAGATATCACTACAAGCATGAAACCTGGAGACACCACAAAGACTCTAAACCCATATCTTTCAATAATAACACTGAATGTAAATGGACTAAATGCTCCAACCAAAAGACATAGGGTATCACAATGGATAAAAAACCAAGACCCATCTATTTGCTGTCTACAAGAGACTCATTTTAGACCTGAGGACACCTTCAGATTGAAAGTGAGGAGATGGAGAAGTATCTATCATGCTACTGCAAGTCAAAAGAAAGCTGGAATAGTCATACTATCAGACAAACTAGACTTTAAAGGTTGTAACAAGAGATAAAGAAGGGCATAATATAATAACTACAGGGTCTATCCAACAGGAGGAGCTAACAATTATAAATGTCTATGCACCAAATTCAGGGCACCCAAATATATAAAGCAATCACAAACATAAGCAACCTTATTGATAAGAATGTGGTAATTGCAGGGGACTTTAATACCCCACTTAAACAATGGATAGATCATCTAGACACAGGATCAATAAAGAAACAAGGGCCCTGAATGATACATTGGATCAGATGGACTTGACAGATATATTTAGAACTCTGCATCCCAAAGCAACAGAATATACTTTCTTCTCGAGTACACATGGAACATTCTCCAAGATAGATCACATACTGGGTCACAAAACAACCCTTCATAAGTATAAAAGAACTGAGACATACCATGTACACTTTCAGACCACAATGCTATGAAACTTGAAATCAACCACAGGAAAAAGTCTGGAAAACCTCCAAAAGCATGGAGGTTAAAGAACACCCTACTAAAGAATGAATGGGTCAACCAGGCAATTAGAGAAGAAATTTAAAAATATATGGAAACAAATGAAGATGAAAATACAACAATCCAAATGCTTTGGGATGCAGCGAAGGCAGTCCTGAGAGGAAAATACATTGCAATCCAGGCCTATCTCAAGAAAAAAGAAAAATCCCAAATACAAAATCTATCAGTACACCTAAAGGAAATAGCAGAACAGCAAAGACACCCCAAACCCAGCAGAAGAAGAGAAATAATAAAGATCAGAGCAGAAAGAAACAATATAGAATCTAAAAAAAACTGTAGAGCAGATCAATGAAACCAAGAGTTGGTTTTTTTTTAAAATAAACAAAATTGATAAACCTCTAGCCAAGCTTCTCAAAAAAGAAAAGGGAGATTACCCAAATAGATAAAATCATGAATTAAAATGGAATTATTACAAACAATCCCTCAGAAATACAAGCAATAATCAGGGAATACTATGAAAAATTATATGCCAACTGGACAACCTGGAAGAAATGGACAAATTCCTAAGCACCCACACACTTCCAAAACCCAAACAGGAAGAAATAAAAAACTTGAAGAGACCCATAACCAGCAAAGAAATTGAATCAGTTATCAAAAATCTCCTAACAAATAAGAGTCCAGGACCAGATGGCTTCCCTGGGGAATTCTACCAGACATTTAAAGCAAAGGTAATACCTATTCTTCTCAAGCTGTTCCAAAAAATAGAAAGGGAAGGAAAACTTGCAGACTCATTCTATGAAGCCAGCATTACTTTGATTCCCAAGCCAGACAGAGACCCAGCAAAAAAAGAGAACTACAGGCCAATATCCTTGATGAATATGGATGGAAAAATTCTCAACAGGATATTAGCAAATCGAATTCAGCAGCATATAAAAAGAATTATTCACCATGATCAAATGGGATTAATTCCTGGGCTGCAGAGCTGGTTCAACATTCACAAATCAATCAATGTGATACCTCACATTAATAAAAGAAAAGAAAAGAACCATATGATCCTGTCAATCGATGCAGAAAAAGCATTTGACAAAATTCAGCATCCTTTCTTAATAAAAACCCTCGAGAAAGTTGGGATAGAAGGAACATACTTAAACATCATAAAGGCCATTTATGAAAAGCCTACAGCTAATATCATCCTTAATGGCAAAAAACTGAGAGCTTTCCCCCTGAGATCAGGAACAAGACAGGGAGGTCCACTTTCACCGCTGTTGTTTAACATAGTGTTGGAAGTTCTAGCATCAGCAATCAGACAACAAAAGGAAATCAAAGGCATCAAAATTGGCAAAGATGAAGTCAAGCTTTCACTTTTTGCAGATGACATGATATTATACATGGAAAACCCGATAGACTCCACCAGAAATGTGCTAGAACTGATACATGAATTCAGCAAAGTCGCAGGATACAAAATCAATGTACAGAAATCAGTTGCATTCTTATACACTAATAATGAAGCAACAGAAAGATAAATAAATAAACTGATCCCATTCACAATTGCACTAAGAATCATAAAATACCTAGGAATAAACCTAACCAAAGATGTAAAAGATCTGTATGCTGAAAACTATAGAAAGCTTATGAAGGAAATTGAAGAAGATATAAAGAAATGGAAAAACATTCCGTGCTCATGGATTGGAAGAATAAATATTGTTAAAATGTCAATACTACCCAAAGCTATCTACACATTCAATGCAATCCCAATCAAAATTACACCAGCATTCTTTTCGAAGCTAGAACAAGCAATCCTAAAATTTGTATGGAACCACAAAAGACCCCGAATAGCCAAAGTAATATTGAGGGAGAGACCAAAGCGGGAGGCATCACAATCTCAGACTTTAGCCTCTACCACAAAGCTATAATCATCAAGACAGCATGGTATTGGCACAAAAACATACACATAGACCAATGGAATAGAATAGAGATTCCAGAATTGGACCCACAAAAGTATGGCCAACTAATCTTTGACAAAGCAGGAAAGAATATCCAATGGAAAAAAGACAGTCTCTTTAACAAATGGCGCTGGGAGAGCTGGACAGCAACATGCAGAAGAATGAAATTAGACCACTTTCTTACACCATTCAAAAAATAAACTCAAAATGGATAAAGGACCTGAGTGTGAGACAGGGAACCATCAAAACCCTGGAGGAGAAAGCAGGCAAAAACCTCTCTGACCTCAGCCACAGTGATTTGTTACTTGACACATCACCACAGGCAAGGGAGTTAAAAGCAAAAATGAACTATTGAGACCTCATGAAGATAAAAATATTCTGCACTGCAAAGGAAACAATCAACAAAACTAAAAGGCAACCAATGGAATGGGAAAAGATATTTGCAAATGAATATCGGACAAAGGGCTAGTATCCAAAATCCATAAAGAACTCACCAAACTCCACACCCCAAAAACAAATAATCCGGTGAAGAAATGGGCAGAAAACATGAATAGACACTTCTCTAAAGAAGACATCCGGATGGCCAACAGGCACATGAAAAGATGCTCAACGTCACTCCTCATCAGGGAAATACACATCAAAACCACACTGAGATATCACCTCATGCCAGTCAGAGTGGCCAAAATGAACAAATCAGGAGACTATAGATGTTGGAGAGGATGTGGAGAAACAGGAACCCTCTTGCACTGTCCGTGGGAATGCAAATTAGTGCAGCCACTCTGGAAAACAGTGTGGAGGTTCCTCAAAAAATTAAAAATAGATCTACCCTATGACCCAGCAATAGCACTGCTAGGAATTTACCCAAGGGATACAGGAGTGCTGATGCATAGGGCACTTGTGCCCCAATGTTTATAGCAGCACTTTCAACAATAGCCAAATTATGGAAAGAGCCTAAATGTCCATCAACTGATGAGTGTATAAAAAAATTGTGGTTTATATACACAGCGGAATACTACGTGGCAATGAGAAAGAATGAAATATGGCCTTTTGTAGCAATGCAGATGTAACTGGAGAGTGTTATGCTAAGTGAAATAAGTCATACAGAGAAAGACATATACCATATGTTTTCACTCTTATGTGGATCCTGAGAAGCTTAACAGAAGACCATGGAGGAGGGAAAGGATAAAAAAAGAGAGAGAGAGAGGGAGAGAGGGGGAGGGAGCCAAACCATAAGAGACTCTTAAAAACTGAGAACAATCTGAGGGTTGACGGGGGGTGGGAGGGTTCGGAGGGTGGGTGATGGGTACTGAGGAGGGCACCTGTTGGGATGAGTACTGTTGGGATGAGTATAGAAACCAATTTGACAATAAATTTCATATTTAAAAAAAAGAACTCATAAAACTCAACACTCAAGAAATAAATAATCCAATTTAAAAATGGGCAGAAACATGAATGACATTTTTCCAAAGAAGACATCCAGATGGCCAATAAACCAATGAGAAGATTGGCCAATGAAAAGATTCCCAGCATCACTGATCATCAGGGAAATACAAATTAAAACTACAATGGGATATCACCTCACACCTGTCAGAACGGCTTAAATTAATAACACAAGAAACAACAGATGTTGGTGAGGATGTAGAGAAAGGGGAATCCTCTTGCACTGTTGGTGGGAATGCATACTGGGGCAGCCTCTGTGGTTTTCCACATGGAAGTTCCTCAAAAAGTTAAAAATAGAACTACCCTATGACTCAGCAATTGCAGTACTAAGTATATACCCAAAGAATACAAAAATACTAATTCAAAAGGATACATGCACCCCATTGTTTGCAGCAGCATTATCTACAATAGCCAAGTATTATGGAAACAGCTCAAGTGTCCATTGCCTAACGAGTGGATAAAGAAGTTTTATATATACACAATGGAATATTAGGCAGCCACACAAAAGAATGAAATCTTGCCATCTGCAATGACATGGGTGGAGCTAGAGAGTATTGCACTATGTGAAGTAAGTCAGGCAGAAAAAGACAAATACTATATGATTTCACTCATATGCGGGATTTAAGAAACAAAACAAAGGAGCAAAGAAGAAAAAAGAAGAGAGAGAGACAAACCGAGAAACAGACTCTTAACTACAGAGTTGCTAGTTACCTGAGGGGAGGTTGGTGGGGAGATGGGTTAAACAGGTAATGGGGATTAAGAAGTACACTTGCAAAAAAAAAAAAAAAACAGGGCTGGACCTGCCATGCCCCTCCTGCTTTAGTGGCCGTCTAGGGGCAACGTCCCCAAGCAGTGGCTCTTGGAGACGTGGGTTTGCTGCTCTGTGCGGGGCAGCTGACTCATCTAGCCCTTTATGGAAAAAAAAAAAAAAAAAAAAGAAGCACACTTGCTGTGATGAGCACTGGGTGATGTATGGAAGTGTTAAATCACTCTATTGTATGCCTGAAACTAATAATACACTGTATGTTAACTAACTGGAATTTACTTTTTTTTTTAAGGAAAGAGTAAGTCCATTTAAAGGCCTTATCCTGTGTATCTATGCCATTATCAAGAGAGACTATGGCCTTATTTGCAGGAGGTGGGCTTAATACAAGTAAAACAGAATGCAAATAACTCTAACAGAATATAATATAGGTGGGGAAAATATATGCAGATGACTAGGAAAGGGGAAGCTTTTTTAATTTGATGGACAAAGCAGCGCTCTCGCTACTTCATCTATAACCAACCTAATACAGTAAGCATAATGGACAAGTTTCATATTCAGAGTTAACATGTTGTTTTTTAATTTTTTTAAGTGTTTATTTATTTATTTTGAGAGACAGAGATAGAGCGCAAGCAGGGAAAGGGAAGAGAGAGAGGGAGACACAGAATCGGAAGCAAGCTCCAGGCTCACAGCTGTCAGCACAGAGCCCAATGCAGGACTCAAACTCACAAACCGCGAGATCATGACCTGAGCCGAAGTCGGTCACTTAACCCACTGAGCCACCCAGGCGCCCCACAGAGTTAACATATTTAAACAGTGCTGTGTTATACGCCATACCTGAGACTCAGTGAAAAAACAAAGGCTTTGTAGTCACAGGGCTGAGATCACCCTCTGGCTCCTCCTCTTACCGTGTGGCCTTGACCAAACTATATAACCTTGCTGATTTTTAGCATCCATGTCCCTCAAAGGGCAATATTCTTTTAAATGTTCTAAGATGTAATGATGTTGGATATTGTAGAGTACATGGGACAGTGTCTGGAACTTAGTAAAATTGAATAGATGATAGCTATTATCAGAAATAATAAACAGTACAGTGAACCCTGTCTGCTGAAGTGCTCCAAATTCTATTAGCATAGAAAATAGAAAAGGAGTCATATAGGAAGGGAGTCAAGGAGTCATATAAACACATTGAAAACAGGTGCCACGCATATCAAAGATGAAATTTCAGCTATTCCTGGTTGTGGCCTCCTACACCCAGGAATCCAAACTCCCAGCAAGCCCATGGAAGCATTTCATTTGAAGCCTTCTAATATAAACGGTGAGAAGAAGCTAGGAAGCTATAATACTTTTTCTCTATCATAGACAATTCTGCTTGGTAAACTGACAGTGCCAGTGATGACTCAATAATTCAGCCCATATAAAACTTGCTCCAAAAGAGTCTAAAATACAACATTAGGATTCCTAGTGAATGGAAAGTTATTGACTCTAAGGGAATGATTTCTTGAGCCACTGGAAGGCTGTTGAAAGATTTCCTTTGGTTTGTACAAAGTGGCTTGATCAAATTGGATTTTGATGCCTAAATTCTTTCTGAAACCAGAAAAATAATTTCTTCTTCTGAAGTTTATGAGATCACATTGCAAAACATTCCATCTTGGAATCAGAAATGTGACAAAATAGTCTTTGTTTTACTCTAGGTAGACAATAAATACAATGCAGTGATTTAATATAATTGCATGAATTTCTTTCTCTTTTACTGATGTGACATAGGCACCATTTTTATCTATCATTGTGGCTGCTACTATATATATACTGATTTTGTACTCTTTAAGATAAACCAGTTGACATCATTTATATGATATACACATGCAAGACAAATTTGACACAAACACCAAATAACTACATACAATTTTCTATTGCAGGAGTCCATTTGGAGACCTAAATTTCTAATGAAGAACGTTAATCAATGTATAATCCTGATACATTGAAATTATAAAGGATCTCAGAGCCATCTAGACCATCTAGACCAATCTCATCATCTAAAAAATAAGGAAACTGAATCCCAGAAAGGACAAATGTTTTATATAGGGTCACAAAAAAAGCAGAACAGGAACAAAAACCCAGACCTCCTGACTCCACAGATGGTGCCCAAAACACTGGGCTGGTGATCAATTTAAAGTAGATAGACCACTCCAAGAAATAATAGATCCACTGAAAAACATCTTTATGTAAAGTATCAGGCAGCTCTGTAAGCAAATAGTAAGAATCTTAATAAAATCAGGGTAAGAGAAATGAAAATTAAGAAACCAGCCTGATGAAGACAGGCAAAAATTATTAAACAGAGTTAACATATTTAATTTCTCCCACTTACTTGGTGTTGGCTTACTGGGGACTTTAACATTGCATGAGAGCTATATACAGATGTCTTATATCTTTTATTCTAGTCTTAAAGGATCTGGAAAGGAACCGCAAATGCCAAGAAGCAGGAGGAACAAAGGTAAATATAAATGGGCAACCATATTAATTTGAGAAATTTCAGGCAAGAGTCCATGCACCAAAATGAATTTGAGGACTAGGTGTTCTACAAACAGAAAGAATTTAGGCATCAAAATCCAATTCGATCAAACCATTCTTTCAAACCAAAGGAGATTGTTTGCAATGAGGTTGTCTGTCATTTCTGAGAGAAAGGTTTTATATTCAGACAAGATCCATAGATGAAATCATGCAAGTATGATGATGTTGTCGAAGGATATAGCTGTAAACTCATCGCATATACCACGGTAAAGATTTGTTTAATTTAAATATTGACAAACAGTTTAAAATGTGAATTGTAGTTTTTAAATTTTTAAATCCAGTGGGACTATGGCTGCAATAAAAGAAATTAAGCCTATGACTATCTGAATTCAGGCACCAGGTACCACCAGGAGAGAAACCCAACCTATAAGTTTCAGTCTTAGAGGTCAGTAACAAATTCCCTGGCCAAACTGATTGTGGGTGAACAACGTATATCCCTAAGAGAATCAATAAAACTTTTTCAGCATTGTAATGATCTGTATACATTTTAATCTCACAGTCACAACCTACAAAACCAAGACCTATACTGATACATGAAATTTTAAAACTCAATATATGCTTTCTCTCAGGAAAGACAACACTAAGATTGTATCTGATACACCAAAATCTTGAAAATCAGCCGTTAGCTATGAATATTAATTCCTATCTTCAGAGATCAACAATTCCTATGTTTTTAAATAATTTCTTACCTAAGAAATAATGTTTTCATTATAGAAAATTAGAAAATACATACATAAAGAAAAAGACAATAAAAATAAATTACAAGTGATACACAATGAATACAAGGCAAGGATGTCTGCTCCCTCTATCTCTATATAATATTATATCTGAGGTCCTAGCCAGTCTTGTGGTAAATCAAGAAAAAGAGAAGACATTCCAATTGGAAAGAAAGAAGTGAAACTTGGCTTACTCACGATGACATAATTTTATACACAGTAAATATTAATGAATCTACAAAATAAGCTATCAGAACTAATAAATATAACACAGTCAAAGGATACAAGGTAAATGTGAAAAAATCAATCATATTTCTATAAACCAACAATGTTTATGTTCCAATAAACAATTGGAAATTTAAAAAATTGTAAATGCCATGGCAATAGTATTAACAAATGAAATACTGGGGATAAACTTAAAACACAAATACAAGATCTCCACACTGAAAACCCCAAACATTGCTGAGAAAATTAATGGAGACCTAAGTAGGCAGAGAAACGTACCATGTCCATGGAATGATTGATTCAAGGTTAAGATATCAATTTTCCCCAAACTGATCTAGAGATTCGATGCAATTTCAATAAAAAGCCCATGAAGCTTTGTTTGTTTGTTTGTTTGTTTGTTTTAATTGACAAACTGACTCTAAAAATCATGTGGAAATGGAAGGGACCGAATATGGCTGAAACAATTTTGAATATGAAGAACAAACTTTGGAGATGTAAACTACCTGATTTTAAGACTTCTTATATAAGGCTACAATTGTCAAGACAGTGTGATAGTAGCATAAAAATAGATGTACCAAAAAATGGAACGAAATAGAGAATCCAAATATAGCTCCACATATATCACTCAATTTGGGGTCTTTAATGTTTTTCTTGGCGTGGATTGGTTTGGTTTTTGTTTTTTGGCTTTACAAAAAAAAAAAAAAAGTTTCAGTAATCTCTCTGCCCAGTGTGGGGCTTAAACTCAAGACTCCAAGATCAAGAGTTGCATGTGTGTGGGTAGAGCCTACTTAAAAAAATAAAAAATAAAAAAGTTTTTTACTTTAAAAAAAAAATCCCCAAGGTAATCTGGGGAGGGGGAAAAATGTGTTTTCAACAAATGTAACTGAACAACTGGATATCAGTGTGGAAAAAAAGATAAACTTTGACCTCTGCTTCATAATGCATACAAAAATCAACTCCAAATGGATCATCAGCCTAAATATATACCTTAAAACTATAAAATTTCTTTTAAAAAAACAGGAAAAAGAAGAACCCTTTGAAGCTTTGAGGGAGGCAAAGATTTCATAAAGAGAACACACAAAAATGAATCATTTTTAAGGAGATGATTAATTGGACTTTAGAAAAATTTAAAACTTTTGCTCCTGAAAAAACACCGCTAAGAAGGTGGAAATTCCTAGTCAAAGACCAAGAAGGATTTTTGCAATACAGATACTTGGCCAAGGACTTATATCCAGAATAATGCAATACAACTCAATTGGAAGACAACCCGTTATTAAAAAGTAATGTGAGCAAAAGATTTGTACACTTCACAAAAAAGACATATGTATGGCCAATAAGTATATGAAAGGGTGTTCAACATCTTTAGTCATCGGGGAAATACTAATTAAATCAAGATATTCCACAAGCCCACTAAAATTGTTAACATTAAAACACCGATAGTATCAACTGTTGACATGAATGCAGAGTAAATGAGAGTCATATATTCATTACTCATGGCCGTGTAAAATGGTGCACTCATACTGAAGAATATTTTGACCCAGAAATTGCACTTAGATATTTACCAATGAAAATGTGTATTTATAAAAAGTCTTGACATAAATTCACAGAAGCTTTATTAATAATAGCCAATAAATGGAACAACCCAAATGTCCATCAAAAAATAAAAGGATTCCAGGAGGCGGGCCAGGGGGTGGCGGGGCCCTGGTGGCGGGGCCCTGGTGGCGGGGGAGGTCGCCCACGGAAGCCCCGGCACCCAGTGGCAGCGGTGACTCCCAAGACGAGCTGGGCCCTTCCAAAAAAAATAAAAATAAGAATAAAAAATAAAAGGATGGACAAAGGGTGGTATATGTATACAACGGGGTGCTGCTCAGCAATAAAAAGAAATGAACTACCGATACATAAAACAACATAACTAAAATCTCAAAATCATTATGCTAAGCCAAAGAAACAGAATCAAACAACATATACTGCAGTACTCTATTTATATAAAATTGTGAGAATGTCTAAAACTTACCCATAGTGACTGGAAAAAAAGATAGTGGCTGCATGGGGTGAGGAGTCAGGTGTTTGTGGAGAGCATGAGGAAAATTTGGGGGGTGATGAAAATGTTCCATATTTGTATTATGGTAGTAGTTTTACACATCTGTCAAAACTGGAAAGCATAATAGAACTTCCACATTGACAAGCAAACAAAAAGGAGAGAAGGAAATTTTGGCAAGCCAACAAAAGTAGGGAAAAGGGGGAGGGAAAAATAAATAGCAAATATCAAGAAGGTATAAAATCAAGTATATCACATGACCTGTCCTAATTTTAAAGGTCATTCTGACCTCTGTTTTAAGAAGAGGCTGAGAAGATAGAAGGAAGTGTTCTTCTAAATATTCCCTCTACAAAGAAGTTTTCCTGGCTCCCTGACCTAAAACAGTCACACACATCCCATTTTTAATGATATACGATTATAATATATAGAAAAACGCAAAAATGAAGAGAAAAATGACTAGAATTAATGTGATATTAGTAAGAGTCCTGGATACAAAAATCAATATATAAAAATCAATTTTGTTTCTATAGAATAGACAAATAATTATAAAATATTTTAAAACAGCACTTAGAATAGCATCAATATATCAAATACCTAGGAATCAATACATTATAAAATATTACTGAGAGAAATTAAATAAGACCTAAATAAAAGGAGGCATATAATCATTCTCATGAATTGGAAAATTCAGTGTTGTAAAGATGTCAACTCTAAAATTTATGGATTCAAAATTTGTCTATGGATGAAAATTTCTATGGCTTTTGATAGAAAGTGGCAATCTAAACTCCATATTAAAATGCAAAAGTAAGCCAAGTAAAGAACAAAATAAGACGATTACTTAACTACATATACAAGTGTAGTAACTTAAACAGCTTGGTATTGCCTCAAGGATAGACAAGTTAGTAAATACACTATGAAAGAGTCCAGAAAGAAACTTACACATATTTGATGATTTGATTTATGATAAAGATAACATTGCAGAAGAGGAAGGGAAAGGAGACTACTTCAATAAATGGCCAATTGGATATTCAATTCAAAAATAAATGAAACTAGATCTCTACTTCATATTATACAGAAAAATCAAGTTTAGGTGGATTGAAGACTTAAATGTGAAATGCCAAATAAAGTTCCTAGATGGAAATGTTGGCATATATCTTTAGGATCTTAAAGTAGTTTCAACTGAATATAAAAGTCCTAATGATAGGGAATGAAACTGACATATTAGATTACAGTGAAATTAAGAACCTCTACTGAAAGATTCAATATGAAAAAGTAAATAGGCAAGTGAGAGGATTGGAGAAGATATTTGCAACACTTATAACCAACAAACAGCCCAAACACGGACTGAAAAGCTACTACAGATCATCTTTAAGGAGACAGCTCTACACACTTGAATAGGATAACCAAAAGGTCCAGAAAGGATAACCAAATGGTCAATAAAGTTATGAAAACTGTCCGACCTCAATAGTAATCAAGGAAACACAATCTAATATCATAAATAAGTATCACTAGAAACCCATGAGAATGACAGAAATTTAAAATCCTGATACTATCATGGTGATAATTCACTAACCTATGTATTTATAGTTGGGGGATCAATATTAGAAAGTCATCTAAGAAAGCTAATAAAATATTCTGAAGATTGCCCAAATACCTAAACAATACTTATAAAAAGTGAGAGCTTTTGTCAAAAATTTAGTTCACCCAATATTAATTTAATGCAATTTCGGTTAGAATCCTAATTTTGATGATCCTGTTGAGGTTTTTTGTGGGGAAGAAGATGGATAAAATTGTTTTAGGATTCAGAAGATAAAAGAAATGTCAATGATGAAAAAGAAGATTGTGAACAAAGAAAAATGGTAAGGGGCATATATACCTTATTAGATATTTATATTTACTATAAAGTCACTATAATCCCTGGCACTGACACAGAAATAGATAAATATATTTGTGGAACAAAATAGAGTCCAGAAATAAATCCACAAAAGTGACATTTTAATTCAGTGGGAAATAATTGGTTTATTAATAAATGATCCTGGCATAATTGGCTGTCTACAAGAAAACAAGCTAGATCTACCTCGTGCCATATGCCGAAATGAATTCCAGATGGATAAAATTTTAATGCAAAAATATTTCTGAAGTTTTTAAAAGTTAAGAAATTTTCAAAAACTGGAGGTAGGAAAAAACTTTCTATGCAAAACATAATTGTTTGAAGCGATAAAAGACATATTTTGACTTCATAATATTAAAACATACATAGATGTCAAATCCACTGTAAACAAAGTCACAATAAAAAATGATAAACTAGGAAAACATTGGCAGTTCATACGACAAAGGACTACTATATCTAACAAGCAAAAAGAATGCCTCTAATTTGAAAAATAAAGAAGAATTGAAAGAAAAATGGACAGAAGCTATAAACAGGCAACTTATAGAAGATGAAACCCAATTGGCCAATAAATGTGACAAGATGCTCAGCTTCACAACTATCTAGAGAAGTAGAAACTAACACACAAAGTGGCATTTTTCACCCATATGGGCAAAAATAAGATGTATGGAATTTGGTGCTGATGAAGATGTGGGGAAAGGAGAATTCTCACATTTTATTGCTGGGACTCAAGCTCCTGGTAAGCTAACGTTAAGAGGTTGAGCAATTGCTATAAACATTCAAAATACACATACCTTTTGACCAAACAATTTCACTTTAGAAAATCCACCCTACAGAGACAAAAGCACCGGTGTGTGGTGATAAATACAAGGCTGATCATTGCAACAATTTTGTTGCAGTAGCAACAAAAAAGGAAAAATAAAAAACCCTGAAAATAAATGAATGTCATCAATACAGAAATAGTGAAATACATTGCGGGATATCCATTCTGCAGATGGGGGTTGGTTGCTAATCAATGGGTATAAAGTTGCAGTAAGATGCATAAATTCTAGAGAAGGGCTGTGCAACATTGTGCCTCTAGATAACATTGTACTGTAATCTAAAAATATGTTAAGAGGGTAGATCTCTTGTTAAGTGTGCTTACTACCATAAAATAAAATTTGTAAATGACGAAAGAAAGGAAAAAAGACTTAGATCAGTATCTATGCACTTATTGGATATCGAAGATGCATTGGTGATTTGCATGTGATTAAGTATAGTATGACAACTTTTTGTTAGAGAACAAATGAGATCCTGTAGATGTGTATACATTTGTTTATGTGAGCACTGAGAAAGTCAGGGAACTTGACATGCAATAGCAGTTTGAAATACCTGGGGACAGAGGGAATGAGAAAAAACTCTCTCTTAATACATCTTTGCAATGTTTCACCAATTTCAATGAACACATATCTCGTAATTACAGATTTTTACTAGATACTTTTTATGGAATGCTTGTTAACTAAAAACGGACATTTGACCCTATTCTAGTGTAAACTCACACATTCTAATTAATATAAATTCTTTGTCTTTACTTGTATATCACTCCTCTCTTGGATTGACTTTTGCCCTCTCTCCCCTAGCTTCCTTCTTAGCACATTTTTCTCACTCATTCTTGAAATAAATCATTTCTGATCATCTCTTCTCATAGACATTTCTTTCCTGTGTGTTTATGGTCTTTAATTCACTTATTCATGGTCCCAAATCCCCACGAATTCAGAGAAATGTAGGAGACAGATAAGGAAATCAAAAAATTAAAATAGGCTGAGATAATCTCTTAAGGTAACATACATTGAACTGCTAGAGAGAAGTACACAGAAGTACATTTGGAAACACCAGAAAGTTACCAACCACCTGGGGGTAAGCCTTTGGAGCAGAATCCTGAAGAAAGAGAACTTGGCTTTGCCAGATGAACGCGGAAGAGGGCCGGCATTCCCGACATCACAAACAGTGGGTGTATGTTGCCATTCATTGATTCCCCCCCCCCCCCCCCCCCCCCCGCCGCCCAGCAACATTCAGTTTTTGGATCAACCACATGAATTATAGAAGACTGCCTACTGGACTACACGTGTGCTAAAAATAAATTTCCTGTTCTGAAAAATGTAGAGAAATAAAGACGTTGCCAGGCTAGTAAGATAGGCCAATAAAAAAGTATCCGTTTGGAATTCAAATTCCGGAGGAGAAATAAGAATCTTGCAAATGCTATCCTCTTCTCCTCTAAGCTTCCGGCATTTATATTTTCACTCCGTCTACAAGACAAATGCAGTCCCCAGCCTCACAGAGCCATGCAGGCATGACGAGTGCAAACATAAAAACAGCACAGGGTGCTGTGGCAGGTGCATACACTTGTCAGCGTTTTGTTTGAGTAATTAATTATAAAATATTTTGTTATATACGTTGATTCACGTGGTTGTGGGGGTAGTTTTTCTTTAAGGTGAAAGGAAGATGTTTGAACTGGGGAGGGGAGTGGACGGAGGCACTGAAACATGACTGCTACTTGCCAAGGGCAGTGCTGAAATAAAAAAGAACCTGGAAGAATCAGGGTGTAGCTCTACTGATTTCTCCTCTTCTTGTCACATGACCGCTACCCAAACGGGAACCGAAGACAGGGGAGAATGTGTCAGAATCGGGCAAACACGCCTCCTCTGCTCTCTGCCTGGATCCTCTTCCAGAACACAGAAGTATATTCGCTCAACAATGTGGAAGAGAATTTCACCATTGCGAGAACTTGCCTTGTGTGTAGCAGAATCGTACACCTGTAGAGAGGATGAGTGGAAGCTATCTTAGAAATATCTATCTCAGCTCTTTTTATAAAGTCAGAGCAGAGCAGTTGTAGATGTTCCAGACCTCACAGTCGTCTTTCCTCTCTCTAATTCCGCCTGCCTCAGACAGGTCCTTTGCATAAGAAGCAAGCAAATATTTCTTGAATTTCTGCAAGTATCAGTTAAGATCTTTTTGCAACTTTCTCCAGTAAGGATGCTTCTTTAAGTGTACAAAGGAAATTTGCCATTAAAAGAAACTGAAATGAATTATTTTGAGTGATAAATCTCCTTTCATCAATATGGGGTTTCAGTTTTTAAAGACTACTGTATTTTTCTGAGAACGAAGCAGGGCATTATATTCTTAAACTGTAACAAGAAACAATTAATGCTCTAGCTCTTGTCACAATAGCTAGAGAAAGTATTGCAATGATCCCATCAACTCCACCATTAGATAGTTACTGAGAAATGTCTTATGTTTCTATTCCACTTGATAATGTGCCCAAGTGTTTTTAAAAATAAAGGACATCTCAAGATTGTCCAGTTAGAATAAGATCAGCACATCTATTCGTCCCTCAGCCCCAGAAGTTCTGTTAATTCTGACTTCCCTTTTGCTTCTCTGCCTCCCTCCTGTAGACTTTTTTTTCCTGGCATTTTAATTTTTTTATTACACATTTTTTATCAGCTGCAGGGCACCACCTGTTTCTAAGCACTTGGCATTCATGTCTAATAAATTGTTCTATAAATACCTTGGAGCCTTTCTTTATAGTCCTTGTCAACCTTTCCCTACTACATTTCAATCTTCAGTGATTTGCAATCATACTTTAAATAAAAGAAAAAATATTCAGTTATGGTCTAGGAGAAGGCACAAAGTTTGTACAGGAGGGTAAGTGAAATCGTGTCTATCTTAGAAAATGGACGCGACATACCACAGCATATTCTCTTCCTCCTTATCGTCATCCAAATGTTGCTTTTCCTTTTAGCGCTTCCACACTCACACCAATGCAGCATTTCAGTTCAACAAATATTTCAGTGCCCAGTGTGTTGGAGGCACTGGAGCATCACAGACAAATGAAACGTGGCCCATGCACTGGGAGCACACAGTCCCACGAGGAAGAGAGAGTGTCCAGTTACTATACTACAAGGTGACTAGTGCTATGTAATAGAGGTATTATCATGCAGTAGAAACTTCTAAGTTCTTAAAATGGATATACGGAGTAAAGTATGTGAATTATGTGTACATGAAAAATTGGAATCCAAGAGGATGACTAACACAGGAAAACGTAGCTTAGAAGACTCCAGTTGTGGCTCTTCGGCCGCTGGAGACTAGCTTATTCTGGAATTAGGTCCTCTCTCCCTGAACATGGCAAAGTGTTTGGATTCTCTTTCAAATTCCAACCTATGCCTGCCCCTCCCACCAGCCAGGCACAGTCCACCTCACCTGGGGGCTCTGTGAGATATTTACACATATACCTAATCTAGTCTCCAACTTCTTTGCCAGCTTCTTTCCCCCTGGCTATTCCCACCACAGAGTGTTTTGTTTTGTCTTGTTTCCATTTCCTACAGATTGTTATTCCTCACCCTCATCTCTAAATAGTCATCTGGTGACTAGAACTAACTTTAGAATAAGGCACTAGAATCGATCACTGTTTTGGGAAGCCCCAAAGAATCTCTTGCTCCCACCACAAACAATAACTGACATTAGCAGAGATAAGACATCAGCCATGAGAGATCACAAACTCAAGGATATGAAACCAGACAAAAGTAAAGATGAAAGAGATAATAAAAAGAGCCAAAGCCTATCAATACAGGGCAGAAACTAGATTTTAAACAGAATAGCAAAATCTGACTGGGAAGATTTTCAGGGGCTTCTCCAAGGTCAACAGGTTGATTCCTTCCTTTTCTCCTGATTTGCAGTTTTTGTTTGGGATTTTTGTTTTGTTTTGTTTTGTTTTGAATGCTTCCAATAGTTTCTTCCCACATCTTGATGGCCCAAGAGGAAAACTATAGTTTTCTCATCATCCAAATGCCACAGTTAGCCACTTCAACCCACACTTAAAGCACCAAGAATTCAGTCTGGAGAACTGAGCGGCAAGAAAAAGGTAAGGGCTCTGGTTCATCTGGATTCAATCAGTCCCAATCTTCCAGTGAGCACTTAAAAAAAGGAGGCTTTTAAGCCTCAAAATACTTTGAAGAAATTCTTGTAGCTTCAAAGGAACCTTCCCAGAGCATATTTTCTAGCCGATCTGTGATCTCTCGGCTAAAACTCTTGAGGTTTGGAACCTGCTGTCTACACGTTCCCCCATTTAAGCCCAACCCGTGGGACACACAACCTGGACTCTTTCTGTGGAAGAAGCTGATTCTTTCCTGCTTGTTTTGGACTTCTGTCTGGCTACCTCCTGCCTTTCTTGAAACTATAACATCTTTGGGCAAAGAATCTCCACATGTTTTCTAAGCAAGGGCTTACGCTTACGTATTATCTAAGGGCAAGTTCCCCAGGGCTGCTTCTCCCACAAGATGTCGTGTTTTCAAACATCATCTGGTAATTCTTCATCATGATAATATTTCTTGTGTAAACTTGTGCCATGAAAATGTTACTCCATGAATATTAAATAATAAATGTGGGAAGATAAAACTCTTCAGCATTTCCTCAGAAAACCTTAACATCTTGAATAATTTCAATGTATTTACTTGAAAATGCTTCTTTGAATCCTATTCATTTCAGACAAAATATAGACTGGTGTTGGCCCAAAAGTTTCTTGTAAATTATTTAGGATGCAGCGAGTTTCTTCATGGAGACAATCATATAAAAGATGCTTATATGATGGTACCAATCCTCATTAGCGCATCTGATTCCATTTGATACTAACCGTACCACCCTTTGTAATAGATCTCCCCACACACTGGAGAATTCCAGAAGATATCACACACTCCGCCAAATCTACTTCTCACACACAGCCTTCCTTCTTCTACCTCCAGAACTACATAAAAGGGAAGAATAAAACTAATGTTTGTCCAGCAACTACTAAGTGCTGCCATGGGGTAATGTATTAAGTCTTACTTAATTTCCTATCAACTAGATTGAAAATCCAGTCACAGGAAGTCTGATAGGAGCTATAATTATATAATCATATGTTAATGTTGCAATATTTCCAACTGCAGACCTACGGTATTCCTCTGTGCAGCAGGGGACCAAGCTTGGTGATAGTGTAAAGAGGGAAAAATGGTTTTTAAAGAAGAATGGGCAAACAGCTAAACAGGTAATGCCCTTACCGCCATATTGCTTTCATCCTGCATCTATCTTCATCAGAAGCATGGGCCTAATAATACTGGACCAAGAGGTATGGAGTCAGAAATAGCTGTGCAAAATAGTTTTGCTAAGTATTAACCCTGGCACTCTAACGCATCATGAAACCTAACTCCTACCACTGCCGTGAGGTTTCATGGCGACACGTGAAAACCATGACTTGCAGGGCCCTAGGTGAAATAAGAACTTTAAAAAATGCTGGCATTCTTCCCTGCTCCCCCCGCCCTTGATATTCACATTATACATAGAATTTTAAAACACTTTTTAAAAAAATGAAATTCCAGGTTTCTGAACCACAGAGGAAACTGTCCAAAGCTAGGAGCATAATTGCTGCCATGTTGGGCAGCCTACACAGTAATTGGATCTTTCTGGTGTCTTAACTTCTTCCACCGTAAACAGTTTTCCCCGTCCAAAGAGCCATGGGAATGTGGGTCATCTCTACAGGATGGGTGTCTCGTGATCACTTAGCGCTGATCCCAACTTGCTTTGGAGTGGAATCCTGCATATGATGGCAAAGGCTGCATTCCTACAAAAGGACATATTTCTAAGCTCAGGCAGTATCATTGTTTAGAAATAAACATCTATTATTTCCCTTTATCTTCTTGTTTAGTAGGTGTCCCTTTGTTCAGAGTGACCTGGCAAAGTGTGATTAACAGGAACTTGCAGCAAATTTTTAAAAATCCATTCAAAAGTCTCAGTTGAGGGAGGGGAAAATGGAGAGCCTAAAAACATTTGAGAAAATGCCAGGGGCTTGTTCAGAACTTGCTTATTAAACCTCAGACCTAGTTAGTAAGTTCTTCTCTTTTAGGTGAATAAGGAATGATCTCGAAGGTGCCTTCTAGCTCTAAATTTCTATGATTTAAAGTGAGCAGGTTTCCTTAAGAGAGCAAGCTTTTTAATGATATGAGTGGTAGATCTGAACCCTTAAGCTCTTCTTCAGAAATTCATTTCAAGGGACTGATTTCTGCTTTCAGTATTCATCAAAGCCCAAGCCTGTACTTACTCCATGGAGGCGAACTTCTTTAGAGGAGCGCATCTTTATATGATGTGCCCTGCCAAAGCAGCATGCATTTTTAACCTAGGTTGCACAGGATTGGGGGAAGTCCACAGAATGTTTGGAGCTGATGAAACATTCTCTAACCTCTTCGCTCCAGCCTGGGAGCGAGGAACGAAATACAATGTTCTGTGAATTTTAGTTTTCATTTTAATTAAAATTCTTATTTTCCCTCAGTCTAAATTCTTAATCTCGGTTCATCTTCAATTCTGTCCAACACAGACTCCTGAGCTGCTGGAGACAACCCAATACACACAAAAATTACCATTCAGGTCTGGACAGTCTTCTCTAAGAGGCCCATTTAAAAGGAAGAAACTGAGCTGAGGGACGCTAAGAACAGCTAACGTGCCCTGCATTCAGCTGAGGCCTTACATCAATTCATTCCATCTTTGTCATTACCCTATGAGGTAGGAACAATATATTATAACTAGGGAAAATGGAAGTATAATAAGTTTCCCAAAGGTACATAGATATTAAGTGATAGAGACGGGTTACAAATCCAGGAGCCAAGCACGGTGTAACAAGGGGTTCGTGTGAGAGATTTCCTCGGATTGATCCTCAGAGATTGTATTCATTTTTGGAGGGGTGGGATGGGATGGTGGAGGAGGCAGTGGATGCCAGGGCAGCGCATGCCGGCTCACAAACCGACCACCACCCCCACTCCCCACCCCATAGAGCTGCTTGTTGACCACAGCGGCACCCTGCTGGATGGAGACCAGGGATCAGTATTTTTTTCAAATGTTTATTTATTTTTGAGGGAGAGAGACAGAGTGTGTGTGAGCAGGGGAGGGGCAGAGAGAGAGGGAGACACAGAATCCGAAGCAGGCTCCGGGTTCCGAGCTGTCAGCGCAGAGCCCGATGCGGGGCTCGAACCCACAAACCATGAGATCATGACCCGAGCCGAAGTCAGCGGCTTAGCCGACTGAGCCACCCAGGTGCCCCCAGGGATCAGTATTTTTTTTTTTAACTCTTCTGATAATTTTTACATGCAGGCGGGGTTGAAAACTACTCCTCAGACTGCTAACTCTAGTTTCTGCAAGGAGTGAAATCAGAGAGAGAAGGCACTTTTCACTACATGATGTGTCTGAGAAAGCATGCATTTTATAAAATGATTCACAAAATTTAAAGAAACCAATAAGGAAATAGCATTTTCAAGTCTGCTTCTGTCTTTTACTCGCAGATATAGAAATAGCAGTCAGCGTCATGCTTTGGTCTTGGTAACGGGATGAAGACAGCAGGTAATGAAGAAAGGTTAGCACTGCCTACCCAGGAAAGTCAAGAGCAGCGAGGCAGTGCTGTGAACGGCCAAGAGCAGATTCTCAGCAGACAGAGCACGGTTCCAGGGAAGAGACACGGGGTGTTGACAGGTAGGAAGGGAAGATCAAGGAAACTAAGCAGAGAGGTCTGACACCAAAGAACTGGAGTCCAGTTCCGATGCCTGGGCTTGAAACACAAGAGAAGAGTTCATACCTGACAAGATTGGCAAGAACCAGGGTAAACTTTGGTCACAGAGGAACTTGGTTCCTAGGCAGGACACCCAGTTGTAAAAACAGTATGGAGAAGTGGCACTGGGGCACGGTTCCTGAAAGACCGGTTAACTAGGCCAAGGTTCTGAGAGGCCCAGAAATAAAGCCGGCCTGACTATGAGCCCCTACCTGAACTTGCTAAATGCCCAGGGCCTTGGCCATGTTTTTGCCACATCCATCGAAACCAAAGCGAACTGCCTCCTGGAACTGAAATTCTGTAGGGCAGTGAGCCAACAAATTTGATATATACAATGTCACTTCAGTGACACTCTGTGAATTATAGTTTTCCTTGCTATGCAACTTCACTTACATAGGCTGAAAATAAATAACTAATAAAACCAGATGCCACTGCGATTAATCCACATAATGAGGTCACTCCATCCCCTTTACAAAATTTCTTAGGTAGCACAAATTCTTCATCTAGGTCTAGCCTCGTGATTTTTAGCAAAACACCACATAGTGTAGTAAAAGTGAATAATAAGTAGAAAGAGTAGGTATCAACAGAGCAGCATAGATGTGAAACATTCGGGATGTGTGTCACAAAAAAGCCAAAATATAGAGCAGAAGACATGGCCCCATTATGTTCACATAACGATGAAGTTATCCTTACATTTCAAGCAACACAAGAGAGGAAAACTTTGAGAATGAAAAATGGCTCCAAGGGCTGCCACTAAGAAATATGCAGGTGTCATACCGCATACCTTAACCTTACACAGTTATGTATGTTGATTATTTCTCAATAAAACTGGAAAAAAAGAAATACATGGACAGACAAGAAATCTATTGGCACAATTTTCTCAGCAACTTCATTCAGATGCGTTCTTTGAAAACAGTATCATCCTTTCACTGTGACCCATTTGTTTAGAGGTGATGATGATAGATCACACACGTACATTGCTGTCCACAAAACCTCAAATTCTTCGAGGTCTTGGGGCAGAAACTCTAGTGGTGCCTAACACATAATAGATATTCAATAGATATTTACTGAATTGAAAGGATGGTATAAAATGGTCTCAGTATTGCCTATCACTGGGGCAGATCTGTAGGTGGCAAGGGTAGATGTTCCAGAAGGAATTTAGGTGATCCACCAGAATGCATTCCTGATGAAGGCTTTTTAGTCACTAACTGGAGTAAAATAGGGGTTTTATTGGTTACATTTACTAGGATGATACATGCTACAGACATTTAGCCTTTTTTTTGAGAGAGAGAGAGAGAGCACGCAAACAGGAGAGAGAGGCAGAGAGAGAGAGAGAGAGAGAGAGAGAGAGAGAGACTCTCAAGCAGGCTCCAAGCTCAGTGTGTAGACCAATGAGGGGCTCAATCCCACAACCCCAGGATCACGACCCTGGGATCATGACCTGAACCAAAAGACAGTCGCCTGACTGACTGAGCCCCTACAGTATTTTAAATATTAGAATTACATCACACCACATATGGGAATGCATGGACTCATTTCCTTATCTATCTCTTTAATGGCATATTTATCTAAAATCCATTTTTATCATAATTTATCATTTTATCTATGCTAGTTTAGTGTAATTCCTCCTGACATTTTTTTTTTTCTATCCCTTTAGTTTTCTATTTTGACAAACTAAACTTCAAAAACCTCTTTAGCCAACCTGGAGACATTCCGTTTTAATTTATTTTGAAAAAGAATTCAATAGGTTAACAGCACTTTCTATATGTTAGCATGTTCTCAGCCTCTTTGACATTCTGTCATCCTTTCTAAGTTATCTTTTCCTATTTTGCTCATATTAAGGATTTGTGTTTGTCTAATTCGTTTAAGACAACTTTCATTTTGTTTAAATTTTTGTTGAGCATTTAGTTCTGTGGCTATGCCAAAATGCTCATCCTCGGAAACTTCGAAGATACACAGCCAAAGAGGCATGAATCACTTCTTTTCACCTAATAGTCTCGAATTTGTTGGTGAGTAAACTCCACTGGAAACAGATGCTTTGGCAAGGAGCTCAAGTTGTTAGACAGTGAGGCAGAGGCAGAAAAGAAGAGTTATCTGAGGTATTCTGCCCAAGGCTCTCCACTCACCCCACTCTCCACCCCAGAGAAGGTGTCCATTCTATAGGAAGCCAGGGGCAACTCAGACCTCTTTTTTTTTTTTTTAACGTTTATTTATTTTTGAGACAGAGAGAGACGGAGCATGAATGGGGGAGGGTCAGAGAGAGGGAGACACAGAATCGGAAACAGGCTCCGGGCTCTGAGCTGTCAGCACAGGGGCCCGATGCGGGGCTCAAACTCATGGAGCTCGAGATCGTGACCTGAGCCGAAGTCGGCGCTCAACCGACTGAGCCACCCAGGCGCCCCGACTCAGACCTCTTTTAAGGACATCACCATGTGCAGTAATTTCCTGACTGCTGTCACAAAGTGGCACGCATTTGGTGGTCTAAACAACACTTACTTATTCTCACAACTGCAGGCACCAAAAGTCCAAAATGGTTTCACTAAACTGAAACCAGGTATAGGCAGGCCCATGCTCTAGAGGAAAATCCATTCCTTTGTCTTTCCCAGTTTCTAGAGCTGCATTCCTTGCATTGTGGCTCTGGCTCCATCTTGCTTCTTCAAAACCATCATCATAGAATCTTACTCTGGTGGGGATTACTTTCTTTGTATCAAAGCTCCCTTTGCCTCCCTTTTTGTAAAGACACTCGTGATTGCATTTAAATGCCCCCTACATAATCCAGAATAACTGTATCAAAATCCTTAATTTAATCATATCTGAAAAATCTCTTTTATCGTAGAAGAAAATATTCACAGCTTCCAGGGATTAGGAATTGGATATACTCTGGAGCCATTATTCAACATATCATAGTGTGTAATCTTTTCCATATTTTAACTTGTTGTACTAACCTTACGTTTGTATGTGTTTTTAAACCTTTGTACCTCAATAATAAAACTTTGTTTTCCTCATTTATTATATATTTTCTTTCATTCACTCTTTCCATTTAAAGTGAAGGACCTACTTTTCTCCAGACAAAGCAATAAGCAAACCAGACAGATATGGCACAAATGTTGAAGTGATTAGATGGGAAATTTAAGATAACTATGACTAATATATGAAAAGCTCTAATAGAACAAGTAGGCAACGTGTAAAAATAAATGGGTAAGGTGAAACTATATGAAATAATTAAAGAGAAAGACAATAAATCAAAAACACTAGCAGAAATGAAGAATGTCTTTGATGGGCTCATTAGTAGGCTGGAACACAGTAAGGAAAGAATCAGTGAGCTGGCATATAGGTCAATAGAAACTTCCTGAAGTGAAATCAAAGAAAAATGAGAATTTTAAAAAATAGAGCAGAACATTCGAGGACTGTGTAACAATATAAAAGATATAAATATACTTATTTGGAATATCAGAAGGAAATGAGAGAAAGAGTGAGGCAGAAGAAATATTTTAAGTAATATTGACCAAGAAATTCCAACCTTAATGACGGACACCAAACCGCAAATCCAGGAAACTCAGAGAACACTAAATAGGATTATTTTAAAAATCATCTTAAACCTATGCATATTCTTCAAACTGCAGAAAATTAGACACAAGAAAAAATCTTGAAAGAAGCCACCTTACTTCTAGAGACACAAGCATAAGAATGTACTTTGTGCTAGAAACCATGCAAGCAAGAAGAGAATGGAGCAAAACAGGTAAAGTATTGAAAAGGACCCCCCAGGGGCGCCTGGGTGGCGCAGTCGGTTAAGCGTCCGACTTCAGCCAGGTCACGATCTCGCGGTCCAGGAGTTCGAGCCCCGCGTCGGGCTCTGGGCTGATGGCTCAGAGCCTGGAGCCTGTTTCCGATTCTGTGTCTCCCTCTCTCTCTGCCCCTCCCCCGTTCATGCTCTGTCTCTCTCTGTCCCCAAAATAAATAAAACGTTGAAAAAAAAATAAAAAAAAAAAAGAAAAGGACCCCCCAACCTAGAATTCTCTATATAGCAAAATTATCTTTAAAAAGTGAAAGAGAAATAAAGACTTTCCACAATTTTCTTTTCAGACAAATAAAAGCATGGAATTTATCACCAGCAGAAGTGCTGGCAGAAGGAAAAGGATATGGTCAGAAAACTCAGTCTACATTAAGAAAGGAAGAGTATCAGAGAAGGAACAAATGAAGGCGTGAAGGTCAGTTTTATGTGTCCACTTGGCTGAGCCACAGTCTTCACTTAGCCAATCAAGCACTAATCTAGGTGTTGCTATGATGGTATTTTGTAGATCTGATTAAAGTCCATAATCAGCTGGCTTTAAGTAAGTGAGATTATCCTAGATAATCTGAGTGGATTGATTCAGTCCGTTCACTTCACATGTGGACGGTCGCTGCAGTTTTAGTAGCCCAAAAGTTCCAGCCTGCCCTTCCTAACAGCCTGCCTTTCCTGACAGCCTGCCCTGTGGACTCCTGACTTGCCCAGCCAGTATGAAATACATATATTATATATGTATGTACATATATGTGCATATAAATCACTGGAATTTTAATTTGAATGTCTTTGTAAGTGAAAGTGATTCTTTTTTCGTATGTTCAACTCTTGTTTTACAAAGCTAGCTTGTCTTTGAAAATTAGTTCTTTGTGAGCAGAAAGAGGGGAAAAAGAAGGACGGAAGAAAGGAGGCAAGAAGGAAAGAAGGAAGACAGGGATAAGGAACACTGAAACAGAGAGAGGATTTCTCATTTTCACATGTTTAATTCATTTTATTTATTTTATTCCTAAATTTGCTTTAAAATTTTGTCTGGTTTTTAAAACTTTTACTTTTAGTCTGTGTAGTTTTTAATTTTTGTTTAATGTTTATTTATTTGACAGAGAGAGAGAGAGAGCTCAAGCAGCGTAGGGGCAGAGGCGGGGTGGGGGTCGGGAGGTGGGGGAGGTACAGAGGATCCCAAATGGGCTCTGTGCTGACAGCAGAGAGACTGACATGGGGCTCAAACTCACAAACCTGAGATCGTGACCTGAGCCAAAGTCAGACACTTAAAGGACTGAGCCACCCAGGTGCCCCCCTTTTTTCTTTGAAATTTTTAATGTTTATTTAAATGACCATTCTTAGCCTTTTATCTGTCCCCCACCCCCACCCCGAATTCCATTTGCATTTCCTCTTCGTTTATACAAACTTAATCCATTGACTGTGTTTCTGAGGAAGCCTGTTCTCACTGCAGGGGGAAAAGCCAGCAAACATAAGAGGTGGGGAAATGACCCTGCTGCCTGTATTATCTGCTGCTGCCTAATAATCTCCCCAAAATGTAGCAGCTCAAACAATAGGTATTTCTTACCTCTCCTGATTTCTGTGGGTCAGGAATTCATACAAGATGCCTGAGAGCAGTTTGCCTCTACTGCAATATGTCTGGGGCCTCAGCTGGAAGATTTACAGGCTGGCACCTGGAATCGTCTGAAGGCTTTTTCACTCACAAGTCTGGCATTTGATTTCAGCTGTCAGCTGAGGCCTGAGCTAGGGCAATTGGCCGGGACACGTACACATGGCCTCACCATGCGGCCTGGGCTTCTGCACACCATGGTGGCTGAGTTCTAAAAGAGAGCAAGCTGAGAGAGAGAGAGAAAGAGAGCAAGGTAGAATCATACTCCCTAATTATAACCTAGACTGGAAAGTCACGCAGCATCCCTTCTGCCACATTCCATCGGTCAAGGCAGATGCAAACACGTGTCTAGTTTTAATGCAGAAAGAATATTGTTCGTGTCACATTCTCTGAAGAGCATATGGAATGGGATATATATTGGTGAACCCATATTTAGAAAATATAATTTTCTAGAGTGCCAGATGCATCTGAAACAATCCTTCAAGTTCTTCCTAAATGAAACTTCACACCTTCCAAGTTTGGCTACAGAAATAAATAAATAAATAAATAAATAAATAAATAAATGCAGGAACCAATGAAGGAATGAATGAATTACTTCACCTAGTTAACTTAGAATGATTTGCAGCAATACATTTCTCTGCCTTCCATTTGATTCACTGAAGATCGTTTCTCTCAGATATTGTCAACCACTCACACATTCTACAAATATTTTATAGAGTGCCTGTCATGTCTCAGTCACTGTGCTAGGATCTGGAGAAATAATGATAACATTACAGAATCTCTGCCCTTAATAAGCTACAGTTTTGTGGGCAGTACAGAGAATACATTAGAAATTACAATCAAATGTGTTTTATATGAGAACAATGGTAAGTACAGGGTTATATGGAAGAACCTGGGAGACACTCATTACCTAAGCCTAAGAATTGAGAACAACTTCCCAAGGCAAGCAGTATCTGACCTAAAAAGAATGAATAAGAAGGAGTTGGCTGGGAAATATGTATCCAAGATGCAGGAAGGAGGGGGGCAGAATTATTCGAAAATGAAGGAAGAGCATGTTCACAGTTCCAGAGGCAAGAGAAAGTATGTCTCAGTCATAAACGAGTAAATAAATAGTTTATTATGGCTAGAATGTTTGTTTGGAAAATAGTCATTGAGATAGTTGGAGGCTAAATTGTTAAGAGCTAGAGAAGGAATGTATTGTAAGTCATATTAAGGAAATTGGGTGTACCCCTTCAGTCCGATGTTTTAACCCCCAGCTGTTCTACCCAGGGGCAAAGCAGTTGGGGCTACACTCCCTAGTACAAAGCCTCCTTCAGGCTCTACTCTATCTTCTACTGAATGCTTATAAACCACATAAGTAGATGTGCTAGGTTTACAGGTTTAGTATGCCTAAACCTGTGCCTAGTGTATGCATCCTGTTGCAATAAATATTTGTTGAATAAATAAATTTCTTTTACCTTATCTTTGTCTTATGACTTCATACATGGAAACTCCCCTCCCCAATCCCTGACTATTCACGTTGGATGAAAACACCAGTAGACAGTCTTGCTGTCAGTCAGCTTCCGCCTTGGATATCGCCTTTTGATTCATGCTCACCTCCATAAACTGATCCTGAAAAAGAGACCTGCCCTCCTAGACTTCCCAGCCACTATGCCAAGCCAGGCCAGCAACCAGAGCTACTGCTCCTCGGAAAGTTCTGTCAAGCATTTATAGGGAATGGAGCCCTTGAAAATCCATGGTCTCCAACATCTTCAAAATTTATCAGAAGCCATGGCAATAGACCTGGGAGTCGGTTATGCCCAGGGAATGACAAAGCTCACACAAATACACTGGCCTCCCTTGATAGGAAACCAAGTAGTGCTGAACCTCCTGATGTACATGCATGCAAGATAGCTCAACAGAAGGGCTACAACCATATCACCGGGCTTATTGCATCAGCCTTGACCTATGAGGCTCATCTAGGGTTTGGTTCATTTATCTGTCCCCTATGTCAACAGTATTATTGAAAACATTATGGAAACTCCAATAACAACCACCTGGTTCTCTTTTTTCTGTTTCATTCATCACACTGCCTGGAATTAGAGCATTCTATAACAGCAGGGAATTGCAAGTTCAGAGTTTCTTTGGACTGCTTCCACAAGTGATTTAATGAGATCATGGAAGCAAGGACTGCCAACATATTGGCTGGTTAGGTTTTAATGACCCGAGTTCTGGCCATGAAAACTGGCAAAGGAAAAAATTTTAAGAAAATATTTATCTATGTTAGGAATATGATAAATCACACTGTGGAAGTTAGGATCCTGATTTTTACCTGGGAAATTCCTTCCTGGCAGCAATGTAAACCAAGACTACTTGCTTCAAAGTGTGTTAAGTCCTTGGCTCTATATGTCTGGGTCTGGCTATGTTCCTTCCTCATAAGTGACCTTACCTAACATGCTCAAGTTGGATAAAACATTCACTAATAATGCCCTGTATGATAGAATTTCAACATGTAAAAAACACATAAGGATATTATTTTGCAAGATATATAATGCATGTATATCTACTTACAAGTGAGGTCAGATACTGACAATAACTCAGAAACATGATCTGCTCACAAGACTGATTTGTTATACTGATAAAATAGGGTGGAAATCTATCCTGTTAAAAGTACAAATGCCAGGATGCCAGAAATACTGCCAATATTTATCTATCTATCATCTATCTATCTATCTATCTATTTGCCTTCCATGGACTAAGAGGGGGGCCCAAGAGCATATTTTTTGAGCCAAATACAGTGGCCCAAGGTGCCCTCTGTACACTCAAGGTTCTGATAGAAATTCTGGACTTTCCTAGCACCTAGTCAGTAGGTCAGTGTAAGAAAACACACAGGGTTGGAAACTGAAGCTTTGGGTTGGTTAGATACTTTCTTCTAAAGGTTTCTCTTCATGTTCTAGTTCTCATTCAACTCTGGTGTTAGTTCATCAAAAATATAAAATATTATTCATCTGAAAGACAATTCCTTCATAGTAGCTACTTTTCTCATCTTCCCCATTTGTGGATGTCTTAATGGTCCTCTCATTTTTGTTTAATATAAAATGTGTATGTTAGATCCATACATAGGGAAAAGCCTTCCCTTGATAGCCTCAGTTTTCCAACTGTTAGTGTCTTATAAGGTCACTGTCCCAAATATTTGTCTCCACCTTTAGGAACTCAACTGGTCTCAGAGAAATAATTGGGTCAGCAAAGTTTATCCTTAGTATCCACCTCGCCTACTATACACACCTTGTCTCCTCCAGAGGAGCGCCATTCCAGACATGGGGAAATCAGCCCCCTCACCAAGCCTCTCCCAGCCTCTCAGCCACAACTCATTTGTCCTTGTTCATTTCTCCAAATCCCTGACCTGCCTTCAGGTAACAAGGGAAAGGGGAAAGGGTGGGCAATGGGGTAGGCGGTAGAAAGTGTGCTGAATATGTTGCCCTACTCTTTGGACATACTTGTATTTCATTGAGGCATTTTAGAGAAAGATTTGTCCCAAAGAAGTAATAACAACAGTGGCAATTTTAGGCATGCCAGCAGTATGTTACTGAGAGCGATGGTCGATGATGGGGAGAGACATTGTTTGGACAAGAGAACTTTTCTGCACCTTACAAATCCTATTACAGGTCTCAAGAGTAGCCTATCAATTGCAGAGGGTCAGGTATGACTTCTCCAGTATTCCCAAGCCTTGCTGGGGCCTCTTCTCCGTGCTCTCATACCATCCTGTGAGTGTTCCGATCAGAGCACATACTATTTATATATATATATATACACACACACACATATATACATATATATATGTGTGTATATACACACACACACACACACACACACATATACGTATATATATGTGTATATATATATGACACGTATTTCTATGTGTATGTTGGTCTCCCCCAAGGTCAAAGTAACTTGGCCAAGAGTAACAGCCAGTAGATAATGAAGATAGGATTTGAACCTGGGCCTCTGTGATATCAGAGCCCATGATCTTTTGAATTCTATTTTGCATCTTCTTATCTGAAAATGCATACCCAAAAAAGTTGCTAAAAGGGTAGTTCTTAAATGTTCTTACCACACACAAAAAAAATATTATAATTATATTAGGTGATGAATGAATGATCTCACCATCACACTGTGCACCTTATTGTACATAATGTCATGTATGTCATGTTTTCAATAAAGTTGAAAAAAGTTCTAATTTTAAAAATCCCCTATACAGTCTTGATGTGCAGTAGGAAGAATGAATGTGGAAAGATTTCTAGATGAGAAGTAGCAGGTGGTTCAGGAAAGTGTAGTGAGCTCTACCATTAACTTACATAAGTCACTTTGCTTCCTCTGAGTCTCAGCTTCATTTCTGTCAAATGAAGAGAGTGATTGGTCCTTTAATCGGAAACCCTAGTGTTGAGGGGCACCTGGGTGGCTCAGCTGGTTAAGTGTTCCACTCATGATTTCTGCTCAAGTCATGATGTCACGGTTCATGAGTTTGAGCCCCACATCCGGCTCTGCACTGATAGTGCGAATCCCGCTTGGGATTTCTCTATTTCTCTCTCTCTCTCTCTCTCTCTCTCTCTCTCTCTCTCTCTCAAAAATAAATAAACTTAAAAAAAAAAGAAAAGAAACCCTAGTGTGAATAATTTGCTGCTAGCCCTATAACTTTAAATCCAGCACACATATTTTTTTTCCTCACAAGGAACATGTTTCTTTAGAAGAGTCCAATCGTGGAACTATAGAAAGAGAGAAATATTCTACTTGCTCAGCTTATCAGTTTTTACAAAAATAAGAGACTCAGAAAACACTAAAGCTTAATAAAGTATTTTAAATACCTAAAGTGAAAATAATATGTATATGCTAAAACCCTGAAAGCCAAGAATGAACTTCTTCTGATAAGTGACAGCCCCAGAAAAGGGTGATAGATTACACCTTTGCCTGTTTGGATTTCCATTTATATTCTATTCAGTGCTGTAAGATTTAGGACATCATGAAAATGTTGCAGCTCTTAGGAAAGAAAAAAATAAAAGGAATAATAAAGTTAATCCTTGGATTAAATGAAAAAAAAATTAAAGGAAGATGAAAAATCTCAGAATATAATGAAAACAGATACCTTCTAAGATATCTTCTTCCTAAGGGTAAGTGGGTAAATGCAAGCTTAATAAGAAGAAAGATAAATTTATAGTAGATTTACCACATTGCTGCAGCATACAACTAAACACCAGGGCTTCACGCTATAGATTTAAATACATAATTGTTTCATAGTCCTGCTAAGTCAATTCAAACCTATAATTGTTTAAGTTCCTATTGTAAGCAAAGTTTTGCACTTTCAAATACATTCAGAAAAAAATTGCTACACTCAGCTGTGGCTTGAAAACAATCAAAAGACATTCAATAGCATTTCTCAAGTTATAAGAAAATATTCAAGTATGGTTTATTCTAATTTAGACCAGCATCCAATTAAACCTAAATCTTGCACAGTTCTTCATTTAAACATGAAAACTTACTTTTTTAAAATGTTTATTTATTTTGAGAGAGAGGGGGAGGAGAGAGAGATAAAGAAAGAAAGTGCAAGCTGGGAAAGGGCAAAGAGAGAGGGAGAGAGAGAGAGAGAGAGAGAGAGAGAGAGAGAGAGAGAGAGAATCCCAAGCAGGCTCCACAATGTAAGCACAGAACCCAACCTGGAGCTCTGACCTCAGGAACCGTGAGATCATGACCTGGGCAGAAATCAAGAGTCAGATGCTTACCTGACTGAGTCACTCAGGCACCCCAAAACTTACTTTTATTAAAAACTTTAAAAAATATTCTTTGGCATTTTCTTCAATATTCTCAGCTAGATGTGTTATCTGTAGTGAATTTATTATTCAATATAGCAATACCAGATGGTCCTAGAGGCTTAATGAGGATTTTACTATGAGTTCAGGGGGAAAAAGGGAAAAATTGCTATGAAGATATCTCCATTCTGGACACCTAGCTCTCTATTTGTCTCCATATGCTACCTTTTAGCTAAAATTTCATCTTCTCCCTAACAGAGACCAGGCTGAAATAACAGGGCTTATCCACATCGACTGGACAGAGGTGTGTTGCAATTTTACTTTGGCCCCATTTTCCCAGACCATATCCACTGTAAATGAAGAAGTTAGACAGATTATGTCCAGAGATGAGTCTATAGATAAACAGGCAGGCTACATCCAAATGGTTCCAGATGGGTTACTGTGCCATGAAGTAAAGTTTTTAAGATAATTTTAAAGGAAGAGAGGCTATAAAAAGGAAAGAGGAGTGGATTTTTTGCAGTTGATGTTTGAGAAAGGAGAGTTAATGTAGTCAAATATGATATGTGTTTGATAAGGCACCGTCTTGCCAAAGTGACGAGTTACTTTAGAAGGTAATCCCCTCTGGATTAGACTAGAAAAACATGTGACCAGCTGTTATCACTTAAAAATTTTTGGTTTTAAAAAACATAAAGAGAGAAACACTGATAGCCCAGTGACCTTCCATTCTCCCCTAGCTTCTCTATTTCTGCATATATTTCTCTTTTTTGCTATGATCCCCAACTGCTATACAAGGAAGTGAAGCCTCCTTTGTTCTGTTGAGTACTTTTATGAGTTTAGGGTATGCCAGTTTTTTTTGGAGGGGGTGAGATGTTGGGGGAAAGGGATGAGAATAGCTTTGTAAAACAAAGGAAAATGATTTTACACTTTGTGGTTGACGTGGGAAGAAGAGAGGCAGAAAAATAGAAAAATAGAGGACTATATGAGTGAAAGCCCCAACAATTAACAGAAATCATGAGGCAACTTTTAGACTCTCAAATCCATAATTTTAGCAAATTCTTAGAAAATAATATTTGGTTATGAGGTGCATGAGAAGCTTTATTCACATCTAGATTACACAGCAATATATGCAATGGAGCATAGAGGAGTCTGAATATAGAGATTGAAATCACCAGCACTGAACAAGGTCGGTTGGAATTCATCATGGGAAAAGGTCACTGAGACTTTGGTCTTGAAGACATCTCTGAAGTCATTTAGTTCATTCCCCCAGTTGCAGCTGGACCCATTCAAACCACTACAATCAAACAACATTCCTTCAACACACTTCCTTGCATCTGAAGAGTCCACCGCCTCCCCCAACAATATCTCCCATTTTTCACTTTTCCGGAAATATTTACCAAAGATCTACACAACTGAATGGCTCCCTAGAGCTTAGAGATTTACCTACCACTTAACATCAGTAGAATTTGTCAGATTTAATGAATTAATCCATTTTCCTAAGAAATATTTTAATAATGTAGCTGGAATATTAATAATAGAAGGTATTGCTAAAACTACAGCTAATACGTTTCCCAGAAGGAACCGGCAATTACCTCAAGACTTTCAAATACTTCTTTACCTAAGGTATGATTTCAAATTTGGTTTCTCCTAGAGTGAAGAAATACTTTATGGAAATGTACTGGCAGAGAAGTAACTTGTCAGAGTTGTTTGCAGTTAATTGGAATAGAATCACTGTCAATTGAAATGGTCTGCCATGCCCTACTAGGCCAAAACAGCCAAGAGGCTAACATGAGCAATTCAGCACATCATTAAAATTTAGTGACACTCAGGGTTGGGAAGTGGCCTTAACAAATGAGGAGACAAGGCCAAGATGGGTGACCAAAATGTATTTCGAACAACATTATTTCATTTAGCCATCACGGCTAGTTTGTTCTTTTTTAATCTTTAATGTGTATTTTCTCTGGTGAAGTAACCAAAATGAAGGCAGGTTTTAAAAAAGAGAAAAAGGAACTAAGTTAATTAATAAACTCAGCACACATGTTGAATAATGCAACATTTACCATAATAGAAATAGCCCACTTTTTTGTTTTAAAAATGATTGGTTCTTTTTAAATTAAAACTAGACACATGAGTGCTACCACAAAAGGAGTATAGGGGCACCTGGGTAGTTCAGTCAGTTGAGCATCTGACTCTTGATGTCAGCTCAGGTCATGATCCTAGGGTCATAGGATAGAGCCCTGCATTGGACTGAGCGTGGGGCCTGCTTAAGATTCTCTCCCTCTGTCCCTCTCTCCAACTTGCTCTCTCTAAAATAAAAATAAAATAAAATAAAATAAAATAAAATAAAATAAAATAAAATAAAATAAATAAAATAAAATAAATAAAATAAAATAAAATAAATAAAATAAAATAAATAAAATAAAATAAAATAAAATAAAATAAAATAAAAAACAGTAGACAATTATGAGGCCATAAATTTTTCTTTCATTCACCAAAATGAAAGAGATAACAAAGTTTGGTTTTTGTGTACACATAACATTCATAAAAATGTAAATAATACTACATTTAAATAATGATCTATTTTAATCATAGCTGAAAAGAAACATTTTTATTCTCATTTTTTTTTACACATTACTGGGAAATGTGTGAAATACATAATCAGAATACTCTGATTAATTTTATGTCAGTACTTGTCTTCCTACATATTTGTGCAGACAATGCACCCCATAATAAAGACATTGATTGCCTAAAAAGCCCTTCCAGCAACTGTTGTGGAGATGAACTTGTTAATTTTGGTTGTAATCAAAGCATTGATAAAATCCAAAACAAATTTGGAATGAAAAGGAGTTCAAGGTGAAAATAGAAAAACAAAAACAAACAAACAAACAAACAAACCTACTTTTCCAATGTATTCAAACAGGTAAATGTTGGTACAAGGCCACATCTTTATCCATCTGGGTTTAGTTTCTAGATGTTGGTTCATCTCCCTGGGCCATTCATAAAGGAATCCTCCCAACTAAGTCCACAGACAGAGAAGGACCTACAAGTGTTTCCAATGGAGTCAACGGAGCACCAGCCACAAATGGAGGCCATAAGAAAACTCAGTACCATTTAATTTAATTCATTTAGAAAGTTATTCTTAGATTACAATAACATAATTTAATAGAAATAAATTTATTTATGATAGAAAGTGCCTGGTCTCAGATGTCTTAAAATATTCAATTATCCTAGATTTTTGTTGATGCTGATGCTGTTATCTTATCCTGAACTGTATATATTGGGTTGACCCATTTCCAATTGATTGTGCCCTTCTGTCCTTGAAAAGCCATATTTGGAAGTTGGTAATTCTGTTTGCTTCTGAAGAGTGGTTTCTGTTTTTCCTTTTCGCTTGTTTTCATTAGATTGGATTATAACTTTGTTCACATCCGTCCTTGATTTACTTCATAATCTTCAGATTTTCTGGTATGTTAGTGGCTTCATGTCTTTAAAATACAGTCTTTTTTGTAAGAAATTCTATGAAGCCACAAGAAGTCAAGAGGAAATTAAATACCAAAGTGTTATTTGTTTTAATTTGGTAGGAGAATGGGTTTCCTTGCATATAAATAAATGCTAAGACTGACCCAGGCAGAGATTCATTGCTCTGTCCACAAATGTATCATTGTCAAGGAAAGATTCAAACTCAAGATTTTTAATCTTGCCTTAGTTCAGCAGATCATTTATAATCAACAAACATTTGAGAGACAGAGTCAACGTGGTGAAGTAGGGGGACCAAAGTTCCCTTCTTCATCAAACACAGCAGGATTGAGGCCAGAAGACTTTGAATTCCAGAAATCTGGGCTACAGTGTGACAGAAACATCTCCAGGGGGCCACGGGGATTATTTTGCAGGCCATAGGTGCATGATTGAGAATTGGGAGAGAGAAAACAGGCAGTATAGCATGGAGGGGAGGAATTTCCTTCTGTGCAGAGACAAAGGGAAGAGAAAGAGAGGCAGTGGATGTGTAGGGTTAAATTCAGACAAGAGAAAAACCACAGACCAGGGAACAGAAAAAAAGGAGAAAGAACCAATTTTTACGTCATTCTAGGGTTGCAGGGCTTTCTCCAGGCTGGGCCCTGCTGCCTTATGCTCACTCCTGGGGAGGAGGGGTGACAGCCCTGGGTTCTGTAGCCAACTCAGAGGCACAGTTGGAGAGAGCAATCCTCTCCTTTCAGTGCTGTGGGAAGAAGGCATTTGGCCTCTAAGGACAAAAGACTCTGCAGGCACCTGCCAGCCAGAGGCCCTTTGTTGACTGGCTGGGTGGAGTGGAACTTCCCTGGAACCAGGGAACATGGAGGGAGATTAGGACATCAGGGTGGTGTGGGAGACTGTGGAGCAGGACAAACTAGAGTGCTCATGCTCAGGTGGCACTGTGAGGATGATCTAAACAGAGTGGTTTGGGACATTCTGTGGGGGAGGTAGACTGGGGTGTCGCCATTTTTCTCCCCATCACCACAAAGTGGGGCTTCAGGGACCAGAGAGTGGGCCTATAGTGGAGGTGGGACCCGCCGACACCAAACCACGTCCCTCTGTGCCTGTAACTGTGTATCTACAGGAGCAAGATTGACACTGACCAGATGAGACAGGCTCTCTTCCAGACCAGCACAGCCAATGGTTCCAAGGCACCACCAGGTATCAGTCCAGCAGTTTTGCATTTTCTGATTTGATTCTTGGTCAATTCTTATTATATATATGTATTTTTTTTCTTCTTCCTTTTCTTCTGCTTATTCCTCCCCTATTCTATTCTGGTTGTTGGTTTGTTTATTTTTAAAAAAAATTTTTAACATTTATTAATGAGAGACACAGAGAGACAGAGCATGAGCATGGGAGGGGCAGGGAGAGGAGAAGACGCAGAATCTGAAGAAGGCTCCAGGCTCTGAGCTGTTCTGTATCTCCTTCTTCTTTATTTTCCTCTCTCTCCCTCTCTGGATTAAGCTGTATAGTTTCTCTGATTCTCTGCTTGGTCAATTTTTTGTCTTTTCTTTTTCCCCACCCCTGTCATTTCTCTCTTTGTATAGGGTAAGTCTTCTTCCACCACCCCACCACCCTTTTTAAATTTTTTTCAGGGCTACTTCAACAGACAAATCAAAGCACACCTGGTGGAAGACCCAAACCACCACTACGAGTAGGGAGATAAAGCAACCAGAGTCACAAAAACAGAGAGCACATGACACACTCCAAAAACACCTCCAAAGGGCCAGGCCCTGGACAGTGTATAATAGTGCTAGCAGGTGCAGGACACATAATAAGCTATTAAAATACCTAAGGGACAGAAAACTGGCCAAAATGATGAAACAGAAGAATTCTCCTCAAAAGAAATTCCAGGAAGAAATGAGAGCTAGAGAATTGCTCACAACAAATGTAAACAATACATCTGAGCAAGAATTTAGAATAATAGTCATAAGATTAATAGCTGCGCTTGAAAAAAGCATAGAAGACAGCAGAGAATCTATTGCTGTAGAGATCAAGGAACTAAGAAATGGTCGCAACAAATTAAGAAATGTTGTAAATGAGGTGCAAGATAAACTAGATGCAGTGACATCAGGGATGGAGGAAGCAGAAGGGAGAATAAGTGAAATAGAAGATAAAATTATGGAAAACGAGGAAGCCAAGAAAAGGAGAGATAAGAAAATACTCGATCACAAGGGGAGAATTAGAGAACTAAGTGATTCAATGAAACATAATAATATCCATATCATAGTAGTTACAGAAGAAGAGAAAGGGGCAGAAGGTTTACTTGAAAAAATTATAGCTGAGAACTTCCCTAATTTGGGGAAAGGGGCAGACATCCAAATCCAGGAGGCACAGAAAACTCACTTCAGATGTAACAAGAATGGGTCTTCTCCACAGCATATCACAGTGAAACTGGCAAAATACACAGATAAAGAGAATTCTGAAAGCAGCTAGGGACAAACAGGCCTTAACCTACAAGGATAGACACATAAGGGTAGCAGCAGACCTGTACACTGAAACATGGCAGGCCAGAAGGGAGTGGCAGGAAATATTCAATGTGCTGAATAGAAAAAATATGCAGCCAAGAATCCTTTATCCAGCAAAGCTGTCATTCAGAATAGAAGGAGAGATAAAGGCTTTCCCAGATAAACAAAAACTGAAGGAGTTCATGACCACTAAACAAGCCCTGCAAGAGATCCTAAAGGTGACTCTGTAAGTGGAACGCTACAAAGACTACAAAGGACCAGAGACATCACCACAAGCATGAAAGCTACAGATAACACAATGACACTAAATCCAAATCTTTCAATATAATCAACAAACATTTCCTGAATCCTAAAATACTTAGGCACTAGAACACGTGGAAGATGTATCACTTTTTAAACATTTTTTAAAGTTTATTTACTTTGAGAGAGAGAGAGAGAACAAGTTGGGGAGGGATAGAGAAAGATGCAGAGAGAGAATTCCAAGCAGGTTCCCAGCAGAGCCTGACTCAGGGCTCAAACTCACAAACTGTGAGATCATGACCTGAGCCAAAACCAAGAGTCAGACTCTTAACCGACTCAGCCACCCAGTTGCCCTGGAAGATGTGTCATTTACCTTAAAAAGTATATTCTCTAGTTAAGGAGACAGAACATCAAGGAAAACAATGAGCACATAATGCATAATATAATGTAAAGATTGAGGGTCAGTGTCAGAAGGATGATAAGTACAGTCACTTTATCTTTCTATCCCATGGTTACATTTATGAAATAAAGACATTTACATTTTTTCTGCCTTCCTACAGGGGCATATTAAGGAGCAGATCAAACCAGTGTGAAATATTCAGGCAAATTAAATTGGAATTATTTAATTTAAAAATTGATAATGAAGAATCAATATTTTACTAACTATCCTATTTTAAATGTGTCCGGTGCCAAAATTCCATTTTGAACTTCTTCATTCTATAAAAAGTAGGAAAATTTAAAATCATCCTAAGGGTTAACAAGGAACACTTATTTCTTCGTGTTTTCCCTCAGTGATGTCAACGCAACACGTGTCCCAAAAGTACAGACCACTCTTTACTACTCTTAACACCAGGCTCAGGTCTGGTCTGATGTAACAGAAGGGTCTCTTACATCACTGAGGCTGTCTGCATAATCTTGGGAAATTCACTTCTTCTCTTAGAAAAAGCTAACCCCACCTTCACATCCAGAGGTGTACTTTATTAATCTAAAGGGAATGTCACTTCCTTTATTAGTGATTGGTTCATTAACAGGCTTATGACTCAACTCAGACCAAAGAAAAGTGTAAAGATGCTTTCTTGGGAGCTTCTGGGAAAATACCCCTGCGTAGGGGAGCTGCTGGATGGAACAGCATCTCTTGTTCTGGATTTTTTTCAAGTCTGGAAACTGCTATAGCATATCACTATCTGCACATGAAGTCACCACTAAGAATTGCAGATCACAGATGGAAAGAATGTGGATCTCTATAACATTACTGAGGTATGGACACAAGCCTCCCTAAAGGGTGGTAACCAGTTTCCTCCTGCTGGTATTATAAGAAATGAAACTTCATTAGTGTTTAAGCCAGTTTGAGTCAGAATTTCTGTTACTTTCAGATGAAAGGACTCTAAATGATGTAACATACTTAATCACATTTATTTACTGCTTACTGTGAACAAGACCACATAATAAACACTGCATATATTATTTCATTTTATACTCGAAATATTTTCATTTAGAGATGAGGAAATCAAGGCCCTGAAAATTAAATGACTTGTCTAAAATTACACAGAGCCAGGTCTGAAGCCCAGGCAGTGTGCCTCCAGGGCACCCCCTAGCCCTTTTTTTTACAAAAACAAAAACAAAAACAAAAACAAAAACAAAAACAAAAACAAAAAAATTAAAATAAAAACAAAATATTTCCTTCTAGAGTATTTTAATAATCCCCTATACAAACCAAGTAAAAAGACACTGTTCTTTAAAAATGCACCTGATGAACCAAACATATAATAGAATATTACACTCTTTTCCGATTTTTTATCCACTTCACTAGTATGACTAGCTCAAAGTTTGTTTAGAGACCCTACTTCTGTCAGACTCTCATGAGCTTCCCCAAAAGATGAGAGAAATAATACAACTAACTTTGTGCAGAAGCCAGTGGACTGTATATTTTTTAATGAATAATTTGTAGCTAATATTAACCCACAATTTTAAAACAGAATTATAATAGCACATTACATCTAGAGCCCCTAACCAGAAAGCAGAAGTCTTATACTTGTTTTGTTTAAAGAACATAGAAATGGTCAAACGATATATGACTTTTGTCCTCTTGAAGGGACTACTGATCTAACTCAAACATGTTGATGATCAAGTACTTGGTTGGGATCAGGATTGGATTCTCGGGGCTTGTATGGGAACAGTGGAGGCTGTAAACACTCAGAGCCACAGGGACAACTAGACCAAAGACCACAGGGACAAAATGAAGTTCAAAGGTACAAGAGACAGAAGCCAAGTCTAATCCTGTAAGACAAATCTAAGGGTAAAAGATAAGAATCAATACAAGGGCCAAAAAGCCAGATATTCTTGAAAGTCAAAATTCAAGCTAATTAGAAGCAGCCCAACAAAACATTGGTGTCCAGGAGAACTCTCTCCATTACTTCCAGATAGTCATGCTCCCTTGAAGGAACCAGCAGGTGTAGGATGCTTGGGAAGATGAAAATGCCTTCAAAGGCTAAGGCCGGGCAGACGGCCAAGGGTCTCAAAATTAAAACCAAGTCTTAAGCCCTTAAGTGTGGATAACTATAAGGGCATGAAGCAAAGTATTTGTTGCTGTGGTGAAAATCTGAAAGCAGAACTTTTCTCTTGGTGCAGCAAAGGATCTCTGGTGAGAAATAACACAATTATAAAGATAATTATGAAGGTCAATAATTCTCAAGCACATTTGAGGATATTAGAGTTCTAATAATGCTCCATCGTTGAGAAAGAGTAGGGATCAAGCATCTTTTGCATAATCCTTCCACCAAAAGACTTCAAGATTAACTGAAATTCTGGTCTGGACTGTAGGACAGCCATCTGGAAAATAATACTTCAGAAGTACTGCACGGCAAGTCGGTCCGGTCCGTCTGCAAAAATGAAATAAACTGCAGCCTGCTGGAGATGATGTTATGGATTGAGGGCCATACCGACGGGCACATTCAAACGACTGTCAATATTCAAACTTGAATAATTTCAGTGATAGGAATAAACATTGGATATTTACCAGCCAATGCTCCACTGGATCAATGAACTCCTCTCCCTCCCTCAAGTACACACAATAATAAATGAATAGATTTGGACTTCCATGAGCAAGAATGGTTTGACATAAAATTGGAAATCAATGATACCTCTATGGTTACGTGAATAGGTTAAGCAATAAATGCAGGCTGCTGTCATTTTTTTAGAAACTACTATACTAACGAGAGAAACACAAGGTAAAGGGAGATTTTCCTTATATTTGCTTTATTTCTTTTGAATTTTTTAAATGAATTCTTACAGAAGTCCCAGGCTCTCTGTACTTTTTAAAACAACATATTGTCCCAAACTAACAATGTCTCCTAATACTAAATCAAGTTCCTGTCAATCTGTCCCTAAAAATATTTTCAGTTCAGATTCTCAGTTCATGTCTATGCTAAGAAAAAGCATGACAACTAAACATCTTGAGGAGAAATGGGAGATGGAGTTGCAATAAATAGTGTCATAGGAAGACAGATCTGTGTGTTTTCTTTTAATCTGTATTTTATTCTATTAAATCTCCTGCCTTATAAGTTCTGCTGAGCCAAAAAAGGTCTCAAGTCACGACTTAGCATGGAAAATTCTGGTGTTAATGTTGTCTCTCAGAAATAATGACAGCGGCTCTCAGAGCAGATTTCACTAGTCCCATCAGTTTCTTTGAGGAAATGGTTAATAGTAAGATTGGGACTGAAATACAGCATCCGGTCAGCAGACCTGGTGAGGTTTTCCAGCTGCAAGACAATGACACCTTCCTGGCCTTCATTCTCTTTGTCCCAAATCACGTGGCTAAGAGACAAAAGCTGATGGAAGACATGCCTGAGAAAACGCCCCGGCACACGAGCCAGAAGCTGACCATCCATGACGAGAGCATCCTAACCTGAACCCAAGAGTTGATCCCAGTCAACTCCAAGGATGAGGCAACAATGACAGATGATACTATGGGGACACATGGGTACAATCAGAAAATATGTCTCATCTCTGAGAAGAGAATTGGCACTAACTAAAGGGAAATATAAATTCCAATTTATTACAAGCCAGGAGCCCTACAAAGTAGAAAGCCACTTCAGGGGCCTAAAAATACTCTGTTTCTTCTGTTGCTATTTTGAATGTCGCTTTTCCCTGTATGACTACATTCAGTAGGCTTCAAAATATTGGAAATGAACAAAAAGACTTATTAGCTCTTTTCTTTATCATAAAGCCTATTCTTTACCATTTTACATATTCTGTTTATCTATTTTCTTATGCACAAAATTTTAAAAAGCGCTCTAAAAAGTTAGATGATTTTCTTACAGAATTTATCTTTTTGTGAAAATTCCAAAGCCTGTAAAGCATGCTTATAAAATGATGTGAAAACACACATAGGTCAAAAGTAGGAGTAATTTAGGTCAAAATGTCCCTATTACTAATCACTTAAATTGTCAATAGGTAGATTCATTCGGATTAGTTGTCCTTCTTTTTGTTAATTGTTTTTTTTTTCTTTCCTTTGTTCCTCCCATCTGTGCAGATTCTGTGAGCCCTCTGGGGAAAAGGCCCAGTCCCTGAATGTTTCTTGCAGCTTCTGTATCAAACCAAACTAAAAATGTGAATACCAATACGCCACCCCTTATCAAAATGGTAATTTCCTTTAATAAACAGTCAATATTCATTTATTGAACCTCTAGTATGTGCTACTACTGCCCAGAGAGACAATGAGGAGACCAGTCCTCAATCTGGCAGCCAATCATGTAATCCCCAGGATTTTCCAATTGTGTACCGTTCACATGTGAAAATGTGCACTTAAAAACAATGGAGACAGAAAATGTTTCAGTTACCAAAATTCTGCTTGGTGTAAGTATTGTATATTTTTGGAGAATAAAATGCTGCAAAAGAGTCATTGGAGTGAGAGGTGAGATCCCAGAGGATGATCTCAAGTAGAAGGCTTTCGTTACAAAGCAGAGGACAATTAAATGTGGTGGCAAGTTCCGAGGTCATGTGATGGAGGAGAGGCGAGCCCGAGGTAGAAGTATAGAGAGAGAGACACATGGCACTGTGTAATAGAGGGCAAAGGAACTTGAAGACCCCTGGGGAAATACAAAAGAACAAAAGAGCATCCAGACAAGGGGGAGTAAGGAAAAAGAAACTAACAGTCACAGAGACTTGGTAGAGGCAAGGCCAAGAAAGAATTCCAATGAACATAAATCATCTAGTGTGATACTTTTTTAAGATGCTTTGTTACATAATGTAGGATTCCCACTCCTACTCAATTCTGCCCCCCCCACTTCTCCTCTGCCCCACCAGGTCTCCCCACTCAATGTCTTCAGTAAACACTACCAAAAAAAAAATACACCTACAGAAATCCTTGGTGTTTATTGGATTTCTTGTGAAAACCATTGAATGTACAATGTTCCAAATCTGGGTTGATGCAGCCTGCAAGAGAATCAGGATGTAGCTGAGGGAATAGCTGATACTGGGCAGGTTACATACTCAGAATCCATAAGCAGGGCAGATCCAGGTCTTCTTGGGCCTAAAGTAATATTGAGGGGATTAGCATGTAAGAAAAAAATTTCACAGGGGCACCTGGGAGGCTCAGTTGGTAAGTATCTGACTTTTGATCTCAGCTCAGGTCTTGATCTCAGGGTTGTGAGTTCAAGCCCTGCATTGGACTCCACACTGGGCACGGAGCCTACTTAAAGAAAAAGAAAAAGAAAGAAATTCCACAAAAACGCAAAGTTAGCTACAGAGGCTTGGAAGGAGCCCATACAAATAAGGGTTAACAAAACTAAAGCTTCATTTGCTTCAAAGTAAACCTCTCTCTGCCTATAAATCAAATTGTGGGGAGTTTTCCTAAAAGAAATACAATATTACTTGAGACTCTTCTTCATATAAGGCAAGAACCTCAGAACGCTGGATAGAGTAGAGAAGGGATGGAAATATATAAAAAGAAAGTTGTTTTTAAAGTCAAAGTCATGGGGTGCCTGGGTGGCTCAGTCGGTTAAGTGTCTGACTTCTGCTCAGGTCATGATCTCACGGTTTGTGGGTTTGAGCCCCGCATCGGGCTCTGGGCTAAACGCTTGCTCAGAGCCTGGAGCCTGTTTTGGATTCTGTATCTCCTCTCCCTGCCCCTCCTCCACTTTCACTCTGTCTCTCAAAAATACATAAATGTAAAAAATTTTTAAAAATAAATAAAGTCAAAGTCAGTGTTTATCATTAATTATCTAAATCATTTCTTATATGCCCATCACTGATACATTCTTCTAATTAAATGCATGTCTGATATTGGAACCACCTCATCATGTAACTATAATCAGATAGGAGCAGTTTATGTCATTATATTTAAATACATGTTAATTCCCAGTGTCAAAGTAAGTATATATAGAATGTTGATTGCACTGGTTTCCAGTTACTCTTATTAAGATTTGTGAATAATCTGCATGAATTATAGAACCTGTTATTATTATAATTATAGGTGTAAGATAAACAGAAAGTTTACTGTGCTTGTTTTTTAAAATTCTCCTGGCGATAAGGAATGCGCGTCTAAGAAAGAGAAAGAGATTTCTTCTGTGCCTTTCCTTCAGCTCAATGCCTTGCCTACCAGAATTTTCCACCAAGAAGCCGCATAAAAACATCAGAAGAAGAACAGTAAAAGCACGTCAAAGATGCATATCTTTCATCAGAATGTTGTCTTTCTACCTGCATTCATGCTGACTTTGTGCTAGACAATAAGACTTCAGGGATAGCAGGAAATAAAATTCCATTTGATGGCTCTGCTTTGGCACTGAACAGGTGATGCTGGCCTAGTCTCCCTTCCTCCTTCTCGGGAACAACCTCAGCTTTCCCTTTAAAGGACCATACTCCTTCCCGTTCCTCTGGTCCCACTGGACTCTCTCAAGGGCATTGAAGGGACGGCATGTGACCAGGTCAGACCAACTGGACTCTCTTTTTTGGGAGGCTGCATCTCTCTATAACAGCATGAAAAGCAGATGGAAGCCATTGGGGCTGAGTTCTTCCAAGGGCACTGTCCGGAGAAGACACTGCAGTGAATTTGCTAATAGTCCCCTGGAGCTGTTCCAGCTCCCGCCCTCCCACAGGCTTGGTGACTCAGCAATTCCTTGGGATCTGTAAGCTCTCTAGAATCATTCCTGCAAAGTCCTTGCAGGATGCTTAAGTCAGAAAGAGCTGGTCTCTGTTGCTAGCAACCAATGTGCCTAACACAGGAAGGGAGGTGTTCACCTCCACAAACAGGGCGGTCTATCATTAAGTTAATAGCATCTCAATTTCTGATTTTCCAGTCATGTTCATTTCTCGCTGTAATGTCACTGTAATTACATTTGAAGGAAATCTGAAAGCAGTCTGAAAAGTAAACATCCCTCCCCATCCTGAAAAATAAAAACCAATAAAAATTTAAAAACATTAGTGCCTTTCATACTTCACCAAATCTACCACACCCTGTCTAAAAATAGGAATAAGACACAATATGAGAATGGTAGGGTCCTCTATGGAAATTGCCCAAAGACAATATGGGTTATTTTTCCCCAAAAGCTTATGAGGCTAAATGAATTTGGGGGGTTAAAAAAATGATCTTTTGTGGTCTGAGGCTGCACTGAGACTTTTCTTTAAACCCTCTTTAAGGGGCATGTGGATAGCACAGTCTGTTAAGCATCTGACTCTTGGTTTGGGCTCACGTCATGATCTCACAGCTTGTGAGTCGGGGCCCTACTGCTTGGGATTCTCTCTCTCCCTCTCTCTCTCTGCCCCTCCCCTGCTCATTCTCTCTCGCTCGCTCTCTCAAAAGTAAATAAATAAACTTTGAAAAAAAATCTTTAAGCCCTTTTTAAGACCTAATTTGCAACCTTACCTTCACTCTTGGGGGACTTTAAAAATAGTTTTAAAATGGTTAACTAATTTTTAAATTTGTCAAAAATATTTTTGGAAGATTTGTATTTGTGTGTACCTTTGGATAACTCAAAAGAGATTGATTTTGACAACCTGAAATTAGAAAGCCAGTTACCTCTAATAGCAGCCTAATTGCTTTATCTACTTAAACAACAAGTAGATAAAGTGAATTTTCCAAGCACAGCATTTTCCTAATGTTTTCACTACCAGCCTAAGAGGTTACCAGAAGATATTCAAATATGCACAGAGGAAGTGAGCCCTCTTTGGAATCACTCAGAAGAGATCCCCAATTACCTTCCTATATCAGATCCCATGGGAGGCGGGCCTTTTTTCTTAAGACAGGACTTCAAGGCAGCAGCTGCACGGGTTTCTGCTCTAATGTCTTCATGGAAGTTTTCCAGAGTTGGGCCAAGTGTATTTCTAGACTTGTACCTGAAAGCACCTATAAAACAGCGAAGTAAATTTATGTCCCGTGTAGCAGTACGCTAAATATTCATAACTTCTAATAGTTACACAATAACCTTCGACTTTTTCTGCTATGTTATGGATCATTCAAATGAGGACAAGCTGTGTCAAGAAGCAACCTATCTTGGGGTGCCTGGGTAGCTCAGTCAGTTAAGTGGCTGACTTCAGCTCAGGTCATGATCTCATGGTCCGTGAGTTCCAGCCCCGCGTCGGGCTCTGTGCTGACAGCTCAGAGCCTGGAGCCTGTTTCAGATTCTGTGTCTCCCTCTCTCTGACCCTCCCCGTTCATGCTCTGTCTCTCTCTGTCTCAAAAATAAATAAACGTTAAAAAAAATTTTTTTAAAGAAGCAGTCTATCTGGGGGCACCCGGGTGGCTCAGGGGGCTCAGCATCTGACTCTTGATTTCGGCTCAGGTCATGAACTCGCAGTTCATGAGTTTCAGCCCCGCGTCGGGGGCTCTGTGCTGACAGCTCAGAGCCTGGAGCCTGCTTCGGATTCTGTGTCTCCCTCTCTCTCTGTTCTTCCCTTGATCGCACTCTGTCTCTCTGTCTCTCTCTCAAAAACTAAATAATTAAAAAAAATTGTTTTAATTAAAAAAAAAAAGAAGTCTATCTGATCTTACCAACCATACTTCAAGCCCGGGTAAGGGAGTGGAAACTATAGTTTTGGTAACACCTATAAATCTCTAGGTAATATTTGCTGATACTAAGATTATGGAGATGATGTGTACTTCAGTGTCAAAGAGAAATGCAAATGATGAAAGTCTTGGTAACACCGATATTTTGGGTCCTTTCTAGAAATCAAAGTTGAAGTAGAATATTAATTGAGTTTCATTATAATAACAATGCAATTAAGGGATAGGGACTCCACCACAGAAAATGTCATTTTGTGGCTCATATAACAGGGATGATACACATGGCCATGTTTCCACATGCCGCATCTCTGGGAAGGAATCTCATGTTGTTTCTCCTCAGTTTTCCCCAAGTTAAGGTGTTAAGGTTTTATTTTCCATGTCCCACATTGCCCTGAGCATCAAAGGCCCACATTTTCGCTTTTGCACTCTGTAGGTAGGGTTGAGAGTGACATTGGAACGTGCAAGTGTTCTGGGTCGCTTTGAGGAGGACATTCACACTAAGGGGTTCAGACAGAGCTGAACGAGCATCACTTTTGCCCATCACATCAGCTCTCAATGGAGGTCCCCACTAGATATCCCCTAGAAAAACAGCTGCGATGACTCCTGGATGGGGACGGACCACGGTGACTGGGGCCGCCACGACCTCAGCAGTGTCCACACGGCAGAAGCCCCAGAGTCTCAGGCCTTCTCTGGTCTCCTTCCTGCGGTCGCTCCAAGCCTGTGCCTCTCATTGCATGGCCCACTGACTGCCTTGACTGTCACAGTCCACGCATATCCCTCTGGCACAGCCTCCCGACGCTGACCTCCCTAAACTAGTCTGCCTGGGCTCTTTAGCCGTTCTCTTCCATTAATTGTGTGTGTGCGCACGCACACGTGTTGTGTGTCTCACCCTGGTTCATTTCACTCCTAGCAAAATTTTGCATTCCTACGAATGACATCTTAGTGCACCCCACACAACCTGCCCTTCCCAGAAGGTGGCAACAAAGTGAACGTCCAGAATCTGATTCTTCAGAGTATGCACTAGGCTATCCAAGAGCACGTAGGGGGGGCCCTAAATCCTGGTGAAGTGCTCATTTTTCCACTAGGGAATCACTGTTTGTTTTCTCAGGATGCTCTTTTTTCTCCCAGTATCACTGAGCTCACCCACTCCACCCTACCCAGATTGCTCAGCCTTAGATGTAGGCGTGGCTTCCCTTGACAGCCGGGGGGGGGGGGGGGGGGGGGGGGGGGGGGGGGGGGGGGGGGGAGGGGGGTTCCAAGTTTCCCGTAGACTTTGCTCAACAAGGGCCAGCAGCTGTCCTTATCTAAGCACAGAGAACAGTTTTGGGTAAAATATCAACCTGATCTCCTGTAGTCCCTCCCCTCCCCAGAGCCACTGAGTCTGTGAGGTATGGTCACCTAGTGTGAGACAGAGTTTCTGTTCCACCTTCTGGACCTTCTCTCACTTCCCCCAAGCCTGCTTTAATGCCCCAATAACTAACTTTAAAATCTCTCCCCTTGCCTAGTTATGCAGCCAGTCCCTCCCTTCCAAGTGAAGACCCTCCTAAGATATGCTCCAGGCCTCCATACTTCTCAGCTAACATGGTACAGCATTCCTTCCTCAAAAAGACATTCAACACTTTCAGCACCTTGGGATCTGAAGTTGGGGTCTTTCCAGGCCCGGCCCTTTCTGAGATACACTCTCAGTCATGAGCTAATGGCAGCCTCTGCTCGCAAGTCAGCAGGGATTTCTGAGAATTTACTTCTTTGCCACACACCATTATTCTCACAGGGACACACCTCTGGTTTCAAGCTGACTTGTTCCAATTCTCACCTAGGATTATGTATTTGAGTTTGCAGAGCAGATGTGCTTCAAACAAAGACTCTTCAGAATTCCAGACAAGATTCCCCGTGGGAGGGATATGAATTTCAACAGTCACAAAAGAGGAGTGTGCCAAAGTAGAGATTTCTTTCTATCTTCAAAACTAAACACATCCCATTCACATCTGTTTTTTCCTGCTGATGATGCAAACATAATCATTCCAGGAGTGCCTGGGTGGCTCAGTCGGTTAAGCGTCCGACTTCGGCTCAGGTCATGATCTCACTGCTCGTGGGTTCGAGCCCTACATTGGGCTCTGTGCTGACAGCTCAGAACCGGGAGCCTGCTTCAGACTCTGTGTCTCCCCCTCTCTCTGCCCTCCCCTGCTCATGCTCTCTCTCTCTCTCTCAAATATAAAACATTAAAAAAAATTTTAAAAACATAATCATTCCAAATGGATATTAAAGAATGTTAAAATAGAATGTTTCGGTTTGAGTTGTGGCTGAAGCTTCAAAATAATAGATGCCAACTATTCCCACATTTAACTGCCTATGGTGGGGGTAGTGGGAAAAAAGACCAGTTATGTGACCATTGGCCCCTAACCCACTAGTGAGGATACCTCTAGTCAAGTGAGAAGAACTTCAATGGGACCATTGACAAGCTTTCCATGCACAGATGGGATTAAAGATTTCAATTAAATTGTGTTCTTCTCTCACAACCTTCTTTGCATAATCATTCAGCATGGAAAGAGAAGGCTTATTCTTACTACTTTAGGTGAACTATAGGGCAGGCCCCATAGGTTATCTGACTGTTCTCAGGTGACATCCTCCCGTCATGTCAGAACTGCCTCAAATAGACTTGCTTTAGCAATTAATATGTGTTGAAATGTAATAAACAAAACCCCAAATTTCATTCAGCATTAAAGCTTCCACCTCCCCTAGCTCAAGCCTGTAGCGAGTGGGGAGCCAGAGGTGGAAAAGAAGGGAGAAGGCAGATTCCTCCTTTTTTCCTTCTGTTGGCCTCTCCACGAACATGGCCCCACATACTGGCTATAGCTTCTGACCCCTCAGGGCCTGGGGCGTGGAAAGCAAGAGTTGTTAAAGGCAGGAAAAAATACTGCTCAACCAGCACTAATCTGGAATTGGTTTCCACACAGATTGGCAGGTGTTTAAAACGGGTTCTTTCTCCCGTGGGTGTTTCTTCACCGGCTCTTTGGCAGCATGGCTGATGCCTGTCCTACGTCTGTTTGCTCTCAGATCCATCCTTCACCCCACCTGCTCTGTATTTCAGCAGAGCCGGCTTCTCTGGGTTTGGCTAGTTGGAGGCACTGAATGGGGAATAGAAAGTGGGAAGGGAGGATGAAACCCGAGTACTACTTTTCATCTCATTTCACCTCTGGTGGCCTCTCCAGCTCCTCAGAAGCTCAGCTCCTACTGAAGATCTCCACTCTGATTCCAGCGTCCTCCAGTGGTCCCAGTCCATGGGCTCCAGTCACACCACCTCTCACTTTGTCTTCCAGCCTAAGGATGTAGGGGCTTCCTGCTCTTGCCAATCTCTGGATTACCTCCCCATTCCCTATCTGGTTCTCAGTTCCTCTGTCATCTGTATAAACAATTCCCTGAAGTAAATTTCCACCACTGTCTACACTTGAAGGTGCTTCTGTTTTCTTAGTCAGGCTCTCACGATGTGCTCCTACACACATACACACCACTCCCCCATTACTAGCTGCCTCACTTTCAGTCCCCTGACAAGGGAGTGTGGTCTGGCCCGCCACTGGCAGCTCTTCCCTCAATTCCTGGTCATTGGGAACAACCTGAGCATCTGTCAGTTGAAGACTCCTTTCCCTGCCAATGGCCATCATGGATAGAATGTAAGATGAACCAACTGCACTTTTCATAGATCTGGTCCTCAGGGAAAAATGCACCATAGAAACTATCAGTGGAAATCTAATTATTTCCTGTTTTACCCAGGCTTCCCCCAAAAGGAGACTCTGAATCAAGGGCTTCTATATGAGCACCTAATTTGGGATTGTGATCCCAAGCAACAGGAGTGAAGAATGAGGGGATGAAATGGGGATGTGGTATTAGTTTCATGTGACTGCTATGTCTTTAAAGAGTACAGATTTATCTTCCTATAGTCCTGGGAGGTCAGAAATTTGAAATGTGTCTTAAGGGCTGAAATCACAGGGTTGGTAGAGCTGGTTTCTTTTGAAGTCTCTGAAAATAAAATCCATTCCCTTGGTTTTTGTTTCACATTCTAGAGACTGCCAGAATTCCTGAGCTTGTGACCCCTTTCTCACATCACTCCAACCTCTTGATTCCAACGTCACACCTTATACTATCCCTAACTGTACTGCGTTTTTCTCATAAGACCTTTGTGATGATATTTGGCCCGTCCAGATAACCCAGTATACTCTACCTATCTCGAAATCCTTAATCACATCTAGAAAGTCTCTTGTGCCATATACGATAACATATTCACAGATCCCAGGGTAAGAATGGGACCATCTTTGGGGTGTCATTCTTCAAGCTGTCACAGACACACTGGCCACTGCTATGGACACTTCACTCCTGCAGAACATTCTAAGCAGTCCTACAATATTCATCTCAGAACTAGCCACTTAGGGGAAGAAAGAGAGACAAGTTATCTGGCAGCACCCAGCCCCTGCTGAGCAAGATTGTCTCCAGGGCGTTAACTCCCACAAGCCACATCTCATGAGGGGTATTGGAGTGAGGAAAGAGAAAACCTTTAAAAAGCCTAAAAAGGAAAAATCAGAATTCATCTCTAATGACTACTAGAAGGAACTGATACAGAAAGAAAGAAGCTCCAAAGACTGGACTAAAACACCAAGAAAGGCAGTTAAGGGATTTATTCTCTGCCTACCTAGAATCAGTTCTTACTGAGAGTTCAAACTCTTCTCCGAACACAGGAGGGATAGAACATTTGAGTCCTGACCTAGCATATTTCTAAAATGCCACCAGAGTGATAGAATCAGGAGGTAAACAACATAAGTTATTGAGGTCATTCATGTTCCCAAGGACAACCACGCTTTAATGTGCAGGCACCTGGACTTGTAGAAAACATTAGGGCTGACTTCACTCTTCCACCATAACAGAAATGGAAGAAAAGTGGGGCGCCTGGGTGGCTCAGTCGGTTGAGCGACCAACTTCGGCTCAGGTCATGATCTCACAGTTCGTGGGTTCGAGCCCCGCGTCGGGCTCTGTGCTGATAGCTCAGAGCCTGGAGCCTGCTTCCGATTCTGTGTCTCCCTCTCTCTCTGCCCCTCCTCCACTCATGTTCTGTCTCTTTCTGTCTCAGAAATAAATAAACCTTAAGAGAAATTTTAAATAAAAAATAAAGAAAAGAAATGGAAGAAAAGTAACAGTGTCTGGAGCCGGTTAGTAGTGCAAAGAGCAACACTGCCACACTGATAATCAAGAGTGTAAACCAAGAATTATGCTGTCTCACTTATCAGACAGGCAAAGATTAAAAGGAGAAAACAGATACAGTTTTGGAGAGAGGATGAGAAAATAAGCATTCTGACAATTTCTTGGGAAGCATGAATTGATAGTTTTCTGAGGGGGAATCTGGCCTTATCTATCAAAATATATAACAGGTGTGGGCCTTTTCTTGGAAAAAATAACTTACAGAAATAAATAAACAAATGAGCAAAAAAAAGTATATGAAAGCATGTTTATTACAACATTGCTTTGAATTGGAAATCATCTAAGAAGTTGTTCTAGAAAAAAGAAAAAGAATGAGTTAGTTCTTTATGCAAGAGGTTCCTGATACATAGAGAAACGAGCAAGTTGCAAAATAGTGGGTGCAGTGTGATCCCGTTTATATTTTACAAAATAGTATTTGCACGCGTGAAAGCTTAGTATGATTTGACTATCATGTCGCATCTCTGCTACATTATGGAACCGCCTTGCATGACATCATCCCTCTCCCGGGGCCACCGTGGGGTTCACAGAAGAGAAGCTTTTGCAGCTGAGCTGCTTCCTTTGTGTGACTCCCTCCTTTGCTGATGAGTAAAATGGGTGCTGAAGATGAGGAGTGAATATGAGGTATGTGTTAAGAGTGTGGAGAGCAATAGGAAAACCCATTCTCTTGAACAAAGCAGCATATAATCAAACGTTACGTGTGCCTCATGATGTTTAGGCTTTGTTGCTATTCTTTTTTTTTTTAAATTTTTTTTTCAACGTTTATTTATTTTTGGGACAGAGAGAGACAGAGCATGAATGGGGGAGGGGCAGAGAGAGAGGGAGACACAGAATCGGAAGCAGGCTCCAGGCTCTGAGCCGTCAGCCCAGAGCCCGATGCGGGGGTCGAACTCACGGACTGCGAGATGGTGACCCAGGCCAAAGTTGGACGCTTAACCGACTGAGCCACCCAGGCGCCCCTGTTGCTATTCTTAAAAGAGTTACTGAAACCCCTATAGGTGAAAAAAAAAAAATTTGCTTTAAAATTCTAGCCTCTGTAGTTCTAAACCCCTTTTCTATTAAAATATTATGTGATTTTTTTTAAAGACAAAATTCCTGAGGAAGACAATTATTGAACTATAGCAGGACAATTTATATACACAGTCCTAAAAACCTCAAAGGTCTGACAACTTCAGGCTAAATATGGCAGATGTTTCTGTCTTGAAAAGCCCCACTAAAATAAGACTGGAGGAATCAAACCAATATATAAACCCACAAGGATGAAGAGAAGGTAAGAGGATACAGTAGTGAATGAAAAAGAGGTGTCAACACATTTTTGGAAGATGGAAAAGTGTTAAGGAACCGAGAACAAGTGCCCCTGTTTGGGGGGTGGGGGCGGGGGGAAGGCTAACAGGAAGTATATCACTTCACTCAACAAAACCCAGAAAGTCTCAGGCACCGGGGACATGCTTGACTCAAAAGGTTAAGCAAGGGATTGATTGCACATTGTTGCACTATATGCTAACTAACTTGGATGTAAATTAAAAAATAAAAATAAAAATAAAAGTTAAGCAAGGGATTGCAAACAGGAGCATCTGCAGGCCTGTGCTAGGGAGTCAGACCTCTAGCCTGCATGCTCATTGGACACATGCAGGCCATTGCTGCTGATCAGAACTCAGAGCATGCTGCAGCTTCCTCTATGGCTCTCCTGGACACTAGGTATTAAACTCCTCCTATAAGGGGAGTTAAGGGGAAGATATTCTCTGCAGGGAGAAAAACAAAAGGCTTAGGACTGCCACTGCTTCTTCGTGATCCTGGGAAAACTGCCACTATCCCAGTAGGAAGTAGGAGGAATCCAAGAGCGTGGAAAGGGCAGAGGAAAGGCTTGCTGCAACCTTCTATGGGGGAGGCCAAAGCCTTCTCCAGGGGAACGAGAATGTGGCTCCAAGACTGAGAAAGTAAAGCTGTTTCATGGGCATTATGCTAGATGATATAATGTCCCTTTGCAACTGGTTTTGTCCCAAAGCACATCCCACAGTTTTGAGAGCACTGAAGAAAGAGAAAGAGGAAAAAAAAGACGATTGTCTATACCCTGGCAGAGGGGAGAAAATGTTTTGTTTTAATCTAAGATGGCTGAACACATCAAATTTAAATTCCAGACTTATACCCACTGCAGTCAGCAGAAAGCCCTACCAAAACCAACAGCTTATTTGGGAAATACCCAAAGCAGCAAAATCCCACAGCAAGTATGCATAGATGCCTTGTCCTTGGAATCAGCAAGAAAGAAATCTGGAGATATATGGTAGTGGCCACGCTTCAGTCAATACACACAAGCCAATGAGAGCACGGGAAAAACTGCACCCAAAACCTGTCAGGGTCATAGGAGAAATATTTTCTAAGTATGAGTTTTCTATTCAAATTTACTGAGCTCAAGAGAGGTGGACCCTATAAGAAGTGCTCCCTAAACCTGGGTACAGAGTCTAAGACTAGTCCCAAGAAGACTCACAATCTGCAAAATTTAGTAAATTTAACTGAACTTGTTAGTGACCGTGAACCCTGAGTCACTGGACGGCCAATATCAGGATCCATCCCGAGCCAGCTGTATTGGTTACCTATCACCACCATGCTGTTGCATAAACACCACCACAAACCCCTAGTGGCTCCCTGTAATAAATATTTATTTTGCTCACAAATCTATAGGCCATCTGGGTAGTCCCGCTGCTCTGGGACAGGATTAGCTGATCTTGGCTGGACTCACCCATGGATGTGCAGCCAGCTGGGGCCTGGTTGTCTAGTGTGCCCTCAGTACTCACTTGGGGTAGTTCCCATCTAATTCATGCAGTCCCTCAACCCAGCAGGCTAGCCCAGCCTTATTCTTATGAAGAAGGCTGGTGTCCAAGAGAGCAAACAGCACCCAAGGCCTCTCATGGCCAAGGCTCAGAATGGGCACATCTTCATATCTGCTGCCTTTTATTGGCCAAAGCAATTCACAACCCAGCCCAGATTCAAGGGGGGAGAGGAGAGAAGTAGACCACCTTTTCATAGGAGGTGCTAAAATGTCACATTGCAGGGAGCATGGGAACAGAGGTGGTGATAAATGAAGGCCGTTAGGGCAATCAATCTAGTACACCAACATCTTGACATAAGAAAATTAATTCTGTGAGTAAATCGAAAGAACTTGGTCAAAGGCAATATGATATCTTGGAAGAAAAAAAGGATATTAGTGAGAAAACTGCTAAAATATGAATAAAGTCTGTATGTTAGTTAATAGTAACATTAATTTCCTCGTTCTGACAAGTTCATCATGGCTATAAGGTGTTAACAAGAGGAGAAGCGAAGTGAAGAACACATGGAAACTGTACTGCCTTTGCAACTTTCGGTGGAACTAAATTAATTCAAAATGAATTTATATTTTTTAATGTTTATTTATTGTGTGTGTGTGAGAGAGAGACAGCATGTGCAAGCAGGGAGGGGCAGAGAGAGAGAGAGAGAGAGAGAGAGAGAGAGAGAATCCCAAGCAGTCTCCACAAGTTGTCAACACAGAGCCTAGGACGCCAGGCTGGATCTCATGTACAATGAGATCATCACCTGAGCCAAAATCAAGAGTGCGACGCTTAACTGACTGAGCCACCCAGGTGCCCCAAAATAAAATTATTTTTAAAGGGGCATTATAAAAAGAATGTGGAGCACAGGCCATTTTGCGGTGCAGCACCCAAAACTGGGTGTACCACCAAGTCACAGAAAATGTTCCACCCTGTGTTCAGAAACCCCTGTGGCCTGGGAAAATTTGGCAGCATGCAATGCATGAAAAGCCTGAGCAGGTGGCTTGGCCAGGGCCACGTCTCTGCAGACTTCCCAGGCAATAGCCACGCTGAGCCTTGGGCTTCGGCAGGGGAGGCGCCAGGCTCAGCGGGGCAAGTGGCTGTGCCAGCCACCTCCTCCATGTGACTGACGGGTGCAGACCCAGCTGGTGGTGGCAGTGGGAGCCAATGCCACATGGCCACAGGGCTGCAGTGTCCTTTTTAAGTGAGTGAAATCTAGACTTGGCCACCTCCTGCTGACTGCGAGAGGGACAAATTACAATCTTCTTTGGTGTGCTTGGCTCTGAGTCTAATGTGGAGACCAAATGAGACATACAAACATGCGATTATGGTACAACATTATGAGGGCCATGGAGCCGGCCAGTTCCTCACCTGTTGTGCTCCCTTCCTTCAGGAAACCCCAGCCTTCTTCCAGGACGGTTAAGTTATAGGTGTCTTCCCCACTCCCACTTCTCTGTGCCCCAGAGGCAAGCACATGACATCTGACCCAGACCTGGTTACCCAGAGCAACCCATCCCTCTGGGCGCTGAAAGTGGTCAAGGGAGAGGCTTTCCCCCAGGTGTGCTAATCAGACCCTGTCTGTCATATTTGAGATAGGGCCTCTGGGAAAAGAAGGGTCTTTCTTTCTCTGATACTAGAAGCCGTTATAAAAATACAGACTGTCTGAAGCTAAAAAACTACCAGCAGGAAGAACCAAGATATGGAGAGAGAAAATCATCACAATGTAGCTTGAACCCCTGGATACAGCCAAGCCTGAAGCCAGGGATACCTCTTGGACTTCCATATTTGTGGCCATATTCTACTTTGAGTTGGGTATTCTCTCACTTGCACCCACAAGAGCCCTGACTAATGCAGAGATGAGTCCCTGCAAGTGGGGTTTGGAATTGGCAGGCAATACAATGAGGATTTGGCTGAGAACAGAGGAGATGCCAGACAATGAAAGTGGCCTTTCATTTTCTCAGAGGACAACAGGGCTTGGTAAGTGGTAACAAAGAAGCTGGGCAGATTTTTCCTATTTGTGTTTTGGGACTCAATCCAGTTCATGTCTGTGTGTCGGGGGAATCAAATGTGACGCAGTTAAAGTGCATTGACCGTATTTCACAGCCTTTAGGACAGTCCCTAAGAGTCTCAGACCATGCTAACTCTCTGACAGCAGAAAGGGAAAGTTCCACATAGCCTCACCAAAGAGATGACTTCTTCCCCCAGCAATCTGTATGAAGATACAAAAAACTGATCTTTCCATTTTAAAAGGAAGTAATATTGGGATGCCAGAAGAGCTAGAGCTCGGGGGAATCCCTATTTCCCAGGTCTTTATCAAACACCTCTGCCTATATACTCCCTTCCGCCAAAAAGCTGTCGTTTCCCTCTATTTAAAAAGACGTCCATTAGAATGAACCCCACACCATCATCCCAGCCTACGATTCCAAGGACAGGGACCACAAAGCATGCTAAGAGACTTACTACTAAGAGACAGAAACTTCAAAACGAGGTTGGACTCAAGAACCATGCCACTGTATGATGGCTGGTCTTAGCAGCCAGGTCACTGAATTCCCAGAAATTGAATAGGCTGGCCTCCCTCTGAGATTTCAAGGCAGTGCTATTTCCACAGATTCACCAAGCCCTGCAAACAGGCTTGTGATTGATTGTTCAACCCCTAAGGCAATCCCCAGGCCCCCAAACTTGCACTAAAAGAAAATGGGCTACAGTTCTCCAGCACTTCTTCCTGAACTTTATGGGTAAATTCAAGCGAAAGATCACAGGAAGTCACATTTCAGCCTGCCTCTAGCCCAAGCCCCAATGCAGCATGATCACCAATAAATCGGATACTGCATTTTCATCCCCATCTGGCTTGTGTCTAACCCACAACTGATTCAGAATTTGGAAGAAGGTAGGTAATTAAGCTCTGCCTCAAACCCCAATACCAGGGAGTTGGTACTTTATCCTGCAGGCTTTAGGGAACAGTAGGGACTAATCACCAGCTTCAAGTAGGTTTAAGGCAGATAAAACCTGGGGAGGGTTTTGTGAAGGGGACTGCAACTGGATCGGTAGGAAAAGGGCTAAGACTGCAAAAGTGAATGAAAAATTAGTTAGCAACAGCAACAGGAAAGCTCATAAAAGCTCGAACAACAGAGCTGCAACGAATATGAAGAAGCACTGAGGGACACTGAGGTTGTGCAGATGAAAATCTCACCAGTATAGGAAATACCGCAAAAGGCGTACATCCTGTAAGAGAGCACCGAGATTAAACGTTGTGGACTGTGAATGGATACAAGTCCCTCGTTTTGTTTTTGTTGGAGGGAAGGAAGAAGCAGACAGCTGGAATTCTATCTGAAACAGAAGGAAAGGTTTTTTAAATCCCTGTTTGTTTTACACTTGAAGAGGATTTGTCCTGAAAATTGCCAAGCTGTATAGATACTCTTAAGGGATTTTGACATGATATACACAAAAGATGCCTTGGTTAGCTTCCTGAAACGCAGCCCCCTGGGATGCAAGACTGAAGCAGGCGCTCAGGAGACACCAGGTCCACTGCACAAGGTTTTAGGTTAGATAATGAGGCTAATTGCATTCTTTCTGGGTTCTTTTTCACCTGGATGAGAGCACAGTGCTAAGCAAGCCAAAAAGGATTCACCTGGCTATGGAAATATACAGACCAGAAAGACCTGAAACACACTCGTGATTTATAGAAGCTAGAAGCGATTATTACTTGCCCAAAGGAGTTTAACATCGGTCCACTTCCTTCAATATCCCTTCCCTGGCTGGGATTCTATGGAACACTGCATTCCTCTCCACACTTTCTCTCCCCACCTTTGTCACAACCTCATGGAAGTCTCTAAGGAGCTCTACCAGGGTGCTGAATAAACACCCACTGCTCTCTCAGGCAAATGCAAATAGATTGGGCTTAGCAGTTTTAGTTTGTCTGTCACATAGGGTCTATGGGAGGATTAAATGAAATCTTGCGGGGGTACGTGCTTAGTTTAGATCCTGGCATATAATGAGCAGTCACATATGGTGGCTAGCCCCTGCTCCATATAGCATTGAAAAATCTGGCTTTAGCTACAAAAGAACTTAGCAAGAAAACCCTTTGTTGTTACAAGTATCTGGTAACCTACCCCTAATTTCACTCTAGTCTGTACTTTTCCTCTGTTGATGCTTCTCCAGAATTCATATGTGAGAAGAATTTAGGCACATAGGTGCTTAAATTAAAAACAAAAACAAACAAACAAACAAAACCTTGATGGTAAGCAAAACACCACCCAAGCATGTGTTGGTTAAGCCCAAGATTATTATTCACTAGCACACTTAGGCTTCCAACCCTCTACAAAGGGTAGAAATTATTTCTCATCATCAGTAGGAAGACTTAGAGTTCTTTCCCAGAAACAGCTTAGAGTTCTTTCCCCGACTTGGCCAGCTGCACTTGAATTCAGGGTTTCCGCCCTAGAAAGAATGTGATTGTGTCCAAGTGGAATGAGTCACTGAATTCTAAGCAGAGAAGCTGTCATCTCTCTAAGAGGAGCAGTGGAGAGTTCCATTTTTATCGTAAAATAGTGCTCAAAGTGGACCAGGAAGACAGCCATCCCATATCACATCCTCTCCTCCAGGCCTTGCAGCTCAGAGAGGAAGGGAAGCACTGACCAGAAAGAAAGAACATTTGAACATTGGCAACAGGCCACTTGGCCTCGTGGATCTACCAAGTAATCCTGGCCAAGAGAAAAGTCCTTGAGTAATGGTGTGGAACATGGAGCCCCTCGGGAATGTGCATGAAATGCTTGTTGGCTGTCTGTTGAGAGCCCGAAGCCGCACCAAGGCCTACGGCCCTGCTTGCCGCTGACAGCCTACTTCCACCTTGTTGGGACACAATCTATAAACTATGCTCTTGCTTCTGAGACTCTTCACCATCTCCCCAGCATCCGCCACGTGAAAATGAGTTTCTGTTGAGTAGTTTGTTGGAAGACTGAAGTTTTCAGATGGACTTTTGAATATGTGAATCACCTAAGCTTTTTTTTTTTAATATCATCACTGAGGATGAGCCCATTTAATTTTGTCAATTTAATTTTAGTTATGTGCTTCCACATAATACTTCATCGAATCATCATACCTACCTTGAGAAAGGTCAAGTCAATCATAGTAACTCCATTGGATGAAATCATATAACAGGCATGTGAAGAACACCCTCTGGAATGCAAGCTGCCCTGCTGGGTGCTTTGGGAAATAGAAAGCTGAGTAACAGGGGTCTCCACTCTCTAGCAGCTTTTAATCAAGAGGAAAGACAAAGCAAAGTGGGTTATGAAAAGCTTTGGGTTATGTTCCATACACTAATGGAAAAACATTGGAGGATTGTATACAGAAGCAGGACACAATCGTAACTGTATTTTAGAGAGCACCCCCTGCCTGCAGGATGGAGAACGGATTTAAAGGGAGCAAGCAAGTCAAAAAAACGTTAGGCTACTACAATAGTCCAGGCAAGATACAAAGGAGTCTCAATCTAGTGCACAGAATACAGAGGGAATTCAGAGAATGCATTAAAAGATTTTAATCAGGGAAAATTAGTAGGACTGATGGCAAATGATCGATTGGTGAGGAATGCTGAAGGAATGTGAAAAGGAACATCACACCTAAGCCTTCACCAGCTGGGCGGGAGGCAGTGACATTCACCATAGGAGAACATGGCAGAGATGGACAGGGGCACAGAGGCTGGGCCAGAATAAAGGAGTGTGGGAAGCCCTCAAGGAACAATGACACGATGAAGGAGGGTAGACTACACACAGCAGCATTATAGCGGACAAGGTTGGGAAAGCAGACTAGGACTGTGAATGCCAAGCATGGAGTTTAGACTTAATTCAATGAGCAATGGAGGCTTTTTAGCAGTAGAACAAGATTATAGCAGTTCTGTTGGAAAACTAAACTGCTCAACGAAAAGACTCAGATTCCCAAAGGTTAAATAGTAAACACCTAGTTAGCATCAGCCATGAATCTAATATGCAGGTGTTTGGACTCCTGGTCCGTACCTTCAGAGGAGGAAGTTTTCTGGCTTCTCAGAATTCTAAGTACACACTCCTCTCCCCACGAAGTCTTTGCCCTTATTGACTCCTCCAGCCTTTACAATTCAGCTTGGGCCCGACATTCAGCAGGCCAAGAGGATGGATGGCTACTTCCACTATTTCTTTAGTCCACTATTTATTAGATTGTTCTAATCACAAATACTCAAAAAAATACCCATAATTGCTAAATGTAGATAATGGTCATGCTCTTTAAGACTCCTTCAAAGGTAGGAATCTAATGGGAATTAAAAGCGTGTGGAGTATTGTGGAAATAACAAAATGACTTCCAAACACAAGTTAGTATTATAATAAGAAAACATGAGTAAGAAATAGATTTTACTAAAGTTTTATGCTGTGCTAGCAATTATTTCAGACATCATTTTGTCTTCACAAACAGCTACCTGATAGGTAAGGAGACTCAACAAACCTAGTCTCCTCACAGACACATGGCACAGTCAGAATTTAAGGACAGATCCAACTCCAGACATTCAGCTTTTAAATAGTCTGCTATTCTTGGGGCAGGGGAGGGCGCCTGGGTGGCTCAGTCACCTAAGTGTCTGACTTCAGCTCAAGTCATGCTCTCATGGTTCATGAGTTCGGGCCCCCAATCGGTCTCTCTGCTGTCAATGCACAGAGCCTGCTCCAGATCCTCTGTCCCCATCTCTCTCTGCCCCTCCTTCACTAGGGCGCTCTCTCTCTCTCTCTCTCTCTATCTCTCAAAAATAAATAAAAACATTTAAATAGTCTGCTATTCTGTCCTTGTCAATCATTTGCTAGAGAAAGTTCAAAAGAAGCTAGAAAGAGCAAGCTAGAAATAAGCTACAGAAATACAGCTTATTTCTGTACAAGGACGACGAGCAGTGATTTTCTTGTGGCTGTGGAGGCCATTATAGCAGATAGTTGCCTGTTACCCAGAGCCACAGTGAGGACCCACCACCTCCGATAACGTTCTCACTGCAATCTTCCCTGCTATCTGGAAGAACAAGATTCTGTTACACTGGAGATAAAGATCTCGGAGGAGAACAGAATGAGAGGGGAGTGGGCTGCCATTCGTGTCGCTTATTTTAAATAAGCACTTTGATGAGGCGCCTGGGCGGCTCAGTCGGTTGAACATCATCTGACTCTTGTTTTTGGCTCAGGTCACGATCTCACTGTTTGTGGGACTGAGACCTGTGTCGGGACAGCCTGCTTGGGATTCTCTCTCTCCCTCTCTCAAAATAAATAAAGAAACCTTAAAATAAATAAATAAATAAATAAACAAACAAACACCGTGAGGAACAAAGATAACCAGGAAACTCAAGTCGACAAACGTCCACTGAGCGCACGTGCTTTATGCACACCTGGGCTTGCGTGCATGTATGTGCTGGCGCAGAACTTGAGGGAAAGGGCTGGAAAAGCAAACGGCCAGAGCCAACACGAAGCAGTGGGCTTTCCTGTTAACTTCTCAGGGCTGTTATATTCATGACATCAAATGCTGTGTGTTGGCTCTTTCATTTTACCAAGGCCCTTGGGTAGATTTTTTTCTTTATGAATGGCATTATTTGCTAAAGCAAATTTAATCAAGAAGTTCCCATGGGAGCAAAATGATGAGCTTTTTAAGCGCACATTTTGTAATTTAACTTTGCCCCTACATCTCTCTTTACCATGTTCATTCATGACCAGGCAATGAACTTTAAATCCACTCCTTTCATAATCCATCTCTAGAGAGGAATGAAGGTTGGGTTTAATGAGAGGTAAGGCTCAAAGGAGAAAGCTCCTCCACTGGATTAAGCATTCATGCTAGCTGGGAAGGAATTATGGAGAAAAGGAGCCATAAGAAATACCTAATCAAGCAGGGTACCTGGCTGGCTCAGTTGGTTGAGCGTCTGACTTCGGCTCAGGTTCATGAGTTCGAGCCCTGCATCAGGCTCTGTGCTGACAGCTCGGAGCCTGGAGCCAGATTCTGATTCTATGTCTCCCTATCTCTCTGCTCCTCCCCTGTTCACACTCTCACTCTCTCTCTTTTCCTCTCTCAAAAATAAATAAACACTTAAAAAAATAATAAAATTAAAAAAAATAAAGCAACATGATAATCCCAACAATGTGCCAACCCTTAGAATATTTTTTTTAGGTAGAGATGAAGACTTAAAGGTAGCTTATTCCAGGATACTCAAACCTAAAAGAAAAATTATTTATTGACATAACAGAATTATCTAAGATCATATGAACTATGTTCATTTTTTTTAAGTGAGACAAAGATCTTTAACAGAAAAATGAAAGAATTATTATCATCAGTATGTCAAATGAGTTGTTAAAGAAAATAAAAAACACTCGGTCTAGGAATCACCAAAGATACTACAAAAAATGATTTACAATACCTCTTCCTTCCCTGCTTTTTCTATAAATAGTACTTTTACATTGGAAAGTTGGAAGGATTTACTATAGAATCATAGATCTGGAAAGAACCTGTCTAAAAATCCACTTTCTTCTAAACAGTAATGATTGCAGACCAGGCAAAACTCATTCCTATTTAACCTTTTCTTAGGAGACTCAGAAAAGGAGATACTACAGTCTTGAAGATGCCTATCAGTCTATTTCCAACAACCTTGAAAGATCATTTTTAACTCTAGCGTGAGACCATTAAAAACTCAATAATCAGCTTTCAGAAAAGACATTTTTCCTAAATATTATCTTAGGAAAATATATTATTTTCTACCTTCCTCTTCCGGTTTAAAAAATACAAATTAAGGTATTTGTAACCTATTTTTCTGAAGCAAAAAGAAAAAAAAAAAAATTAGGTAAGTAAAGAGGCCAGCCAGTCCAAAGAAGAGCTTGAGAAAGACTCAGACAAGCATCAGTCTGGCTCCAAGGAGAACCCTGTGTCTGCAGGAAGCAAATTAGGAAAGGACTAACTCACCTGGTGAATCACCACAGCTAATCTGCATCTGGAAATGGCAATGCAGGAATACTTAACACTCCTGTGCCTGATCTACAGTCAGGACCTTCAGCCTTAGACTTGAAAAAGATCCTCCACAGCCCAGCTTCTTTGCATCGGAGAAGAAGAAACACGAAGAGAAACCTCCCACTCTTCAGTGCCTCAGTGTGAGGCGATGCATGTCCGCTAAACTTAGTGTGAGTGTCATTTCGCGATATGCACTTCTATCAAATCATTATGTCGATGCATAAAACGAAGACAGTGGTACGTGTCAATTACATCTCAATGAATAAACAAATAAATAAATAGAACTACGCTTACCAAAATAGGTATTTCAAGAATCTTAACAGTAGAAAAATTATAATATGAATAATAATTTTTAAAAAACCAGAAGACAGGGAAAGCTGGAGGACACGTGTTCGTTTTCTAATCTGCAGAGCCTGGAATCCATCAATACGGTCTAAAATTTGACTCTGTAGTTTTAAAAAATGACTACATTCAATTTTTTTTTTTTTTAGCAAGTTTCCCTGAGAGCCAATTTTCCTTACAGTAAACATTTATCTCAGCTCCTGCCCCACTTCCCGTGCCTGCTGTCTCTGATGGTGCGAGAAGCTTGGCAGGCTGCAAGTCGCCCCAGAAGGAGCCCTCAGTGAACGAGGGGCAGGGGCCGGTGGATAATACTGGGCAGAAGGAAGATTCTCAGTTATGTCCGCAATCTTTCAGAACCTGCTCGATTTCTCACAGTCCCGGTCCACTCGTTCTGCATGCTTTGTTGGTTTTTCTGCCCCTTTGCCTCCTTTCCCCCACTGTCTCCCCATGCTCCTGGGATCATACCTCAAAAAAACTACTTGTACTCAGAGTGTCTGGGTGGCTCAGTCAGTTAAGTGTCCGACTTCAGCTCAGGTCATGATCTCACGGTTCAGTTCGTGAGTTTGGACCCCACGTCCAGTCTGGCACTGTTGTTGGCAGCTCAGAGCCTGGAGCCTGCTTTGGATTCTGTGTCTCCCTCTCCCTCTCCCTCTGCCCCTTCCCCACTTGTACTCTGTCTCTCTCTCTCTCTCTCTCTCTCTCTCTCTCAAAAAAAAATAAATAAATAAAACTTAAAAAAAAAAAAAACCTACTTGTACTCAAACCCTTGTCTCAGGTTCAGCTTTTGGGAGAAGCCACTTGTATGGGTCTGCTCAGGTGGCCACAACAAAATAACTACAGACTGGGGTGGCTTCAACAACAGAAATTTACTTTCTCACAGCTCTGGAGGCTAGAAGTCCAAGATCAAGGTGCCATGAGGGTTGGTTGTTGGAAAGGCTTTTTTTCCTGGCTTGAAGATGGCTGCCTTCCTACTGTGTCCTCACATGGCCTCTGCTCTGTGCACAGGGAGAGAAAGAAATCTTTTGTGTCTCTTCCTCTTCTTAAAAGGACATTAGTCCTATTGGATTAAGGCTTCACCCTTATGACCTTATTCAACTTCCTCACAGACTTCATTTCCAAATATAGTCACATTGAGGGTTAGAGTTTGAATATATGAATTAGGGTTTGGAGAAGGCACAGTTCAATCCCTAACCACATTCTAAGACAGGATCTCACAGGGAGGAGACATGTGTTCCATGCTGCTCCCACAGGAACTCTCCATCATAAGTAAAAGAGCTGCTTAACTTGAACTGGTAAAGGGTCAGGTGAGATGTCCCACTGTCTGCCTACAAGGCTTACCCGAGCTTCCTCAGAGATCACCTTCAGGAGCCACAGGTGAAGACTCAGGATGGCAGGGCACCATGGCTTACAGATCTCCAGCCCTTCTTACCATCTCAGTGAGAGGAGTAGCATCCAGGGAGTGACAATGACAGGAATAACAGGCTATCAATGTACTCTCACCGAAGAGACGAGGTGGCAATTTCTCAAAAGAAAGCCAAGAATAGAAACTTAGGCTTCAATCCAAGCCCCAAATACCCAATAAATGGAGGATATAGTTCAAAAAATCATGGTACCTATATATTCTTTTTCTCCTATGTGACAAAGTCACATTTTCCTCTTTTGCATAACACTAATAAATAATGACACGTAATTTCGAGGTTCTGGTGAATACATGAGATTGCAGCTATAAGTGCTTGGTCCAGTTCCTGAGCTGGGGGGCGTCACTCAAAAAGCATGACTTCTCTTTCCCCTTCCACAAAGATGGGTATCCTTCTCCCCCGCTGCCCAGGAAACCGGGACTGGGACTGGTCTCTGGCTGAGCCTGAACATCTCATTCACAGGTATTTTATTGTTGTGACTACCAGTTTTTAAAAACCACCTCTAGGTTCTTGCGTTTCAGATCAAATTTTGTCAAAATGAAAACAAATGAAATGAAAAATGTCCTTTCCCATGGACTTCTTAAACTTTCTGATTTCTACTAAAATGAAATTTGGGATACAAAGCTATCCTTTATCTGATTTGGGGGAGAAATCAAGTCTACTTCAAGTGTGTATCAGTGTGATTGCCCTACCTGGGTCCTGGATTGAACCAAGGGCTGTGTCTACTTTCAGACCTTAGGGTGGGGGTGGGTCAGGTAACACCTGTCATCAGAGGAGAGCCCTGCTTCACAGGGAAGATGAGGCACAGAAAGAAGAGAGGCTGACTCCTATTTTAGATGGAACAGAATTATCTCTACTGCTTCTCCTCTAACTTAGTTAATAGGGATCTCTGTTTCTATAAGTCAATCTCATTTTCTTTCTTTCTTTCTTTCTTTCTTTCTTTCTTTCTTTCTTTCTTTCTTTCTTTCTTTCTTTCTTTAGAGAGAGAGAGAGAGAGAGAGAGAGAGAGAGAGAGAGAGAGAGTGAGAGAGGGGCACAGGGAGAGGGAGAGAGAGATTCCCAGGCAGGCTCCACACCCAGCTCAGAGCCCAACACAGGGCTCGATCTCATGACCCTGGGATCATGACCTGAGCCCAAATCCAGAGTCAGATGCTTAACTGACTGAGCCACCCAGGCGCCCTAGTCAATCTCATTTTTTAGTTGATCTGTTAGCATCCAAAGAATGTCTACTTTTCCTTCCTATTTCCATGCTTCAAATTCCCATCCCGCAGTGATTTCTCTCCTCCACCTCCCCATACATCCATGTATTTCTCATACATCGCTCTCACTCTCCGAAGCCCACACTTGCCTTTTCTTTTCTTCCTATCGGCTTTGCTACACCAAAGCCATTCCAGGACTAGGCTGTCTCTGTGATGCCTTAGTGACAATATAGTGAAAATCTCCATGACAGCTGACTCCCTGAATGACACACAGATCTTAACTGATGTTTGGTATTCCGTTCACACTGTGCTTGGGGCCTCACTGAAAGGGTCTCTAGCTTTTAGAAGAGAGTTCTTTGGCAATTTCCACAAACACCTTGAACTTTCACCCTCCTCACTTCTCTAAAATGAGCAAGAGGAAACTCTTGTGATCCTAATGGAAGAATAACTTAGGCCTGCTAACGATAAACAAATCCCCTGCATCGTCTGACCAGACAAAATATGCGACCCTGACTTGCGACAGTAGCCTGGGTGTTCCTGGCTCCTAGCAGCCCCCTCCCCTGGTGCCTGCTTGCTGACTTCCCTGGCTGTGAACTGGGACCACACCCTCACAGCTCACAGCAAACCGGAAGCAAGGGGAACCACTATGTGAAATGGGGTGAGAGCCCCACGCCACCAGAAAGTCTCAATGCCAGACTGCCAGCTTCGGCCCCGATGACATCCTGTGCTTTTGTCCACTGGGTGACTTGAATTCTCTCCATGTCTAATGGACGGACCACAGATACCATCTGCCCCATGCTCTCACCCAGTGAAAGAATTCTGCATGAACATTCCAGAAGCTTAGTCACCCAACTTCTGCTAGACTATTTCTAGAAGGCCTTGAGGGACAATGGGGACAGAGCCTGCTCCCTTTTTCACATCTCATTTTGATCTCTTCTTCTGCAAGCTGAACAAATAGACGTGGGTCTTTCCCTCACTCCAAGGTATACATGTTTTGTGAGTCCTGAACTCCTGGTTGCTCTATTCTTATTACCCTTGGGTTTCAAAGCTAGTTTCAAAACCAAAGGTGTTCACAACTCCAGCTAATATTATTGATAATATTACCGATACAATATTACAGATACATTATTATTTGTCTCCATAGTGACAGGCAAACTCCAGGGGCTTTACAAGTGATTATTGACTATTCCTCATCACACACTGGGACACACGTTAGCCCCTATTTAGCTTCCACTTTCTGATTTTTCTCAAATAGCTGGGCAGGGACTGAAAAAAAAGTCACACTCATTTTCTTGCAAAATCAAAACACGCCTTAAAAATGTCAGATTTCCCAGGAACTGTGTTTTTTTTGTTTTGTTTTGTTTTGTTTTAATTTACTATTACACCATTCCTGAAAAAGAATCATCAGCAAGAACTAAGGAGCACTGAAATTTAATTCAACAAGGACTGGAGGGAAATACATGTTAAAATATGTGGAAAAATCTGTGTGACACAATGAGTCAGACACTACCAAGAATCACACTGAGTGAAGTAAACATGGAAACCAAACATTTTTAGTCCATGAGCTAAAATGCAGCTACACAAGCTGATCTTAACGAAAGCAGCAGACCTAAGCCCGTGTCCTGCTTCCTATATTAAGTGGGCAAATACTGGACTCTGGGACGTCTTTATACCTTAGAACCACTGCATAGCAGGCTGAGAATGGGAGGGGCGGGGGCGGAGGCAAGAAGGAAGGAAAAATAGGAAGGATTAAAATCAGCAACAGAACTAACCAGACCTGCTTGCCTCATACAAATGGCATTTCTGCCAAGAGAACAGAAAATGATGATAGAGCGTTTCCTTTTCGATAATCCATCTATCAACTGCCTCTGTTGTGTAGCCACTGTAATGATTTATGCTGTAATTAGTAAAACCTTCCCTAGCTATATTCTCTAATGTGAATTTGCAACAAAGAACATAATGTAAATACCCTAAAATAAGAAGGTTCTATGAGACGTAAGCACACAGCCAAAGTTACCATTGCGCACAGAGAAATAAAAAGACAGAAGAACCACTGTTTTCTCACTTCAGAGCGTGCAGGTTTTACACAGGGAGGGAGGGAGAGTGATCTGTGGGTTTGTGCTGTTTTTGTTTTGTTTTGTTTTCCAGAAGATAGCATCTGCTGAGAGCCTTTTAAAAATGGAAAGGAAAGCCAGAGCAGGTTTAGCCCGGACAACATGAAGAGCCGTTTTTCCTGAATCACAAACAGCAGCAGATAAAAAGGAGAAAAGTAACTAAAGGTCATCGCACACTCACGACCTTCTGAATTTGAGGCTTTCCTTTTTCCTTTGGCCACTACGCGGAGACCCATTTACATGTTGTTTTCTTTGTCGAATCAAGAAAAACAGGCAAGCGAAAAGCGATGATTTTCCAGAAGCCCTGCTTGTTTAGTGTCATGGGAATTTGAGGTTGTTGTCTGGTACATTTGGAATGATCTTTAGGGTAACAGTAAAACCTCTACAGTGTTTACGAATTTTATTTTCTAGTTTGGTGTTTCTACCATCCTCACTCTTCCAGATGACTTTCAGGCACACCTGGCCCCCTTCCCTGCTTACATGAAAGTATAATGTTGTAATGTTCTAATGTTCACTGTCCAGGATGCAGCCTTGCATTAATCTGAGAATCCTATGAGCAGAGAAATTTTAAAACATAAAGGAAGCAGGGTTTTTCTCAAAGTCTTATTAATCATATTTTGAAAGGAGTCACCTGGGTGGCTCAGTCGGTTGTGCATCTGACTTCAGCTCAGGTCATGATCTCAGGGTTCTTGAGATTGAGCTCTGCATCAGGCTCTCTGCTGTCAGCCAGGAGCCCATTTTGGATCCTCTGTCCCCCTCTCTCTCTGCCCCTCCCCCACTCATGCGCGCGTGTTCTCTCTCTCTCTGTCTCAAAAATAAAAAACTAAACATTTTAATTAAAAATTGTATTTTGAAAGGGATAAAAGACTTGGCAAAATTTTCTTATTTTCTGGTCAACTAAAAGGTAGGTCTTCGAAACATCAGATAAAATGTATTCAATTTACATCTACTGTGTGCCCAGAACTATAACCAGGCACCGTAAGAGAGGTGGCCTTTTAAAACTACAAGACATGGTCTTTGCTCCTACATAGTTAAAAATGTAACTGAAAAAAATGGTAGAATAATGAAAAGGCAGCAGGAAGAAGGGAAGTCTCAGGAGGAATAGAAAGTCCAGCAAGACCTTGAACCATTAGGATTCCTGGACAGCTACAGAGAGGGCTGTGGCCTGGGAAGAGCGAGATTAAAAGCGGGAGGGAGGGAACGCTGTGAGTTTTCTGGAGTGCCCGGTAAAGCTAAGAGGAAGCAAGCAGAGATAGACAATTCACATGTTAAAAGACAGCTTCAATTACTTTAATTCCAGGAAGGTGTCATTCTTCTGCTCACTAAGGCATCAGATGCTTTGAATAGATGTTTTCGTTATTTTTTTTTCTCATTTACCTCAAGTTCTATTTCCTTTAAGGTACAAATTCTTGGGGTGGGGGCGTTGTTTGGTTGGCTGGTTGGGTTTGGGATGGCAAACTGCCTGCAGGACCAGAAGTAGAGCTTCCTCATAAGCAAAGTGCGACCTCTTTTCCTGCGGAAACCACATGTGAGCAGCACAGGTCCTCACACTGCCCGCCTGCCCATCCTTACTGCCCTGGGGAACCATTATCGGGAGGTGGGGGGAGGGCTAAGACAGCGTGAGAGCCAGATGGACTGGGTTTGAATTTTTCCATTTTAGGGATTTGGTGGGGATTTGCTTGTTAGGATTTTATAAAAGGTAATGTTCTATGAATAACTTCAACTCCATTGGAAATGGAAATAGTGCCAAAACCCATACCTGGAGAGAAGGACAATATTTAGTTCATTAAGCTTTGATAACATCCGTGGAACAATCTCCTTTCTTAAGGCAGTTTATCTCTGAGGAGGCATCCTGCTTTTCTGTGTTCAAGTAAGAGCCTGCAGATTATGGCAACACTGTTGCTTCTGTTGTTCGGCTTTGAAATTCAAATTCCCTTTCAACTCTCTTCCTTCAGTGGAGCCAATGTTCAGGTACAGCTGTGAAACAACCTGAAGACAAACAAGGGGGAGGGATTTCTAAATGACAATAGATACTATTTACTGTCCTTCTGTGTCAGATCTCTGCCTGTGCTTTACCTGCATTGTCTCATTTAATCCTGCCCACCACCCTAGGAGGTAGGCATTACAATCCTCACTTTATAAATGAGGAAACTGACACTTCTGGAGAGGGTGGATGTTTTCCAAAGTCACATTGTAGCAAATGGTGGAGCTAAGATTCAAGGCCTGCCCTAGGCCACCATGCCAATTTCAATATGGAGGGTGGGGGAAAGAAAAGGGAAGAAGGGCCCCAAGGGGTGTGAAATTGACACTTAAGGGAGGCGCTGAAAAGGTGGCACTGGTGTGAAAACAGGTGGCTGAAGAAGAATTACAATCAGAGTTTACAACTGGTGAGAGATACAGTACAAACGAATGATACCCAGAAAGTCAAATGCTTGGTGTCAGCCAGAAATCATTTGGGCCCCTAAATTCTCTACTCTTATAAATTATCTGAGTGGGATCTGCTCTGCATGGCTACAGATGAGCTGGGGAGAGAGGCCTTCTCAGAGAAGCCAAAAGACTAGAAACCGAGGGTGTTGCCCAAGAAGGAGAAATTGTCTCTATTTTTACACGGGGGTGGAGACAACCTCCTATGTGGAAGTAAGATCACTAGAAGAACCAAGGAGCAGACCATCTTCAAAGCACATGAAATATTTGGAATATGTTGTCATTTTTTAGACCAACAGTGTTGAGAAGAAACCATTTAGAAAGATGATAATTTAAATGTAACAGCATGCTTTTTTGGTACATTAAACTGGGATGGTGCTGGGCCAGCATGTGGATTTAGGCAACTCTCCTGAAGTACTTAGGGTCTTTCCTAAAACCCTAAGAAGAAGTATCTTTCACCATCATAGGATGTTCAGGGACATGCAAAAAGGTTCTAGCCACATTTCCGTAAGAAAGGATTTGAACAGTGACAACGATATTCATGTACGTTAAAAATGTCTGCTGGAGAGGTCCAGAGAAAAACAGATGCTCTAGAGAAAAGCACTGTAAATGAAAGGCCGGTGTGATGAGCGAGACTTAGCACAAGACCTGACTACCCAAAGGGAAGGTGCCAGCAGGTACAGTGCAAGGCAATAAACTGACACCCACCCTTTAAAACTCAGTCTCTGGGGGCGCCTGGGTGGCTCAGTCGGTTAAGGGTCCGACTTCAGCTCGGGTCATGATCTCACGCTCCGTGAGTTCGAGCCCCGCGTCGGGCTCTGTGCTGACAGCCTGGAGCCTGCTTCAGATTCTGTGTCTCCCTCTCTCTCTGCCCCTCCCCTGTCCATGCTCTGTCTCTGTCTCAAAAATAAATAAACATTAAATAAATAAATAAATAAATTAATTAATTAATTAAATAAAACAAGACTCAGGCTCTGGATGGCACGTAAGGCCTTGAACCCAAGCGAAAGGAATTCAGTAAAGAACATCTGGGTATCTCTGTCTCTTGGGATCCAGGACTCAGAATTTCAGCACAATCTTAGATATCTGCTCTCATTACTAATGCCATTCAAACCCCAGGGAAACTTCACATTCTGGCCCTGTCTTTGAAAGACACAACAACTGTATCCAAATGCCATGAAGGTTGTATGGTCTATGCCACTGCCAGTTTCAGTGATTGACAATGCTTCAGAGCACAGGGAGGATTCAAGCAGCCCAAGTATTTAAGTAAGTGAAAAACAAATTAAAAAACGTGTCATAATCCTCTCTGATACTATGAAATAATGGATTCTTGCATAATAAAGCATATCATTTCCCATTGCTACTAAGCATCCGTTGTCTTCCTTTTCTTCATGTTCCAAATTGAGGTTCTAGAGACACTGGCAAATTAGCACACCACCATTCACAACAGTTGCATGTGGAAGATTAGGGACTTCCTTCCGTATTCAATAGTTCGTGTTACTCTTAAATTATGCATATTTAAGTTTATACTCTTAAGCTATACATAGAGATCCAGACATGACATGCATGAAGCAAAATATCATTTCTTTACGCCCAGCAAGTAGATGGACATTGAACACTAGAAGTAATAATAGTTTTATTTTTATGGTCATATTTAAATGATTTAATTTATATTCAGAAAATTTTAATGCCAGCTCTATTTAAAAGATTCACTGCAATGCATGATAGCCATTAATTCCAATTTGAATTTTATCTCCTAATTTCAGTACATCTTTTTTAATATTTCAGAAAAAAAATTGTCCTTTTGAAAATATGAAAAGAGTTTTTTCAGGGTTTACATTTATTTTCATTTATTTTTTAAATGTGTTCAAATCTTTTATATTGTTAGTAAAACTATATTTTATCTTTTTATACTTTAGATCACCGAGGTTCAAAACAAGCTAAAATCATGATAGAAAATATAAAACAAATTCAGAAACATTAGAAGGCTGAAATTTAAAATAGAAGATTTGTTGTAATAAAGAGACATCTGTCAAAATAAAAGGATAAGAGGGACGCCTGGGTGGCTCAAGTCAGTTAAGCATCCGATTCTTGACTTCGGCTCAGGTCATGATCTCATGGTTCATGAGTTTGAGCCCCAAGTCCAGCTCTGCTCAGACAGTGTGGACTCTGCTTGGGATTCTCCATCTCTCTCTCTCTCTCTCTCTCTCTCTCTGCCCCTCTCCCACTTGTGCTCATGCCACTCTCTCTCTCTCTTTCTCTCAAAATAAATAAATAAAAACTTTAATATAAAATAAAAGGATAAGATACATTTTATATAACATGTTCACTTGATTTATACTCTTAAGTCTTTAGACTTCTATATGTTAGTCTCCATTTTTACTCTTCCTCTGGGCCACAAAAATGATGGGAGCAGGACTGCTATGCACCCTAAAAAGGAGAGAAATATATAGAAAGACTTTTTTTTAATGTGCAGAGTTGTATTTCTAAGACCCTAAGCCTCTCTGCTGTGCAAATTTTGCCAGAAGAACTTGGTAAAATAATGGAAATAGCTGTATCTCTTGGAGTCTCTCTCATGAGACAGCTCCCACACACCCGCATGGCCAAGAACGGAGGGAGGGGCTCTAGAAGGAAGGGCCTTTTACTGTTGACCAAAGGGTGAGATGAGCAAGCCCCAGGGGTCAGGAGGCAGAATTCCGGCCATGGCAACTCCAAGGATAAATGCTCCAGCTCATGAGAGGTCAAGGCCAAGTCTTGCATGCCAAGTAGAGACACAGAGGCCACTCTACTGGACCAGAGAGGCCAGGACAGCTGGATTCCCAGCAACAGCTGGGACTGGCAGCAGGCAGAGCACAAGGACAGCAGCCCCCCAGGCAGTGACTGTATTACAAGGGTCCCTCTCCTCCTCTGTCTTCTGGACGATTCCCCGAGGAACACAATAATCATGACACATCAGGGCTTGCCTCTTGAAAGAAGTGGCTGTTAATCCATAGCACCAGAGGATTACTACCAGGAAAGTCACCTGGGTCAGGTGACTCCCATAAGCTGGTGAAATCTAGGAAATATTCAGGTTCTATAGACACAGATGAAACTATTTTACATTAAATGTTATTAATATATCACAATATCCCAAGGCTGGTCCTCAAGTAATGTAAAACTTAAAAATAAAGACATTATTAAGCAAGATTAATCCATTAAAATTTTTTCCTGAATAAAATAAAATACTATTTTGAGATACATAGTTAAAAATCTGGGCTTTTCAACTTTTTAAAATATATTTTATTAAGAAATCAAAAAGTCTCCAAAGACAATTTGGTTGGTTAGGTTTTTTAAGACATGACAGATATGTTTTACTCTTTTAGGCTGTAAACGTCACAGGCACTACTTAACCAAAAGGAATAAACACACTTGAGAGAGATGCTGCATGCTCTAAATCAAACACAGCAAAGAAAAAGCAATGGGAAAGGATCCTTCCCCAGAGAACCATAAAATGTGTTATGCCTTGTCGGGGCAGGGGCTGGGGGCGGGGGTGATTCTATTCTTTTGCACCATTCCCTTAAAAATAAACTGGGAACTTCTCTCTCTGCCTGGGATTTTTGCCTCTGGGAGACAATTCCAGTTGAGAACTTGTGTCCAGTCATGAATGAAAGTGTGAGAACTTTCTAGAATAATATGTTCTGTCATTTCCATTTCACAAAGAAGCTTTAACTCCCTCAGCCACATTTAGGTCTGTTCAGTGACGCTGGAGGTCCATGAAGGAGGTGGCTTTTCCCAGATGGGTCCACCCTAAGCACATGAAGGGAACTGAAATAGACACAATCAGTGGAACTGTCTGCATGGTTACTATTTCTCCCCTGTTACAAAGGAATATTTTCGTCAGATCATTTAAATAGGCATAATATTTATCACACATGTTAGCTCTCCGAGAACATTTTAAAAGGACTCTTCTAACTGACCTCCTTTAAACAATGATGCCTCTCTACCCAATCCTTAAGAGACAGAAAACAGAGATTCAGAGACATTGCCATATACTCAGGGTAGGCTAATAAATCCCAGTCTGCAAATACAAACAAGCCATCTGTCACCCGTGAGAGCTGGAAGCCAAAGGGACATGAGCTATCACAATCCACTGACGTTGAAGTCCAAACCACAAGGCAGCCTGAGTAAATTGGGGACTCAAGGCCACCCTGGAAGGGCAGCCACACTTGAAGCCCAGGTGACATTTCCTCCAACAGCGTCAGAAACACACGCTGAAGTCTCCACTGAGGATCCAGTAGGGTTCTGTATTAGGGCTCTCCAGAGAAACGAAACCAACAGCTACACACACACGCGCACACACACGCACACACAGAGCAATTCATTTTAAGTCATTGGCTCAAGTGATGGTAGGAACTGGCAGGTCCAGGACGGACTGGGAAGTTCCAGCAGGAGTTGATATTGCAGTCTCGAGGTCACAGACAGACTGCCAGCAGAATTCCTTTCTCTTCCAGGACCTCGGTGCTTTCTCAAAAGCCCTTCAATTAATTGAACGAGGCCCACCCATATCATGGAGGTTAATCTGCCTTACTCTAAGTGCACTGATCGAAATGTTAATCACATCTAAAGGATACTTTCACAGCCAGTATTTAGACTTGTGTTTGGCCAAACAACTGGGCCCCATGTAGGCAGGTTGACACACAAAATTAAACTCCACAGGTTCCAGCAAGCCTGGGCTCCCCGCCAAGATGCTCCAAGCTCTGCAACCCATTTGCCAGGTCACTTAGCAAGGGAGCTAATCCATCCTGCACAAGGACAAAGTCACCCCCCACGCCCCCTGGCACCATCCCAAACACAGGCAAGGATCCCAGAGCCCCAGACAGTGCTCAGCCACCTCAAATCCCAAGGGTAGGTTTCTCCTCCTCAGAGCACAACACCCTGTCTGAACATGGAAAATGGGGTTCTTCTATCCCGTACCCACGCACGGACCCCAACAGGAGACTCTCCCTTCACAACTGCCTGGAACAAGAGTTGAACTGAACAATCAATGCAGTCACACAATCTACCCATCACTTTTAGTCTCTCAAACGTCCAAACAAGACAGTCTTAAATATTTATAAAGCACTCAGATCCCTGGATTGCTTAAAAACTGAGCACTTTCAGCATCCCAACACTTACACATACTAGCAAATATGCTCACTTACTCTCTAAGCCTACTCTAAGTTTTAGAAGTCAAGCCTTTCCCTACTGTTTTTGATAACAGAAATTATAGCAGAGTGAAAACACTGATAGAAGAAGATCCATCTCAGGCTTAGAAGCCACCGTGTGAAACGGGTCCAGGCAGCCACAGGGCTCATCAGGAGGCAGAGAACAAAAAACAAAACAAGAGGGAAAGCACAGAGCTCTCATCGCCTTAGAGCCGGAATCACTTTCACACACACAGGCTTCATGAAGAGTTCTGGAGGCTAAGGGAGAGGAATGTTGGTCAGCAGAGTGAAAAAAAAAAAATATGAACAGCATCACCACAAGGGATTACATTTTCCAAATTCTTAGTCATTCTCCAGCAAGACAACTGCAAGCCACTGTAGCATCATAATATGAGTTACTGCAGATCCTGGTAGCACGAGAGAAATTAAATTAGTCCCTCCATTCTTAGCACAATAGATTATTCACAGGGTAATGGACAGTTGCATCACCCAAGGAGCCTTGTTTTAAACAGGGAAGTGGCCATCATTTCTGCTTCTTGCTGTCTCTCCCCTAAGAGGGAAGCTGAACAGCAGGAACAGCTAATGTTGTGTACCTTGTTATCTTCATCGGTAACTAACGTCTACCGAGCATTAAGGGGACGCTAAGTGCCTAGCAGAGACTAACATGGCCAAGAGGGCCCTCCGCCTAATTTTGGCCCCCAAACATCAGCAAAGACCAACCACTGAAGTCCATAGCAAAAGGATACAGCAGACTTGCCTCATCAAACCGAAAACTGCCTGATTACACAACAGGAAAAAGAAGTGGCCAGAAAAGAACTTGAAAGAGGAAAGCTGATTTTTAGAAATGTGTCATTTCTTTCCTTTACCCATTGACCTCTGCTGTAGGACGTTTTTAACAAAGGGATAATTATTTACAAAAATGACCCAAGGCATGCTAGCGAAAAGACCTGAAAATTATTAAAGATTCCTTGCAGGACAGAGGAGGTTTTGATTTCTGACGAAGGAAAAAGTTCTTCATCGTTCAAGTTGTAGTTAGAGTCCCTCGTAAAACCGAAAACTTCTAATAACCCTGTTGCCACATCTTGAATTTGACAAACAAAGGAAATTTCCTTAAAACAAACGGGAAATCCGCATTCCTGTTTTATAGTGGATCATTTTGGCCTGAGTCAAATCCCTTTTATACTAACCATGTGACTTTAAACAACTCACTTAACTTTTGTGTCTCAGTTTCCTCATTTGTAACATGGAGATAAGGATGAAACCAGACTCGAAGTGTTACTGGGAGGGTTGCATGAAATCACACAACTGCCTAGCCCAGAACCTGGCACCTAGTAGGTACTCAGTGAATGTTAACCATAATTGTATCGGAAAAGAGCGCTTTGCAAGCTGTCAGGTACGACACAAACGGGTTACCTTCCATGGCATGAACGGTCACAGAATCAGCTTGTAACTGCTTCCAAATTACATGTTTCCCTTCTGTAAACAGACCCACAGGATGTCCCATCGTGGTGAGTTTCCTGTCTGGCCAGAGGAGGCTGAAGTAACAAGGGGGCAAGGGGGGCGCCCTCCAAAGCCAGGGAGGAAGGTGAGGCAAGAGTGCAGCTTCCAAACTCCCTGCATCGTTGTAAATGAGTTGAAGGCCCATAACCCCTGGAAAGTCATTCTGTCCTGGCTGAATGACATTGCTGGTACAGCTGGAAGTTTCATCTTGCACTGGTTATTAACCCTTAAAGTTTTCAGCCAGTCAACTGACAGAGAGGATAACTTGCTGGTAGCATTAGGTACTTGGGAGCCTACCATGGAACAGCAAGAATGATGGACTCAATGTTCAGCCATCTTTCCCCTTTCTCCCCTCAATACACACACTCTGCTCAAGGCTGTCAGTCCTATACACAGGGAGGCAGCCTGCTGTGATAGTGAAGGGAAGGCCCATGGCCAGACTACATGGATTCAAATGCTGTGTGACTTTGAGAAAGTTACCTCACTTCTCTGAACCACGGGTATAAGCAAATCATGGAAATGCTTATACCAGAGGGCTGTTGTGACGATTAAATGTGATAATATATTTTTTTAAAATGTAGGTGATCAATAAACATTGGCTATTAGAATCACCATCCTCATCACCATCATCTTCATCATCATCTGCATGGTTATTACACACGTTCCTCCCTCCTGTCAGGGCATCCACCCGCAAGTCTGACAGTCCAGCATCCTCTCTGCAAAACTACCAAATCTTCCGTGGCAACCAGTAACACTAAGTAACGACAGAATAGGAGGCCAGGTGCAGACGGGTCACAAATGCATTACACCAGAGGCCTGGATTAGGACAGGTCACGTGCATGCAAAAGGCCTCTAGCACTTGGGCATCCAGGAGGAATGAAATACCATAGCCTTCGAGGCACTAAGGTTTAACACACAGCACAAGAGAACATTCCTTGGGAATGACTAATCTGAGCCTGTTTCACAGATGAGCAAAGTAGGGTGCAGAGGTAAAGGACCTGCCCAATGGGTTTGCATCAGAGACAGGAACCCAAGCCTCCCGAGGTCTGTCTAGTCCAGGGCTCTTCCATCACTCCCCACCAGCTTACTGACAAGTTGTACAAACTCTGATCCAGGTTTAGGCAGCCGAGAAAGGCAGGTTCAGTGCTGAGCCTCACCCCCTGGGGACTCTTGAAGCTACATCTACCAGTAAGCTGACTTTCTTCCCCTCCCTCCCTGTTTCAGGTCACTTCCGCTTTCCCTCCGAGGTCCCAGACAGCCTTGCAACAAGATGCAGCTGGAACACAGCTTTTGCAATAAAACGCGGGGCCGAGGTCAAAACCTACTCCCACCCGTCTCTTCTCGTCCTTACTCACCCATGGTTCCTCTCCACTCTGGTCCTCACATTGGGGCCTTTTGACCACAAGCCCTACAGACTCTCCCAGGGAGCCCTTATTTCCCTGCTTCTGTCTCCTTCTGCCCCATCATCTTTGTTCTCACCTTCTGCACGAATGCCTTTCTAACCCCCACCCCAGGCTCGCCACTTGGGTACCCTTTTCCGGTAAATCTCAATACCAGCATCCTGAGCTCAGCCTCCTTCTGAATCACTTCCACCCACTGCCCAGATGGGATTCAAGTACCTCCCTTGCTGGTTCCCAAATGTGTATTTCCAGCCTTGCTTTTTTGCACTCGCCACGCTTTTCACATTTCTGCTTGCACAGTACCTACAGCTCTTCGAGGGCAGTGACCATCTGCTGTCACATCCCTGGGACATAGCACGGTGCCTGGATTCTCAATAAATATTTGTTTGAGTGAATGTAACACAAGTAAAAATATCTCGACTCTTTCATTTAGCTAAAACGGCCATTGTTTGCATGTTAGTGGCTTAAACCCCTTTCACGTTCCTTCACTGATGAAATATGCAACTGTTCTTTTTCCTGTTCGCCTGACTATGATTTCCATACCTCCCCTCACGAGGCATGGTCTCTTCTCCCTTTTTCTCTCCTCCAAAATCCATGATTTCAAAATTAACCTCTCAGCTCAAAGAATAAAGAGAGACACAAGGTCACAAGTGTTGCAGGATGTAGAATCTTTGACTACACGGGAAGTACAGCCCTTGCGACGACAGATACACGGCAATAATGGTAGAAGGATCTCACTGCATACAGTGTCTGCGCTGTGGCTGAACAAAGGTGCGCTTGAAAGCCCCACGGCCACACTCAGGATCGCCCACCCTAACAGGCACTCCGTGCTGCCCAAGAAGCATGCAAGTCTCCTCTGGGGCGCCCCTCCTGGCTCTCCTTCCCACTTTCCCCTTTTTCCTCAAACGTCCAGCCCTACCTACCCACTCTCACCCTCAGCTGCTGTGGCCTTGCCTACTCTTCCACTGGAAAGACAGGGTCCACCGCAAGAGAACTCCTGCGAGCTCACACCTCTGCACGCTGCCCCGCCTATCTATGTCTGTACCCTCGAACCCTCCTTCTCTCCCGAGAAAGGCCAGGGCTTCCACCTGCGCGCTAGATCCCAGGCTTTCCTGCCTCTTCTCGGGCATTTCTTCAGCTGTTCTTTCCTCTCTCGTGCAGCATCCATTTTTCCTTCTTAAACTAGATGCCTCCGTCAGACACGACGTACCCTTTCCTTCCCATCTTAAAAAAGGAAAAATTTTAAAAACCCAGACCTCTCCTTAGTTACTTCCACATTTTCTCCTTCCCTTTCTAGCAAAGTTTCCCCAGAAGTTTTCACGAGCGGTGAACTTAACCCTTTGCGTCATGACTTGAATCCATGCCACTCATATTTTTACCCTCAAAGCTCCATCAAGGTCCCCGCTGCCTGCCACATTGCTAAAACTATGGTTTTGTCTTTGTCGCATTGACATTTCAGCAGTTTTTGTGACAGGCTTTAACTATCTTTTTTTAACTCCTCTTCACTGGCTCTTCTCCAGTTTTTCTCCTATGTGTCCGGACAGTCCATCCTGATCTTCCTTCCTGGTTGCCCTTCATCTCCCAAATCTCTAAATGTTGGAGTATCCCAAGCTCGGTCCTAAATTCTCCGTACTCACTCCCTTGGTAATCTCATTTGGATTTGTATTTCGAAATATCATTTCCGTGCTAATGATTTCCAAAGATGTCAAATAGGCATCTTAAATTTATCATGACTAAAACTAAACTCTTGATACATAACCCCAAATTAGCCCCTTTACGGTTAATTGCGACTGAATTCTTCAGTTGCTGAGGCCAAAACTCTTGGAGTAATCTTTAGATCCTTTTTCCATTTACCCTACATCAGCTTGGTCAGCAAACTCTGTTGACTCTGCTTATTTTTTGCCTTCGTCAGCATCTTCTATTATTATTAAAGGGCTCTACGCCTCACACAACTTCGGAAATTGAAAAGGAACCACGAATGCTATCAAGAATGCCAAAGAATGCAGAAGACCCCACGAAAGAACCACAACTCTGCCTGACCCTCAGAACCCTCTTCATTCCCTGCCTCCCCTGATGGTTCTCCCCACATCTGCTAATAATATTGCTTAACTTTTTGTTCTGAAGAAATTATACATTCACAGGAAGTTGCAAAGATAGTACAGAGATCCCGCGTGCCCTTCACCCAGTTTGCGTTGAGGTTGCATCTTACGGATGACTATAGCACAACATCAAAACCAGGAAATCAACGTTGGGGTACATGTACCATGCCAGTTAGTAAAAAATGTGGGTTCCTGTAAGCACCACTGCAAGCGAGATACAGAGCTGGTCTATTGTCACAAAGGACTTCCCCATGCCACCACTTTATAATCACATCCACCTCCCCCAGTGCCTCCCCCCTGCAGAGTACTAATCCGTTTTCCATCCCTTTAATTGTGTCATTTTGATAAAGTCGTGTAAATGGAGCCACACAACATGTGATCCTTTGGGACTGGCTGTTTTTCACTCAGCGTTACCCATGAAGTCCGTAGAAGTTATTGTATGTATCAGGGCACCTGGGTGGCTCAGTCAGTTGAGCGTCCGACTTCTGCTCAGGTCATGATCTCATGGTTCATGGGTTCAAGCCCTGCATTGGGCTCTGTGCTGACAGCTCAGAGCCTGGAGCCTGCTTCAGATTCTGTGCCTCCCTCTCTTTCTGCCCCTCCCCTGCTTGCTCTTGCTCTGTCTCTCTCTCTCTCCCTGTCAAAAGTAAATAAACATTAAAAGAGTTTAAGAAATTATTGTATGTATGACTAATTTCTTCCTTTTTAGTTGCTGAATAGTATTCTATGGTATGGATGTCCCACAGTTGTTTAACCATGTACTTATTGAAGGACCTTTTGGTGGCTTCCGGTTTTTCACTATTACATAGGAAAATGCTATGAATAACCCTGTATAAGTTTTTGTGTAAACATAAGTATTCATTTCTCCTAGATAACTGCCCAGGAGTGCAATTGCTAGGCTGCATGATAAGTGTATATTTAGGGTTTTGTGTTTGTTTGTTGTTTGGGGGGGGGTTGTTTTTGTTTTTGTTTTTTTAGAAACTGCCAAACCACTTTTCAGAGCGACTGTATGTACCATTTTTACATTCCGGGATATTTCCAGAATCCAACAACTTCTCACCACCAGGCCAGAATCCCGATCCAAGTCATAGTCCTCCCTCCCCGGATCATGTTAGGAGTGCCCTAACTGTCCTCTCTACTTTGACCTGTGTTGTCTCCCTACCCCTTCTGTCTATTTTCACTCAGCTGCATGAGTGATCCCAGGAAGGTGAAAATCAGGCTCTGTACTCCTCTGTCTGAGACCAAGCACTAGCTTCCCATGCCACCCTGAGTAAAGTCAAATTCCTTACCATGATATCCTTTGGTTTTCCCTGTTCTCTGGCTCTATTCCCCCGTCACTCCCCATCACTCACTCCCCTGCAGCTATGACAATGGCCTTCCTGCTCTGCCTACATGTGCCACACACTCTCTTGTCAGCACAGAGCCCAATCTGCTGTTTCCTTTTCCTGAAAGGCTCTTCCACACAGCTCATTCCCAAACTCCTCCAAGTCTTTGTTCAAGCACCCCTCTCAGTTATGCTTTCCTAGCCATTCTACCCTCCCTACTAGCCTTCTGTGCATTATCACCGCATACGTAACTGACCTTGGCTATTCTCTCTCACCCTTCCCTAGAATGCAAGCACCTTGAAGGCAAGGATTTGACACTGCTGAATTCCCAGTGTCCGAAATGATTCCTGGCACATAATAGATTCTCAATAAATATGTTGTAAGTGGATGGATAGATGAGTAAACAATCACTGACTAGAAAAATATGATTGCCAGCATTTCATGCTTGTTCTCAATGTCCCTGTGTACAATGCCATTGAGAGCACATTGAAATGGAGGTGAAAACTGGGGCATCTGTCAGTTTGACTGGTGACTCAGTCAGTTGAGCACCGACTCTTGGTTTTGGCTCCAGTCATGATCTCTCGGTTCATGAGTTTAATCCTTGCATGGGGCTCTGAGCTGGGATGCAGAGCTTGCTTGGGATTCTCTCTCTCTCCCTCTCTCTCTGCCCCTCCCCTTTTTCCTCCCTCTCTCTATCTCAAAATAAATAAATAAAATTTAAAAAAATTTTAAAAAAATGCACCAAGAGCATTTACAGATATTTCCAGAAAATAGTAACAAATACATATTGGTAAATGGATACATCAACAGTGCCTGGGGATACCTGGCTAGATTCCTTGCATTTCTGCATCTCTAGAACAAAACTCTGGAACAAAACTCTGAAGTGTCACATCAGAACACACAGCTCAGGAAGCCGCAAACCCATTCCCTGATAACCTAGAGAACAAGGCACATACAATTCACTTCCACCCTTTTGTTGTCAATCCAAACCCAAGGACAGAATCTTTCATTCTATGATGACTGTTTCTCAAAGCCTAAAAGAATGAAATGTCACCTCATTACCCACTGTATTACACTTTGAACTAACATTATGCTTAGTAAGGGAGAATTTAACCAACACAACAGGCAAAGAGTTCGCAGCAGGTGTAAGAAAGTTCAAAGCCAATAAGGAGAGCTTGTTAATAGGCTGACAGGTACTATTAAAAGGCATGGATGTGCTAGAAAATAATCTAAATAGGCTAATTTATACTTTGCTTACTGATGTCAATTGTTATTTTTTTTTTGAGTGCTTGCCATGGAAATAGCCATATTATTATGTGCCGAGGTCATATTAATTCAACCAATCCCCCTGGATACTATGAGGAGGTAGACACTGTAATGGGTCCCAGATTACAGAGAGCTCTAGCAACATGTCCAAAGACACACTGCCAACGAATGAGGCCCCGAGCCTCCCAAGCCCCGGCAGCCTGGCTCTGGATTGTGTTCTGCACTTTGGCTCTTCATCTTGTGTTAACATCTGAGCTAAAATATGTTACCCTCAGCATCTTGTTAAAAATTTAAGACCATCCAAGAGGTAAAGGAAGAGAGAACTTAAGAGCTGAACTAAGTAACCTACAAAGTGGTAAAGATGGTTTCCACCTCAGGGGCCTGACCCTTTTTTTTTTAGCGTTTATTTATTTTTGAGAGAGACAGAGACAGAGAGCGAGCAGGGGAGAGGCAGGAGAGAGAGGGGAACACAGAATCTGAGGCAGGCTCCAGGCTCTGAGCCATCAGCACAGAGCCCGATGCGGGGCTCGAGCTCAGAACTGCGAGATCATGACCTGAGCCGAAGTCAGACACTTAACCAACTCAGGGGCCTGACTCTTAAAGCCCATTTACTGGCCTCTTCTGGCCTCTCCTTCTACCTTTCCTACACCATCCCCGGGGAGGGGAGGGTGCTATCCACCGGCTGCCCACCCTCACTGCCTTCTCCCCACCCTGCAAGGCCCCCCACACACTACCTAGCTTCCTTTTCCTCCTTCCTTCAAAACACCTTTCCTTCAGTCATGTAGGAAAAGAAACAGATTCATCTATTGAGACTTTCCCTTCAACACAGGCTATTACTTACCTCAAATGAAGTTTTTATCTGTCAGTCTTCAGATGTCAAGATACGAATCTCAGAGAGCATCACGGAAATATTTTTGACTGGGGTAGGGGTGAGAGGTCTCTTTCTGGTGGACCACAAATCACATCCTCTGAACACTTGTCTTTGTCTACATGCAAAGCTGGCAAAACCATAGTAGGGCACACGGCCTGTGTGATCTCTGACAAGTCCTGTCATCTCCCTGTACCTCAGTTTTCTATACACAAAAGAAGATAAAAACAGAGCTATGTCGTGGGGGTGTGGGAGGCTTCACTGACCTGCATACAGATAATACTGCTCAGAAAGTTCTTGGCACAAAATGAGTGCTATGTAAATGTTTATTATCATTACCACTCTTATTAAATGTCCTGTGCACTGTCCTGGTGTGGAGTAAGGAGGCTTTCTCCCCTCCTCCGTTCCCAAACTCCTCTCGTCTAAAAAACACTTCCTGCCACTGGTTTGCAAGAAAGCTTGTTTTCTGCCTCTTGGAGTGGAGAATTGGGTTGACTTAATATTCCTGGCTATTCATACGGTGTGTTTCTTCCTTTAAAGCCCTCTTTGCTACCAACACTACTTTGCATGAGACTACACAAAGAAAGATTCTTGAAAAGGAAGGTTTTGAAAGAAATGTTTTGGGCCTCGTTTTCAGGAATGGCCAAGCTGGTTGAAGTCTGCTTATTGTGAGAAATGTGACACAACCTACCACAAAACAAGAATTTCCACAGTACAAGCAAATGTACTTGGTTCAAATGCAAAAAAAAAAAAAAAAAATTAAAAAAAAAGGCTATTTTAGATTTATCAGCACTTGAGAGTAAATTTGCATTATTCTGAATGCTTTGCACGCTGCTCCTTAGGCTTCTTTTAAAAGAAATTTAAGAGAAGGAAAAGAAAAAAGAACAGTGCAATAAAAAAAAAGGGGGGGCCTCCTTTGCTTATATAACTCACGCTATGGAGAATTAGCGAAAATCAACTGCTAAGCAATGTTATCCCATCTCATTGCACAATCCACTGATAATCTTCACCTCACTTGATGGAAACTTCTATGCTTCCTCCTACTTTTTCATGGGACTGTTCATCTTCCTCATTCAGAATGTTTCTCAAACCATGAATTTTAAATTATTCTCATTTAACTCTTGCCTCACTCTGTACTCCGAGAAAAGCTCTGAGACTTATAGGCAAGAAACACATCCCGTTCTCTATTCCCTTCCCGAATATACGCTTCCATAAGTCACTGCAGTAACTCCCACACTATAATACGCATAGCAACTTCGCGTGAAAGGATTTGCTCAGGAAATTATGAAAGAAGCCAGATAAAAGGTTAAATAGCTGCATGTTGGGGATGAAGAGGTTTTCCTAAACAAGGTATCCTACGACACTCTGCTTCCTGTGAGCTTGAGGACAAGAACTCCTGCTCTCCGAGCAGAGGGATCAGTACCTGGCCAACAGTGACTCCCTTCAACTTGCACCAGTATGATTAAAAGATCAGCTTTTGTGCCTCCACACCTTTCTGCTCCCTTGTCTGGCCTGTACTTGACATAAAGACACTAGACTAAGTACTGTTGGAGCCCTGTGATTCTGCCCCACAAGTAAGACATGCTTAGCTGATGGCCCCATCTCAAATGATAAGTCAGTACGGTCTGATCGGAGCCACCACCTCCTCCTTGGCTTGTTCCTTCTGTCTGCTTCAGTAGACTGCCCACATACCCTTGGTTGTTCCTTCTGTCTGCTTCAGTAGACTGCCCTCCTTCAGCCAACAAAGCACCAATTGCTTTGACATCTTGTTATCACACATCCTGCTCACAAGCACAGAGAAGAGGAACTGGGTCCAAATAAGCAGAGTGCTGTTGCATTCTCTTCATTAGATTGAGTGATTAAGTTACCTAATTAGGTGTCCTTAAGTCCATGGTGGCCAGATCTACACAGTTGAGCAGGATTTGTGTTGCTGGTTGAATCCAGAGAAAACATATGCTAATTTTGAGTGTTGCATTTATTTTATCCCTGTAGTTCTCCTTGGTTCCAAGAGTTCTCTTTGAAGTCAGCACACTGGTGTTGATCATTAGTGCACTGTTTTAATAACATCGGAGTCATTAACCTGCCTATTTGTCAATTAATGTCACTCAGTTCCATGGCACAGACTGCACTAGTTCTAGTCAATTGTCTCAGAAATAACAATAGGTTACCAAAAAGACCAACTTAAGAAAAAGTGGCTAGATCAGCATAAATCCACCATCCCAAGAGATAAAACAGTTCAAAGACACCGTCCTCCAAAAAAAAGGGGGGGAGGGTCATTTTTCTTGTGTAAGCAGTTGCATTGCATATAGAAGTGTTCCTTCAGAGTGCCGCTCACTCAGTATTTATAGGAAGCCATAGACCAGCACCTGTACTAACACCTAGTATGTGTAATTAAATACTACAGTGTCAAAAGTGCAGAGTCTAATGGTCACACAAGTACTGACATCACTATAACCAAAGCAGCTGTGGATTTTGTCTATGGTCTTGAAGCATAAAATGCAATGAAACTGGCTGTGCCCCCAGAATAATTGTGACAAAGGTTAGCATACCATCAGAATCTATTATATTAATAAACTAGGTATAAAGGCTCTTCACCAATATAGATCATATTTGACATGAAAATATAGAGCCTGAAGTTGATAGTCCTCATACCAAAATGGCCATAAGGGTGGATATGCTGGCCCAAGTGCATGGCCCATCCTGTCCCAGAGGCAGATATATCCATATCGTGAAGATGAATTAATCAAGGTCCCTTTGCCAAATGCCATGGATTACTCAAATCCTGCAACCAAATTCCCTGGTTCTAAGAATCTTTGTACCTTGCCTATAGTTGTGAGATTCACTTGCTGCTGATACCGGCACTCATTTATTAACTGAATTCAATAAATAGGCCTTAACTATCTAGTTCAAATTGGGAACCCAGTATCCTCCTGAAGCTTAAATTTTAGACAGCCATTGGTCAAAGAATTATATAAACACATATGAAATCCCACTTGTGATAAATGCTATGAATGAAAGGTATATAGTCCTAAAAGAGCAGAAAATAATCTGAAAATAACAGTATCGTTATTACAGTCATCAGGTAGAAATCAATCTAACACATAAGTTTCAGAATCCTTGTGGGGATTAAATTTGATATATACAAAAACATATTTTTAACCTCCACATACTTAGATAAAACTAAGGATCATTTTACTATCAGCTAAGCTAGGTCGCAGAATAAGTAATAAATGAAATCTTGATAACTAAATACATCAAAGATTCTCACTAAAGGCAAAAGCACCAGCAGGTGTGGCAGCCCTCCAGTGCAGCTCCCTCCAAGCAGTGATTCATCTTAGAATCCAGAGCATCTCAAGGTGTGGCTCCTAGATCACTATGGCAACAAAGTCCCATAAGGGTGAGGGACTTCAGAGTCTTGCATTGGCTCTCCTATGCTCCACCATAAGGGCGCTAACAAATGTGGGGCGACGTGGATGTTCAGTAAATACTTCTGCCATGAGAGGGAGAAGCATGGCTCTTGAATGTGCGATCTAACTTTTTTGAGACCATTTCCCACTGATCAAGTGGAAAGGGTCGTTCGAGCTATCTCAAAAAGTTAAGAGGATTCATGTGAAGCCCTTATTTGCTGCAAGGAGCCATAGAAAAGGCTGTGACTGCTATTTTTACCACAACCACCAATGATACCAACACCAAAGAGAAGAATAAAAATTGAATTGAAGTGTGACAGCCTGGACTAGTTTCTGCCAATGGAACAGGCCAGCCGTTCTGGCTGGGCACCTAGGAATGCGCAGCACCCTGGCAACCGTGTCCCTTGGGGACACAGTAGGGTAGCTAGAAACAGCACCCGAAGCAAACAGGTACAGACCCTGGCCCTTCCCTAACCTCTTGGAAAGCACAATTTCACTTCTAGGTCCCTGCACATTTACTTAGTGAGCTAGTCTAAAATTGCCTAACTGGGCCAACAGACCCAGTTCCAAAAAAAGCTAAATATACCTAGTTACCTAAGTATTTTCTGATTCTAAATAATATTATCCTGGGTCAGAGATGAGCTATATTACTTGTTTAACTGCCATTATTGGTCCCTGTTTGACCATCATGGAACCAATGGCCCTGATCTCAATTACAGACCCTTCTTTACCCAACCGAAAACCAAGAAACCCATAAAGAAGCAATTCCTGGTTCTCGTTATGGCTCCCAATCGTCTTTGGTAAGATCGAAACTCAGGTGGTGTTTATCTATTTGAGAAATACTGTATTTACTTGTACTCTCCTTAGGATTGACCCTCAGCACCAATATGTCTGCTTAATATGCTTCGCTTATTGCTTTGGTGATGCATACAACCATTAGGTGCACAGCATGACAAATGTATATTTGGGTTTGTGGAAATGATGTCAGGCTTTTTATCATGAATTTTAGTTGTCTGTCTGCATGTGCAGCTACTCATGGCCAGAGCAAAGAATCAGAAGAAGCAGTGTGCGAGAATGTGAAAGGCAATACTGAAATAAGGAAAAGAACGCTCCTAGAAAAAACAAGTAGGAGTGCAAGAGAATGAAATGAAAGTCATTGATTAGAAGAAAAAGTCTCAGAGATTCCAAAGGTCAAAGGTTTAAAAAACCCAAAGGCTTGGAAGATTAATCTAAGCACTACCAAACTGCGAAAAACAATCTACAAGACCAATTGAAAACCAAACGGCTGTACCAGAAAATAGAGTAAAATTGAGAATGCTGAGAAGCTAGAAATGATATGGTAAACAACAGTGGATTTATTTATTTTAAAAAGGTTTATAGCCACAATGTATATCATTATTAAAAAGCACTACGATGACCCAAAGCAAATTAAAAAATAAAAACAAAAAAACAGAAACACTATATGCCCGTTGTCTATCAAGAGAAGTTTTAAAACCTTGTAGGCTTTCCTACAAAAAAAAAAGCTTGAGAAATCACACAAATAAAAGAGATTCACTATGTGGCCTTTTTACTGTTACTGGTAGAGATTCATTCTTAACTAAGCCATAGGTTATCTGGCTGTTTTTAGCTTATTTATGAAAACTGTCTATTAATATTATGTCATATTATGAAAATAAATAGGCTGAGGTGTTTCAAAATGTGCTTGTGCATGAGTGTTTTTGTATATATGTATGGGGGGAGGTGTGAGCAGTGTATGTGACTGCTTGTATGTGCACAGTGTGTTTATGCACATCTGTGTAACTGGAGAGTGTGCAGGTATGCGGTTGTGCATGAGTGTGTGCGTATGCTGTGGTGTGTGTGTGAATATGCGAGTATATGTGACCGCATGCATGAGTGCCTGTGGGGTGTGTGATTGTGAATATGTGCAAGTCGATGCAGGTATGTACGAGCATATGTGTGAGTATGTCTGTAAGTGGGTATGTCATGATGTGTGAAAGAGTGTACGAGTGTAAATGTGAGCGTGGGTGTGAATATATGTGTGCACACGGGCACATGGAAGCATATGTAGGAGGCTGTTGCTAACGGCAGAACACTTCTAATAAGCAGAAGGAGTGAGGCCTTTCCATGGCCTAGAAGGAGACCAAGTGTACAGATATCTAATGGGTAAATAGCATAGCAACTTGTTTCTTATGAGATCACTCAGACCAGAACCACATTCACCAAGAAAGTCATTTCCTAAATAGTCCCCTAGAGGCTGAGGCCTTCCTTCCCATCTGTCCACTCACTGCTCTTTTAATCCTTTATTGCCAAGAAGGCAAAAAGATCTCCAGGAGTAGCCCTTATGAGCTCCCAGCAGGTCTTTTTCATTTCCAGGCAGCTGGCCACCTCTCCCTGTTCACTCAGGCCCAAGACTTCTTCCAAGCCCTGATTAAAAACACTTTCATCCAAGAAACCTTCCCTACTCAACCTCCTCCCACACTGATCTCTCCCTCAGCTCTTAAGAATAACGTTCACATCTTGAATGACATATCGAACTGAATTAACCGTACAAAGAGATGAAATCACATGGCTACCTACACCGGCTGATTTTAATAATTGTAACAGTTAAGTTTTATTAAGAACTTACTATGTGCCAGGCACTCTACTAAATAAACCTTTTATATACATCTCAATTAATTGTCACAACATTCCTTTGACATAGCTACTGTATGGCTTTCATTTTAAAGGTAGGAGAGTGAAATCCAGACAGTTTAAGTAAGTTGTCTGAGGTCTGTCTCTCTCTCTCTCCGTGTGTGTGTGTGTGTGTGTGTGTGTGTGTGTGTGTGTGTGTTCTCTGTGGTTCATATTGAGTAAATTCTATTGCTCTGTCCTCAAATTCACTGATTTTAGCCTGTCTTCTCTACTCTACTATTGAGCCCATTCAATGAGTTTTTACTTTGATTATTATATTTTTCAGTTCTATAATCTCCATTTGGTTCTTTTTTTATAACTTCTATTTTTTTTTTTGCTCAGATTTTCTGACTTTCCATTTGTTTCAAGAGAATTCATAATTCCTTGTGAAACATTTTTATGAGGCTGCTTTAAGTTGTGAGATCATTTCAAAATCTGATTCATCTCAGTGTTGGCATCTGTTGATTATCTTTTCCCATTCATGTTTTGATTTTTCCAGTTCTTGGTATGGCAAGTGACTCTCTATAGTGTGCTGGGCATTTGGGATATTATACTGTGAGACTCTGTATCCGATTTTACCTTCTGTTCTTAACGGGCAGGCCCTCCAGGTAAGGTGTCACGCAAGATGGGATGGGTGTGTATGTTCAGATGCCCTCTGAACCCTGCCAACACCACCTTAGCAAGAGTAGGGCACTGACTCACGCAGGCTCCTTGCAGGTGGGGTGTTCCTCTGCAGCTCTCCTTCTGCCTCATTGACACCTTCTTGGTGAAAACGGGGCGCTAACTCCTACACACTGGACTCTGCTGCCCACAGGGGAATGGAGGAGGGGTCAGGGCAAGTGCCAACTAGCCCTGCCTCCCACCATCTGATTCTGTCTTGTTGCTATTAGATGGAGTGGAGGCTCAGCTCCCCGCTCAGCCCAGTGACCCCGGGGAAAGCAAAATGCTCACTAGCCCCAACACTGGTGAAGAGGAAGTCTCAAGTCAGCACTGGGTCCTGTGCTGACTGGGTCCTGTGTCAGATCCCTGACAGATCTGCACTGACTGGTTTCCACTGGGCAGGGTACGGAAGATCAGCTGGCCACTTGGTCCTGCCAACACCACCCAGTGGGAGGATGAATCAAAGCACTGCCTGCTTCCGCCACGCACAGGACAGAAGGTTATCTTCCCGCTCAGCCCTGCTGATACCTCCCTATGGGGTGACCAGGGCATGCTGCCTGCTCCCACTCAGCAAAGGGGTGGAAGATAGAGGGGTCATTTTCCACTGGTGTTTGACATTTGGCTAGAGTAGGCTAAATGTTTTCAAAATGCTTCCTGGCCCTTTGCCTAAGGGGAGCAGGCTCTTTTTGGAACTTTTCGTGGCTGTGCCTATGGGTGGTTCTGGTTTAGTAGCTTCTGAAGTGCCTGTACAAAATATAAGACGGCAAGAAAGTGTCCCAGGAACTCACCACATGTCATTCCTCAAGTCCTGTGGTCCCGGGCAGCCCTTCTTCTCTTACATTTCGGAGACTTCCTATGCTTGTTTATTGTATTGTGTCTGGAGATGTTTTGTTGTAATGGTGGGAAGGAGGGTAGAAAGCTTGTAGAAATGAGGTTACTCCCTCTTGGCGGAACTGGAACTACTCAAGGTATTGTAAACTCACAAATGGTGAGCCCAGAATTTGAACCATATTCCCAAGGAGAAGCTGGTATTCAACCACTGGCTAAGTTCACTTCAACTCTGACTTCCCCCCGGGATCTCCCTTTGTTTCTGGAATGGACAGTCCCAACATCCCTGGAACCACATTTCTTGGCCTCAGAATTCACATTTATTAATTAAAAAAGGAAAGTGCAAGATTATATACATTTTAACACATTCTCTCAGGTTTGTCAAAATGGAAAGAGGACTAAACCCTCTCTTTATCTCCTTGCAGGGACTTCATATTCTCAGACTTCACAGGACAGACTATCTCCTTAATATCTGACTTTCAGAGAACAAATCGTTGAAACACATAGCAGGCCACTCAATGCTTTGACTATTTTTACTTTGAGCCTGCACATTTGTATGGCATACGTCCTTATTCTTAAACTATGGGTTTCATGAAGCAATGCGAATTCTGAGCACATTCTAAATACCTAAAATAAATGAGTTAATTATTGGCTCTGTGACCAACACAAGGATTTTGCATCACTACCAACCTGGTTTTCACAGATAACATTGTAGCTGGTGTCCCAAGCCACGCTGTGGCCATAAAGAAATGCTCCCGCTTACTTTGCACTGAATCTACAAAGCACACATATTTTTGCCTGCCTAGCATTGAAGCCTTTCCTCCCGTGTCAGAGTTATGAATTCTGTAGTACCGACGGCATTCCACCACACCAAGTAAACAGTTAGTTGTGGTAGATGATTAGCAAGGGAATATTGCAGGTCCCATAGAAAAACTAGAAAAATAAAAAAGTCAAAAACCGGTCTCTTGGACACTCCTGTGGGTTCTCCCTGTGGACCAATTAACCAACACATTCAGATGTTGGCATTCCTTATTTCCAGAACCGCTGGCCCAATTACTGGGCTCCAAACGGTTACATTTTATGGCTGAAATGATTTAGAGCCAATGTTTTCATTGCACAGTACGTGTTCCTCTCTATGAAAACAAAACTTCCCAGAGAAGGACCACAACCGAGGCTGGGAAAGGGGAGGCAACGCACGCAAAGGATCAAACGCAAAAGCCAAATGCAAATTAGAGAAAGAACAGCAGTCTTTGGACTCCAGCCCTTATTCTTTTGGATTCAGTGCCAAATGTGTATTTAAAGACACCCTGAAATATCACCAATTTAGAATTTGTTTTTTGCCTTTGTTGAGAATGCTGCTCTGCCATAGGGTTTGTTGAACAGTAAGTCTAATTCAATTACCAGAGGCCAAAAAGTAGCAGTCCAATATTTTGCTTTCTTAATGACTAAGTCGGATAGACTATCAGAGACCCTAGTCATTGTTTAATGCTCAACAATTAAAAATATCTGGAGTGAAGGGTAGGAGGGAGGTAGGTTTCAAATTTTAATACAGATGTGGACGAGGGCTCAAACCTGTGTCAAGCCACCCTCTGAGGAGGAGAGTTCACCCGCTCTCACAAGTTTTGACCTATTTGGTTTAAATAAAGGAGACATCTACCTTCTTGATGTGATTGCCCAAAACCATTCTTCCATGAACAATGTCTTATAAATGAGTTTTCTGTTCAAAGTTCCATCTTGGGTAGTTAAGAAATGACAAGTGATAAAAAGGGAACCTAACTCCAAGAGTGGGACAGGTGCAACTGTTGTAAAAGCATTGTTCTCAATGGTTTTCAGGGTGGGGAGAGAGGGATATTGCCCTCCGGGGATCATTGACAATGTCTGGACACAGTGGGTTGCTACAACTAGAGTGAAGGGTGCCACTGGTATCTAGTGGGTAGAGACCAGAGACCTAGTTAAAGATCCTTCAAGGCCCAGGACAGCTGCCCACAATAAAGAATTATCCAGTCCAAAATGTCAATAGTGCCAAGGTTGAGAAATGCCATTTTATACTTTCATACAAGTTAACAATCAGATCCTTTCAAAAGTTGAGCAGAGAGCAGGTTTCCATAAGGTTTTATCTCATCTGAACAATGTGCCTAGGGTGGGAAGGAATTAAGAAAAGGGCAGGAGGTAGCTCAGAGGGCGAGCAGAAAACTATAGAGAGCAGTGACTGGAGTTGAACACAAAACCTCCCTACATTTCAGTTGGGCTTAAAAACTAATTATGTCCTGAAGCCTTATTAATAATCAGTCTTGTTACCTCGTCTCTGTTCTCAGAGATAACTCGGCCTCAGTCCTGCTCCCACAGGTGTTCAAATTCTCCATTAACTTCTTTACGTGAGGAAACAAATTTCCCTTCTTTCTCATCCTCCTGGGGCTTCTTTCTGGACATTTACATCCTAGAATTCAGCTTTTGATATTCCAGACAGAAAATAGACCTTGTTTATAACAACCTTTGAGTATTCTATTTCAAAGTCAATTTCACATTCATCACCCCAAATTCTATATATTTTGTCTATGAAACAACACTGGGAGGGACATGTCAGCCAACTTCGAGAATTCTCATGATATAATGGGTACAGCCTGTCTCGGTTCTTTAAAAGTATTGATACACATCTCTATCTGTCAGATCAGAATTCCCCATATCGTATTTCCTGAGAAGAGTAATCTCTCATGTGTTGCCTCCAGAGTCATGCATTCAAATAAAATAATGATGTTATACTAAAAACGAGTAACTGAGTGTGGACTCTGGTCCTGGCACTCTGCCAAATGTCGTACGTAACATTATATTCTTTTCTGTCCACAATAAGCCTATGAGGTTAAACTCATTTTTCCCATTGCTCTGATGGTGCACGGAAGATTCCCATCGTACAGGGAAGTAACTTGCCTAAATTTCATGGCTACTAGTGAGCCTGGGATTTCAGTACAAGTCTTTGTTCAAAGCCGGTGCTCTTAATTAATATGGCCTACTAGTGGGTAAAACAGAGTTTAAGGAAGAATTCTTTACTGTAGAATTTCTCAGACCCTTTAATATGCCATGTCTAATCACAAGCGCTACATTTGTCTCCCAGACTAATTTGTCCCATGCCCCCTTTTTCACCAGGAAGCATCCTGCATGACCAATTCTGCACAGCACCTGTTTAGAACTACACCGTGTTCCCCACCTGGAAGAGGCTGGTCAGAAAAAAAAATCTAAAGAGAAGCTCACACAAGTGAGTTGTTCATTAAGGGACTGGTGACCACAGAACCACCACCAAAAAGCTTTGTGAGGCAGTACAGGTGTCACAGAACTGATGAGAGAAGATCATTTCCCGAAAGAGGAGGCTAAAGAGAGTCGGAGGGCTTTCATAGAGTCTTTTTTAGAATTTAAATGAAGCACCCCCCACCCCAGTCTTCATCAGGGTAATACAAATCAAAGCCACACTGAGATACCACCTCACGCCGGTCAGAGTGGCTAAAATGAACAAATCAAGAGACCATAGACGTTGGAGAGAATGTGGAGAAACAGGAACCCTCTTGCACTGTTGGTGGGAATGCAGACTGGTGCAGCCACTCTGGAAAACAGTGTAGAGGTTCCTCAAAAAATTAAAAATAGATCTACCCTATGACCCAGCAATAGCACTGCTAGGAATTTACCCAAGGGTTACAGGAGTGCTGACGCATAGGGGCACTTGTACCCCAATGTTTATAGAGGCACTTTCAACAGTAGCCAAATTATGGAAAGAGCCTAAATGTCCATCAACTGATGAATCGATAAAGAAGATGTGGTTTATATATACAGCGGCATACTACTTGGCAGTGAGAAAGAATGAAATCTGGCCATTTGCAGCAATGTGCATGGAACTGGAGGGTATTATGCTAAGTGAAATAAGTCAGGCAGAGAAAGACAGATACCATATGTTTTCACTCATATGTGGATCTTAAGAAACTGAACAGAAGACCATGAGGGAGGGGAAGGGGAAAAAAATAGTTACAAACAGAGAGGGATGGAGGAAAACCATAAGAGACTTAAATATAGAGAACAAACTGAGGTTGATGGGGGGTGGAGGAGAGGAGAATGTAGGTGATGGGCATTGAGGAGGGCATTTGTTGGGATGAGCACTGGGTATTGTATGTGAGCCAATTTGACAACAAATTATATTAAAAAAATAAAAAGAAAATTCTTTAAAACTCGAGAAATTTTAACCCCAAAGGACAATAAAACATTTCTTTTATATTTAAAAATAAAAATATAAAATATAAACAAAGCACAATTTTCACCCTTTGAGCCTTGTGTTGAGGTCTTTACCAATGAACAGCTGGAGAGCATTAAAAGCTTTGTGAATATTTTCTTACCTTCTAGAACAAAAGATGTTAAACTGCCAAGGGAGGTTTGGTGACTTATGAAGTATCCTGCATCATGATTGGTTCATCATTGGTTCATCAGCTGCAAAACTGGGTCATAAAGGCCAAAAATGAAGTGTTACTATTGAATGAATTTCCACATTTTCATAATAACGTTGTTAACTTGTCATGCTTTTCAAAACTTGCCTCTGCGTTCCTCACTTTTATAGTCAATATTTAAGCGGGATCACAATTCTGGGAGGATTCAGACTCTGGGGAACAAGGGAAAATCGGGTAAAGAGCATTATATCCCATAAGTCACATATACTTTAGGGAAGCCAAGAGGAGAGACAGTCAGCAAAATAAAACCAGATGTGAATTTGATATGATGATACCAGGCCTTCCAATAGGAAGAGCACTTTCAAATACACATTTTTTTTTTTCTTGGAATCAGTTGCATCACGGAATAAGTGAAACACTGAGCATCTCTTGCCCAAAAAGAATTACATGAAACCCACACAGGGCTTTTGAAAATTCATTTACATTTGAATGATGCAAATTGTAATTTAGTATAATAAAGTCTGGAACTGAGAGAGAGAAATCATAGGAACAACTTGACTTCCAGTCAAATCTAATCCTAGTCCTCATCTGAACATGCTACCTTCAGTCAACATGTCCCATCAGAGATGTTTTTTCTGTAAGACAAGTCATATCCTTCCTAATCCTGCCACACCCGCCCATCAGTGATAGGATCAAATGTGGTCTACAGATGTGGTTATTTCCACATAAGGTATTCTCAGAGATTCCTCGTGAACAACAGATGTTTCTGTCTGAGGCTTCTTTGGTACGACAGATACAGCATAATCATGCCACAATAAGAGTGAAGCTCTCTACGAGATGTTCAGGTTCTGATGTAGAATTAGCAGAGTAACAAGTCTGTATCAACAAAAGACCATATCTTTGCTGGACGAAACACTATTCACCAGTTGTAGACTAGTAGACTACAAACAACTATAAACACACCTCCCTACTTTCAAATACAAATAGGATAACAGCGCAAGAAAGGTTGTCTGATCTTTCCTCAGAATAGTTAACTCGTGTAATTGCTAAGCCTGAATATGACAACGTAGGGAGGAGGACTAAGGCATCACAATGTGGGGAGAGCATGAAGGGGAAACGCCATTTTTCTTCACTGTGCATGTACGTTCGGTCACTGCAGCAGGGTACTGCCCCCTGAAGCTGAACTTATATTTGGCAAAAACACTTCAGTAAAAAGTATGATTTTATAGTCTCTTTATCAACTTTCAGACTTCAGAGAGTCTTAGATGTCACCTAGCATAACCACCCAGCGCCCTCCAGTCATGACTTGGGTCTTAGCTGGTGGGCAGCACGGCTCCCTTTAACAGAGAGGCAGCTAAGGATGCATTGAAGTAATTATATCCTGTGTTGTGTTCCTACTCTATGAAAATACTTCCATGAACGAAAGCAGAATTGGACTTCCACAAAGTTCCTCGGGAGCAGCACAAACTGAATCTAGTCTTTCTTTAAAAAGACTGAAAGGCACACTACTCCACCCTGGAAAGGAGCTGTTCCCCTCAGAGCCAAAGTTGGTCCATTCACGCAACCTTTCCTCACGCGATGGCTGTGGAGACTAAGCATCCTGGCCTACCCTCTCTCTGATACACCCACCTCCCAACCTCTGGTTCCTCCACCCACCCTTTCGTGTTTGGGTTTTCTCATTTTCCTTCCTTCCCTCCTTTCTCTTCTCAAACCACATGCTCCCAGATGTCGCATAGATGAACACTACTCATTCTGAATCTTCAGTGCAGATTTCTGTTTCCAGCTCAAGTCCTAACTGAACCACATGCACAGATCAGACACGTCTCAATCTCAAAGTGCCAAAGTGGCATCTTTCCTCTGCATCCGCTACCTCAACGAATGGAATTTATACTTTTGAGTCCTAATAAACAAACTTCCCCGTCAATACGCCCTTCCAATAAATCCATTTCCTAGAACATCCTTGAATTCTCTTCCCTCTTCTCCATCCTCCCCCTGCCACTTTCACTCAGGTCATTGCCATTTCTCGCCCATTTCCCTCACTGTGGCCAGAGCGATCTTCCCAAAACCCAAGCATATCCCGTCATCTTAATCACACAAAAGAAACCATATCTAACTAAACTCCCTTTCATGTCATGTAAAAGTACACTTACTGACCATATTTTATAGACAAAAAATATGCATATAAATGGCATTCTTTTTTTTAATTGAAGTATGATTGATATACAATGTTAGATTAGTTTCAGGTGTGCAACATAGTGATTCAACATTTACACACATTACAAAATGATCACGATGATAAGTCTAGTTACCATCTGTCACCATGCAAAATTTTTATAGTACTGACCATATTCTCTATGCTATACTTTACATCCCTATGACTTATTTATTTTATAACTGGAAGTTTGTACCTCCTAATTTCCTTCACCGATTTCACCCATCCCCCCCACACTCCTCTCCTGGGGCAACCACCAGTTTGTTCTCCATATTTATGAGTCTATTTCTGTTTTGTTTTGTTTGTTCACTTGTTTTGCAAATTCCACGTATAAACACCATACGGTGTTTGTCTTTCTCTGACTTCTTTCACTTAGCGTTAATACCCTCTATGTCCATCAATGTTGTCACTACATTGTATTCTTTTCAAAAAGAGGTTTGAGTTAAACAAAAGAAACAGTTGTCAGAAAGGAAGAGAGGCAGCTTTACAAAACATTTCCACGCAGCTCATCAGTTCTAAGCTGTTAGTTGACGGTAAACATATGGGAGGAAACTACAATATAAGACAGAGATTTAAGAGCCCCATAAAAAAATACCCATATTTTAAATAAGACATTTCCCAGACCCTCATACCTGGGTAAAATCAAAGGACATGCTCTGAGATGCCTTTCAGTTTTTAAGAAAGAAGTTAATCTTCCATTTCCCCCATCAATAATAACTCTGTGGTACTTTTACACCTGTCCACTCACACACATTACAGGGGGGTTCAGATCGAGTTCTCTAACAGGGATAAACGCTCTAGGTTGAAAAGTTTGAAACGATTGTGATTCAATCACAGAAACAGAAAACTACCTTACATCCTCTTCATGAGGAAGGTTAACTTCTGTATTGTATGAATTGTCCATCATGAAGAGCATCACATGAGAAATGAAAGTGGATTCTGTTAACGGAATTAAACACAAAGCAGAGTGATTTAATTATATATTCGTAGGCTCCGCAAATTGGCTCTGTCTTTTCTTGGCTCTTCCAGTTTTCAATAAATACACACTAAGAGTCACAGCTTTGGAGTTTCTTGACAATTCCCAAACAAAATATTTAGATTCATTCATTTCTCTAAATTTACTTAGAGAAAAATGTTTAAAGGATGATGATGGACTGGACCTAGCCACATTCCAGGTAAGCAGGATATCTCAAATTTTCAAATTCACTTATTTATTTTTGACAAAATCCACAGTATATTCTCATTTACAGTAGTGTAAAATTAAAGGAAAAGTTCTTTTTTAGTATTGGTATTTGACCTTGAAGGTTAATAAACTCTCTAAAAACAAAAACAAGGGACGCCGGGTGGCTCAGTTGGTTAAACGTCCGACCTTGGCTCAGGTCATGATCTCCCAGTCTGTGAGTTCAAGCCCCGTGTCGGGCTCTGTGCTGACAGCTCAGAGCCTGGAGCCTGCTTCAGATTCTGTGTCTCCCTCTCACTCTCTCTGCCCCTCCATCACTCTCTCTCTCTAAATAAATAAATAAACTTTAAAAAAAGCAGAAATATTTTGATTGAGATTTTTATTTTTCATTGTCCTTCCATGCTTTGGAATCTTACCAAGATCCTGTTATAAATCTGCAAATTCACAGGTGTTGCCAGCAGCCCCTTAGATAAGTTGATCTTTGCTAAGCATAATTTTAAAGAATCGTTTTTAAAATGGGCCCATTAGCAGATCTTATTTGAATTCAATTTTCATAGTTCTGTTAATAATCAGAACACATGCTTTGGTTGCCATATCTCAAGCTCTTCAACCTCCCCAGAGACTCGTAAGGGTGGATACATTTATGGCCAAGTCACTACCCTGCCTGGCTACCCAAACAAGATGATTTGGGCCAAAAGCATATAGAAAAATGAGGTTTGGTTCTCTTTCAAAAAAGGAAAATTAATCGCTATACTTTTTGTTCTAATTATGGCCATAACATGATTTTTTTTTATCCTCACCAGGAACTTGGAGACTATTTCAGATGCGACAGAAAACTTGAAGAAAAAAAAATGCAATAGGAGAACCATTCTGAAACATGACATTAGTACAACGTCAATTCCCTACCTAAATGCAACCAAAAAGATGAGGACAATATCTTTCTAGGTGGATAAAAATAAATAAATAAAACTTGTGAGTGAAAAGGAAAGCACTCCGAGAAGATGCGTTTACAGAGGATTAACCTCTGCAAGGCTAATAAGATAGGGAAGGAAATGATAAGGAATTAAGACTGCATTTCTCCCTGCTGAGCCAGAGATAACTGCATCACCGCCAAGAATTTGTGTATGTGTTGCCTTCTATGAAAATCTATAGATATTTTTGCCCTATTTTTATGCATGTAGAATATGAACATTTTAAACACCACAAAACAGCCTTAATTGCAGATATTTTATTTAACTTTAACCTTTTAACAGGATCCATAATCATTAAGATTTCATCTCTATATTTCAGCTCTCCGTTTAAGGCCCCTGGTACGTATGTCAATCCACGGCTATCTAGAGCATTAGCTGAAAATGTCAAAAGTGTAATTCTTCATTACAGCAGAAATAGAATTATAAAAATTAGATCTTCCAATTACAAATGACATTTACCACTCCTATCGAGGTTAGCCTTACATGTGGTTGGGGTCAGAGGGCGAAGGAGAATCAGCCTGTACTCCAAAATAACTCCAGCACAGGTCTACCATTGAGGTTTTGTTTCCACCTTTAGTAAATTCTTCCATCATCTTGGTTCTGAGTCATAGTATCCACAATAATAGCTGTACTTTATTTCAGATTTTCTGTGCACCAAATACTGTGTTCAGCTCTTAACAATTGACCTAAAGGAGTCCTGAAGTCTGGACTAAAATCAGACTCCACGTATTTGAACCCTGGCTCTTGGGAAAACTCCCTAACCTTGCTAAACTTCTGTTTTCTCAAGTGTGAAACGGGTTTGATTGTACCTATATCGTAAGATTGCTGTAAAAATGATGAGAGAAGATGACCAAGAAAATTAAGGATTTTTCCTAAGATCACACTCAACTAAAGAAATGGAAGAATCCGATTCAAACCTAGTTCTGACAGCTCCAAATTTCCAAGTTCCCATAACTTTCCACTGTATCACACCACCACTGAGGGTGGCCAGGATGTCATCCAGACAGAAGGTACCGAAGAGGAGCAAGACACCAACACGAGCAGTATTTCTATTCCTGAGAGGAAATCCAGACCTGTGAGGTTCTGGGACAACCTAAAGCAGACAGACCCTGTTTGATGCTCAAACTATAGGAACTTCTATTGGTGACATGTTGTTGGGTTGTACATACCACGGGGGTGGAGGAGTTTCTGACCAACAGTGCCTGACACACCATAGGAAATACACACACACACACACACACACACACACACACACACACACACAGGATTGAGGGTAAATAATGAGTCAACTAATGAACTCTAAGAAATTCTATATAAGAAAGAGAAATACTCCTTCTTGCAGTGAAACATTTCACATCCCTTTCCCAACCTCAGCACCCTTCAAACACCCGGATACCTACATTTTATGACAGAAGATGAGGGGTACAATTGAAGCTGGGATGAGTTATGGTTCCTCTTGATTGTAAGTTCCATCAAGGTGGGATGATCATCAGTTTTTGTGACCACTGTACTCATACCAGCCAGCACATGCTGAGTTAACACTCAGTCAGTACTTCTTGAATTGAATTGGATTGAATTGAATTGAATCAAATTGCTACTGTGATCTTCCTCCACAGCACACAGATATTTGACCCTCTTGTTTTGTCTTGAACTCTCAACATCTAGCAGTATGTAATTTGACATACATTTGGATCCCATCCACATTAAGCATCTGCGAGGCAAAGACCCAAAGCCACACAGATCAGACATATCAACTCAGGGAAAATGGAAACATCCCACATCAAAGGCATTGTGCATTCGTTTAAGTGGCTCTGTTTAATATATAAGATAATGCAACTTGACTGGGGAGGTGTGATATTACATAATACTAATCTGGATTTAAATTTGTTTAATGCTTATTTTTATTTTTGAGAGAGACAGAGAGCAGGAGCAGGGGAGGGGCAGAAAGAGAGGGGGACACAGAATCTGAAGCAGGCTCCAGGCTCCCAGCTACCAGCACAGAGCCTGATGCGAGGCTTGAATCATGAACCTGAGATCATGACCTGAGCCAAAGTCGGACACTTAACTGACTGAGCCACGTAGGCACCCCGGTACTAATCTGGATTTAAGATAGACTTTCCTCCTTCATGAAATCCAGAAAGAGTCTCACAGTGGTTTTTCCTTTGTAAGACATCACAGTCATCTGAAGACTTGACTGGGACAAAGGATTCGTTTTCAAGGTGGTTTACTCACAAGTTGGTTCTCTTTGTAAGGTTCAGTTTCTCCAGAGGCTGCAGGCCCCCTTATCATGATGCCTGGCTTCCTCTGGCTTTATGCGGTCCAAAAGAGCAAGGTGGGAGCTGTGATCTTGTATGAACTAGCCCCAAAGCCACATGCCATCACTTTGCATCTTTGATACCATTTGGCAAGTTACCTACCACAGATTTTCTCCCTAAAGTTAAGTTGAGGAAGCCAAAATCACATCGTTCATACAGCTATATAATTTCTGTAAAGCTTTTTAGAAATACACATCAAAAACCTTAACAATGTTTATATTCTTTGATGGAATAATTCCACCTCTCAGAATCCATCCCAAAGAAATAGTCACAAATGCCAAGAAACACTTGTATTATGAGAGAAAAAAGGTTTTGGTTTTTTTTTTATAAATACATAAAAGTTATAAATAAAAGACCCAGAATAACAAAATGGTTAATTAAATTCAGGTGCATCCCTTGATGCTAAATTCACCTTTTCCCACATTTTCACATCTCTGAACTTGGAATATGTCTTAGAGTAGTCAGCACCTTATTATCCCCAGCAGACACGCAGTAGGCAAAGAGTAGCTGTCAGTGCCATGAACTTGGTCACAGATGTTCATCTTCTCATTACCTCAGCTGAATCATGTACTTTGTTGGTACCACACATGTTGATTTCACTGCTACTTAAAACATCTTCCAAGTAACACTTTGATTCAGCATTGAGATGAAAAGTTTTGTGTACACAAAAAGTCATGTAAACAGAAGAGCAGGGGTCAGGTTTTTTATTAATGAGGCAAATATTCATCACAGGAGGAATGATCACTATTCCAGATTTTGTTCCAAAGCAAGCAAATCATGTAGGTACTTAATAAAACATAGGTAGACGAAACTGTGTACATTTTGTTTTGTGAGGCATGCACTGTGTATATATCTTCCATATGCCACACAACGCAACTGAAGGCAAAAAATTGCCAAATCCCTGGATGAGATCAAAGAAATATTAAAGCTTTAAAAGGCTGGTGTGACCAACAAATGTTTCATGTAAGGCGATCATTAAGGATTTGTGTCACAGCTTAATTCCAAACAATTTGGGGGCGTCTGGGTGGCTCAGTTGGTTAAGCATCCAACTCTTGACTTAGGCTCAGATCACCATCTCACGGTTCATGAGACCGAGCGCCATATCAGGTTATGAACTGAGTGTGGAGCCTACTTAGAATTCTCTCTTTCCTTCTCTCTCTGTCCCTCCCCCATTTACTCTCTCTCTCTCTCAAAATAAATAAAAATTTTTTAAAATAATGATGATATTTACAAATATTAAAAACAGAGATGGAACTGTACCCTCCCAGCACTTATAACTTCCTTTGTGACCTGTTGCTGTTATCTACCTAAACCTTTTTTTAATCCATTTGTATTTCGTATCTTTCTTCTTCTGTGAGAAGTACATTCTCTAGATTCACAAGCTTCAAGTTCTCCCTCCTGCATGGTGCTGCTGGATCGGGCCAGTGCATGTCAATGCAACCTATATTCTTCACACTTTTGTGATCTGTAATAAACCTTTTGCAGGCTTTGCTATTCCAGCCACAAATGCTGGTTTATTAGTTTTTTTCTCCAAATATTGAAACTCTTTCAGAAAACTTAAGGACCTTTCCAGTACTTAATCATTATTCTGACCTCCCCACCCTAAGCCATTCTGAGAGCAGGTCTACAGCAAGCCAAGTATATGCCCAACTTATTTATCCAGTTGTGACATCTTTCCATGTTTTTCCTATATGACAGAAACTAAGAAGAATAAAAGAGGAAATACATCTTTTCCTGGGCATTTGAGTGATCCAAGGCCCTTTTACCTGGCATAGTTTGCAACCATGGGCTTTTGGATAGTAACTTTAACTTAATCTTTCTCTCTGCCTTGGATCTTTCTAAGTTTTATTGCATTTGCAAAATCCAGCTTTTTCTTCTTTTCTCCCTCTCACTCTTCTTCTACAGCCAAAACAAATTGTGATCAATTGCCAGAGGCAATCTTGGATTGCAAACAGGAAGCAGGATGGATCTCCACTTGCCATGTTTGGGCTCTTCATCATCAACGCTGACAGAAGACTTCCCCCAAAGCAGCATATCCATTTGTCTCTGCAGTTAGCAAGTTTCCACCCTTGTGCCTCATACATTCTTCTGTCACTTACCAAATCTGATGTGGCCCCGCTGCAGATGTGGTAAGGGTATCAGAGTATCACCCATCAATTCTACCGTCAAGGCCACCATGCCCCAAACTACGCTCTCCCACTGGCACCACCGATCAGCCAAGTCCCTAAATCCAAAGTTATTACCAGAAGTTGTTTCCATTTACTTTCTCCTACAGGTAAATTCATCTGACGGTATAATATCAACCCATTTAGGCATTTAACCTGAAGCCCATAAGCACGTTCGACTGCTTGTCTGTGTCCTACTCCCATCCCCAACTAGTTCAAATAATAAATACATAAAATCAGGCTTTCATGCTACACATTTACACCTAATAATAACTATGTCTGAATTGGTCTGAGATTGAAGTTCAAGACTTATTTTGCCGGAACTAGACTTTTCCCAGAGACTTGGACACAGGGGCACAGCGGAGTAAGACGAGACGCAGGGGCGCCACAGTAATAGAGAGCTCATTTCAAATCAGAGACACAGCACATCTGCTTGGTGCAGGGAGAGGCTCATCCAGGACACAGATTTGGGGGAGGAGGCAGAAGGGTCTGCTAGAAGTGTCTCGTCACCATTACATTAAGACCTAGACTTTGTAAAGTCAGAATTTGCCAAAAATAGTCATAGAAGGATATATTTCATTGCTCTGTCATGTGTGAGACGTTCATTAGCATTTCATGCAGGCAGGCAGAAAATTTCTGGAGAAGCGGAGAAATCACATTCCCAGCTCATTCCCCACGAAGCACTGCAAATTTGGCATTTCTGCGCAGGAGGAAACCATACCCTGCTGGCAACAGACTCATCATCAACCCAACTCACAATGAAAACACAAAGAAAGCAAAACACCCCTGCATCTTTATTGCTCTCAGTACCTGGTGAGTATTTATCAGACTCAGGAACATTTCCTGGAATCATTACATCAAGTCTCTTTTCACCTGAAGTACCATGCTCCCTACCTGAATTCCGTTCAATTCATTGGAACAGAGGTATAATTAGCTTCTTTAATGATCAACATACCAGGAATCTGAAAAAGGGGGGAAGGAGAGGAGGAATGGCCTTATTGTGGCCAGAGCCCCAGGGGGAGGCTGGATGTCATCTGTGCCTCGGCCCCATTCGCTCCACCCTTTTCCAGAGTGGGGTCCTCTCTAACCTAACAGGCTAAACTGCCACCCAGCACCAAGTGATAAACAGCCTTGATGCTGAATTTGACTTGCACCTTTGAGGTTATGTTGGTGCTCCTTGCTCGGCAAGTCTCTCGATCATCTATGGCAACACAGAACTGATGAAGTGCATGAAGACCAGCACTTCAAATATTTGACCTCACTTTCCATCATACCTTTTAGCAGAACTGATTAACAAGGAACAAAGTGGGCAGTTTTAAACTTTACCTCTTCCTCCTTTAATGGCCCTGCTTCTGGTGGAAGAGTAATAAACAGCGGTGATCTAAAGGCCATGTGTCCAAGGGGACAGGCTGGATAATCAACGTCTGAATTCTGAGGAGTCCGTTATGCACCTGCACCCACCCGGAAGGGGAAGGCTTTGTCTCTTCGCGGCCTGGAAGGGCCAGTCTGTGGCCTGAACGGTGCTTTGCATTACAAATTTATGCCGATAGAGAGGACAAAATAAAAAACTATTACACTGTCTTAAGTGCATGTCTTTGAATTGACTTTCTGTCACCTGCCTCTCAGCGACCTCATGTTGCAGCTGGCAGAAGACTGACTGCCACTGTCACTGTTCCCTCCACGCTGACATCTCAGATCATTGCGCCAAACCTCACCACCCTGTCTTTTAATTCTGTGTCAGGATTTATTCTGCCTCATCCAGTCCTAATGGTTCATCACTGAAAACAATAAAAATCAAAACGAACGACCCGAGAATATTAGTTATCTAAAAATCAAGTTTTTTACAGAACATTCAGTGACATGGGGAAATGCTCATATATAATGTTAGGTGAAAAAACCAGGAGACAAAATTATGTATATGCAACACGATCTGATTTGATTATATGTGTATGCATGTGTGTATAATTCCACAATATTAATCTATTTTTTAAGTGTTGGTTTATTTATTTTTATTTTTTATTTTTAAATGTTTATTTATTTTTGAGAGAGCACGAGCAGGGGAGAGGCAGAGAGAGAGGGAGACAGAGGATCCAAAGTGGGCTCTGAGCTCAAACCGGAACCGTGAGATCATGACCTGAGCTGAAGTCAAACACTCAATGACTGAGCCGCCCAGGCGTCCCCACAATATTAATCTTGATCATTTCTTGACAATGTCGTTAAAAGAAATTTTAATTTCCTTCCTTATGCTTTCAAAACTTTACTAAATTGTGCATGTATTATTTTTATAAGCAGAAAGAAAACAATCTTTTCAAACTGCTCTGCAGATGTAAACTCTTCCTCAGCTTAACCCTGTATTTTTATTGTTGATTCATACTATATTCTACTGCACTAACTTCACAACCCCATCAGCTGGATTCCCAAAGTTCCACCCGCATGGCTCAACTCTGTAGCATCCAGAATGCACAGGAAGTGAGCAGCTGACTTATGGGTGACTTCTCAAGATGTCATGTGTCAGGAAGCAGAATGAGCCAGAAGAACTGGCTTCTAGTCCCCATCCTTCCCCTAATAGTAATGCAAGGACCTTGGAAATCCCTCTGAGCCAACCTCTCCCATATATGAACTGAAAGGTTGAGCTGGATGACCCAAGGGCCCATCTTGCTTGAAATTTCTGCTTTTCATGAGCTGCCGGACCTAACTGCCGCAGAAGGTTCCAGTCACCATGAGTGTGAGGTTACTGCAAAGAAGCTCATGAGGCAAATGATTCTCATTCAACAGGAAGTGGTGAAAGCCAAGAGTCATAAATATCCAAATATATGTACTGTTTTATCTCAGAACAAATCTCTCAGGCAAAACAAATCTATTTTGCCTGAGAATCATTTGCCTCAAGAGCAAAACTTTGCAGTAACCTCACACTCATGGTGACTATTTACATTTACAGATGTAAATACAGCCCAAATATCTATAGTAGTGGAAATGGAGGGTGAAGGAGGGGTTCAGAAAAGAGATCAGTAAGGCAGTCTTTCAGAAACATCAAATTATATAATGTCCCAAACATAGACAAGGAGTTCACTGCACACCCAAAATTTAAGTATAATAAAGTCTGAATTCACCTGGATCATGAAGTGACTCAAGGATAAATACCAGGAATGATTACAATAACCTGAATCTGGACATTTAGTCATAGAAAAGATAACCTTTAACTTGGATGAGATTACTGACATGTTAATTTCTTTTTTTTATGTTAGTTAATTTCTTAAAATTATGCAAGTCACACATAAACTCACCGTAATATAAAATTCAAACAACATAGATGAACACAGGATAAGAACATGAAAGTTCCCCTCTGGTCTTACCTTCTGGCATCCCACATCTCTGCCCACAGATGACCTACATTGTAGACCCTTTTTGTTTTAAATCTTCACACGGTTCTTACCTATCTCTCCCAAATCACTACAAGAATATCTATAAATATCAGATGTCTTTGTTCTGTCACATTTAACCAAAAACTTGACAAATTTCTTATTAAAATGAAATCGTTCCTTTTCAAAGAAGAATCCATTCTTTGGATTCTACAATGGATTCTAACCATTTTTCCCTATCTGTTAATCTTCTTATCTGTAAAATAACAAACAAATCAACATGGATATTAAAGGAAGAAATGCTACTGGGACAGCAAAAACAGCACAGAAGCCTCTCTGTGTGCACAGCTTCTGACCTCCCAGACACAGACATATGCAGACCTTCACTAGCTCAGACTCTTGAAGCTCCGAAGATGCCCCCAGCTTAGTTACCATCTGAAAACACATCCAGTCTGTGGGAGCTTCTGGAAAACAGTATCACAGCCCTTCCTTCTCCACCCTTCTTCTCAGTCTCAACTCTTCCTTCTCTGCAAAACTACTCCCAGGCAGAGCTGCAGTACAAGAAAAATCAGGTATTCTGGAGGAGCAAGAAGCCCAGAGATGCCTCTCAGATTAGAGATCAGTCCCGAAGCTCTCATTATTTAAATGCTGACATGGAAAATGTATTACTGGAAGCCCAAGTTTGTGGAAAATCTGAAACTCGATGAAGGTTTTTTAGCAATCGCTTATGTGTGGAGACAATAGAAAATGAAATAATTTTAAAAATGAAATATAGTTAACCAAACAGCACACATCCAAAACATTATTGAGCTCGGAGAAGGGAAATGATGGAAATGATGCTTTTTTCTTAACACAGAGGAAATATGCTGTATCTACTAATAAGAAATATTTATTGAGTGCTTACTATCCTAAGCATTTTACATAAGCTAAACACTTTAATTTCACAACAAACCTACAGGAAAGTATTATTATCATCTCCATTTTAAAGATGAGGAAACTAAAGAACAGAGAGCTAGTAAGCTTCATCTCACAGGATCTGGGCTCTCCCTCCCAGTAGCAAAATGGCTGCAGCAGTGTCAGCCCTCACATCTCCTCCCTATACCATCCAGAGGAAGAGAAGGTCTCTTCTAGAATTCACACTCTCATTGGCCTGATGGTGTCACATGCTCTTCCCATGTGGACAGGGAGACTGGGATATGCCAATGAGACTAAGCCTAACAGAGCCACCTGAATAGGTAACTGGAGGCAGGGTCAATGTCACCGAAACTTCCTGGCTGAAAATGGAGGTAGTAGGAAAAGGGAGATAATGGATCCTAGAGAAGTGGCCTTCTCTGAAATGTCTACCATAGTATTCATCAACCAGAAAAAGCAGCACAGAAAATTTCTCCAATGGTACCATTATAAACATCCTCCAACTTGAAACTATTAACTCTTATTGGCACTATTTGTTCTGGAACAGTATGTCCTCCAGCAATTACTTTTTAAACAAAAGTCAAATTTTTATTCTATCCTTTGTTCCCCAGAATCAGTTTCTCCCAGAGACAAAGGTAGATTTGTAACACATGCTGGGCACTCTCAGGAACATAGGTGATAATACTTTATCGGAAAATTTGATAGTGCAGAACCAGAACTACCTTATACCTTTCGATTAGAGGAAAAGGATGATTTCAAATAAGAAGATTCTTTGTACCTAGTCGTCTTTTATGCATGTGTTATTTCACCCCTGAGTTAAGGAGTTAGTGCTTTGCTTACACACAAGCAAAGCACACAACTGAAATCAAGAACTATATGAGTCCTTATGAAGTACTCAGAACTCTCTCCGCTTTTATTCTAAACAGATAATTAGCTACCCAATTTCAAAGATGTTCTCAAATGAAGATGCCACCGTGTTCCTCGGGAACACATTTTAAAGTTTAATGATCTTTACTATCAGCAGGACGCCCGTATTGAAACTACCATTGAATTCAATTTAATACAATGAATATTTGTTGACTATGGAGTACCTACTACGTGACCATTCTGAGGCTCCCACCCGTGTCTCAGCAGAAAACATCCTCCCCATTAGCCTTCACAAACCAGAAGACCAGGGCCAGCTGTCCACAAGTTAATCAACATATACGCATTTGAGTAGCCGTGCTAGGAAAAGTGACACGCAAACAAGCGTAAACATTGTCTTCAACCTCACCTCCCCAGGATACTTGTTTGCATTTCATTTTCCTGGTCCTCCTGTTTCCATGGCTTTCCTCTGAACCTCCTGCTGGTTTTCCACTGCTGTGATAAATAGATATCTCACAATTGAACTCGGAAGCAACCAAATGGATCCTAGGAAAAAAAAACAGTGGCTTATTTGGGGAAACAGATTCCCAACCACAACCCTTTTACATTAAGTTGTGCTTAAATGCAAAAGAAAAATAAATACAAAACACTGAAAGAGTAAACATAACAGATATCAACTAATAATCCAGGGAGCAACACTCCATATCATTAGTACCAGGCATGACTAATCTGATAAAGCCCTCAGCTCACACCAGCTGTCCATAATCAGAATAGACTAGCAACCATTCCCAGGCCTACAGTGGGCACACAAGCTGCTGAGAAGGGCTGATTCTATCAAAGCCTAAGCAGCTCCAAAGTTCATTCGGTTCTGCTCCTGGACAAGCTTCAAAACCATTTTAGACCTCTCCAAAGGGCGGTAAAGCTCCAGAGCAGGTGTATTAGGGAGTGATTGAAGTCATCTCATTTAATGCGAGAATCCCTTTACAACCATGACCAGCCATTGATCCAGCACGGTGGAGCCGGGCAGGGCCGCGCCTGTGACCTTGGCCATGTTCCCAGTACTGGGAAGCCGTCCCCACCACAGTGTGTCCAACCCTCCTTCCGGTGACAGGGCTTCAAACAGAGGAAGACCGCTCTCATGGTCCCTAAGTCACAGCTCCCGCTGTCTTCTTCATAGAATATCTGACAGCCTGCATACAGTTTGCATCTCTCTCCTTGTCACTTTGGCTAAGCAAGTTCTGTGATACAAAATCTAGACTTTTTGCAAAAACTTACCTACTTCCTTTTCTGTCATATTCCTTGTGTGAAAGGTGTTTATATTTACTTTGTACTCACTCCGAGTTGAACAAGTGAGTGAACCAGTATACATCATAAGAAGTCTTTAACCTGAGGATGTCCTTTTCGTCATGAATCAACATTTATGCTGCTTTGTGCCTATTTAAACTATGCTCTGCCCATTTCCTCTTCCTTTGAGTCTCTCTGTATTTAGTCTTCTCCACTCAGCCCTTCTTGCCCTGTGGATTAAGGTCAGGTAGCAAATGCCTCTCTTCTACATCATCTAATTGATCGTGCTGGTGTGACATTTCAATCTCTGCTTCATCGGGAGAAGCAGCTTCATGTGACATGGCAATGCTGTGGGGGAAAAAACAGAAATAGAGAAAGCCTATTAACCTTCAGAAAATGATAGTACATTTTGTGCTTCTTTTACCACCTGATTATTTTCTAAGCAGTAAAACTTTCAATTCATTAAGCCCTAGGTGGGTAAGTGATGCTTTATCCAACAGAGAACATGAGATACCACTTTTAAGTGATTTTCTGACATTCACACACACTGGGAGAGATTGGACTGATGACCAACTATGAAAACCACAGACCTGAGTTCCCAACACCGAGGTGCTCCGTCTACACATTTCTACATTGACATTTATGCAAAGAACAGCAACGTGTAACTAACTGCAAAAGGCAAAATTCAGACCTCATCTGAAAGACCTGGGATTATAACCCAAAGTACCCAATATAGACTCAGCTTCTACTGTGTGTGGCAGCTTTACTTAACTCACTTATCCTTACAAACATCCTGTCAACATCTGGAAGATGGGCTCCATTTTACAGGTGAGATCCTTGAGGTGTGGACACCTGTGACTTGTTGGAGCTTACATGTACAATGGAACTAAATTAAAAACAAATCGGTCACTGAATCAGCATAACACATCAAGTGTTTCTCATAATCCCTCCTCTCTGAGATCTAATATTACAAAATGAACTTCTGCTTTTACCTATCCGAGATTTTGACAAGCAATTAAAAGCAATAATCACGGGGTGGGCTGGGTGGCTCAGCGGGTTAAGCGTCCGACATCCGACGTCAGCTCATGATCTCGTGGTTCAGGACTTCGAGCCCTGCTTCAGACTCTGTGCTGACAGCTCAGAGCCTGGAGCCTGCTTCGGAGTCTGTGTCTCCCTCTCTCCCTGGCCCTCCCCTACTTACACTCTGTCTCTGACTCTCTCAAAAATTAAACATTTTTTTAAAAAATTTTTAAAAAGAAAAAAGAAAAGAAACCGGGGAATAAGGATTCCAAGAAGGCTGCCAACATATGCTCTGAAGGATATGTCATGAGGACACTGCCTTGCAGCCAACCCTGACCTGGGCCTCAGTGGCTTGAGGGCAAGAGAGAAGCCATCCTGTTCTGCTCTTCATGCAGGAACACACCACAGGGCTGTCGTAGCATCTGCTGGTGGCCACCGGTCCGGCCGCTGCTTGCTGCAGAGACCTGACTCCAAAGACCTCTCTCCACTGCGAATATAGGACCATCCGAAATATGGAAGCCCCAAGACAGTATCCAATTTTCCAGTATCTCTGGGTTGAGGTATGAAAGCCCATTCTTTTAAAAATGTTCCAGGGAGAGGGAGAGACATTTTTTTTTCTTTCTGGTTTTCTGAGAGGATTGAGAAGTTTCCCTCTGAAATTTTTGTCAAAAAAAAAAGAAGAAGAGGAAATCCTTGGGGTGGGGATGCTATTGTCCTTCTGAAATTCTGTGGGTAGTTTCGAACCTTCACACCACTTGCTCCCGTATTGATCACATGAACATCGTGAACCTTTTTTAGGTAATCAAGCACAGAACAATTTTCTAATCTGTGCTTTGCCATTTTCTTTATAATTGTAGGCTAGTGACATATGTTCTCTCATCTGTAAAATGGTGATAATATTAGCCTACTCCAGGGAGATTTTGTGAGAATCATACAAGAAAAGCCTTTAAACCCAGTTATAGCAACCACCCCCATAGACAAAAGTTGCTAAGGGATTGGGGAGTGGTGGGAGGGAGCACAAAGGGAGTAGGATGATAGGAGGAAACGCCTAGAAAGCAGCCCAGCCCACTTCTCCCCCAGTGATAGCATCCCAGCTTATTTCCCCCTAATACAAACTCTCTTTTACGATCTCGGTCTTCTGACCCAGCAGTTTCTCCATCAGACCTCCTCCAGGTCCCAGAGACTATTATTTCCACATTAAGTGCCCTTGCTGAAGATTTTGTTTGAGATTCTCACATTTCTATATATGCCTTGCTGCTTTCCAGACTACACAAAATATGCTAATGCCACGGTTAAAGATCCTTTCATTAAGAAAATTATAGTAACGTGGAATCTGTTGATTTTTCACCTTGGGCATCAATTATATTACTGTCCATTTCCTGTTTCAGTTTTACAATGGTTGACAAGCTCCTAACCCCCATATCAGTAGTAAAGGCAAAGCTGGTCTACAGGGCTGACCATCTGGTAATTCTTATACAGCCAGCCAGCCTCAGAGGTAAAAGTATTATCCAACATTGGAGAGCTAAGGAAAACAAAACAAACCTCTGAACCCCAATACGGCAGAATTTTGAAAAAATAAAACCATACCTTGGTTGGATCTTTTTTTAATGTTTATTTATTTTTGAGACAGAGAGAGACAGAATTTGAGCAGGGCAGGGAGTGGGGGGTGGGGGGCGCAGAGAATCCAAAGCAGGCTCCAGGCTCTGACCTGTCAGCACAGAGCCCATCGCAAGGCTCAAACCCACGAACCATGAGATCGTGACCTGAGCCAAAGTCGGACACTTAACCGACTGAGCCACCCAGGCGCCCCTTGGTTGGATTTAAAAAGAAATTACCTAGGGGAGCCTGAGTGGCTCAGTTAATTAAGCATCCGACTCCATTCAGCTCAGGTCATGATCTAACAGTTCCTGAGATCAAGCCCAGTGTTAGGCCCCACCCAGAGAGTTTGGAGCCTGCTTAGGATTTTTCTCTCCTCTCTCTCTCTGCCTTTCCCCCTGCTGTGCACACACACTCTCTTTCTCTCTCTCTCTCTTAAAATAAATAAACATTTTTAAAAAGAAAAAGAAAAAAATGAAAAGAAATCACCTAAAGAAAAGAATATTTCTTTCGGTCCACTCAAATTAATAACATCTAACTCTACTGAAAGCACTTAGTTTGCAGTGAATGTGTATCAGTGATTATAGGTCAAGCCATTAACAGAAACTCAGGATTCAAATGTAACAACTTAGAATTTGCCTTTTTTTTTTTTTACCATAAATGTCAGTGTTTTCATAGAAACAAAAACAGAAGACAAACAAAACAAACGTCAGGGTTTTCAAACTATTGGAATATGTTTTAATAGAAATCACTCTAAAAAAAGTTAACTGTATTTATATATGAATTGAATGTGTATTAGGGGAAGTTAACTGTATTTGTATATGAATTGAATGTGATTACCCCACTTTTTAATTAAATTTCAGTATCTATGGTGAATTTGATCAATATTTTTAACCATAAATATAGCTAAATAACAACTATTTCTAGAAACAAACCCAAGACAAAAGATATACTCCTCAAGTACAAAATCTGGTAATTTTTTAGTTTAGCTTCGCAAGCCTCAAAAAATGACCTAGACTGGATAATTATATATTCATTCCCCTCTTCCTTTCCAACTACCTACCTGCCTTGTGTCACAAGCCAGACTCTTCTACACTTGTGACCCTTTTCCTTTCAAAAGACCGGTGGTCCTACAGTAATTTCAACCCCTCCCTCTCTCTGCATTTCCATCCACCTTTTCAACAAGTATCAAATTAATGATCTGTTCATCTCTAAGTCACCATTGAGGCACCCTATAAATCAACAGATGTGCTTTTGATTCAATACATTACCCTCTCTCCTTCTCTGCTAGACGTATAAAAGAAAACATTCAGATTAGGGAAATTATTTCCAGAAGAGAATCATCAAAACGGTGTTTCACAGCATTCAAAATCCACATCAAGTCTGTAAAACTTTGGTTGTAAAGTATTGGTTAAGTGCTACCATTGCAAGATACTATTTATTTATTTATTTTTTTAACATTTAATTGCTGTTGAGACACAGAGGACGAGCAGGGGAGGGGCAGAGAGAGAGGGAGCCACAGAATCCGAAGCAGGCTCCAGGCTCTGAGCTGCCAGCAAGGCTTGCCAACCGACGCGGGGCTCGAACCCACTGACTGTGAGATCATGACCTGAGCCAAAGTCAGATGCTCAACCGACCGAGCCACCCAGGTGCCCCGCAAGATAATATTTAAAAGTAGCATAGGCCTATGTATATACACAAATGTATATAATATGTGTATTATAATATAATATAATATAATATAATATAATATAATATAATATGCATTATTTGCATATGCATATACAATAACTTAAATGTAAAGACACAAATATAAACAATGGCAGTAGAGATTTACGTGCGTGTGTGTTTAATATTTTTGGCAGCTCAGTATTCCCATCTCCTTCCTGTAGGACACACATTTTCTTTTGGAGAATTACTTCTTTCCCATTATATTGCATTGGCAGAACAGTAAATCCAATGCCTCAATCCCACTGAGAATGTCACATTAACCAGCTTTCCCCACACTTCCTTGGAAAAGCCAGAAGCCCAGAATATCAACTGTTGTCTTGTAGGATTTGCATCTTATGTGAGAGACACTGAGATGGAAGAAGCTGTTGGAATTCCATAGTTCTCACCCATGGTGCCTGGACATGATTGTTCCTGGTCTGGAAACACTCCCAGCACCCAGAGCAGCCTTAAGTAATAACTTACCAAGCCTGAGTCTCAGCTTTCCAGTTGATGTGCTGAGTTCCTGATAAATTTCCTTTCTTAAATTGTCCAAAGTCATCTTCTGTTGCCTGCAACCCAAGGACCCCAATCATTACAGTTACTTATGAAACAAACACTGAGTAAGAACACACATTAAATATATTATTTACATTCGGGGTGATTAGTATATATGTATAGATGCATTTTGTTGATCAATGAGTAAAGAGGATCAGGGAAGTTGAATTTTCAGGCAGGAAGGTTGTCATGAGCTCTCTCCAGGAGAATAAAAGCTGAGAAAATATCTTTCTCTGTGTGCGTGTGTGTGTGTGTGTGTGTGTGTGTGTGTGTGTGTGTTTCAGATACCATACATATATATAACCAGTGGTATGTTCTGAAATTTTATTAATACCTTCAATGGAACAACAATTAAAGTTGGCAGCAAGGATGTTCAGTGAGAACTCCACTAGCAAAAAAGTCAGTTGCCTTTCTGTGTTGAAAAATTTTGTATTTTATGCAGCCAGTTAAAAGAACATCTCATCCAACTATTCAATATATGTGAGTTTATTATGCACAAATGGCTACGGATATTTATCATCCGCCCTTTGCGATCTTTTTTAACAGCTACTAACTATCCTGATGCGCCCATATCACCCCGTGAGGAGATTTCTTCGCTTTGTTGATGCAGAGCATTAACTTAATGTTGCAGAATTTAAGGTCTTCTCTTTTATAAACTTATCATATCCTTTTTCTCCCTGTGCAGTTAAGTCTGGTTTAATTATCTCCCAGAAATCAGTAAAGGTACTGTTTTTGCCTTTGCTTGCCCTTAATCCTTATCTGATTAAAGTGTCACACTCTTAATTGGGCTGTGTGTACCTCAGCCTCTTCAATTCCAAATATCGAGGGTGGCAGCGGGACCCCTAGGACTGGCAAACGGCTCACAGATAAGCAGCAAATGTGAGTAGTACACAAAATACCAGTCCCTCTTCTTGGTGCCACCCTGCATTGCCACCCCCCCCCAACCCCGCACCTCTTCTCTTTCGCCTGTCCAGCAAGGAAAGAGGAGAGATTTTCAGAAATGGAGAGGGTGTTTGACACCTATTACTCTCCGTTCAACAGGCTGGAATCTTTGCAATCTTGCAAGTCTTTGAAAAGAGTTCAAGTGCTGTTTGATTGAAGCCTTGCAGTACTGACAAGACAGGGCTCGCTAAAAACCTCAGCACCTGAAAAGGAAAAAGAAAAACATAGGCCCCTCTCAACACATATTTTTTAAGAAAGTATGGATATCATTGTGATCCTTTTACCAGTGAGTGAACTTTGAAGATGCCAACAGAGAGAAGGGGGGAGGAAGGAGGAATGAGAAGGAGAGGGTAGGGGCAGGGAGAGAGAGAATTTCTCTTGCGTCCAAGTGGGAACAATATTCCATTAAAGTTCTTTTCCCACCAGTAGGTATATCCGGGGCCTCCATGACAAAAGGCACAACTGTGACATAAAGTTGGTGGAGGAGATGACTGGTTTCAACATTACCCTCAGAGCTGGTTTCCTGTGGGGCCATCATAACAAAGCACCACAAAATGGGTAGCTTAAAACAACAGGCATTTTTTCTCTCAGTGTGGAGGCTGGAAGTCTGAAGTCAAGGTGTTGGCAGGGCTGGTTCCTTCTGGAAGCTCTGAGGGAGAATCCATCCCAAGCCTTTCTCCTCACTTGCCAACAGCCCCTGGCATTCTGTGGCTCACAGCTGATTCATTCCAATCTGTGCCTCTGTCATCACATAGCACTCTCCCTGTGTGTCTATGTGCACAAATGTGCTTCTTCTTACAAGCACACCAGTGAATTAGGACCCACTGTAATCCAGGATGACCTCAACTGAACTTGACTACATAAGCAAAGGCCTTATTTCCAAATAAAGCCACATTCACAGGTACTAGAAGTTAGGATTTCAACATATCTCTTTGGGAAACACAAATGAACCCACAATACCCTCCATAAAGAAGGTAACCTTATGCTATTTCCAAGCTATTCAGTGTTCATCTTTGTATGTTCAACCGTTTCTAGAACCCACAATGGTCCACAATCAGTGGCGACTACTCATGGTGTGCCCTTGCATGGGTGTGCTGCCATAATTTAATTTAAACGTTATAGAGTAGAGGACGATGTGCTGTGAATAAGAGGTAAGGAACATAATTCATCTGGATCCAAATAAAGGTGTTTGTTCACTAGAACCCATAAGAATTTTTGCCTTGTGGGTATATCAGAGGAGTTCAGGGCAATCAATCAGTCTACCAAAGTGGACACTACTGGGGCAAACTGGTGAGCAGTGTGGGGGTGGAGAAGAATGTTATACACACAGGAGGCATGATTATCCTGTGACAGAAACTGCACTGTTACTGTTATGCTGTTCTGAGACTCTCAGTCTCTTCCAGTGTGCCATCAAATCCATTGATGCCAAACATCTTAAGAACCTCTGTTTTCAATTGGAAGTGTAGATCAAATGTTCCAATGTCATCATCTCTCCCACTAAATAATATCTTCATAATTTACCTATTGCTTAACTCAGTTGCATTGTCTGAAAACAAAAATCTCAGACTTAAAAGGGAAATTATTTGTGGCGGCTGAGAACTTTTTCAAATTTATCCAGTGATTTGTTTAATGGTTATAGGAAAATGGACCCCACTCAGGGCTTGGATAAAATCACCCAAATTCACCAGAAAAACATTGTTCTCAAGAATATACATCTCAAGGATACATCTACAGCTTCTAAAGAGCCCCTAGGAGGATCTTCCCAGGATACAACCTCCAGAAATTGTTGGGGAATCAGAAATCCCATCAACAAGGATTTGTTCTGAAGATGAGTGAAGAGAAATCTGACACAATGGAAATACTCACCCCACACAAAAGTGAAGATCTTATAGAGATTCCTTTATCAGGTATTTTTCCAACCAAGAGAGCTAGAAGTAAGCTCAGGAAAGGCACCTGCTGGAAAAACACAAAATGAAAGGCAAAGGTACCCAATAATGTCACCTCCTTCATATCTGTCCTGGAGGGCGGCCCTGTGACTCTTCTCCCCATGGAGCTTCTGGAGAGCATGTTCCTCAATGACATTTTACATAACATGGATGATGGAGGGGACCCAGGAGGAAGGATGTCTGCACAAATACTCTCTTAGAGGGAAAAGTTACATTCAGTGAAGGGAAATGAGGGAAAGAGTAGAGATCAAGAGAAAAGAAAAGTGTTCTGCTTTTGCCCCAATGGTCAGCTTCTCTGTCTCTCTTCCATCCTCTTCTCTAACCTGCTGACTGCTGAGTCTTATGTGTTTGATCCTGCAGGCCAAGTGAACATTGGGTTGAAAAATGGGAGCCCAAGGCCCAGTGGCCTTCCACCCCTGTCCACAATCCACGACAAAGCTGTGAAGAAGATGTGCCTGGTGCCCTGCTGAGACTCTGGGTCAGGTGCAGAGATTTCACCAACTAAAAGCCAACCTATGAGACACATAAGTTTACAGAAGGGAGAAGGACCCCAGACATGTGAACAGTGCTGAAGCTCTCTCTCCTGACCACGCCTTTACTTCTCTGTCCTTCAGAAACCTGCTCCTATTTTGCTCCACAAAATACTCTAGCCAGAACTTTCAGGCCATTTTGCTGAGGCTATACCCAAAATAACACATCCCCTCTCACAGGACACTCTAATGCTGCCAAATTAGTTGTGCTTTTCAACATAGAGGTGCAGCAAAGCCATCTTGGGGTCAAGACCGCTGGCCACATTCCTAGTCTTTCCTAGACACACACTTGGACCTCTCACATCCAGTTACCTTGGAGCTATATAGCTACAACACTGAACTCTAACAAGGGGATTATAAGGGATGTGTACCACTCATAGGTCTGGTCCGTGGAACTTCTGTGCACAGTAATCTGTGCTCTTTCCACATCCACTGTCATCATGCAACAAACGAAACCACTTTGGAAGCCACACAGAGAGGATGGCAGAGCCACATGGCAGAGCGACAGGGTACAAGGAGGCTGGGTCTCTGAATCACCACTATGAAACTCTGATTAAAGAACACCTTTTTGGGGGTGCCTGCGTGGCTCAGTCCATTAAGCGTCCAACTCTTGGTTTTAGCTCAAGTCATGATCTCATAGTTCATGGGTTCAAGCCCCACAACAGGCTCTGCGCTGATGGCACAGAGCCTGCTTGGGATTCTTCCTCCCTCCCTCTCTTTCTCTCCCCCCCCCCCCCCCCCACTCATGCTATCTCTGCCTCTCTCAAAATAAATAAACAACAAAAAGACACCTTTAAGGGTATTATGTAAGCAAGTAATAAACTATTATGTGTGAGCCATTATACATTCTTTACTCCAATTTGTTTATTACTGCAATGAGTCTACCTTCATTAACATGCACCTTCTTTCTGAGATGCCTACCACAGAAGCTGTGTGCTTTCTGACACTGTTTTTCACTAAAGCATTTCATTGGGCAATTGTGCTTCTTAAAACACTGCAGATGGTATAAGAAAGTCTTCCCCTATTGATAATAAAACTTTGTTAAATAATAGATGTCTATATTATCGTGCAGAGGAAACAGGGCAAGCTGTAGAGTCAGATTGAGTTTGATCTCTTTTCTACAATATTCTGCCCCGGTGATTAAATATCAACTCACTTTATCTTTCTGATCCTAAACCCTTCTGTGTAATTGGGACAACTAGTTATCCCAATTAATTATTAGGATAGAGTTGCAAAGAGTAGAGTTTAAGGAGTAGATGGGGCACCTGGGTGGCTCAGTCGGTTAAGCATCCGACTTCAGCTCAGGTCACGATCTCGTGGTCCGTGAGTTCGAGCCCCGCGTCGGGCTCTGTCTTAAAAATAAATAAACCTTAAAAAAAATTAAAAAAAAAAAGGAGTATAATCAAGGCACTTAATACGGTGCCTGGTACACAGTAGATTCTCAACAAATAGAAGCTATTCTTATCACTGTTAACTATATTTACTAGTATTGACTCGATTGTACCCTTTAGGTACAGGAACAGTATCTAATTCATCCTTTTAACTCAGCATAAGTATGAGTTCCTAGAAGACACAGGTTATATCTCATTTATCTTTGTATCCCTACATCTAAAACAGTGACGGTTACTTCTGAAGGCAAGCTACTCTTAGTATAAACATTATTATTCACTGTTACCTCCAAAGCATGGACTGCATCTATAAATCTGTCTCTGGAATCTATAAGGGTGAACTGCACATGATAGGCCCTCGACAATAGTAATTAGTAAACTGATTTCTCCAAAAAATAAAAATAGATTAAATAAATAAATAGACTCATTTCTCTCTGGTAGGTAGTTACTGTGATTCTGGTCACGGGGACTGGTGGGAGGCAATGGTCTCTATAGAGCAGGTGGGTCTGTGAGGGCATCTGGATTCCAAGTCATTAGCATTCTGGAGTTCCCAAGCCCCCTGTACCACATATGTGGCATTTCTCCCCACAACTACCAGAACATTCTTTCAGAGTGGAGCATTCTCGGGGCACCTGGGTGGCTCAGTCAGTTGAGCATCCGACTTCAGCTCAGGTCACGATCTTGTAGTCCGTGGTTCAAGCCCCGCGTCGGGCTCTGTGCTGACAGCTCAGAGCCTGGAGCCTGCTTCGGATTCTGTATCTCCCTCTCTCTCTGCTCCTTCCCAACTCACGCTCTGTCTCTGTCTCTCAAAAATGAATAAGAACGTTAAAAAAAAAAAAAGAAAACAAAAAACAACCAAATGCAGCATTCTCCCGTTCCTACTGTGTCATTACCTCAGCCTACCTCAAAAACTTGTCATGAAATTCATCCAGTGCAAAAACAATTTACCGAATTCAAGTTTTTCTGGAAAATGAGTCATATTGCTGTATCACCAATGTACTTTACATAACAACTGACAAATAGTTATTTTCCCCCTAATTTCCAGAATCATAAGTAGAAATCATGCCTGTATTTTTGAAGTTCTAAGTAAAAAATACTGCACTATATAATTTTTTCAAATTTTTATTAAAAAGTTAAAACAGTACTAAAACCAAGTTTATGTGAAGTGATAGACACATATGGAGGGATGTTGTTACTGTTATTGTTATCACAAAAGTCATTTCCAGTCTTCTTCGTTGTCAGCACTCTTGTGTTTTTTATCCTTTTCCCTCATCTGGTGGGGGATCCTGTGTCACATTCCTTCCTCGTGTGAGGCACGGCCATGTTTTACTTCAAAGCATTATTATTCAGACAAATACTCCTTTATATTGCACAAATACTACTTTATATTACATGATAAAAACAAGTATCTTACATAAAGACAAATATTTGTATTATTATATTGTCTGGGTGTTTCTTGGAAACACACTCAGAAATGACTCATTTCTTAGAAAATAAGGTAATAAAGCATTCCACTTTGTCCAAGACAAGACTGTATCACACACGAGTAAGGCTAGCACGTAATAAGTCACATTTCACTTTCTCAAGATTGTTTCAGCAATGAGTAGACTCATAAACTGCCTTTGCAATGAAAAACAGGAACTGGGAGGAGAAGGCAGGGCAAGAGCTTAAATGAGAAAAATAGGTTGAAATTAAACTTTGACGTAGCTGGGGGAAATGTAGTTCAATTACACTGCATATGAATAATTGCCCTGGTTACATATGTAAAGAAATTTGAAAGAAGGCACAGGTCACGTTAGAAGTGTCACCAGGAGGTACTGCCTTAAGGCTTAAGGTCAAATGATCCTCAAACTGACATTTACCTTGAGGCTTTCTCCCTTAGACAAGGCCAGTCCTCCCCTTTGTAGGCTGTGATATTTCACGTTGTCAGCACAGTGAATTCGGCTCTTAAGGATTTAAACTCAGGGGAGATCGAGGGACAAACAAGAAAGCCAACATACCCGTTTACACTGAGCCGTGCAGTTTTCAGGACCTTCTCGAGGGTCTCCTCCAGCCAGCCCAGGGACACTGCCTGAGAGCCGTGCATTTTGTGAGCCTGGCTTCAGAGCCAGGTACGTGACTTTTAGTCCTTTCATCGCCACAGCAGAACACAACTGCCTTTAGGACTCAATGCATTAAGTTGTGGGGAGATGGGGGTCTTCTGCCTTCCTAGTGTGCCAACCTTGACCTCTCAGTCCGTCGTCTTCCTGCCTCCCACATGGCATTTGTCCTTACTCCCCCATCTCTTCCTGGATGGCACATTCTTTCTCCTCCTTCATCATACTGATCTGGTCAAACAAGGTTCTTGAGCTTCCTGTTGATAGCATGTGAAATGCTTTATTTTCTAAGGTGAATCTTGCCAATATTTGATCTCAAGGACCACGTGATGCTTTTATTCAAGTTTTCAACTCTGCTAGTAAGAAGTAGTGTTACTTTTCCCCAGGGAAGAATGTATGTGGCCTGCTTTTTGATGGTATCATCTCCAAATCCTTAGCTTTCAACTTCCATCTGAGGGACAAATATTCTTACTATTAAATTGGCTTCATAAGCACAAATTTCTTGCAAGGGAAGTCTGGAATAGGAGATTTTATAACTAAAGGGACATCTGGTACCCGGGGCACAAGAAGGTTGTTGAAATAACAATAGACTAGAATTTGAAGCCCCTGGGTTCTCAACCCTATTCAGCTTCAAGAGCTCTGGCTCTCCCTCTCCTTCCCCCCCTTCTCTCTCCCTCTCCCTCCTCCACCCCCTCTGCTCAGGTGAGGACAGCCAGAAGGCAGCTAGTATCCACCAGCCAGGCATCAAGCCCCCACCAGGAACCAAATCAGCCAGCATCATGATCTTGGATTCCCAGCCTCCAGGGCTATGAGAGATAAACGTTTGTTGTTTAAGCCACATAGTCTATGATGGAATCTTTTAGGACCCTGAGATACCCAAAGCCCTATAGTTACTACCAGATTCAAACCCTGTGCTAAAAATAGATGCCAAATGAAATTACAAACATGTCTGAAGAAATTGCCCGCAGGGCAGCCTACTAAATGCCAATAGTCCCAGATCTTGGGTGCTGCTACTCTGAAGGCAGAATTAAAAATTAATTTGTATTAGTAATACCAGCCCTCCTCCCGAAAACGTAACAATTACCTAGAGGGTCTGATTCAAAGGACGGGCACTCCAAAGGGCACCCTGTGCAATAGCAATCTCCCCGGCCCTGCTGGGCCACCATTCACAGGTTTGTTCTTCTGGAATAAGTACTGCTTTGCTCCTGAGGCTCTTTCAAACAGCAGATTTCACTGAGTTGGGAGGCAGAAGCTCATTGGTCCAAGCTGATCGGTCTGATGCACCTGCCAAACCAAGAGAGCCCCAGAGGCCTGGAGAAAGAGTGGGGGTTGGGGTTGGGGTGCTGAAAAGAGGGAAGGGAGTAGAGGAGGGCCACCACCGACTTCTTCCTGTGCTGACACTAATCCTACAGTAGAGAATTCCGCTCCTGGCTTGAGCTGGGGTGCTAAAGCCATTATTTATAGCTTACAGCCTCCCAAATCAGGCGGCACTACTTACACGGGAAGGCAACCAGAAGAAGCAGGGAGCCCATCATGGTGGAGACATTACTACAGCAGATGGTGGCCATGTGAGCTGTGGTGGCAGCTTGTTCAGTGTAAATTCTGTTCTGCTTTAATGGCATCTGTTTCCAAGCTAGTCTGAACCTCCGGATGCTGACACTGCTGCTCCTGAATCCAAGTCGGTCACCGGCTCAGCATCCGGACCCCTCAGCCTTCAGGCAGACTGCACTGAGCTCCGGCAGAAAATGGAATCTTCCCTTCCTGCGTCGTTAAAAGAGCCATCCAAGTTCACGGCTCCAACAGGAACAATTTGGGCTGAATTTAGTCTTGGGCAGTGATGAGCAAAGGCAACAAATTCCATGAGCCTCCATTGTGTCTCAGTAAGAAATGCACTGGAGGAAGAAAAAAGAATCTCTGCACGTGTCCTTACTCCCATGGGGAATATGCAACTCCATCTGCTACTTTCCACGCTAAGTGCTATGGATGGCAGTCATTTCTAAGAGACCATAAAAATTTTTTTTTTACAGACCACACTTGGCATTTTTACCTCCATTGAGCATATCACGGGGCACCAGGCAGAGAATACTATGGGTCACAAAATCTCATTGTCTTTAGATGTATCTATATTCAGGAAGCAAGCCATTCTGCAGGTTCCGTCTGGAATATCCAGATAATGAAGGTACTGCATTGATGAGATGTTTCTTATAACATCTCTTTTATTTTAATCTGTTTACTTCATTTCCCATGTGTTGACCCACCTTTCATTTCAGCTTCTTTGGCTCCATCTTGGGCATGAGATTTTGTTCAAGTGTGGACTGGGAGGAGGAAACTCTAAGAGTGAGATCATAAGTTTCACTAAACCCCACTGCCCCAAAACACAGTGAGCCACTTCTGGCAGCCTGGCCAGTTGGACAGGAAGACCAGCGGCTGAGGAACAGTGCCAAGCTTTAGCTGAGTGCTCAGTGTTGAAAGGTTTCATGCAAGAATCCTGGAGCAGAGAAGAGAAATTTTCAGGAACCAGAGCCCCTCAACTCCGTCCTGGACTAGTGTTTACTGGATGGTCTCTGGCTTCCAGCAACCCAGTCTCAATTTCCATCAGGCACATAGAAATGAGCACAACTTTCCGCCACCCCATCCTCCCCACCCTCCCAAAGCGACCCAGGCTTGCAACAGGCTCTTATTTCTCTCACTTCCTTTCTGAGCTCAAGCCCCCAGCACCCTCTTTTCCACACACAAGGTAGGTGACAAACGGCCAGGCTCTGGGGCTGTCAGGGAAGCAGAGACACAAAAAACAGACCCCTGGGCGTGTGGGCCACCATGGGGAGAATGAAGGGGACATTCTACGTGCCCTTGGAGTTTAAGGTCCAGGCACTACAACGTAAGAGGGACCTCTGTCCACCTTGGCCATTTACTGACAGAAACCCTAGCTTAGATTGGGTAATGGGAACCCAGGATGACACAGAACTAGAATTCAGCTCTGCTGCAACTCTCTGCCTACTACTCTTCACTGACTTCTTGTGCATGGGATAAGAAGAGAAAGGAAGATGATCTTGGAGCAGGAAAGTTTGAGAACCTCCAGCCCCAGGGTTATCTGAATCAGAAATTGTGCACTTTTAATCTGTTCTGCCCACACTCCAAACGAGGCATCTGGTGGGCTGCTCCAAAGACATGTCCTCATCTTGCTGAGCCAACTTGGGATGCAGTGCGGCAGGAGCAGAACTCAGCTTACCTCTGGACCCCAGGGCCTCTCCTCTTGCAGCCTGGGCAGGCTGCGGCTACCAAGGAAGCATGTGGAAACTTATAAAAAGGAAGCTGTGGTTCAGCATTAGCAGGCAGCATACAGAGACGCAGTGCTGAGGGCTTGAAGTTTACCCACAGCTGGGATCCCTGTCCTACCACCTCCAAAGCCACTGTTCAGAAAGGCTGGTGTGAAATAAGGTAGATTTCTCTGCCTCTCCCTATAGGGTTTTGAGAGCTTTAAAGCAAAACAAAACAAAACACAAAAAACAAACAAAAAAACCAGTTTCAGCTTCTTTAGATTGTGGATCTACTTATAGCACAAAACCTAGATTTTAACCCAGGGCCATGCCACCTTTAGGAAATGCAAAGTCATGGTGAAATCCAGCCTTCCAGAATTTTTCACGTGGGTCCTCCAGATGTTGCTACTTATTTGAGCCTTCTATGTACAAAGACAGCAGTAATTACTCTTTGTGATCCATGCCAGGGATCTCAAACACATATGGCAAAGTAGATGTTATTATTCCCATTTTATCGTCAGATAAAAAGAGGATAAAAATGGCTGGTTGCATGATCTGCCCCAGGTCCTACAGCTGGTAACAGGGCTGTGATTCAAAGCCAGGTCCGAGTCTGGAACCTGGTTTCTTTCTGGGGTGATGCTCTGTCCACACACCTCCAGTACCACTGGTCAGAACTCACTCAACTCCTGATTCCTCCCCATAAAGCCAAGCACAGAGAACCCCCAGAACACCCACCCACCCCCAACTCTCTTTGACCACTGAGACTCAGCAAAGGGGAGCTCTGCTGGCACCATGCCCCCAAAATACCAACCAGAGAGAGGCAAAGTGCTCCTTTTCCTTGAGCTACCCCAGTTACCTACATACCTCCTTCTCATATGTCAGTCAGAATGAGCTCCCCTTCCTGGCTGCTATCAAGCTGGTTTCATCTTTCTGTAATATTTATAAGTTTACCCTAAGTTACAATCCCAGACAGAGGAAATACAGACTGCTTAATGTTTGCTTCGGTATCAAGCAGAAAATCACACAGAATTAGGCACTTAATGAAGATGATGGTAATGATCTTGGAGGAGGAGGAGGAGGAGAAGGAGAAGGAGGAGGAGGAGGAGGAGGAGTAGGGGGCTGGGAGGAGGAGTGGGGGGTTGGGAGGAGGAGGAGGAGGAGGAGGAGGAGGAGGAGGAGAAGGAGGAGAAGGAGAAGGAGGAGAAGAAGGAAGAAAGAAGGTGATAATGAGATAAAGGCCTGGAACGCTCTGTCCTGGTAATAATACATCACCAAATTATCCATAAAGATTTCCTAACAGGCTGCAGCACAGGACTCAGTAGACACGGGCAACAGAGTCTGTGGATGGGTTTTCCCTGGCAGTACCAGATAAGCGTTTGGCATCTCCCTCTCCCTCTCCCTCAGGGCACTGAACGAGGGGGCCGAGAGGCTCAGAGGCTGCAGGAGGCAGCTGCCTCAGGAAGAGGGCCTGTTAGCAAACAGAAGCATCACCTGCTCCCCGCAACAGGGAACCACACATCTCTGAGTCATAATTCACCAAGCTCAGAGCCAAGCTGACAGGAAGCTTGGCTGGAGGAAGAAACCAACAAACCTTCACATCAGGTGCAAGGACTACGGGTCTCCCTCCTAACATGCTGGGCATGGCTCTAAGTGGGAGAAGCTGGGGCAGAGAGCCCAGTCCCCCGGTGAGCCAGCTGCTTGTCCCGCCTTCCCAGAGAAGGCTCTGCGTCCCAGTGCCTGGCCCACGGAGTGGGATCAGTGCCACAGTACAGGGGCTCACCCACTGCACAGCAACAGCTAGAGCTGTTCACACAGGATGGGACTTCTTCCGGAAGGCGCTCAGAGCCTAGCTGGGGATATCTTTTAAAATGTTCAGAAACTTTCCCCCAGGTTTTCTGAGCAAGTCAAAAATCACCTTGATCTTCTAAAGCAATTAGACTTACGTGATTGTAAATAAAGAGTCCACAGGGCTCATACACCGAGTCAATATATCACCTATGCCAGACTAATTGCCGTTGCCCTGATTACATCTTGCGTTTAGGACATTTGCTCTATATTGCACCCGTGGCTTGCTGAGTGCTTTCAGGGAGAATAAATAAGACTTTGAAAGAATAGCACAGGAAATTTATAAATTGGAAGTCTTTTTTTACTTTTAAAATAATTTTACACTTAGAAGCAATTGTATGTCAATGGCTTGTAGTCTTTTTAAGAAGCTGTACATTTTTGGGAAGGAAATCTACTTTAATATGAACGCTTCCTTGTTTGCTTTAGAAACAGGACACGAAAATCAATCTACAGACATATTTCAACTATTTCTTGTCATTTTTGTTACTCTATTCCACAGCTTATAGAGATGAGGGCTGGAAAAGGATAAAAATGTGCCATTTGACTCATCCTTATTCTGTTTTAATTGCAGGCAAAGATGAGAGTTATAGTGAGGACATTTTATTACGATTCAGAAAGAAAAAGGTTGAGTGAGTTATGAGCTGTATGGGATGGGAGCACGGAAAGATTCATGATGGTTCAGTTCAGAAATACCCATCATTTCTCTGTATGTGGTATTGCAACAGCTAGATATCCCTCGTGTCAGTGATTTCATCTGCTCAAACAAATAGCATTGGCTTGCCATAAATATTGAATATTGTCCTTTATATTAGAGGAAGCATTAGTATTGATACCCCTTTCTCTGCATTTGAGGTCAAATGAAAAGATTAGTGTGCCAGGTCCCAAGATGAGGAACTCTGACCATTCCTTCTCTCTAGAACCCACATCCAGGTCCCAAGCCTGCCATGTGAGGTTAGGAGTGGGAGAGAAGAGGAAAGAACACACGGTCAGGAGCCAGCCTGAGCCCAAATCCCGACTGTCCCACGTACTAGCACTAAGACCTTGATGAGCTGCTCAGTCTCTCACTCTGTGCCTCATTCTCCTCCTCTGGAAAGTGGAGCAGAAATACGGCCTGTTGTGTGGATTGACTGAGTTACACGGAAAGCACTTAGAACAGAGGCTGGCACATAATAAATGCTAAATAAGCAGCAGCCCTTGTGATGACAATGATTTTTTTTTTTTTTCATATTGGTGCCTTCTTGAGTACTGCTATTTCTGTTCCTCTCCACACCTACTTCCCACCCCCTATCCCACCTCACCCACTTTGGTCAACTGCAACAAGTAGGATCCTAGCTAGGCTGCCTGCTTTCTGCATACCCACCTTGCACACCCCCAGTTCAAGTCTAATATTCCCTCCTTAATGGCTCACCCAGTAAACATATCCATCACAGCACCCACTACACTTTTTATTTTCTTCATCTCTCTATATTAATGTGTAGTGGGGCTGAAAAAGATGTGTGTGTGTGTGTGTGTGTGTGTGTGTGTGTGTGTGTGTGTTCTTGAGAAAGAGAGAGAGGGTGAGGGGCAAAGAGAAAGGGAGACAGAGGATCTGAAGCAGGCTCTGTGCTGACAGCAGAGAGACTGATATGGGGTTCAGACTCACAAACCATGAGATCATGACCCGAGCTGAAGTCAGACACTTAAACCCAGGCACCCCAAAACACATATTTTTTATTTTTATTTTTTTTATAAATTTTTTTTTAACGTTTATTTATTTTTGAGACAGAGAGAGACAGAGCATGAACGGGGGAGGGTCAGAGAAAGGGAGACACAGAATCTGAAACAGGCTCCAGGCTCTGAGCTGTCAGCACAGAGCCCGACGCGGGGCTTGAACTCACGGACCGCGAGATCATGACCTGAGCCGAAGTCGGCCGCTTAACCAACTAAGCCACCCAGGTGCCCCAACACATATTTTTTAAAGGCTGATATCAGAAGCCCACTTAGATTCTAAGTGGAAGATTATCTTCATTCAGGATAGCCCTTAATAAGCAAACTTTGGGAAGAAAGATGAGTCCCAAAGACTCTAAGGAAAGACTAACTCCTCCACGTGAGAGGTACACAGACATTTGGGGACTGAGGAGAATGGTGCAAAATAAGTTCGATGAATGGAGAAAGGTCAAAAGGATTTCAACTTGCAAAAAAAAAAAGTTGCCAGTGAGAGATCCCTGGTGGCAGGGCCTGAGGGGTATTTAAAACAAGAATTAGCCCTCTTTAAGTTCAAATTGTTTGCATTTCCGAGATGTGAAGAAAAGCCAAAACTGAAGTAAAGCCTGATACACACAGAGCTTGTTTGTGGTAAGTCAGATGGGACCAAATCAAGGGAAAAAAGCTGAGTTCCATGTAGGAGCTGAGATGACATAGAGGAAAGAGAGGAGCCATGGAAAGGAAACAGAACTGAATGTTGGGAGTTCAGGGGTTTGCAGCTCAGAGCCAGAAAGAAAATATAAACCTTTGAGAATTTGCAGAAATCTTGGTGATGAGTTTGGGCATCCAGAGATATGTACATTAAAAGGCTCAAGGCTGTATTATTTAAAATCCCAAAACCCAGGTACATTGGCTCAGGTCCTCCAAGAAATGCACAGGATTGGATGTCTAAGAGGGTTACCAGGGAAACACCTGTGAAGAAGTCAGGGAAGAAAATTCAGAGAGATACTGATCTGACCGGTGCAGAAGGGGAGGGTGGAGGGGAGGAAAATTGGATAGAGAGAACCTCAGATCATAGAGAGTTCTAAGAAAGATCCTATCAGGCTGATGGAAAGCCCTTGAGTCAAAGTCACCGTTGGAGGAGTCCGGCATCTCACAGTCGGTGATAGTACCCACACTGTGCTAACGACAGCCCGCTCACAGTGTGTGCTCAGTGCAAACATGATGGTAGATCCAGAGGACAGCATCCGGGGCTGTCAGTCGGTCATGGTCCCAGAGGAGGGGACCGGAGCTCCACAACTTCCCTCGCCACCACGTAGGGTTACCTCAGCTAACAGGAGTCATGTCTGACTCGTGACTTGAGGCTCAACTGCTCCATAAGTGTTTGTTGAGTTAATACATTGATCCATATGCTACACACCACATAATCATCCTAAACAACCACTGGCATCGAATGTGGTACACGTGAGAATTCATTTCCCTAGTCTTTCTATTGTATTGCATTTAAATTTCCCTTCATAAGAAGGTTTATGAAAATGTTTTCTATAATTTATTTTTTTAATTTAAAATCAAGTTAGTTAACATATAGTGCAAGAATGATTTCACGAATAGAATTGAGGGATTCATCACTTACATACAACACCCAGTACTCATCCCAACAAGCGCCCTCCTTCATGCCCATCGCCCGTTTAGCCCATCCCCCCACCCAACACCCCTCAGCAACCCTCAGTTTGTTCTCTGTACTTAAGAGTTTCTCATGGTTTTTCTCCCTCTCTGTTTTTATCTTACTTTTGCTTCCCTCTCCCTATGTTCATCTGTTTTGTTTCTTAAATTGCACATAGGAGTGAGATCATATATTTGTCTATCTCTGACTGCCTTATTTCACTTAGCATAATACACTCTAGTTCCATCCACATTGTTGCAAATGGCAAGATTTCATTCTTCTTGATCACTCAGTAATATACCATTGTATACATATGCCCCATCTTCTTTATCCGTTCATCAATCCTGTGGCGGTTCCTCAAAAAATTAAATACAAAAAAATTAAATATAGAATTCCCAGCAATTCCACATCTGAGTATATACCCAAAAGAATTGAGAGCAAGGACCCAAACAGATATCTACATTCCCATGTTCACAGCAGCACTATTCGTAATAGCCAAAAAGTGGAAAAAAGCAAAATGCCCATCAACTGAAGAATGGATAAACAAAACGTGGTATACACATACAACAGAATATTATTCAGCCCTAAAAGAGAAGGGAATTCTGACACATGCCACAGCGTAGATGAGCCCTGAGGATCATTATGCTAAGTAAAATAAGCCAGGTACAAAAAGACAAATACTGTATGACTCCACTTATATGAGGTAACTAGAGTGGTTTCAAACTCACAGATACCGAAAGGAGAATGGAGGTGACCAAGGACCAGGAGGAGGGGAGAATTGGGAGATAGGGTTTAATGGGTAGAGTTTCCCAAAGGGGCCATGGATGGTGGTGATGGTTGCACAGCTTAGTGCCACCAAAGTGCACATCTAAAAATGGTTAAAATGGTAAAAATGCATATCTTGCTACAATAAAAATAAAAATTGTTTAGAGATTATATGTGATAAGGAAGAAAACTACAGTTGGGAAACTTTGTGCTACCATGTGTTCTTAGGCTTCAGGCTGTGATTCTCTCCACAGATCCCCAGATCCCCAGTGAGGTCAGTGCAGCTATGACTTCTCCCGGACCAGCCATTTGGCTGGTGGGCTGGTTCCAGGGCTTTCTCTAATTGTCTTCGCCCCAAAGTCTGCTTAGGGCAACTTCTCAGACTCCACCCAGGAGCTTCCTCTTAGAGCAGCCATTCCCAGACAGCCATTCCCACAAAAGGTCACAATGCCCAGGTCAGCTCATTAAACCCCAGATGCTGGCCCTGTCCTTCGCCCACCCCACCCCCCTTAATTGAGATTTCTCTGTTTAAAAATAAAAGTAGACTCATTTTGGTGAAAGTAGTCAGATGACGTTTCTTTCTCTGAAAGACTTCTGTCAGGATGATGGCGTGAGAAAGAAAAGCCTAGTGAGACATTAACTGAATCTCCGGCAAGAGTGTGGTCGTGGGCTGCCCCCCTAACCCCCCAGGGAGCTCACACTCTGGGTTAACAACAAAGAGGATCAAAGGAGGGCAGACCTACCTGCCTTTCGTGCCTGCTTCCCACGCTTCTGCTTTTCTCCTTCTGGCTTTTCTGATCCGTCCAGCTTTCCACTCTGCTTCAGGCACTAAATGATTACAGATACCTTGTCATTCTCTCCACCTTCCTCCCTGCATATCTTTCCACTCATTCTATTACTTTTATCATCCAAGTAGTTCCAATCATCAGGAACCCTGAGTTCGGGGCGCCTGGGTGGCTCAGTCAGTTAAGTGTCTGACTCTTGATTCCAGCTCAGGTCAGGTGGTTTGTGGGTTTGAGCCCCGCATCGGGCTCTGCGCTGACAGTTCAGAGCCTGCTTGGGATTCTCTCTCTCCATCTCTCTCTGCCCCTCCCATGCTTCCTCTCTCTCTCTCTCTCTCTCTCTCTCAAAATAAATAAATAAATAAACTTTTAAAAAAATCATAATAAAGGAACCCAGAGTTCAAAGTTTGGGCTCCACATACTTTGTGTTCAAGTCAGCACATCAAATGTGTCAAACAAGGAAACATGCATTCAGTAGGAGCTGTGGGAGCACTGATCACCCATGCTTATAAAGGATGCAAGACAACTGACCCATGCTGCCAAAGGGCCTAGATCTACAGATTGTGCAGAAGGTCAGGCGAAGGGGGACTGAGAGGGCATAGGATGTTTAAATAAAGGATGCAAAAAGTATAGCTGTTTCCTACAGTGATGGCAAAACACTCAGAGTGCCTGGCCCCCTGTCCTCCTGAGCAGTTTCTCATGTCCTTTTTTTTTTTTTTAGGGAACTCAAAAGCAATTCTAAATAGTTTAAGAAAAAAACATATATATGTTTTTTTGTTTTTTGTTTTTTGTTTTTTTTTTGTTTGTTTTTTTTGTTTTTTTTTTTATTTTTTTTTTTTTTGTTTTTTTTTTTAATTAAAGGAGATTAGCTCACAGGACCTTTAGAAGAGCCCATCAGTAGGCTTGGAAGCTAAGCAGCCAATAAAATGTCCAAATCACATTCGTCCAGCCCTGTGGCTCCAGAGAGCTGGGCCCACACAGCCGGCTCCACCAACGTGGGCCCACCAGGCTGCTCTGGGCCCTCTGCCACAGGGTCTCCAGAAGCTGGATGCTCTTACCACTGCGCTAGCTACAACGATCTCACACCGTCCCCAGCTTCACTGGCTTCTAATTCAAAGTCTTATTGGTAGGACCATGCCTGCACCCCAACTGGAGGGATGCTGGGCAAGCATCTGGGGAACTGGTAGGTCTCCTGGTTGGGAAAGTCTCCAATCATGGGCACAATACTCATCGGTTCTACTTATAAATATTAGGCAGCCAGAAAGAATGGAACACACCCCTTGGAGGCTCTGCTGCTTCTGCTGCTCTGAGGCGACACTTCAGATAAGGCTTTGCCGCCCAGAAAACTGGATTCTATCTTTGCTAAGAGAATAAGGAAGGCCAATTATGCAGACTCGAAAACCCTTAATAGTGCCAGAAGTATCCCACTGCCTTCAGAAAAAAGAGCAGACTCCACAGAGCACCATTCAAAGTTTCCCACAGCAGGCTCCAATCTGCCTTCATCACATTTCTCTACTTACCTTGCCCAACCCTCTCCCCTACTACAGGCACGCTGGCTGGCTCCAACTCCCCATCCAGTCCCAGCACCTCGGGCAACACTGCTCATGTCATATCTCTGCAGGGCCATCTGCCATCCACTGTGCCTCCCCACATCCCACCTCCTGAAACACACAGCTCTAATCCCACATTCCATCACCTTCCATAGCTCCTAAATGGGAGGACTGTCCTCCAAACCTCCACGGTAGCTATTTTCTTCGTAATGCATCTGTCAGCAGATCATGTACCGTGAGACATCACTTCTGGCATTGTCTTAAGCTCTTATCTGTGTCTTGGTTATGTATGTATTTATTTATTTTTCCATAAATATGTCTTATCTCCCCACTTAGCTGCTATAGTTCTTTTTTTTTTCCTTTTTTTCTTTTTTAAGTTTATTTATTTTTGAGAGAGAGCATGCAGGGAGGAGCAGAGAGAGAGGGAAAGGAAATTCCAAGCAGGCTCCACACTGTCAGCACAGAGCCCAACTTGGGGTTTGATCTCTCGATCTCACGAACCATGAGATCACGACATGAGCCCAAATCAAGAGTCAGATGCTTAACCGACCGAGCCACTCAGGTGCCCTGCCTCTATAGTTCTTGACGGCAAGGGCTCTTTGTTGGACTTCTTGGAATGCACGTAGCATGTCACATAAGAATCTGCACATTATAGGTAGTCTGTAATAATATGTGACTTTAAATGTTCTCCACTCCACAGAATTTTTATCTATCCAACTGAGTGTGGATGCCTTTGCTTATTAGCATGGCCCTGCCCCAAAGGCTGACACTTATTAATTTTCTTAAGTAGGACATCTTTCCTGGGGAGCCGGGGAAGAAGTCAGCGGATGATCCTTCTCCAGCAAGCATGCTGGACAGAAACAGAGATAACTCTTCAGTGGCTCCCATTAATCTGGGAACACTGGGATAATACTTATCTGAATAAGGCTGGCACCTCCTGAGAGTTTACAAATCCTTATGGCAACTCCAATAAATAAATGCCATTATTCCCATTTTACAGATGGGAAGCTTGTGTAATTCAACCAAGGTCATGCAACGCATAAGGGACAGACCCAGGATTGAACTCAAGCAACTGGCTCCAGAGGCAGTGCTCCTCACCACCAGCTAGTGACCAAGATACTCTGTTTATACAGCACACTTAATCATGGTGTCTCCAGAAAGAGTACATTCTAAGAATTTTTAAAGTAAATTTTCAAAAGCCGTTCAATTTTAACATGGCGAATGGTTTCACAGAAGAAAGCTCACCAATATTTCTCTGTGTCTCGCTTTATTTGAGGGGTGTCGGATTCTCACCCTCCTGAAAGAGTCAAGTCAGATAAGGCAGGTCAGAGAAACCTCTGTGTTTTTTTGTGGTGCAGAAATTCACACCGAAACACCTCATAAATGCAAACGCTTCTGTGAAGGAGCCAAACTTTTCCTTTCCTCTTCATTTAATGGTGTGCTAATCATACTATCTGAGGCCCGTCTGAGAATAAAGTCCAAAAGCTGTGGTTTTCAAGAAAATACCTAGAGTCTAATATAGATGACTATCTACATCCTAGAAATCAAATTCTTTCATTTGAATATTTATAACAAGAAGTTACATGGCAAGGTTAAGATTTCCTAGTGGCCCAAGTCACTGGAAAGCCACTTTCATTGCTTCCATTTTATTATGCTGTGTTCAACCAAGGAGAGGTATTTTAGGAACCTGGCTAAGTTCTCAACTTTTTTTTTTCTCTCATCAGAAATATACAATCGACTTTACTTTCATATATCTTAATGTTTCCTTAGTATGATAAGCTTCTAAATACCAGTGTCTGATAAATAGTAAGATTTCAGTAAATACGTTAAGTTTTCAGCTTTCACTGAGGAAAACTATAAAATTATAAGAAATTCATTTTGGGTAGATGTCACTTTGGGAATTTTGTGCCCTCCATTTTCCAGTGTTTTCCCAGAAGCAGGTATCACATGAGAAATTTCTTCTAAATTTTTGTTCTAGAAAATTTTTTGCCTCACCTGAAGAGTTGAAATTATTTATCTTATAAAAAATGAAAACTAGTCATGTTTCTCATTTTACTTTGGCCACCAGGAAACTCAGTGCCAATTCACAGGCCAATTATGTTTGGATCCATTAATTTCCATTCTAGTCGAAGCTATTAGAATTCTATGGCTCAGTATGACAGTTACCAACTTACTGCCTCTCTGCTCCAAATTCATTCTCTGTGTCTGCTGTGTAAAAATGGATATGGTTCCTTTAAATGTTTTTCCTTTGCCAGCTGGCACTGTGTTAACCTTTGGCAGTACAGTGCTCTGAAGAGACATTTTGGGAGGAAAAGGTTTTGTTTCCTGGTTCTGGTGCTTAATCTCCAGGCTCCCACAGGGCTCATAACTTCTTGAGGGGCCTCTTACAGCACATGTGGCTTCCCCAAGGCCCAGCACTTGCCGCACAAACAGCTTCTCCATTGCCAGACTCCTGCAGGGCACAGTGGTCAGTATCACGGAGCCAGCAGCTCTCCCAGCATCCCTTTGGGCAGATTTGCAGCAGAGTTTGTCTGGTAAGACACCTCCCTGTGAGCAGCTCTCTCCAACCCCCGGGAGGGCAGGCTTCCAGCAAGTTCCTAAGGGCGACTTCTAGATAATTCCAACAACACAGCATCACACTGGCATCTATCTCTGCTATCCAGTCAGCCTCAGCTGTATCCTCTCCAATGAAGTCTGGGTCTCAGCCCTGGGGTGGTGGCTGTTCCATCTCTGCCATTCTGTACTCTATAGAGTTCTCTTTACTTCTTCCCGGGCAACCCCTTGTTGCTTCAATTCCCTGGTACAGTCAGTAATTCTTTATATTAAAGTTTCCATGTTCAAATGACTGTGTGGTTTTCTCTTCTGATCAGATCCAGACTGATACGCTTAGCATATGTGCATTTTCCATTCTCTTCCTATCCTGACATCTACACAAACATGTTTTGCCCCTTGATTCTCTTATTTTTAAAATTCAGATTTCACCACTCTATTGCGTACATACTTTCTTTAGTCTACTCTAAAATGGTTTACGGAATGTAAAGACCAACAATTAATTGAAATGTATATGCAAGTGAGGGTCATGCCTATTTAACTTGCTGCTCACCTTTCCAGAAAACAACCAGTCTCAATGCAGTAAACCAATTCTTTCTGATGAAGCTAATGAGACTAATGATCCCAGGCACGTCCCTCCCAGGTTAGACTTTTTTTCCAGCTGAAATAGGATCCCTAGAAGTTCAGATGTTAGTGCCAGAAATAACAAACCAATAGACCCGAGATAATAATAGTTCATCATCGTGCTTCTCAAATCAAAAGTTTCTTTTCCTACATATTTCCTGAAATTCATGTGACCTGCCCCAGGCTAGGAGCTGATTCAGGAGATACTAAACACAAAGAGATGGGTTGAGATGGATGTGGAAAATTGTGTGAGATAGAACAGAGATTTTCAGACTGGTGTGACAGAGCAGAGGATGGCAATTTCTGACAAACGTAGGAAAGGCCGGTGAGCACTGTGACAGTTAAGGAGCAGCGTCTCAGACCAAATTCCCAGGGGAGGGGGGGGCCCCCAAACTGCGACCCTCCCCAGGTTAACCATCAATTCCATCACCGCTGCCCCTGGGACTGAGAGCTGGGGCAGAGGAGCTGGCTTCTGTGAAAGCCCAGGCTCCACTGAGTACTAATTATAAGCCCTCAAGCAACTCCTTAACCTCATAGGGTAACAGTGCCTACCTCCCAGGGCTGCCAGGAGGATAAAAAGAAGCACTAATTATGAACAACCTCATCACAGTGCCTGGCACATTCGAAGTCTTAGCAAATGTGATTAACTGCTCCCCTTCTATTCGTTTCCTAGTGCCGCTCTAGCAAGTACCACGAGCTGGGTGACTTAGTGCAACAGAAACGTATTGTCTCACAGTTCTGCAGGTGAGGAGCCCAAAATCAAGATGGCAGCTTGACCCTGTATTGTCTGAAATCTGTAGGGGAAGGATCCTTCCTTGCCTCTTCCAGCCTCTGGTAACCGCAAACATCCCTTGCATTGTGGCAGCACAGTTCTGATCTCTGTCCCCATCCTCACTTGGCCTTTTCCCTGTGGCCTCCCACCTCGTCTTCCCTGTGCAGGCCTATCTCTGTGTCCAAATTTCCTGTCAGATTAGATTAGGGCCCATCCTTAAATGAGGGTCACTAGAACCTCATTTTAACCCGATTAACCCTCTGAAGACTCTATTTCTAAATAAGGTCACATTTGGAGGTACTAGAGATTAGGAGTTTAACACATCTTGGGGGGGCACAATTCACCCCTCCTTAGTTTCCTGGCAAGAGGTGGCAGCCTAATATCCTCCCTCTATAATGAACTATCAGTTAGCTATTTAGAGTACAGGTTCTACTTTATCAGTTTCTTGAACACGGGCCAACTTTAATACACCCATGGAGGCAAAGCATGGGTAAGCTCATCACTTAGAAACCTCCTACTCTTCTCTACCACTCCCATTCTGGGCACTGGCCGTGAGGCACCCTGCAGCCTTCCCTGGGCTCTAACCTCCTGCCCCTGCCTCACTTAGCCAGCCCTGCACTCACCAGATACTGTTCCTTTTTCCTCCCTCTTAATCAGACTCCATACCCCAAAAACCTATAACCAAATATCAGGTATATTCAAATCTCGATTTTCTGCCAAATAGATATAATCTATAAGAAACAGCAGAGATGGTAAGAAGGACATTTTAGTTGATCTGAAGGAAAACTCTTCATACTCTTATGTCGAAGCCCAAGTCCTTATTTGAAATGTAAGAACTTTGGGGGGGGGAGGGGTAATACATGTTGCCACTAACTCCTCCATATGAATTGCAGGGGCAGGGGTCTTATTAAGGCACTGGGCTCCTCAGTGGAATAAGAAGACCATAAGGGCGGGAGCACAGACAGTGGGCACCTGTGTGAGCAGAGGCACATCAAGGTACACTCAAACTGGCCCACGCTAAGAAAAACCAGGAATTGAGAGGGGTTCCTAAGTTTTGTTACAGGCCCAAAGTCTCGGCAACAATGGATTCATAAGCACGGACCCTGTGTCCCCACGGTAATCGTGTTTGTATCTCCCACTTCAGAAATCCCAAACAGAGAAGAAAAGATGAATGGCTTACAAGAGGCTGCCTGCCTTAGGCAGTCCCATGCATGGTCTGCTTTAAGGGGAGAGAAAATTTCCCCAGTCTGAGGTCACCTCCCCATCTCCCCATGTGCCCCCATCAGGGTCTAAAAGTCACATCATCAGGATCACTCTTAAGTAAAAGACATCCTATCGTCCCACAACATTGGATAAAAGCAGAACACTTCTGGGGAAGAATGCACTGTGCCTATAGCGCCCACTACTATTTCACGAGCACCTGATATTATATTCCCCAGTGGTCACCTCAGGCAACTGTCCCAAAGGAATAAATCCAACCATGGACATGTGTTGGTTTGATTCTCGGCCATATCCTCAGAGCTGTACAAATCCCTGCATGTAAAATGTAAGGTGAATCTGCCTCTATAAAGTAGGACCAAATTGTAACTAGCACATCATGTTGTTGTGAGAGTTAATGAGTAATCCATCTAAAATGCTTAGAACAATTCCTGGCACAGAGTAAGATCCCAGTAAATATTGACTCTCATCATTGTCATTATTATTAATGACTGAGAAAACACACAAGTCGAGGGAGAGCAGAAAGGTCTACAGAAATAACACCAGAAGCCCCCATGGGGTGATGCCGGAGGGGAGGGTCTGGGAGGAAGTGGGCGGCGGGCTGAAAGGGAAGGAGAGCAAAACCAGCTTCTCCCACCACACAAGTACACAGAGAACCACCCTGTACACATTGCCTATGTCCCAGGCACACGGCACCCACCGAATCCCGCTGAGAACCTGGCACTGAATCGCAACCATCTCTTCCCTCTTGGACTGAGCCAGAAGCATTCGCCTAACTGCTTTGCTGTCGCCAAGGAGGTGTGATCAAACCCAGGCGAGTGCAGCGGGGAGAAGCCTCCATAAATTAGAAAGTGACTACGTCCCAGAATCTCTGAAACTGGACCAAATAAATAGGGAGCCCAGGGCACTGGAAATTAGGTGTCCTGGATACCCAGCAAGGACCCACGGGACACCACAGAGCCTAGAGAAAAGGCAAAGGGCCACAACACAGTTTCCCAAAGTGTGTTCCAGGTGGCTCAGGAAAAGAAAAAGTATGCAAATAGGTTTCTGGGTTAAACAGAGTTTAACGTATTTCTTTAGAATCAGGTTTTCAAGGCTTCTCACCTGCCCAAATGTACTGTGAACCTCCAGAGGTGGATACCGCACGGTGTCTCCCACATGAACGGGCTAAGAGAAGCCTGTTTTTAACAGAGTATCCAGAGAGCAGTGTCCTGCTAGAAAACCCTGAGGTTATTGACAAATGCTAGACAAAGGCAAGTCACCTAGGCTTCCTGAGCCCCCTGTTTTCTCATCGGAAAAACGAAGGGCTTCAATCAGCAGTTCTTGGCTGAGAAGCCGGTAAAAGCTGCGGATTTCCTCCCTGTAACGAGGCGCATATTACACACGTGCCAGACTTTTTTCCATACGGTTTCAGGAAATCATAAATCTCTCAACTCTCTGACGTTCGAAGAACCCTTCCATCTCTAAAATGGTGAACATGCCTGAATCAGAAGGATATCATGATAGATTTATCCGTTGCTTTCTCCCAGCATCCCTTCTGGTACCAGCACTAGCTTCCCTTTGTGAAACCACTTCTTTCCCACTCTCCGTACATATGTTCCAACAAGAGTGGACCAGCTCCCCCTCCCAACTCCAGAAGCTGGCATGTCACCCAAGCCCACTGACCAGTCAGAATACCTCATTCCCATGGCCACAACGAAGTGGAGGGTGCAATGCCATAAGAATTCTCTAGGACGCAAGCTGGAGCCATCAGATAAGGAAGAGAGGGAGAACAGACTCCACATTGTGGCTACTAAACTAGCAGAATAAAAGCCTGCAGTCTTGGTAACCTTCTTCATCGTTGACAGGGAAAGCCATCCCTGATTATATTAGCTGAGTCATCTCTGAAATCCACTTCATCCCCCAAAATATCCCATTTATGTGAGTCAATAAATATTTCTTCTGTTTAAACTAACTTGCAACTGAAAGAGTGCTGAATAATTCAAACATCAATCCTGGGATTCCCGGGGCTGCTGTGAGGCTCAATTAAGAGGCTCACGGCGTTACTGCTGAGTCTACACTCAGCAGAGAACAACCATGGAAGGAGAGTAATGGATGACAGCGCATTGGCAGGTACTGGCAGGACCTGACCACTCTCCCATGTGAGCTTTGCACCAAGAAGTCCTCAGAGACCTCAAATAATTACTTCCACCTGCTACCTGCTTCCTGCAACGTCATCATGGATCATCTGTGATGGTGGGTGGGGGGTGTGTAGGGAGAGGTGTGGAGGATGTCACAGAGTCATTTGAGAATCAAATGAATTTAATCAATCCTCTTCTTCAAAAAAGATATGCAAAAACATTTGCCTGCAGTTTCAGGAGCTTATAACACTCTCCGAAACTCCAGAGTCTTCCCTCCTCGAGGGTCTCACTGTAGGTATCAAGGAATTGCTGGACTTGTTAAGTGACAGATGCCAACCACTCAAATGGCTGGGGATGGGAAGGACGGAAACAGGGAGCTCTCCGGGGACACAAGAAGGGAGAGGAGAGTGCCTCGATAATCCAATAATCCACAAAGACTCTGGCATTTAAGCAAACAGCATGACATGGTGGCACCACCTCCCACCTACCCTTTGAGGAATTTCCACCTCATGGCAAAGGGGATCCAGCAGGGTGAGAGCCCCCATTGTCAGACAATGGAATTAACCTGGGGCCTAAGGTTAGATTCCTGTGAAAAGGGATCCCTTGAGAGGGGGCACTTTAAACTCCTCAGCCACTCATACCATATCTCAGTAACTTTTTTTTTTCAATTTTTTAATGTTTATTTATTTTTGAGAGAGGGCGTGCCAGTGGGGGAGGGGTGGAGAGAGCTGGGGACAGAGGATCCCAAGCAGGCTCTGCACTGTCAGTGCGGAGCCTGAGGTGGGGCTCCGTGCGGGGCTTGAACTCACGAACCTTGAGGTCGTGACCTGAGCCAAAGTCAGATGCTCCATCGACTGAGCCACCCAGGTGCCTCTCCCAGTAGCATATTTTAATAAGGAGAATCAGTGCTTCGAAGGAGAGTTCAGACAACACATGGGATCTGCCGTCTGCCTGGGTCTGCACGGCAGAAGCACAGGTTTCTCAAAACAGCAACTGATCCCTACCTTTGGAACATTTTGCTAAATAATTATTTTAAATGGCTATATTCTTCTCAATTGCGGGAGGTTTTTAAAAAAAAAAAAAAAAAAGTCAGTCCTCATAACCAAGGAAATACTGAGTTTATAGTTGACTTGACATTCATGAGTAAAGTTAGAAGCTGATGGTTTGACAAATCCTCATCCATTTTTCTTTCCATCCTTAAATTTTTTTATCAAAAGTGGCCTCTCCCACTGAAGCCCAATGGTTCCATTCCCAGCCTCCCACCCTATGCCCAGCAAGCCTGTCCTTAGAAGCCTGCCCAGCACCCAGAAGGCAGGGAAGGCAGATTCACGGCTGCAGCTCAGCTCCTGGCCACAACCTTTCCACCCAACCAAAGTCTCCAATATTTTTCTCCTGCCCTAAAAGATGTCAGATCTAGAGCCCCATGTCAGGAGGGCTCAGAAGACTCTCTGTGAAAAACACATTTTACAAGCCAGAGCCTTTTGCCAAGAATAAGAATGGTCTCCCCTGTGCTTATTTCAGATAATAATTTATGTTTGCCTGACTAATCCACAGCCTAGAAAGTGCTTTTCTTTATCTTTCTGCCTGTGATACTTGAGACCCCAGAGGGGAACCAACATGTCGTATGTGCTCCCTAGCAACTCTTATTTCAACAGCGCCCCAGTCCTCACCACTGCGTGTGCAGATGCAGTCTGAGACTGGGGCTGGGTCCTCAACCTCGCTTCAAGGTTATTGGTGCCGGTAAACGTGAACTGTTTGCCACCATAAATCCTTGAAAAATAAGAACTGATTCTTATATGAAATAAGATGTTTATGTCTAAAAAGCAAAACATTTGGAGCTCCTGGGTAGCTCAGTCGGTTAAGCATCTGACTCTTGATTTTGGCTCAGGTCATGATCTCACAGTTTGTGGGATCGAGCCCTGAGTCAGGCTCCGAGCTGACTTTGTGGAGCCTGTGTAGGGTTCTCTCAGATTCTCTCCCCTTGTCTCGCTCTCTGCCCCTCCCCAACAGGTGCATGTGCATGCTCTCTCTCAAAATAAATAAACCAACTTTAAAAAAATAAGAAGGAAAGAATTTAACTAAAGCGTCTAACTTCACTTTATTTGGAACGACTTACTTCAGTACCCACATCACTCAGCTTGATATCTTCCCATAGGAAGCTCATTAAAACCTGAGAAATATCACAGGCAAAGGCTTTACACCATCAGCTCATATTGGATATGAACACATGGCAAGAATCTGGCTCTGTGTTTTATGAATGACCACATACTGGCACGGCCTCGGGCCTTGAGGATGGACTTCATCTCAGAGCCACTAAGGAGAATCAGAAAGAACAAGAAGTTTGTATTGGGCTCTCCTCCTTTCTGTCTTAGCATCCTCTTACACTTCATAGAATCCCTTGGAAGCTTCCCTCTGTTCTCCGTCCTCAGACCCCATCTTCATACTGCTTATCCTTGTCAAAGGGCTCTCTACTCTAAAGTACCTACCCGGATGTCGGCTGTTAAGACTCTGTTGCAAGAGCAAGTTTGGCCTGTTAAAAAAACAGTTTCATGGGGATGTCAGGCACCATCTGGCAGGACGATTTTGCCTCTCCCTAGCAACTGCACCCCCTCCCACCTCCGTGTCTCTGGTTACCTTGCCTGCTTCCCTAGTTACCAGTGCTCCCCATCTCAATCTCCAGCACACCTCTGATACCACCCCCTCCCTCCATTTGCAGCTCCCCTGGTGAACCAGAACTCCCCTGGAGGTGGACCCCAGGGATTCTGCTGCCTGGAGCCCAGACTGACCCTCAGCACCAACTCTGGTTTTAATCCTGCCAAGCTCACAGTGTGTTAGTCAAAACCGCCAGTTCCAACGTGTTAATTCAGTGTTAGACGATCTGATCAGTTACCCCAATGGATGTCAATCCTGAAGCTCAGTCGAATCCCTCAGAAAACCTTAAAAATTACTAATGCCCAGAGTTAGTACACAGACCCAGAGATTTTGATTCCATTGGTCTGGGGTAAAGCAGTATTTTTTTTAAGCCCTGCAACTAGTTCGAAGGTGAGCCACGGTTATGACCTAACCCAAGAAAGCACAGTGCTGAACCCCCTTTCTCATGCAAAAATAATTGATTAACAATGACTGTTTGGACAAATACTAAAGAAGTTATGCCAGTTTAAGTTAAACAAGTAATTCCTCTAGATATTTTCACATGCCTGACATTCAGGAAAATACATATTTTATAAAGACCAACCCAATTTTTGTAAGTTTATTTATTTTGAGAGAGAGAGAGAGAGGGAGAGAGATACCACACAAGTGGGAGAGGGGCAGAGAGAGAGGGAGTCAGAGACTCCCAAGCAGGCCCTGTGCTGTCAGTGTGGAGCCAGATGCAGAGCGGGCTCAATGCAGGGCTTGAACCCACACAGAGCAAGATCATGAGCTGAGCCAAAGTCAGACACTTAACTGACTGAGCCACCCAGGCACCCCAAGAGCAACCCAATTTTTTATGGAACTGCATCACTGCCTGTTAAACACAGACTTTGTCATGTGACTCCCTGGCTGAATATCAGGCACCTTTGGAAACTAACTCACACCTCTGAAGTATGCGAAACCCTGAAATAGTCAGTTATAGAGTAACAATGTCATTAACCGTTTTTCCAATTAAATCTTTAAAGTTTTTCACCTCATCCTCCAATCTCTTGTTATTCAAAGTGAGGTCCACAGATTAGCAATGTGGTAGCAATGCAGAATCCATGGCCCCACCCCAGACCAACTCAATCAGAATATGCATTTTAAGTAGGTCCCTGGGAGAACCTGTAGCCACATTCAAGTTCCAGAAGCCACTACACAGCAAGATGCTTTTATCAGTCTTGGTATTAGAATACATCTTTCAAGGCCCTCCCTTTGTGGCCCTTGCCCTCCATAAACCCTCTGCTCCCCCCACATCGGACCACCTCCAGCTTCCAGGACCTTGCCCTCCCAACCCCCTTCTTCACCATCTGCAAAGCCCTTTCTCTTCTTTTTGCCTAAAAAGCAGCATTCTCATTTCTCAAAGTCCCCATTGGGCCTCTCTTCTCCAAAATGTTCGCAGATCTCCCCAGCCCTAGGGTTCTTGCCTGCCTCTAATTTTATAGCACTTGTCTAGCTACACATCCATCCAACATCGCGGCTATTCCTGTTTTATTATTCAACCTTTATTTTGCCCTTAACTTTCCAAGTACTTCTGCCTTGTCTCCCCCACTAGTCCATCACTTACCCGCCTTTGTACCTGCCATGGGACTTCGCACTAATAGATTCAACAAATATTTGGTGTTTGGCTTTGACTTAGATCTCTGATGGCACACTACATGATATATGAAACCTATAAATCTGAGTCTAGAAACTAGTAAAAAATTTACAACATCTAAGCTTGGCTGGTATTAAAACTCCCAATATGCTGAACATAGGAGTTGCAGAATAACATGCTGTATAAATAGATACTGGACTATTTTAAATAACTTGAGAAAGTAAATATCAAAAAATGAAAGCAAGAGAACACAATTATCAGGTATCAGCTAACAACGTAAGTAGACATATTTTATATCATTGCTGCTAACAACATCTAACGAAATATAGTCCTTCAGCTACCAATAGCCGCCATTGACCAAAATGCACTGGTGACCAACCCCCAGGCCCGTGATGTGAAAATAAAAGTATCCAAGGCTCCTGAATATAGTAATTCCACCAGGGTACAGGCAGTCCTGAAACTCACTTCATTCCACTCCTCCACAGAATGACCCCATACATTGCAGCAGGAAAATTCAGGGGTGTTTTAATTTTCTTTTTTTTTTTCAGAGTCCAGTTTTTTTTTTTCTATTTCTTTTTCATAAAGTCCAGATGAAGACATGTCCTTCCAGCAAGCTGTTCACAGTCTTAGTGGGAGGAGTCACAAACAGATCATTTTAACACCATGTGGAGCATACAGTACTAGAGCAGAAACACGAGGGCATTATTGGAACACAAGGAAGTGCTGCCTAACTCAACCTGAAGCAATCAAGGAGGGCTCTCTGGAGGTGGTGATGCCTAAGCTGAGCCTTAGAGTTGGAAAAGGCATTAACCGAGTGAAAGATGAGGATGGATATTCCAGTCAGGGGGAAGCACGTAAGGAGAGGGAAGAGGTAACACCGGTATCCTGGTGTGTGGAAGGAGCTCAGACAGTTCTGCATTATAAGAGGCAGGAAGTGAGGAGGTTCCCTTCCCAGGGGCAGTGACCACTTGGTAGCTGATAAGCTTGGGTTCAAAAGACCTTGGACTTTATCCTAAGGGCAAAATGGACAACGGAGAGGCTTGAAAGACTTCCTGCACTTTCCAAGATCTAATGCGAAAAGTAAGACCAGCTTAGATCCTACGTCAACCTGATACATTAAGTGCCATAGAATCCTTGTCAACATGGCTACGAGACATGGATTCAAAAATTTCTTGGACCATCTCTATAGATGGATAATGGAGAAAATGATCTGAGATAAATCCCTTCTAGCCCAGATTCTACTTTCCAGTTCTAAACGGCCAACAAAACAATGGACCTATGATACAGGCCTGTCCTTCTGCAGGTACTAACCCATACTGCAGGGCAATACCACGGTGTTATCAAGGTATGGTAATAAAATAAAAAGAGCCATAGAATTAAAGAAGAACTGAGGACAGGAGCCTGATTCTTCTCACCCCTAGCTAACATCTCTTTTCAGCCAACTACACTCCTTCTCCAATTATTGCTCACATCAGGCATATGTGTATGTTTATTATTTCTTATTCTTAGTGTTTTAATTTAAAATACTTAGGTTTTTTTTTATTTGCAACCAACCGCTTGAGTTATTTGCTTTATACTTACAAACACACACACACACACACACACACACACACACAACCACCCATACAGATTTTTATCCATCTTGATAGGTGAGAAGCTGGTTGATTTGAATGTTGGCATTTTGTGAAATTTTGCCTCTGTATAAAAAGTAAATTGTTTAGTCTAGATTTTCAAAACCATTAGCACAGAAGAAAAACACCAGCAGGAAGTAATTCTGTTTGGCTCCTACAGGTGACAAAATAAATTATATCCAAAGTTACACATAAGCTGGAATCATTCAATTGCCTGCCTTTAAAATATGTCATGTCTCCAACCTGAACCTCGCATACTGATGGCTCCTATTATAGGCCAGACTTTTCAAAATGGGTGAAACTGAGCGAACACAGCCCTCTTCTGCCAACCTCCCGGAACACGGGTACAACATCTCATCCTCCCGTCTCACCTGTGAGGGTATTTGTTTTTCTAGCAGTGATTCTACTTTTTGGAGATGGGGCAAATGTGCATATTTATGTTGTTTTTCATCTTTTCAGGACTGTGGCATTAAGTAATCATTAGGATAAATAACAGTGATGACTAAACTCAGAATAATGTTAAAGAGGTAGGTGTGATACTTAAGAAAGATAAAAAGCAAGTGGTAAATAGCACGAGCCCTGGAGCCAGACTGCAGAGCATGACTGTTGGTTTCCCCGCTCACCAGCTAGATGGCTGTTTAAAGGTCCCAGTTACCCAATGTGTAAAATGGGAACAATAATGCCTGTTTCTATCTCATAGTGTTGGTGGCAAGTTTTTTAAAAAGTAATTTATATACAGCATTTAAATTAGAGCTCAGCACATAGGAAGCTGCATGCATTAGGTATTATTAGTCCCATCATCATCATCATCATCATCATCATCATCATCATCATTATCATCATCATTATAAGGCACCACAGTCTATTAATCTCACTAATTCTCAGAAAAAAAGTGTCATGGACTATCACAGGATATTTCATATTTACACACCCCCTCCTTTTCCAGCACTTCGAAGAGTGTTTGGGATACACAAGAAAAAAAAGAAAGAAAGAAAACTCATCTCAAGAGATTTTATTTCAAAGATCAGTTAGCAGGAAAGAACGATGAAGCAGATGCCCTCTTCCCGGGGTCCTCTCCCAGCTTGGAATGTCCACATGACACAATGCAGCGGGAAAGGGCTTCTCCCTTCTTCCTGCTGAAATGATGGCTGGGCTGCAGGAATTTTTCTTGGCCAGTGAAGGAAATCCCAAAAGAATCAAAGACATCAGTACTAACATGATCAGGCCCCTGAACCAGTGCCAGCAACAACTCACCTACAGATTCTTCTCTGTGTGTGAAAAATAAACCTTTACAGGGGCGCCTGGGTGGCGCAGTCGGTTAAGCGTCCGACTTCAGCCAGGTCATGATGTCGCGGTCCGTGAGTTCGAGCCCCGCGTCAGGCTCTGGGCTGATGGCTCGGAGCCTGTTTCCGACTCTGTGCCTCCCTCTCTCTCTGCCCTTCCCCCGTTCATGCTCTGTCTCTCTCTGTCCCAAAAATAAATAAAAAACGTTGAAAAAAAAATTTTTTTAAATAAAAATAAAAATAAACCTTTACAATTAAGACAGAATATTCAGATTTTCTAATACACATAGCCAAATGTATCCCTGACTGATACATGTACAGAGTCTGCATTGCTCTTGAGACTAACAGAGAGGTATTAGTCTGCATCAATCAGATTCAGCCATTGCCACTAATGGGTGGCAAATTCTTTTCCTATAGTAAAACAGGTCTTTGGTGCTGGTGCTTCTACATGTTCAGCTTTCCTCCTGGGCCAGCATGTGCTGAATCCTGGAAATATCCAGGAAGCCCTTCCTTCCAGTTCTCCTCCCTTCCATCCTCAGATACTGCCCCACTTCCTGCCACCCATTCTGTAGGCTGTCTACTTCCGGCCTTCCACGAAGCCACATTCTGGAACCAATGTACCTATTACTGCTGCACTCGTTATCCTTGACATGAACATCACAGTGTTACCTAGGAGGGAGGCACACATCTCCCCATCACTTCTCCCTCTACCATATCAGTTTTACTACAGTGGCTGGTTTTTCCAGTCCCCAGTGGTTTTCAAAAGGCCCTCCTGCCTAGCGAATCCTCAGTCCCTTCCTGCTCTCTGCTAAAGTCTATTACAGCTATAGACACAGTAAAATTGATAAAATCTGCACAGCTTGTGAATGGCGTTTTGGAGGAGTGTTTCCAATCGTCCTTTCATGTTATTGTTATTTAGACAATCAAATTGCTCACTGAAATTAATATATTATTAAACTAGTATTAAATTGTCTATGGGCTTATTTAAGATGGCACTTCTTCAGATCTAAAATTATTCAACCAGTTCAATAAAAAAAGAAAGAAAAGGAGAGAGAAAAAGAGAGAAAGAACTAATGAACGAACGAACCAGAACCCAGACGAAGTGATTGATAAATTTTTCTTCATAAAATTAGTTCATAGTCTGGAAAGAAAGGTTTGTCTGTTTAATATCATATAAAAAATTGTAGTGATCGTGGCTAAACAATAGTGTCAGTAAATAGCGTCTAGATAAGACTGGGGGAAAAAAAAAGAAAATATATTCTTGCTGCCGGCAGAAAGATAAATTTTGTTGGCCTTTGAAAGCCAGGGGATTAACTAGCGTTTGGAGGGAGATGCTTTGAAAGATACAGAACCTGTCATATTTTCTGCTCCATGAACTAAACATAAACACTCGGAAGGCTGTTATGGGTGTATTACAGCTGTCTACCAACAGATGAGGCTTTTGAGGTTGTGAGCCCAAGGAACAGCAAACACCATTCTGCGTTTAATAAGCCATATACCCTCTAGCACTGAGATTACCCCTGACAGGGAGTTAAAATTTAGAAATAACTAGTTCTTCCAAGTCGTGGAGGTGTAACATAGGATCCTGTGATTGTAAATAAATTACATAGATTGTGAAGGAAGTAATTGGGAGAAACGTTTTTTTTTTTTAATTCACTAGAATTTACAAATGGGGGAAGGGGGTAGAAGGCTGATACTGAATACTGATAAAGTATTCAAATCATCCAAATGACTGTTTGAAAATGATTTATGCCACAGGGGACACAAAACAATATATTTGTTTTCTAACAAAACGTGCATATGTGAATCAAGGTGAATCAGAAACTCTTCCCAGATAAGAAAAACTTTAGGGGCATCTGGGTGGCTCAGTGGGTTAAGCGTCCGACTTTGGCTCAGGTCATGATCTCATGGTTCTTGGGTTCAAGACCCATGTCAGGCTCTGAGAGCCTGGAGCCTGCTTGGGATTCTGTGTCTCTAGCTCTCTCTGCCCCTCCCCCACTTGCACTCTGTGTCTCTCTGTCTCTCAAAAATGAATAAACATGAAAAAAAATTTTTAATTAAAAAACGAAAAACTTTAAATTATAATAATAATAAACATAAAAGTCATTTTCAGGCAACAGCTCAATAATATACTGGGAGTAGAGCCACCACATATATAATTCAAGTATAATATAATCCCCAAGATACATATTCCTAAAATAAAGAGGAGAGAGAGCTTGGGTGGGGATCTGGCTCTTGCTGTGTTACTCTTTCTGTGCAACTAACTTAACATCTCTGGGCCTCACTATCCATATCTATAAAAAGGGGGTAATAAGTAACTTACAGGGTTGTTAAAATAAGTGAAATAGTTGATATTTATATAGTGTTTAGAACAGTTCTGGATACATCGTAAGTGATATGTAAGTACAAATAACAAATAATAACAGCTGAGTAGTTTACCTGATGGGACAAATTTAAACTCATCAGTCAGTGGAAGGAACCATTGAAGCCTCCAGACCAACCTCTTATCCAAATTATCTCTTCTCTCACAAATCCTCTAAAAACAAGTTACAGAGAGGGAGGGAGGCAAACCAGAAGAGACTCTTAAATACTGAGAACAAACTGAGGGTTGATGGGGGAGAGGGGAAAGCAGGTGATGGGCATTGAGGAGGGCACTTGTTAGGATGAGCACCGGGCATTGTATGGAAACCAATTTGACAATAAATTATATTTAATAAAAAAACAGTCCTCTAAAAACAAAGGAACCTTTGACACACTGTGAGGAAGAGGACACTGCCTCTCTGTAATTCCCACCTCGAATCCTAAACCTAAAACAATAGCAGATCACCCCAAGCCAGCTTCCAAACGGCAACACATCACACTCTTTAAGGGGCTGTCACTGCCTTTTTCTGCCTTCTTTTCTTCAAGCTGAGCATCCTCTATATCTTCATCCTTTACGATTTTGATGGGGCCCCAGTACCTCCACTGTCTCCAACACCTGCCTTTACAGGCACTAAGTCTGTCAGGTCCCTTGGAAAAATGGGGCAGGGTGTCCCCAGGTGTGGTCTGTGTGGCATATTTGACCATCTCTCCTGGATCCTGATTTCTGGTAAACTGAGGCTCAGATCACATGCCCATTTTGGGACGTCCATGTTACCCTATTGCCTTGTACTTCGCTTTCAGCTAATAAAACTAGCCTCTTGATCTGCTGAAAAGCCAGAGCACTGAGCTCTATCCTTATATTGACATTTTAAGCCTAAACTCAAAACTGTCTGTTTATCCTGATTAATCAACCCTACTTTATTATTAATCAGGACAAATGTGTGTGCACATGGAATCTTAGTACACCAAATCAGATTTTAAATGCCCAGAGGAAATTAGGGTTTGTTTTCTTTTAACAGAAATATTATAATGAACATTTTGTAAAGCAGATAACTATCCTCCATTTGATTTTTTTATGTAAATATCTACTAACATATTATAGCTGCCTACAGCAGGATACAAATATATTAAGCCTTGGATTATACCATATTATGTTATTACAACCGATCTGCCTTCCTGTAACTTTGATTAGGCTAATATTAAAATCAGTTTATTTTCCCTGAATGTACTGAAACCAGAAGATTAACATACAGAAGACAGAGCCAGGAGGCCACAGACCGAAAAACTACATCCAGGTCTAAAATGTCCATGAGGCGAAAAATAAAAATGAAAATAAATAAATAAAATGTCCATAAGGTGTACAATCCTCACATGTTGATTCTTTGGTTTAAAAGTTTCCTCCCATCCCTTTTATATAAATGAAATAATATTATGAAAACAGAAACATTAGCGTTGACCCTTTCCCATTTGTTCAGTTTCCATTTAATATGATTCTTCATCTTTAGGCAAAGCCTTTTACAGGCCGACCCTAATTTACCTCTTTTGTTTCATTTCTGGTAAGACTCCATCACTGTCGCCCTAAACTTTCACCAGCCCCACCCACCTGTACACTCAACTCCACCCATTTTTCCAAACCACTCTTGACAAAGGAGGCAGTGGGTAAGATCTGAAATCAGTCCTGTGGTAAAACAACCAATATCTAATGTGCCTGGGTGACCTCTGGGAACCAGAGCTGGGATGGGCCCTTCTCTGATACTTAACTCTTTCCCACACCTCTGAGCACACTATGCGTGGCCTTCTAACTCGGTTTCTGACTGCACCTTCCACCCCATTACTGAGACTGAGGGTCTTCCCTATGCCCAGACACTTAACTGAGGCCTGACAACTTTCCCAGCCCACTTCCAGATCAGTTACCACTTGAGACCCTGCCATAAACCAGAGAGACCTCAGAACACCCTCTGGCCACCGTCCACTAGACTTTCAGTATCAGTTCTCCTGCCCAAAGACCTCCCACCACATTGGAGAATTGGCCCAGATTTACCATGGGTCTTTTGACATCACGATTTGGGCTGCTGATGCTAAAGAGAAGCTTAAGGAAGAAATAGGCAAACGCACGTATAAATAAAGAAAGCTTCCATTTCTTTTGACGAGGTATAAAAGGAGTCTCATATAAATGAAGATAACAGGCCATGTTCCTGGGTGTAACAAGGAGTCAAGGCCAGGAAGCACTGAAAACCCAGGTGAATCCATTAAACCTTCAGCGGCACCAATCTGCTAGCGGGTAGATTTTCTAATCAGAAAGACTCTGGTGTAGAAGACCCATGGTTGGATTCACCCAGGCTTGATGTTTTGCCAAGCAGACACGAGAGAAGGACATGGGAACGAGAGCTGACGGTCTCAAAAGAGAGACTGGGGTGATGGGGAAAGAACTGAATATAGAATGTGGATGACAGACCAAGAAAATGTAGAGGAATCGAGAATGTGGAAAGCCTAACAAAACAAAGTGCTAGAAGCTCTTTGGTGAAGGTTATGTCCAGAAAGAGGAACTCTGGATGTGAGATTTCAGTGATGAAGTGTGGAAAATGACAAAATGCATAATTATGGCTGTTGAAGGACTTGAAGGGGGAGACGAGGGGAAAGCTGTCAGAGAAAAGTAGGTCGAAACCCTGAGAAGCTGTGTCATTCAAGTAGATCTGGATCAGAAGGACCAAAGCCACATGGCAAAGTGGAACCCCTCTTAGCATGGTTGGGGGGCTAACTTATTGAGGACAATCAATTAGACACGGAGCAGAAAAAAGAAACCTGAACTGTCTTTAATTCTTCCATTTCTAAAGTTGAGGATGAGGAGATAAAAGGAATCCTCAGTGTAAATTTTCTGTTTGATTCTATAAATACAAATGTAACTTCACCAAGAAAAGTTATGAAGCGTAATTCCCTTGTAGGAATAGTATCATTCTGGGTGATATGATACCACAGCATGAGTTTTCAGGGATCTATATTTCAACATTAATGAAATAGAACCCATCCCAAAGTTACCTTTAAGCATGGCAAAAAATGAACTCAGGGGGTAACTATTAAAACTTAAAACAGAAAAAAAATTACACTTGACACATATTTATTTCATTAGTTTAGAAAGCTATTTACAAACCATTAAAAGTTGTGATACATACAACTAAAGAGAAATGGCAGAAGAGAGGCACCTGGATGGCTCAAGTTGGTTAAGTGGCCCATTCTTGGTTTTGGCTCAGGTCATGATCTCACAGTTTCATGGATTCCAGCCCCGCATTGGGCTCCATGCTAACAGTGCAGACCTGCTTGGGATTCTCCGTCTCCCTCTCTCTCTGCCCCTCCACCACTCACGCTGTCTCTGTCTCTTTCAAAATAAATAAATAAACTTAAAAAAAAGAGAGAGAAAGAGAGAAATGGCAGAAAAAAATGACACATATTCTGTTAAGGTCAGATCAGTGTCACCATCCACTAATTTATCACGGAGAGCACGAATCTTCATCAACAGTTCTGGAGGAACCAGAATTCTTGGCAGGAAATTAATTTTTAACTAAACACTTTTTATATTTGTCTTCCTAGGCGGGCCCCTCTTTTAAACTTGCAGTTGGGTTTATTATTCATTTTCTGAGAATCAATTTTTATTCATCCTTGTACACAGAAATTGGGACCTTTAATTGAAACTACAAAAATCTCTAAAAAAAATAATTAATGTAATTGTTGAGGTCTCATAAACTTTAACAAGTCAATGTTTGACATTGATGTTTGAAATGAGTTTCAGTTTTAAAATTGTAAGTAAAAATTGTGCAAAATAATGAGGAAGAAAGGAGAAAACACACACACACACACACACACGCACCCTTTTTGTTTCTTTCTTCTAAATCCCAAAGTGACTCAGATGCTATGGATCACTTTATTTCCAGCTAGCATAAAAGTATGCCAATACTTTCCTCACGCTGAAATTTTTGGGAGAGAGTGGGTATCTTTTCTATTGACTTCAAAAATTTAGGGAAAAAACTGTGGCAGAAAAAGAAAAAAAGCCAGATGAAATGAAAACATATCTTTTTAACAGAACAAAATACACCAAAGAAACAGTTAACATGTGTATTATAGGGTGGAAAAAATCATACCTTTTTACTGCATGTTTCAGAGATTAATTCAATTATTTAAAATTTTTCCATCAAAGATAACCCCCTCACTTTAAAATAAGAAAGCTGAGAATAAGTACAACTATAGTTATTTCATGTTTCATTCTCTGAAATACATGCATTAACATAAAGCTACTTTTCAGCTTGACATAGTAATGGTTAAGCCATCACAGACAAGGATTCTATAACCTATCTTTTTTTTTAATGTTTATTTATTTTTGAGAGAGAGAGACAGAGCACGAGCAGGGTAGGGGCAGAGAGAGAGGGGGACACAGAATCCGAAGCAGGCTCCAGGCTCTGAGCTGTCAGCACAGAGCCCAATTCGGGGCTTAAACCCACAAACCATGAGATTGTGACCTGGGCCGAAGTCAGACGCTTAACCGACTGAGCCACCCAGGCACACCTATAATCTCTCTGTCTTAATTTGACAACTTAATCTCCAACACTGGCTCTGGAACACTTGCTGACCAAAATATTTTATGAACTATTCCTGGAATTATCCAAGATAAATAATAAGCATATCACACTGAGTGATTTTTCTTTTTAGAAGACCATGGTAAAATCTTGCAAAGATTCAATCGAACGGTAGTGTCCCTCTGGAGATTAATTTGGCAAAGATGCTGTGGCCGGAAAAGTCTTTTTCTGGTGAGATGTAAGAAAAGATAAAAGCAATAAGTATTCATTTGTCCTTTTCCTCCCTGTGATGACAATATAAAAAGGGTTTATCTACCTTTCTTCTTGATTGCAGCATTAATTTACGATAATGTGTTCCCTTGTAGACAGTCCACTTATAGATGCTTTGGCCCTGGCACCTGTGTTCCTCCAAATTTTTGCTCTGAGAAGAAATACTTCATGCTCTGAGACGACGTGTCATAAAATAATGTATGCATGGAAAGCGTGAATATGAGTCAGCATTTCTTCCTTTAAAATTGGTCAATCCAGAAGAAGACAAATCATTAAAAACCGCCCTAAATATCAAAGGTTTTATTTCAGCAACATATTTTGAGATTCATGACTGAATCGGAGTAGATCATGATGAGAGTTTAAATCAAAAGGACTATAAAGCACTAACCAAAATGCTGACAACCAAAGAAGAGAGGTGATTGGGTAAATGTCAGCAGAACTACTCACAAACATGTTTTTTTGCTTTTACGAAAGCTTCAAATACAATGCCATTCTAATTAATTTTATTGATTAAAATGACAGTTTCTCTACATGTCAGAGTAAAAATAATCAAATAGTGTTGCCTTTAAACACTTTGCTTGTTGCCGAGAGGGTATCAATTTATCCTTTTATCCTTGAAACAAGATTAGATTTTCAACCAAAATGTGACTGGCAGAATCATAAAAATTGAAAAAAAAGTATCCTATTTCCTTTGAAAATATCCTGTCCAGTATTTGCCAGATTCTTAGCTTATGTTTGTTCTTGCATCCACAAAGCCTTTAATCTTGCCTCTCTTCCTGGAACAAAACCAGGGATCTCAAACAGCAAGACTGTTTCTTTCTAAATGTGAAGCTTCGGTGTCAAATCTTAGCCAGAATGTGTGCTCCCATGCACGACTACAAATCTGTGGTCAACAGGGTAGAATCTCTACTGTGACACCACTCGCCCTTTCTCCAAGTTCAGAGCAAACAGATCTTTTTGAGCAAAGTTGCCACAAACACTGGCTGGGGATAAACCGCAAATGCGGACTATTTTTGTAGAACTGATTCTTCTTTCTTTAAACTAGAAATAAACTCCCTTAGAATTTGAATACAAAAATTAAAGAGGTTTTTTTTTTTCTTTTTTTAATGTACTTTTTACTCAAATTTTGAAGGAAATCATGCTGGAATAAGACCTGTGAATTTAATATATTTAACTAGGTAAAATCTGAAAAATATTTTTAATACAACTAGTTTATATTTCCCATGTATTACTTCCTCTCATTTTTCCATACCCACCCCCCCCCCCTTTGTCAGTTTTCTAGTCTTATCCCTTTTGTTCCCTTTATGCCTGTTCTTTGTTAAAGGGAAAGTTTCCATGGTTCAAACTTCTTCCAATTTCTTTTCTCTCTCCGTTTGATATTTCACAGTAGAACCACATTTGTATATTGCTTGATTTATTTTGCAACAGTTACCACAGTCGATTCTCATAAACATCCTATGATACTGTCCTAAAAGGTACTATATACACCATTCTACACCTACCTGAAATCACATACCTAGTAAGTGGTAACATAGACACCCATAGGAATCTTCCAATTGTCTTCACCCCCTCCACGGAGAACCCGCAAGCAGGAACGTCTCTCTTCTTCATCAGCGTGACCTCAACAATTAGCATAGCATATGTTATACATATGTAATTATATATATATATGATCATTGTAATATACTCGATACATGGAACAAATAAATGACTGAAAGCTAGATCTACTTCTTATATAAGTAGGCGATCTTAGCCTTTTCAAAGTGCTTTTTAAAATGTGAACTCCTCTGCTGAGCACATTTTATGAATTGGAAAAATCAATGACTTTGGTCCGTAACTTTATTGATGAAGAAATCGTGGCTCAGTAAAACTATAAAACTTATCCATAAATAATAGTCAATAGCAGTTCCAAGCTTAGAGCCTACAAAATATCACCTTGAGAAGAATTTTGAATCCCATATGAACCTGTGGGCTACTCTTTACTCTAAGGTTGCAGTTAGGTGAAGCGAGTTATGGCTAATAATTTTTGTCATTCTGTATAGTCCTGATACTGCATATGTATCGGTGTATGTACGTGTGCAAGGCTTTTGGGATATGAGGGGAAAGAATCTTACATATTTTTACTAGCTGTCTCTAAGCAGTGAATTGAATTAAACCCAATTATTCAGTTCCTTCTAAATTCTAAAACACATAATTAAAAGATCAAAGCCTTCTAATAGTATTCAATCCAAGATAACAGTCCCTACTGATATCACTGTTCTAAATTAACCCTCCTTTAAATAAAAAATACTCATGACCTGAAGCATTCCTAACATATGACACGTATGTTCACACGTGTGGCGCACACACGCTATTTCTTAAAATAGTCATCAAAACTCACCGCCCTGCCTTTTGGCCCTCCAGATGGCCCACTGGTTCCGTTCTGACTGAACGCCAAGATTCCCTTTCCCTAATAGCTGGCTGCAGAAGTTGACGTTGCAGCAGCTGTTCCCCACGGCCAGTGGCAGCATTGCAGGCTTGGGCGTAGCTTTCAGTACAGTGTCTTCAGGCTCTTCCTCTGCCTCCCAGTTTCGTGGCCATAACCAGTCCTTGATGGTTTAAGCAGAAAGGGTATTATGTATGCAAACATTTAAATGTCATCATCAAAAGAAGATTATTTGAAAGAACAAAAAGTATCATACCGGGTGGGACCTGTGGATCTCAGTTTCTTGGTCTCTGAAGGCAGCAAATAGGCTCATGGAAGAATCTGGTTATTAAGATAAAGAGCATATTCTTTATGAGTTATATGTCCATTTATTCAGTTAATAAAGAGTGTAGGATATATAAGGTCTCAATTAAGTGGCTGGGGGCTAAATGGAATTGAAGAAGAAAGAAAGAAATGAAAGTCACTATTTTAAAGAACTTAAATCAACATTTCCAGATAATGGGGTGCCTAGGTGGCTCAGTCAGATCATGAGATCTGACTCATGATCTCACGGTTCCTGAGATCAAGCCCCTGCCACAGTTGGGCTCTGCGATAAAGCACTGAGCTTGCTTGGGATTCTCTTTCTCCCTCCCTCTCTGCCCCTCCCCCACTCGTGCATGCACAGCTCTCTCTCTCAAAATAAATAAGCTTTAAAAAAAAAGATTTCCAGCTAACATTACAGTGATGTGTTTTCTCCGGGCCATGTGCTTCTGTACCTACTGGTCTCTTTGCCTCCAGTAGCCCTTCCCCCCACATCCTTCTTTATACCGTTCTCCACGCTTCCCTCCTAACTAGTTAATGCTGATCATCCTTCAGATCTGACATCCAGTGCTGCCCAGTGGGAACCGTCCCTAAACCCACCTCCCAACCACAGGAGCTGTCCCTCCTCATCGTGCCTTCCACTCTCATTCACCATGAGATCTAACTTTACATTTTATTTTTTAATTATATTTAAAATATATTTAATATATGCATTATATAAGAAACGGTTTTAATCATATTTAACTATTTTATTTAATATGTAGTATTATGTATTTTAATTATTTACTCTCTGTCTCTCCAGAACCTAACACCATGGGGAGGTCCATTCAGGAGGTCCCCAAGCCAATGTTCCCAAATAAAGAAATCAATTAGTAAATGATAGATATAAGACAAAATGATGTAAGCTCTTAGTGGTTAAATTTTCAAGTTTTGAGTCAGGCAGCTGGTCTTGGATCCTTCTTCAACATTTACTAGCTGAAAAAATTTGAGAAAAGTACAGAGACTAAAGTTGCCACAAACCATAGGAGATCTTTTTTTTTAATGTTTATTTATTTATTTGTGTGTGTGTGTGTGTGTGTGTGCGCGCGCGCGTGCGTGAGAGAGAGAGAGAGAGAGAGTGAGAATGAGTGGGGGAGGGGTGGAGAGAGAGGGAGACGGGATCTGAAGCAGGTTCTGCACTGACAGCCAAAAGCCCAAGGTGGGGTTCGAAATCATGAACCATGAGATGGTGACGTGAGCCAAAACCAAGAGTTGACTGCCCCAACAGATTTTTAGTAAGGATCCTATGATGGTTAATTTTACACGTCAGCTTGGCTAAGCTATGGTGCCCAATTAATACATCAAACACCAATCTAGATATTGCTGTGAAGGAATTTTTTAGATATGATTAACATTTAAACCAGGACACTCTGAGTAAAGCTGATTACCTTCCATAATGTGGGTGGGCCTCATCTAATCAGTTGAAGGCTTTAAAAGACAGACTTCCAAAAGAAAAAAGGCTGAGGCTTTCAAAACTGCAACATAGAAACCATGCCCAAGTTTCCAACCTGCTGCCCTACATGGAATTCAAACTCAAGACGGCAACCCCAACTCCTACCTGAATTTCAAACCCTACAAATTTCAGATTTTCCAGTCCCCACAATCATGTGAACCAGTTCCTAAAAATCAATCAATATCTCCCCCCATGATATATATACATACCTCTCTATATATTGTATATATTGCATATACATACAGATGTGTGTGTCTGTAATATTGGTTCTGTTTCTCTGGAAAACCCTGCCTGATACAGATCCATACTAGGGAACCCAGGAGAAGCCAACAGCCCTTCTTCACACAGAAAAGAAAAGATCGACTCAGACTCGTGGAGACCAGGAGCGTTCAGCCTGGTCACCAAGGGCTTCAGCAGCAGGCACTTACTTGCACTTCTTGTCCTAGGACTTTGCCATCAGTGTGGCTCTGCTATCCCCTTCATCTCTACCATTCTCCAGGAGCTAGAGACTGACTCCTCATATGCTAATCTGCTCATCTCTTCCCTGCCTCTTATCTTCTGCTGATTCATAGTTTCTGCCTGTCTTTTCATCTTCTTCATCTTTTCTGCTTCCTCATGACCTTGGTCTGTCATGATCTCACAGCACCAACACTACTCCACAGCACAAACACTACTTAGGTTTTCTCCTAAGCCATCTGCATTTCAGCTCCCACAGCTGGTCTCTTCCCTATCATTACAACTCCCAGATCACATTGCCGACACAGAGAACTGAGTTGACACAACTCATCTTATAGCGCCAGATCATAGGATAGGTTTCTGGGCAGCCTGTGAAGCGGTTGCCTTTGGGACAATGAGCTACAACTGGGGAGAAGTCATGTGATGCCGTGCATGGCCATCTGAGACCGTTTCTTCATGGAGAACTATGACAAAGTTTCCCTTGGAAGGAGCTGTGAGTATATGGTTAAATGTCTATGAAAAGGGACAAGGCATTGGCAGAAAAGGGAGCAGCCATAGGATGATGAGAGCAGGGTCTCTCTTCCACCCTTGGGGAGGGAGCAGCCGGCACCACCAACGGCTACAGTACCGACCACTTCTGACATGTGCTCAATCACTATCAGGGACAGAGAAGCCTTGGACTTTTCACTGGTTACAGTAATGAGAGGGACAAGTCAGATAATGATGATAGTGTTGTTATGAATAATATAAACATTGTATTCACAGTGTTCACAGTACTGACACAAGCTCTGTTCTTTTATTCTTACATTATATTGGAGAACCTTTAGAAAGTTTTATTATTGAGGCACCTGGGTGACTCAGCTGATTAAGCATCTAACTCTTGATCTCAACTCAGGTATTGATCTCACGGTTCGTGAGCTCAAGCCCCCTGTTGGGCTCCATGCTGGGTATGAGGCCTACTTTAAAAAAAGAAAAAAAGAATGAGAAAGAAATTTTTATCATTTTTAGGAGAGAAGGAGTTTGACCAGGAGCAGTCAAAATTCTACTGTAACGTTCATCTTCACGTTAGGGTAGATTAGCTGCCCCCTCTTGTATTCAGCTTCATGATGTTGTGGAAAACTGCAGCGAGACTTTTAAATGACCTCAGTGGGATTAACGTGGGCCCTTATGGTCACTCGTAGCTTGGGAAATATTGCTGAACTGAACTGTGGCAAGGGCATCACTGAACAGGCACCTGGTTGGTAGGGAGCTGTACCTCCAGTAGCCTCTGGTTGTACATGACTATTTACATTTAAATAAATTTTAACAAAAGTAAATTAAAATTTTACTTCTCAGGGGATGCCTGGGTGGCTCAGTCAGTTGGGCGACAGACTTTGGGGCTCAGGTCATGATCTCACGGTTTGTGGGTTCAAGCCCTGCATCGGGATCTGCGCTGACAGCTCAGAGCCTGGAGCCTGCTTCAGATTCTGTGTTTCTCTGTCTTTGGCCAGTTTTCAAGTGCTCAGTAGCCACATACGGCAAACGGCTAGTATAGTGGACAGCACAGAAACAGGGCATCTGCACCACACAGAGAGGTCTATTGAACAGTGCCTGAATGGCATGCTTGCTACAAAGCTCAAAGTAAAGGGAATGGGAACACAGTCTACCAGACCTTTTCTTACAGAAGGATGACCTTAAAATTTCTAGGAAGTTACTTGTGAAGAGAGTTCCAGGAAAAAGAACTGTTGGTACATACTTACATACTGAATTTTTAAAGAAGCCGACCCATTTCCTAGAGAGTAAAATGAATACACTGTAAAATGTGGCCAAACACCAGAGCATGAAACCACCCTTGAAGTCCCAAGCCCCATTACATCATAGGAAAAGCATGCCCGAGGGGCACATGGGTGGCTCAGTGGATTGAGTGTCTGATTCTTGATTTTGGCTCAAGTCATGATCTCACTGTCATGGGATTGAGCCCCACATTGGGCTCTGCACTGAGCGTGGAGCCTGCTTAAGATTCTCTCTCTCTCCCTCTCCCTCTCTCTCTCTCTCTCTCTCTCTCTCTCTCTCTCTCCCCCGCCCCACCCTTCTCCCCAGCTCTCTCTCTCTCTAAAAACAAAAAGTAAAAATTTTAAAAAGGCATGTCCAGATATTGGGGCATAAATGAAGCACTTAATTTAACAAGGCCCTTATAATAGCAACAAAAATCAGAAAATTGGTGTTTCTCCAGAGAAATTTTGTATGAGTTTTTGAGAAAGAATTCTGAAAGCTAGCTAAAACATACAGCTAAGATGAGGAATTGCAAGTCTGAGAAAGGAACACTCTGGAATTCAGTAGAGAGCTTATAAGCCCTTCTCTGTCTTTCTTTAAGTTTTTCTATTTATTTATTGGGGGGGGTGGGTGGGCAGAGGATCTGAAGTGGGCTCTGTACCGAGAGCAGAGAGCCCAATGCAGGGCTCGAACTCACAAACCGTGAGATCATGACCTGAGCCCAAGCTGGATGTTTAACAGACTGAGTCACCCAGGTGCCCCAAGTCCTCCTCTTGAAGACAGCCATGTTCTCACCTGGTACTGAAGATTCCTACCCAGGTGTTGGGAGCTGTGAGAAATGTAACCACATAAGCAGGACACAGAAAATTTCCTGTACTGGAAATACTACAGGAAAAACTAGAAAGAAGATGACTTGATAACTAACCAGAAGTTGGACTGTTTCTGCACCTATAATTTCCAGCATCAACGGTTACAGAGCAGTTGACGTGGGACCCCACCAAGCTGAAGCACGACAAGAAGACTGTTCTGTGATGACTTAAGACTAGGTCTTCACATGTTTTTTGTTGTCTATTCAACAGTATGATGAAACACCTCCATTTACTCTTTTAACCTCATAATGGGCAAACCCCTAATTAACTATAATTATAGGCTCTAAGAATATTTATTTTAATCTTTTTCATTGTAAACTTTATCCGTCAAGTTCTCTTAACCTGTTGGATTGGAAACGGGGTGGCTAATAGTATAGCCTATCATTCGTGTGGTTTGCCTCAGTGGTTCTGGTTTATGTCGTTGTTCATGCATAATTATTAATAGAGCTCCCTTTCACTCACAAAAGTCTTAATTTGGACAATAAATATACGGTTATCTGCCCATGATGATATTCTCTAAATGTGTTCCAAAATGTCAAGGGCAAAACGTGTTGTTTTCAGAGCCTGGTGGTTTTAGTGTCATTTTCCATCTCAGCAAATGTCACCTTAGATGGAAGACATTACTTCACCAAGTTGGCATTGTTGACCATTTTCAAAACTATTTCATTTTGATGCCTTTTTTTAACCTGTCTGTACTTTTCAAATTCAATTTTAGTGTCAATTTTGCTTAGCACAGTCTTCTTCCTGTCCTTCATTCTTCAAGATTTTTTCCCTTTGTCTTTCTATTTTTTTTTTTACCTCTGTTGTCTATTTTTCTATATTTACTATAATACATGTCTCCTATTTATGGTTCCCTTTCTTCCCACATTCAATTTGTCTGTCATGTTCTAAATGACTATTTTTGAGTAAATGATAACATTTCACAAACAACCACTGGTGGAATGGGCAATAGCTGATAACTAACCTTTTTATTCTACCTCAAATATATTATATGGAACTCAGTCTGATAGGTTAAAATTTTAGTGCCTTTAAAAATATCTGAAAAGCAGCAATTGGTACAAATTTACCAACTGGCTTTGGGGATGGCAGTGTTTGCTTGTTTCTGGGCTGTAATACTCCCACCATGGATGACTTCAAGCCATCAACATGACATCAATCAATTTGTGAAAATTTAACAATTAGCCCTCATGAGCCAGTATGAGCTAGCTTCAGCAGAGATACAGAAATAAAAGTTCTGAAAAACAAATCACATAATAATGGTTCCAATTATTTAAATTTTATATTGTATCATAAAAGGACAATAAGCTTATATGTTAAAAATGTATTGAAAATAAGCTTATATGCAAAGGTTATTAAATAATAAAATAAGCATGTATTGAAAAGAATCTTCTATATGAAAAAATAATATTGAAAAGTCTATCTGGTAACCAGAAATTCAGTAAGAGCTATTTCTGACACATAATAATGCCAGGTAAACGAACTTGGCTCTATTCCCCCAAAGATTATTCTCAGATCCCAAGAACATTATTATGCAAGGTTAGGACTCCAGGCTCCATGACTGCCACACTAAAACAAATCCATGGGCCAGAACATTCCATGCGTTGGAACAGAGCCTCAGGGTAGAAAGTGAAAAAGTCAGATGCTAGCAAAGCTATAGATCACTTTACTAGCTATCAAAAATCCTTTGGTATTCAGCAAATTTAAAAGATTGCCTTCTTTCTGTTCTGAGAGATTCCAGAAGACCTAAAGATTACATTTGGGATCAGTGGTTTTTCACAGATCTAAGCATTATTTTTATTTAAAGCCAATTATAGCTTTGTTTAGTCCTATGGCTTAATATATAACAGAAACTAAAGTAGCTTAGAGGTAGGGAAAGCCCTTTGGGAAATAAATAGTTTAAGAACTACCCACATCCATCCTAAAGATTTAATCAGATATAAGAGATTCCAACTGAATGCACTAACTAGAGACACTCAGTGAAGAGTGAAATGAATAGTTTCTAGAAAACATTCTGTGGCCAAATACAACATTACCTCTGAACCTGAAATATTTGGCCTGAAGGGGAAAAAAAACTAAAGGCTGAAGATTTACTGATCCCAAATTTATGAAGATACATGTCTTGGAACACATCAGCCACAAATACTACTGTAGATTTTTCTAAAATCCATATGCCAAACTTCATATATAGTAGATTAAAAACAAAATAGGGGTGCCTGGGTGTCTCAGTTGGTTAAGCGACCAATTCAGGTCATGATCTCACAGATTTATGAAATCGAGCTCTGCATCAGACTCTGTGTTGACAATATGAAGCCCGCTTGTGATTCTCTCTCCTCTCTCTCTGCCTCTCCCCCGTTCATGCTGCCTTGCTTGCTCGCTCTCTCAAAATAAATAAACATTTTTTAAATAAATAAATTTTAAAAATAAACGAAATAGACTTGGGGCACCTGAGTGGCTCAGTAGGTTGAGTCTGACTCTTAATTTCCGCTCAGGTCATGATCTCACTGGTTTGTGAGATGGCACCCACACGTAGGGCTCCAGGATCCAGGCTCTGGACATGAGGATCTGAGGATAAGCTCTTACCATAAACAATCCTGCCATTGAACCCAATTTTTAATATTTGATACTGTGACACCTGTTTGTGATCCTGAGAGGAAAATCAGGAGCATCAGCAAAAGCTAATATAGAGCTTTGACATGGAAGAAATACTGCACTAACCCTGGAACTACCTACCCCCAGACTATTATGTGAGATTACAAAAGCCCATTCTTTAAGCCACTCTTAGTTAGGGGTTCAGTTCCTTGCAGCCAACGATATCCCAGTCGATGCTGGTATACTCTCCTTCCTGCCTCACTTCTACATTCCAGTCTACTCTTCGTGCCCTCTCCTGAATTCTACCACACTTTGCAGGCCAGTGTTCTAGAGATTTCACCTTTGGCCTCCTTATTATTCCATTCACTTTCTCTTTGTGCTTTCTCTCTCCCACTTGGATGATTTCAACTATGTGTATTTATTTATAGTTCACATAAATATTTACTGAAAGTCTACTATATGAGCCAAATCCTGTTCCATTTTCTAATGCTTTGGGAATATGCTGATGAATAAGAACACTGAGGTCTGGACAAGAGAAAGAGGGAAGACAGGGGAGAGGATTGAGGATCGTTTATGAGATTTATGGTGCAACATAGTGTCTATAGTTAACAAATCAGTATTGTATATTTAAAAATTTGTGAAGAGGATAGGTCTCATGCTAAGTGTTCTTACCACACACTCACGTGCGCACACACGCACACGCGCACACACACACACACACACACACACACACACACACACACAGAAGGGAGGGGTGAACTGGTGGAAACTCTTGGAGATAATGGATATTTTATTACTTTGACCATGGTGATGGTTTCACAGGTGCCTATATATCTCCAAGTCATCAAATTGTATACAATAAATATGTTCAGGGATTTTGTGTGTGTGTGTGTGTGTGTGTGTGCCTTTTGTTTTGGTACATCAACTATACTTCAATAAAGCTATGTTAATAATAAAAAATAGCAAAATAAAGTTCTCTTTTATGAAAATGTTCAAGTCTTTTGCCTCTTTTTCTATGGGATTATCTTTTCATATTGCTTTTAAGGAGTGTTTTATTCTAGAGACTACTCTTTCTATTCTCTAAGTTTGCATAGTATGAACGGTTGTTTCTTAAAATTTTTGTAAAACTCTGGTAAATTTATCTGGACCTGAAATGTTCTTTCCAGGAGGGCTTTTTTCTTTCTTCTTGAGTCAGTTTCAGGAAGTTATATTTTTCCGAACTCATCTCTATGTTCAAATGTATTAGCTTAAAGTTTTCTAAAATATAAATTTAAGGCTTGGGCACCTGAGTGGCTCAATCAGTTAAGCATCCTTTGGCTCAGGTTATGATCTCACGGTTCGTGAGTTTGAGCCCTGAATCTGGCTCTGCACTGACAGTGCTAAGCCTGCTTGCGACTCACTTACTCTCTCTCTGTCTCTGCCCCTCCCCTGCTTGCTATCTCTCTCTCTCTCTCTCTCTCAGAATAACTATCTCTCTTTCTCCCGCTCTCAAAATAAACTTAAAAAAATAAAAAATAAACATAAAATATAAATTTAAGGCTAAAAATTCCTCTCTGTTCAGCTTTGGTTGCTCCCCATAAGTTTTTATAGTATCTTTATTCAGGGATGATTCTAAATATCTTCTAATTTATATTATAATTTCCTCTTTGACCCTTGGATTACTTAGGACTTTCTTTTTTAATTTTCATATGTACTGATTATTTTTCTAGACATCTTTTTGTTGGTGATTTCTAACTGAACTGCATTTGTGGTTATAAAACATGCTCTGTATGATTTTGCTATCTTAAATTTGTTTACTTCCATTACAGTATGGGATACATCAATTTTTATAAATAACCCATCTGTTCTTAAAAAGAAAGGCACTTTTGGGGCGCCTGGGTGGCGCAGTTGGTTAAGCGTCCGACTTCAGCCAGGTCACGATCTCGCTGTCCGTGAGTTCGAGCCCCGCGTCAGGCTCTGGGCTGAGGGCTCAGAGCCTGGAGCCTGTTTCCGATTCTGTGTCTCCCTCTCTCTCTGCCCCTCCCCCATTCATGCTCTGTCTCTCTCTGTCCCAAAAAATAAATAAACGTTGAAAAAAAAAATTTTTTTTAATAAAAAATAAAAAAAAAAAAAGAAAGGCACTTTTTCAGGGGCACCTGTGTGGTTCAGTTGGTTAAATGCCGACTTCAGCTCAGGTCATGATCTCGCGGTTCATGAGTTTGAGCCCCATGTCAAACTCCGTGCTGACAGCTCAGAGCCTAGAGCCTGCTTCAGGCTCTAGAGCCTAGAGCCTGTCTCTCTCTCTCTCTCTCTCTCTCTCTCTCTCTCTCTCTCTCTCTGCCCCTCCCCTGCTCATGCTCTGTCTGTCTCTCTCTCTCTCTCAAAAATAAACATTCAAAATTAAAAAAAAAAGAAATGCACTTTTTCAGCTCTTTGATGTCCTATATGTGACCATTAGATCAAATTTGTTAATACATTGCTTAAAATTTTCACTCTCCTTATTGATTTTTTAAAGTAAGCTCTACACCCAATGTGCAGCTTGAACTCAAGATCCCAAGATCATGAGTCACATGCTCAACCAACTGAGCCAGCCAGGTGCCCCATCCTTATTTATTTTCTTATTAACTAGTTCCATTACTTACTGAGAAAGATGTGATAGAATCTCCCACTATAACTGGAGAATTGTTTATTTCCTTTCACAGTTCTGTAGATTTTGCTTTATATAATGTGAAACTGTGTTATTTGGAGCATCCAAATTTGTTACATCACTTAAGGGAATCAAATATGTTTCCTTTACCTTTAGTTTGGCCTTAAAGTCTATTTTTTTTAATAAATTAATATAAGTGCATAAATTTTCATTTGGTAGGCATTTGCCTGATTGACCTTTCGAATTCTTTAATCCAATCTTTCTTTACCGTATCCACTGCTTTTTAAATGATTCCATAAAACTACTACCACTGTAGCGTTTTGCCTTCCAAAATAAGATTATTCACTTCTCAAAAGAAACAAGAAACAGAACTGGTATTTCTGGAATTATGGCTTGTGGTTTTGAATATCATGGGTTTGCCACGGTAAACTCTGTTGTTTCCCTGAAGACCAGTTCTTGTTTTTACTGAGCTCACGGGCTCTGTTGGAAAAATATACATGTGTGGGTGGATGCCAGGACAGGAAGAGGGAAGATGTGGCCAGGAGAGGTGGTAGTGGGTATGTATGCAATGCTAAGTGTAGGGAGGATGTGGAAAATCCAAATGCCTGCAAGGTCCAAAGAGCCAATTACACAAGGCAGGAGGGAACTGGCCAGACTGGGGATCACTTGCCCTAGAAGGTAGCTATGTATCATCTAGCAATCCTCTGTTGGAATGTTGCCAGATCATTTTCAGGAGCAACCTGAATCTACATTTGGGTGGGAACTCTACTGAGTTTGAGAAACTGGCAACAGATTCATTTTTTTTTTTAATTCTCCTCCACTCATAGAAATCACATCTGCTACCTACATTTGCAAATCCTTGGCCCCACCTGCAAATCCTGGAAGAGATTGCACTTAGGAGGAAGAGAACAACTAGAGAAGGCCTTTCCCCATCCTTGCTTGCCCTCCTAATTGGGCTAACCCACTCCTCTTTATAAAGAGAAATTCCTCCTAAGGAATGTAAATCTAATTCATATCCTAGCTCTTGACAAATGGATCTTGAGATCTTTGGCTTGGTCAGCTACGACAAGCAGCATGCTATGCTGGTTGTCTCTGGAGGTACAAACGGGAAAAGATAAGAAGAGTGGAGCTCACCCATGAAGGTGTACCGAACAGTCGCCACCAAAACAAAATCTGAAAGTCTGCCTGGGGCCCATGTTGGCAGCCCTGTGCCAACATCCAAATTTGAACTGATCTCACTTCTTCAGCCCAGGTCAGTGCAGTCTGAGAAAAAAATATGGAAAAAAGAGGGAAGAAAAAGATAAGATGTACCCCCCTCTTCAAAAAAAGATACGTATACGCAGGCAAATGCACATACAAAATCCTTACAATTCTTCTGCCCGTTGTTATTATTTCAAAGTAATAAAACATGTGTAAAATATATCCAGAGAACCTTTAGAATGTACCCTGCCACCAAGAGGAGGTGCTCCAACGGTGAGACGAAAAAAAAAAAAAAAAACAATTCGATTGAGCCCCTCCCACTTACAAATCACCTTTGGCTGCTTTTGCATATGCTATTTTGTGTAGCGTTCAAAACAAAACTGTGAAGTACTTCTACTTTATAGTGCAAAAACTGGAGCACAGAGAAGGTAAATGACTTACCAAGGGCATAGATTCAATAAGTGTCAGCTGCCAGGATTCAACACTAGGTCTCCCGTGTGGAAATCCCGGGTTTTTCACTCTGTCACACCTTCTGTGGTTGACAATCAGACGAGCGTCTCAGCTCCAGCAGCCTGGTTCTTAGACAGCCTCGACTTCTGACGGAGCGTGGGAGCTGGGAGGGGCCAGTGCCAAGGATTCAAAACTGTGTGAAATCAGAATTGAACAGGGCTCACGGCATGTAGCAAAGGCAGGACCTCCCGACGGTTGTAAGGAGACACTTACGTCTGATTGTAAAACTCCTGCGATTTCTCACCCTCCCCACAACCTTTTTCCCTCTCCTCCACGCACAGACCTTGTACCCACATTACTTCTCTGAACATAAAAGCCATTTTACCTCAAATTCAAAGAAATTGCTTTGCTCTTTCCCTTCGTTTTTAATCTCTTTCCACAACCCAATCAACTACTTAATTACTTTAGCTTAGCGAACTTTAGATGAGATTTCACTATCCATCTTCTTATATTTTTAGTATGTTAAGATAAGTCAGTATGTATTTCCTCAGGTAAAGAGTGCACGCTCTCTCTATAGATTAGAACATTTTGAATAACAAAAAATTCCTTCTGCTTTCATTATTCTTCCCATGAACAGAATTTTATCTATACCTGTTTAGAAATACTGATCACATAAAGTGCATATCCGTAGCATGCTATTCTGACACACTTTTTTGACTGGTCATATGGTCATTGAACTGAATTCATTGTACAAGAAAACAAGGTATTTTCTTTTAGCCAAAAAATAAATAAATAAATGAACAACAGAGTAAATTATTAAATTAGTTCTCATCCTCTTCAATATGCACAGTACAAAATTTCTTAGGGAATTGTGATAAAAGACATTTCACTAGAAAAGAAAATCCATAATTCATATGCCATCTCTCTGGTTAATTCTCAGATTGACCCTTCAGAGCAAAGCCTATAATCATTCCTCAGCATTTTCATCATCAAAAGTTTATCTTACTAATAAAAGTTACACATGTGTAACCCATCTCCCAACATTGTGAATTTTAACTAATTCTTGGGCTTTATTAGACATTTTGGGGATCCATTCTGAAGTGAACAGCTTCTCCCCACTCAGTCTGATCTCAGGTCCACCTTGCTCATAATTGCTTTGTATCTCCAAACTTTATAAGGGCCGTAATAAAACATTTAGTAAAGACATTGTCTTATTTGCCTCAATGGGTATCTGTCACAGTGCCTTGGAATGAACTGTGGAAGGAAGGGAGAGAACACATGGAAACTATAAACAAGTAGGTCCTTGCCCGTGGAAGGGAGAAAAGAATTTAACTCTACCTTCCAACATTCTTCTGGCTGGTCTAAGAATCAAATTGACAGGAGACAGATTAACCGGGGAAAAAAATCAAAGTCTAATAACCTGGATACCTCCTGCACACAGGAGAGAGACCAAGGAAAATTGAGAAACTCACCAAAATGGCTAAAGCCATCATCTTAAATATCACCTCCAGTTAAAGGCAAAAGAAGTTATTAGAGTTGGGAGTGCCTTCTCTGTTGGTCTACGCTTCTTCCTGATACTAAGGAAGACACCTTTACAAACGGAGATTTCTCTTACACGTGTAAAAAGTCTCTTACTTCCTGTAACTTCCACTCAGTTCTCAGAGTTTCTCTTGCCTCTGCAGTTTCTTAAAAATAACCATCTTAGAATAGTCAATATGCCAAAGAGGCATATCTTGGGGTGGCAAAATTTGCTCCCGTACACCCACAAACAAAATTAAGCTTTAAATATAGATTTCCTGTACCAATGACTCAAGCCAATTTTGAAGAGTTCTCCCATTTCCATTGGGAAGGTACTTGGGAAAACAGAATCCTTTACATTTAGCTGAAAATTTACTTTACAATTTTGTTGTAAAATTATAAGTTTTCAAAAAATACTTGCTTATCAATATATTTTCACAAACACACAGACACATATAGCATGTACTGAAATTCTTTGCAAAAGGAAACGATCCAGCTTTCTGACTAGATTATGTTCCATCCCTTCTTACGAAGCAGTTATTGTCATATGAGGGGGTTGATGATTATAAAAAGAATTATGTTTCTCTGGTTTTTAATAGAAAAATTTGCTTTTATCAAGAACATTTTAAAAATCTCTAGCAGTTTATTTCGTCCATTTCTAAAACCGAAATTCATTACCTTTTCTTGAAACATTTCACTGGGCATCACAACTTGTGTAGAAATAGATCCCCCAAGGGCCCGCATTATCCTCAGTGACACCTATACTACACTGTCCCATAACTCAGGAGCCAGCCCAGTGAATCATGGTCAAATAACATCAGAAGAAGGTGAAGTCTGAGAATATTCTGCTATTGACTAAAGAGGATAAGAATGTCCTGACTGTATTTCCCCCACTTCATTCTAGAATCATAATAATCTACAACTCATACCTACATCCATTCCATAGAGTGTAATTCCAATTCTATGATATCTTGTACAACACTATTTTATGCTGATAAAATACAGGTCTATCTACCTCCTAGAAATTGGAATGGGAAGTAAAACAGTGAAATGATAAATATTCAATATATAGCAGAGAATGTTCTCTCTCTTTCCTGAAACAGTGAATCTTCTAGGTTACTTGTTCATAAACGTTTTGTCCCATGTCTGGAGATCTCTTCAGCAGATCATCTTCCCTACTGGTCCCTACTTGCCCGAACAGAAAGGACTCAGCAGAATAGATGGATCACAAATGAGATATCAAATGAAAAATATCAAGTCAATTAACAATTTCCAGAGAATAAAATCACTAATTTTGATATACTAGAATATATAAATGACTTGTCCAAGATCCATAAGATACACTCTTATAGACTGTATTAGTTTCCCAAGATGGCCATAACAAATGACCACAAACATGATGCTTAAAACACCACACCTGGACACCTGGATGGCTCAGTAGGTTGAGCGCCGGATTCTTGATTTTGGCTCTGGTCATGATCTCATAGTTCGTGAGTTCTAGCCCTGCCTCGGGCTCTGCCCTGACAGCGCGGAGTCTGCTAGGGATTCTCTCTCTCCTCTCTCTCTCTCTGCCCTTCCCCCCCCTAAAAATAAATAAATAAACACTTTTTAAAAACCCAGAAATTTATTCTCTCACAGTCCAACAGCCAGATGTCCAAAATTAGTTTCACTGGGCTGACATTAAGATGTTGGCAGGACCACATTCCCTCCAGAAGCTCTAGAAGACGATCCTGTCCTTGCCTCTTCCAGCTTCCGGTGGCTGCACCATCGCTTGACTTGTGGCCACATCACTCCTACCTCTGCCTTGGTGGTTGTGTGGTTTACCCCTCTTCTGTCTGTGTTTAAATGGCCCTCTGCCTCTCTCTTGTAAGGACATCTGTAATGGCCTTTAGGGACCTCTTGCATAACCCAAGGTAATCTCATCTCCAAATACTTAACTCAGTCAACATCTGCAAAGACACCTTTTTCACAATTACAGTTTCCAGGAATTAGGAGGGAGAAATCACTGAGGAAAGGCAGGGAGGACTTTCAGCTTACCACACAGGCCAAGACCACAGTTCAAGAATGTAAACGTAAGCCAAGGAAATGATGAAAAGAAATGTGAGTTTCCCACAAGCCTCACACCACACCTTTCTCAAGTCATGATTGTGGGAAGTCAGCTGTTTGGAGAATGTGAGTCTCTCAGTCTCAGTCACAATGATGTTAATAGATTACCTGCCTTCGGGCCACCATTGACCAGTTGAGAAGCCGATTCCCTGCCACTTATCCAATAATAAAGATACATGTAATGAGGGGGCGATATTCTTACCTGGCCCTGAAGTCGGATAGAACATGTTCTCGGATTACCCTTCAATGCTTTCCCACAAAGCGTTTTAGTTTAAAATTTGCCTGGAGACCAACAATTTTTCTAAGTCATTCTCAGAGTACTGTCACTGACAGAGTTACAAATAGGAAGGCAGAGTTTACTTCCAAAAATGTCTGGCGAGGCACTGGGGAAGTGTCAGGCCAGCTCAGGTCACTGGTGCTTACCTTTTAGCTGCTAATGTGTGTAAATAATCGTTTGCTGGGGACCCAGCTGCTGCACTGGTGATGTGCGGGTGAAACAAAATGGGGATTCTAGAGAATGAGAACGCAAACCGAATTGTAAGCAAAATTATTGAAACAGGCCAGCCCTCCGTTTGAAGCATCATAGACCAACCCAAGAAAAATGACTAATGGGTAACAATACACAGTCCTGACAGGAATCATAAGCTAGGAAGGAAGTTGCATGTAAAATAATAATAAAGAATATTAAATTGCCACCAGGCCCTGCCAGAGACAAATGAAATCAGAGCAGATTCCCACCACCAGTCACTTACTCAACCCCTTTGAAAATGTCCCTGGCAGACAAAGAATGCTTTCATGCACACTCCCTTTCTGCTAGAAAGGAATGTTTTCTCTGGAATGTTTCCTAGCTGGAAAGGGCAGATAAGGGATGCCCCTCTGAAAAGGAGGCCCTGAGAGGCACCCTTCTGGCCAGTTCATCATCCTTCCTTGGGGAACCAAGGTGAGAAAACAGGCTGCTTTTATCTGCTACCTGTAGAGAAAATGATGCACTTTCCCCAAGATAACCACAGTTTGACAGCTTTTCATTTCTTCTCTTATAATGTCATACTTCTCTTTCCTATACATAGAAGATATGAACTCATTTTTAACTGCCCATGCAACTTAACATTATTTTTCCTCCCAAGTGATTCCTTTTCGTCAGAAGGTCATTTGAGGTCTTTCTGGAAGTTTAAGCCCAAAGGTCATTCATTGGTCACTAGTAAGCAGTGAGCCCCTGCCTGCCCAGCTCTGTGTCCCTATCATCAGATTGTAAGCAAAACCCAGCCTCAAGCTCCTGGCACAGACACCAGCTGGCTGCAACCCACACACACTCCTGCAAAAGAAAGACAGGCAGCAAAACTCTAGGACAGGACAAGCGGTCCCTAGTCTCAGATGGCAGCTTATCTCAGCCCTGTTCTAATCACCTGCTTATTCCTCCTTGACTTTATTGGCCTATTAAGACAGCAGCTCTCAACCCTCAGTGCCCATGAGAAACATCTGGGGAACATCGATAAACATAATCGAAGTCCCAAACCCTCCCTCACGCACAGAGTGAATCAGCCTGAGGTGGGGCCCCCACAGCAGGACTTTTTTTAATTCCCTAAGTGATTCTAATGTGCAAGCATGTCTGAGAATCATTGTTCTACCTGCTGGCTTCTGTTATTTTTGCCATCCATGTCTTCCCAGACTCTCTTCCATATTTACCTACCCAGGCCCACCATATTTATCCACTTTTTCCCATCTTTCTAGGGTCATTAAAACTCCCATTTTGCTGCTTGATGCTATGGTACTGTCTTAACTCTTCTCCAGACTTGACACATTGCCTGGCAAGACTTTCTTTCTGTTCTTTTCCAGGTCCTGGCTTCCCCTGGCTTGCCCCGATGGGACACCCAACAAGATCGCAAAAACACCTCAGCAAGAGTCTGCCTACCCACCGGCTGTTCCCTCCTTCACTTAAGCCTGTCCCAAATCTGACAAGTCACATAACCCTTTCCTCTTGGAACTCCATAACATTCAACACCTTGGTCCACATTTGAACCAAACGCCTTAGTTTGGCGTTTGGCTATACCCTTACCTACCTATGCATTCAGAACTAACGCCATGTAGGGCCAAATAGCTTTTTTGTTGTGGGAGGCTATCCTGTATGTTATCAAGATGCTTAATAGCACCCTTCATCTCTGCTCACCAGACGCCAGTAGCACCTTTTCCCCCAACTTGTGACAGCCAAAAACATCTCCAGACATGGCCCAATGATCCTGGGGAGGTAAAGAATTACTCCATCCCCTGCCCCATTGAGAACCACTGCTCCACCTGTATGTCCAATCTCCCAAACTACTTCAGTCGAGTTGTTTTCTTCCACTATCTGGCATATATTTCTTCCCAGTATTAATTTTCACCCAGTTTACAATCTGTGATTCTGAAGCATCTTCCTCCTGAATTAAGAACCTTCAGCTTTGATTCACTTCCCAAATGATGCCAACCCCAAAGCAGCTAAGACAGATTCTCACATCCTGTGGTCATCCTTAACCCTCCTTTTGCAGATGACCATTGGGAAGTTTCTGTGAAACACATTGCAGGATAGGGTTCAATCCATGCAGTTATTTGGAAATCTCCTTAAAGTCACTACTGTGGGGGAGACTGGCTGACTGTCAGTTGAGCATCCAACTCTTGATTTCGGCTCAGGTCATGATCTCATGGGTTCCTGAGATCGAGCCCTGAGTCAGGCTTTGTGCTCATGGTGTGGAGGCTGCTTACGATTCTCTCTCCCCTACCCTCTCTCTCTGCCCCTCCCCTGCTCACTCTCATTGTCTCTCTCTCTCAAAATAAACTTTAAAAAAAAATCACTTCCCTGATTTTTTCCATTAGATAGCTTTGTTGCATAAAGACTGGCCTTACGCTATATGCCCTGTAAACACTAAAATGCTAAACGAATTTATGTAATGAGAGTGTTAATAGAACATAAACCAGGACCTTTTTTTCCCCAGATTTTATTTTTAAGTAATCTCTACACCCAACTCAAAATAAAACCCTGAGATCAAGAGTTGCATGCTCCACCGACTGAGCCAGCCATGTGCCCCAGACGAGACCAGGACCTTTCTTAATATTGGAAATGCTAAATTAATTCTGGACTCTAAACACTCTTATCCTCTGAATAATTATTTATTCCTGCCTCTGACTTGTGGAATGGGGATTGTAATGTTCTTGAAAAGCCCTTTGAGATTCCACATTGGGCGGAATTTCATTTCAATTCGAGTACCAACTCTCAATTACTTGAGCTAATGGAGAGGGACAAAGCACCAAAAATTGAATATTCACATAATACAAGTATACGCTTATACTGAAACAAACGTGTATTCTCAGATTTTCAGAAATTAAAAGGTTGCCAAAAGTTATCAGGCTGATTTTATTGCATGATTCATAACTCTTCCACTGAAGAATTGCAAATATGTTTGAGCATTATGTTACTGGCATTAAGACAACCAGAAGAGCAACTTTCCATAGTTCTTCACTGTGATTAGAGGTGATTTCAATATCAACATTGTTTTGATAGGTTTATATAAGAATTTTTGTTCTAAAATCAGGATTTATTTAAGTTTATTCATTCAACTTTCCTTTATATGAAAAGAATACTTATCTTTTCATAGTTACATTTCATGCATTCCCACTACCCCAGGCAACTAACCCTGTCCTCCCACCATTTCCCCTTTCGACATGCAAGGGAAATTAACAAGTGCAAGAGCTTCCGGTTGCTTAGAGCAGTACATAGAGCACAGGGTTGTTGACTAGACAAGTATGTTTTTGTATCTGCAAACTGAAAAGTTATTTTTAACAAATATACTTCATTTTGCTTTAAAAAATATCATGGACATAGCTTATAGGTTACTAAAATAAAAGCGTGATCATTGGGGTCTTTTTTTTCCTTTTTGGGAGGGGTGTGTGTTTGAAGCTTTTAGACTAAACCATTTTTGGTTGAACAGATGCACAGTGTTAATTACTAAGAAAGATAGAAGTGCCATAAAGCTTTATTAATAAAGTTTGTTTTAGCTATACATCTCTTATGAAGACTATGGCAAGTTCTTTAGAACATAAAATACCACCCAACTTACACAAAACTCCAAACTTTGGATTGAGGAAAACATTTCTACATTGTTTTTTCATACCATAACTGCAGACTCTCATTTTCTGAGAGACAAAGACTGAAGTGGATGGCGTTGATAATCACTACATATCTCCAAGATCCATGTCATTCACAGAATAGCTAACAATAATCCCCATTGCACTCTAGCCCTTGTTTTAAAACTTGTGGATAAGGAAATTGCATATCACAATTAAAAGAGTGAGTTTCCCATAGTTCGTCACTACAGCATGTGGCAATTTTAACTTCAACACTGTTAAAGAGTTGACTTCCTTCTCTTTCTTCTTTCTTAGCTAGTGACCATTTTTGTTTAATTTGCTGTAACTAAATAAGAGTCAATACCAGCCTCTTAACTAGGAAGTCACTAGCAGATTTATCAATTATGTCATAAAGTAGAGTGGATCAAAGATACATGTCAAAGGATTCAAGCCCCAAAGACTCTCTTCATTTGTTAGATACAGAAGCTAAAACAATGCATTGATTTGTCTTACTTTTCCCCAAATTGACTCAAACCTAGAATTAAACTATATGATGATAACATGAAACTTTGTGGAGAATTCTTCTAAGATACTGGGAGAGGGAGACTATACATGCCAGCAAAGAAATAAAGCAACAATATAATAAAGTTTCACTGTTATTTGGCATAGTTTAGGCTGCTGTAACAAAAATACCATGAACTGGGGGGCTTAAACAACAAACATTTACTTCTCACAGTTCTGGAGGTTGGGAAGTCCAAGATCAAGGCACTGGCAGATTTAGTGTCTGGCGAGAGGCCACTTTCTGGTTCGCAGACAGCCAGCTTCTAGTTGTGTCTTCACATGGTGGAAAAGGTTGGAGTACAAGGTTGGAGTATCTGGGTGGCTCAGTTGGGTAAGCATCTGACTCTTAATTTCGGCTCAGGTCATGATCTCATGGTTTTTGAGTTCGAGCCCCATGTTGGGCTCTGCGCTGACAGTGCAGAGCCCGCTTGGGATTCTCTCTCCCTCCCTGTCTCTCTCTCGCTCCCTCCCTGTCTCTCTCTCTCCCCATCTGTCTCTCTCAAAAATAAATAAATAACCTTAAAAAAAAAAAAACAACCAACAAACAAGGTTGCCCTCTTGGGTCTCTTGTATAAGGTCACCAGTCCCATTCTTGAGGGCAACACCCTCATGAACTATTCACCTCCCAAAGGCCCCACCTCTAAATACCGTAACATTGGGGGATAGGATTTCAACATACAAATTTTGGGAGGACACAAACATCCAGTCTATAGCACTGTTGTTGCTTCTTACTTATATTTGAAATGTAACACTCCCAGATGGAGCAGGCAAAACTTTGACTCGTGGAAAGTACTAACACTTAGAACACACATAGTTCTGAGCAGAAAGAAAAACAACAGCCCCACTACTGTAAGGTCAGAACATCATGGCACGGACCATTTATTTTTTTAAAAGTCCTTGCAACTGTCATTTTTAAAACCCACAACCCTCATCAGCAGAACATCTGGAATAGTATACTCACTCCCGTGTTCCAGGGAGGTCAAATTTCCTTCCTACATCTCTGAAGAGGCACCTCTTGAAACTTTCCAGTTAAGATTTTCAAAACTTTGTAATAAATAATAGCCCTGGAGGAAGGCCTATAATGTGGCTCTCAGTGAACTTGACTTTCATCATAAAATGGAAACATTTGTCAAGATTTGGGGGTTTGAAGCAGCTGCCATCTAATAACTATTCAGAAAAAAATACCCAAATTAGTTTAGCTCTTATTGTAATTTCTGTGATCTTCAAGTCAGATAGAAGGATACTCATTTCTATGTATTTATTTATGAAACTACGGTTATAATTTCTCAAAAAATATATATGCATAAAGAGGGACTAATGATTCTTAGCATGTTACCAAAAAAAGTAAAAGGTAAATTTTAAGCTAGTTCTTTTTCTCCCTAATACATAAAAAAAGAATGAATTAACATGAGCATTCATTTCAACAAACTTTTACTGATGATTTATTATGTGCTGGGTACTGTGTTGAACCCTGAGGCAAATATAAAGAAATAAAGGATCACCGCCCTTGCCCCCTTAAATGGGAAAATCAATGTCAAGGAGGAGTAAAAATTAAACCCACACCATAAAGCAGAAGCAAGCAGCCTAAGTCACCAGGGAGCCTAAACTCAGGGTCAATTTCCTGCACATTCCCTTCCTCTAAACTGTGTGGTTTCATTCTATGCTTTTCAAAGAAGACAGATAAAGGCTGAACAAGATACTTCTATTGCCCCTTTTCTTCTAAATACAGAAATTAGGGCTTGCTCTAACCTTAGATTCTTTCCCTCACCCACCTGGAAAGTAATAGAATGGAGAAGGAAAATGAATTAAGGAGGAACAATTTATAACTAACTTGGGAAATGTTGTCTGTTACTGTAACAAAAGGGAAGTCCAAATAACTAATTTTAGAATGTGTCATTACTGTGCTTCATCTTTTTTTTCGTGTTCTATGCTTTTATTTGCATTGCAGTTTTGCATATAAATGAATAAAAAGACAACACGTATTCATTCAAGTTGTAAATAGTCATCATTTCTCCGCTATTAATAAAAAGCAACAGTCACACAAAGTTATAACAACTAAAAGTGCTTAGTCCTCTCCTCCTCTACCCATGTCAAAGCAAGTCCAAGGGAACGGGACCCCCACTGGATCCAGGATGCCCCTCATCTCAGCCCCCTTCAGTGCCCAAGGTTAACACCACCCACCTTGGGCCTCCTCTCCTCCCTCCCACACTACCTTCTACTTAGCAATCCTGTGCTTCATCTTTTTCACTTAGGAAAAATAGGGAGGGGTGGGGATCATTCTTAGTAGCTATAAATGTATTTAAAAGAATTGTTGGGGGGCGCCTGGGTGGCTCAGTTGGTTAAACAGCTGACTTCGGCCCAGGTCATGATTTCACAGTTTGTGAGTTCAAGCCTCACATCAGGCTCTGTGCCGACAGCTCAGAGCCTAGAGCCTTCAGCCTGCTTTGGATTCTGTGTCTCCCTCTCTGCCCCTCCCTTCTCATGCTCTGTCTCTCTCTCAAATATAAATAAACTTTGAAAAAATCTTAAAAAAAAAAAAGAATTGTGGGGAGGGGGGAAGGTCATGTTCCTAAAACACCAAACGTGCAAAGGGTATAAGGCCCGACACTGGTAAATTCTCTGTGATGTCTGGTGGTGTCAGAAGCAAAGGCCCTTCACCTGGTCAGTCTACCATTTTGCTCTATCTGCATCTTTTCACTCAGAAGAGTCACCTGATCTGACTCTTGCTGCCTCTCCAGCTGTTTCATTGATTGGCTGGTTGGCTGGTGTTCTGTGTTTGTTTGGGTGGGGAAGGGCTTTTCTTTTCCCCTGAGGTTCTGGTTCTCACTGTGTCCAGGTCTTTCCCTATGAAGCTGGCCTGTGCTTAGAAGGCCCCTCCCCTTCCTCTCCTTTACCTTTAAGCTTCAGTTTTGGCATCTCCTCAGAAGCCTAAGGCTGAGTCAGGCATCCCCCTTTCTTTCTCCAGCAATTACTCAGACTATCTTAGCACTGCACTCCCAAGTTATTTCGTTATGATTTAGCGACCATCTAATCCTCAGTGTTTACTCATTCTGGCACATTACTCATCAGATTGGCACAGTCTGGCACATAGTAGGTACTCAAGAGATTCTGAATGAATGAATGAATGAATGAATGAATGCTGAATGGCTTACATGGGAAAGTGTTGCAGCAGTCAAGTTAAGAATTAATGGCCTAGGGGCACCTGGGTGGCTCAGTCGGTTAAGCACCCGACTCTTGATTTCAGCTCAGGTTATGATCTCATGAACCATGAGGCTCCCATATCAGGCGCTATGCTGACAACATGGAGTCTGCTTGGGATTCTCTCTCTCTCTCTCTCTCTCTCTGCCCCTCCCCCACTCATTGTGTTCTCTGTGTCTCTGTCAAGTAACATAAGGAAAAAAAAAAAAAGAATTAATGGCCTAAAGTGACCTCTATGCCTCCTTTCTACCTAGCCCCATAGGCCACTCTTAGGGGTATCTGTGATTAGAAAGAGAGGTGCATTCTGGCCCTAAAGAGACATTGACCTTGAAACTTCTTATGTGTACAGAATAAAGCTGAGAACATAAGAGTTTAACATTTTCTCTAAAATATTCATCAAGAAACAAGCCCACGATATACCAGCAGAAGTTCTCAACCCCTGCACCAAGTTGTTAATGACAGAGGAGGGTGAACTGTCCCTAAGATCCTACAAGTTAAAATGTCTTTAATGTTTAGGGTTTTGTCTTTGAAATTCTCAGATATTTATCATTCTTTCCATAAAATGAAACAGATTTTTGTCAATTACCTGCCAGTTAAGTGTCTTAATTTCCCAACTCATATATACACATTTCAGTTAGTCAAACTGATATTCCAGGAACACACTTCGTATTTATTCTATAGCTTCCTATCCTTTTTCAACTTCCCCCTAAAGAATACATTATAGCTCCTCTTTCTATACTATGTTCCTAAAACCCAAGTGTCAGCCATATTCATTGGGGGAGAAAACAAAAAACAACCCAGAACAAAATGGAGTAAGGATATAGAAAAAAATTGGGGGAGAAGAGGCTTGTCCTGAATATGAAAGCCACATAAAACTTTATACGTGTGTATCTAAGGATTCTAGAGCTACTTCATCTATCATCATCCCCATTCCCTTGAGAGTTTCCAGTGAGCCCTACTATTTCCGTAGCCACTACAGAAGAAAACAGTACTTGTGGGAGATTTGTCTCTTGGTATCACCTCATACAAAACAGACTGATATGTTTGCGTAGATGCGAAAAGACACTCAAATACAGCACTCTTTGGAACAGAAACAAAAAAAGCCCTGAAAACCTAAATGCCCATCAAGAAAGGACGGGTAAAATAAATGAGTGCACATCTAGACAATGACCCATCGTGCACAATATCACATAGCCATCAAATAAAGTGAGGTAAATCGTTGCTACATGTTCACTCATGCACTGCAGGAGTTCCAGAATGTGTGGTTAAAAGAAGAAAGGAGGGCACAGGACAGGTATTAATTCCTACTGAATGGAGAAAGGGGAGGAATATATGTATATTTATATATGCACAGAATGTCTCTGTAAAGACACACCAGTGGTTTCCCAGGGGGGAGAAACAAGTGTTACTGGAGGAGGGAGAGTTACGTGTTCTTTCATATGAAAATTGCATTGTTTAGATTTTTCTCATAAACTTTTCAAAAAACAAATTGTATATGTATAAATACACACTTTCAGAACAAAAGCTATCTGGAGGAAGCACAAGCAAAAGCAGAGAGGAAGGGCAAAGCCCGGCTCGCTCAAGACACACCACTTCTGGCTTCCGGTGCCACAGCCCAGAGCAGGCTGGCATCACCTCCTTCAGCGTGGGTGATTTCTCAGTCTGGAAGGCGCTGTGCTCTCCTTCCAGAGGAGGGACACCAACGATGGAGGGGATTCTGGAAAGAGACCCTATAATAAAAATGCAGATCTTCTCCCAACATCCTTTAGTTTCATCTTCATGAATAATACTTTTAATTCAGGCGTATCTCAAAGCTTCATTTTTCCCTACAAACTTTAAAAGGTCATCTCTACCTACATTCCCCACATTCAAAACAATTTGCATATGCTGCTAAGACTGAGATCAAAGCAAACGTGAAGGACTTTTCCTCCAAATCGAGTACCAAACCACCTTCACAATAGGCATTCTTGACAATAAACTCTGGAGAAAGAGCCTGGTAGCTCCTGGCCGAACTGGCCAATTCCACAGTGAGAAGTTCTTCTGATGGCATAATGCTCATCACCAGCCCTACACCAACTTGGGAAGCATTCCCAGTACTCAGAGAACCCCTTAAATGAGATCAGACCAGTGTTCAAGCCAATCCATACCCAGAAGCCAAAAGGAATAATTAAAGGAGTGAATGTTTTATTCTTTAGTGTTTAATAGAATACATAACAAGTCACATAATCAATGATTCATTACTTCACACACAGGGAGGAAAACAGTTATCGAGTATGTCTATTATACAACTGGTTGTGAACAGGGAGAACAAGAATCTCTGGGGTGTTTAGACAGTTGAAGAAACTCTCACTTAAAAAGTTTGGGCATATCTGAAATGTCTTTTTTAAAACAGAGAGGGATTTTTTTTTTTTTTTTGCTTTCTGTTTCATTAGAAAAGTCTGATAATTGTTATGATTTTTTTTCCCTTTCTCCTTCTATTTTGAGAAAATGGCTCAATGGTATATATCACTTAGCATATAATGTTTTCAACAAGTGCATAATCCCAGAGAGCTCTGTGGGAATCTTATACTGTTCAGCAGATACAAGTTTTTCATGTGTGGAAAAATTTAGTAACATACAATTTATGTCTTCACAATTAACATCCACAATGGACATCTTAAACTTTTGTCATTAAATGTCACGAATGATGTTTGAGTGGTCATAAATGAACTGTCATCCTTTGTATTCAATAGTAATAGCAAAATTCACCTGCCTATAGTCACAAAGACAGTTGTATAACAGTTTACAATTAATGTTCACATACTTCAAAACACATTTAAAATACAAAAAAAAATTGTGGGGAAAAAAACCCCCACAAAATGTATCAGGTGACACGAATTCTTGGTCAGCTATTTATCTTTCTACCACATAAGATTATAGTCTAATGTAGTTTTTCTGCTTGGATTTTTTTCCATCTAAGTTTCAAGGGCCCCAGTAGAGATTCTAAATCTTCAAACATCAATACTTTTAGATTTTTGTTATCCAAAATTATAAAAAGAAAAGTTAATTTGAATATAACTTGTTTCTGGCTCTAAGAAACCCAATTTCAGGTACTATAGCCACTGAATACACAAGAGTATTTTATTTATTCTCAAGAGACAGACTTAAGTCATCTAAGAAAACTAATTCAGTTTTTAAATGGGTTATAGTAAGGAAAAAACAAACAAAAAAATACCAAAGGATTTACTCTGCTAGGTTTACAATAAAAAATATTCAGTTTATTATTTTAGAAATTTGAGTTGAGTACTTATGATTGAGACTATAAAAGAAATTCTTACAGAATTCAACCCCTCCAGTCAATGCTTTTCTAAATACTTGCACTATACTTTAGCATGTTTCATGTGGAGTACAAAAATGTTTTGAATATTAGATTAGAACTTACCATAATTTAAAAAGTAAAAAATTATCAAAGCTTCACCTTACATGGCTTCAATGTAATAACATTCCATGGAAAATTCCAATAAAAATTGGAATATGTTATGAGCATTGCCAGTCGCCCATTTTGTCTGAGAATTCAGATTATACGTTTCCTCAGAGAAGCAACAGGCCCCATATATGGATCTGGTTTGAAAGAGAAGACAGTTTTGGCTAGTATTACAAATTATCAGTTTTCTATCAATGCAAAAAAAAAAAAGAAAAAGAAGAAGAAACACAAAAATAAAAACAATAATGAAAAGGAAAAAAATTTCTAGGTCTCACATCTTCAAGGAATATTGTCCACAACCTACAGTTTGAAAAATTGGACTGAATATGGTCTGAATATGGTTCATGGTCTACATGTATTAAAAATAGACAACTTCTTAAACATCTGGTGCAAAAGCATTGAACGTGGTACCTGTTTTTTTTTAACTACCACTGTCAACAATTCTTTTTTTAATTAAATTTGTTGTTAAATCTCATGTCACTCACTTGTGAACCAAATGGTAATTAAAGCTATGACATATGTAAATGCATGCTACACTGAGGCAGGTTAATGAAGTCATCATTATCTAAATAATTTATGACATTCTCTCAGGTTATGTGAATGTTGTCTTTGGAGGGCTTACTCGAATGGACCCTCGATATCCCATCCAAGCTTAGAGGTAACAACCAAACCTCCAGTCCACTTTATAGACCACTAAGGGTCCTTCAGTGGCCCACAGGACATGGAGAAGAAGGAAACCAAAAATGCCCATGAGAAGTCATCTTGCCACAGTTATTATGACCTACCCAGTGTAGAAGGATTTCCTACCCAGCCTTTACTTTGGGCTAAAAGTAGAATATTGTCATTTTTCAACTGCCAACTTTAGAGAGCACAGTCATCCCTAGAAAAAGAAGTCAGTTTATGGTGTCTAACCATTTAGAATTCCCAGTCTTTCAAACAATGAAAAGGGCAGGGTGAGCATCGCAGGGCAGCCAGAGTGTGTGGGGAAAGTAAGATTTGTATGTGCAAAAAGTGAAATCGTTCAACTCAAAGTTTTATCAGATACAATTCATAAGACTTAAGGGGCACAAACAAAACTTTAGTACTTGCCTGTGACTCCCGGAGTTGTGCAGATTTAACAAGGAAAATCAGACTGTTAGAGTCTTGCCATCTGTCAGTGGTTTTGATCTGTCCTAAGATGTCCTCAGTTACGTGTTTTTTGTTGTACAATCTAAGAGAACACCATATAGGGTGGAGAAATCTCTGTGACACTCTTTTGTCCAGAAAGCGACCTTACTAAATCATTTCAGGATGTGAACAGATAAGTTCTGTTGCATTACCAATCTGAGAACACACCCAACATTTAAGCAAACACAACTTCCTGGATTTCTGCTTCCATTTCCCTTACAATTTATGAGATTTGTAAATAAAACTAACTTTACCTTTCTAAAATTGTAACACCAATGTAAAGACTTCAAATCTTTCTCTTTACCAGTTAAAAAAAAGAATTTGTGCGTTAAAAATACAGGTACCTTGATTTTAAGAGGACAGTTAACATACTATTGGTACATAACTAATATCCAAGCAAAAACAGTATGGAGTAAACTCAGTTTTATAAGTATTTTTTCCTGGACCCAATGTCCCCATAGATAAGAATATAAGAAATTCATTAAAGCATGTTGCTTTAGTATATACACCATCTGATGCACATTACTGGGGGTAAATATAGGAAATTTTTTAGCATTAGTAAATGAATTAAAAAACTAAATGATTTGTGTAAAATGTTTATATATGGTATATAAAGATTGGATCACATGAGTCTAAGAAAAAAACTGTTCCAATTCTTAATATCTATTATGGACGTAGTAAGATACAGTACAAGATTCATTTTTAAAAAGAAGAAAAAATAGCACTAATTTGAACACTGAAAACGACTCTTACAAAATCTTTAAAAAAACACTTTAGAGAAAACTGCTAAAACAAATGAAAAGGAAAAGGCTTCTCCGTCATCACAGAATATCCAAAGGAGCCTCACAGCATGAAAGACAAGGATTCACTTCCCTTCACCTATGGTGTAGACAGGATAAGCAGTGGGAATTTATTCCTCATTAGAGTAAAGGTATAAGGCAACCGGGTCTCCTTCTGTTTCTCTTGCATTTACCTAAAACACTATTTTATTGCTCAACCCACTTGTGATTACTTTTTTTCTCCGTTTAAAAACATTTCATTGTATAGCTATCTACAGATGGGCAGCCCTTGGTGCTTCTTTTTCTCTGCAGCTGGCACTCAAAAAGATTCCACCTTAATATCAAACAATCTGTAGGTGAGAAGTGGCATTTTCAGGTTCTCAGTTTGCCCAGGAGTCATCACTGGCTAGGCTTGAAGAAAATAAGAATTTTTAAGAAGAGATCTTAAGTTTAAGTAACCAAAATCAAACTTAGTTTGCTCATTAATAGATTTTAAAATCAAGATTTATAGCCAACAAGAAAATAAAGTTCAAAAAAACCTAAAGTTCAAAAACTACTGGGTAACTCTTTGGTTAGGTTATATAAGTATCAATAACTTCTAAGTTTAGGACTCAAAACAGTTCAATAAACTGCCAGATAAGAGTAGATCTGTTATTAATCTTCACAAAATGCTTTGCACGTTTTTGTGTACTACTTCTTAAATATACGTGTACTCAAACGGATGGCACAAACTTCCAACTTTCAAATAATAAGTGAGTATGTCTGCTCCTCCCTTCCCACCCCTTCACCCCTCCTTCCTCCCTCCCCATCCCTCCCCCCAAGTCTTAAGAGCTAAGGTCCTACTGCCATTCACTGCAAGAATACGGGCTCTCCTAACACCCACGGCGTGCATTACTACCCAGCTCCGTTTACAGTCACTGCCAGGTGACTTCGCACAGTGCTCGGCGACCTGGGCTGTCTCGCCCTTGTCAGCGTCAACACGCTTTCTCCCTCTTGCCGATAACGGCGGCCATGTCAACCAGTCGAACTGAGGGCTTCCGGCGGTGAGCCAAGGAGAAAGGATGCCTCCTCAGGCAGGAGGGTAACTTTCTACAAGTTTAAGCCACAGGCAAAGACCTTTCATTGTGCACGGAAAAGATACAGTCCTTCATTGTGCCAGCACTAGATTCTTTTCCTACGTCACATAGAACTTCTCAAAACTTTACTCATTTGTTGTCACTGAACCGCCTCCAAGGGATCCTCATTCCAGGTCCGGAGTCTTCCACCCAGCCCTCTAAAACTCTACCTTTAAAGAAGGTCTAAAAGGCTATACATAATGACCTTTTAAAACACTAACTAGTCCCAATGTTATCAATCTGATCTCTTAAACCGCGAATGGGTCAAAGGGGCTTGGGATTTCAAGGAATCTTCTACACACTGGACAGAGTCCAATCAGGTTCTGAACAATTCGATCATCACCAGGTACTTGGTGACGTTGTGGCCACACTGTCCCACTAGTTGCAGACTGAAGGACAATCCAGGGGAGGGGTGGTTTGAGTCAGGGGGCAGAGGAAGCACTGGAGGGGGTACACCTGGGCTCTCTCTCGGTTAGCGGGGTCCAAAAAAGACGAAGAAGCCGACAGGATTTGCGGCTGCAGGTTCTCAAGTAGGGGGTGAGTCGGTCTGGCCCAGCTACTAAAGGCGGGAGACAGGGGAACGGGAGGGCATGGGGTAGGAGGGGAGATCGAGAATCCTCTCCTCGGCAGGAAGGAGGGGGGATGGGCGCGCTGAAGTCGCGAGGGGATCTGGGGAGCTCACTCCCTGCAGAAGACGTACTCCGTGTAGCTGGTCCAGATCTTGTCCTCGCTCTGGTCGGTGCTACTGGCGAAGGCGCAGGTGCCCGTGGAACTGCACGCCACCATGTGGAAGCCCGACTCGGACAGCTTGTCGAAGGCCTGCTCTAGGAAGTTGAACTTGAGGTAATAGCGCGAGGTGTAGCGCTCGGGAGGACGGTCCGGGTCCCGGCTCTCGTTCAGGGTGTCGCCGAACACCTCCTTGGCCAGCGACGTCTTGCCGCACACGGTGATGCGTGCCACTCGCCGGAACTTGGCGTCCGCCTGCGCATCGCGCCCGATAGTGTAGGAGCCGCGGTAGCCGATGGTGATGTAGCCGGAGCGCCGGCTGCCGTCCAACGACTGGGACGGCGTGAGCAGCGGGCCCGCCGCACCCCCGGACGGACTGCGGCTAGCCAGCTCCAGAGTGGGCGACGGCGCCCCGGCCGATGAGCCCTCCTGCTGCTCAGGCTCCGCGTAGCCGAGCGGCAGCAGCTCGTCGCCCAGCGAGCCCTCCTTCTGCACCCCGCGCCGCGAGTGCGGCGGCGGCGGCCCGGGGCCAGGCTGCTGAGGCGCCCCGAGGCGGCGCACGAGCTCGGGCAGCTCGAAGTACTCGGCCTCGCGCTGCAGCCGGCTGCGCTCGGGGAAGTAGTCGGGCAGCACTAGCTGCAAGTCCCGCAGGTAATCCAGGATGTAGCGGAAGAGGAAGCCGTCTCGGTCCAGAAAGAAGCGGCCTTTGCTGTCCCGGGCCAGCTCCTGCGGCTGCTGCTGCGTGAACATGCGCCAGAGCAGCGAGTCGGGCACCGACACCACGGTGCAGCGCCGGGTCACATACACCTGGCCCCCCACGTTCAGCTCCACGATATCGGGGAAGAGCGGCGGCTCCGCCGAGGACGACGAGGAGCCGCTGCCACCCCCGCCGCCGCCCCCGTTGGGTAATCCACGTGTGCTGTCCGCCAGAGCCATGGCGAAGAGGTGACTGGTCTGGGGTTGTGGCAGGGAGCGGGGCCGCGCGCAGAAGCTGCAATCGCCTTTCCCGGACGCTGGCTCAGCCCTGCGCCCCAGACGCCGCCGCCGCCGTGAACCGCACGGAGCCGAGCGGTGCGAGCGCGCTGCTCTGCGCCCCCGAGAGCCGCGGTGCGCTCCGCCCGCCTCACCCGCGCGCTCCAGGCGAGTGCCGGGTCTCGGCCGGCGCGCGGCTTAAGTAGAGCCGCCCGCTCAAGCGCCGCGGCGCGCAGGAGGCGTGGGCGGCTGCGGAGCGGCGGAGCCTTGCTCCCCGGGCGGGAGAGGGTGGAGGGGGACGGCGGAGTGGGGAATCGATTTGCATCCTAAACGCTGACGCCGCGCCCGGCTGCTGGCTCCACCCCGGCTCGCGCGCGTCGGGGACGACCCGACTACACCTCTCGCCCCCCTTCCACCTCGCCAGGCGCGCGCTCGAACCCCGCCCCGCTCCCGCCCAACTTTCTTCCCCCTCCAAAGCGGACAGAGCCGGGACGGGCCGCTTCGGAAGACCAGCCTCCTTTGGAGGGGCAGTCATGGCGCCCTCTCCCCTTCTAACCCCGTCTGGGAGGAGGACGTAAACTTTTCGGCTTCCCCCGGCCGGGCAGTAGAAGTGCGTGGCCGCCTCCAGAACTGGCCGCTTTGAACACGAGCTGTGGCGCTGCCCTAGTTGGTCGTCGTGTTGCTGAAAGTTCGCAAGACATACAAAACACCTGGAGGGTCCAAGAGGACTCCCCAGTTCGGAGGCGGCCAGATGCTGTTGACCTTAACTAGTAGCCACGAAAAAGGCCGAGAAACCGAAAAAAACCTCAGTATCCGGCCATAGAACTTGTCACCGATAGTTTCTTTTATGGGTGAAGAGGCAAACTCACTGGTTGAGAGACCTGAAAGTAGGAGGAAATGTGCTGCAGTGGCGACGGAGAACTTGGATGCACTAAAAGAGTGACTTCGTGGCGCGTTCCCATGAACGTGGAGGACGCGGCCTCCTCGCATACCGCCTTTGAGGCCAAGCTGCCAGCGATACGGTGAGGCCGAAGTAACCGCCCCGCCTCCCTTTCAACGTTAGGTGAACGCGCTATAAAACAATAATTTGGAAAAGCCACCTTTCAGCTGCTGCGTGTTTATGCTCCCAAAAGTCCAGGTCTCTGTGGTCTCCCGCGCACCTTGGTCATCCCAGGCTGTTCTCTCCAGGTTCCGCTCTGTCTCAGCGCCTTTGTACTTTTGAAAGCCCTCCTAGGCCCCACGTGGTGCTGTAATTCCTCCCTTCATATTGCATTCATCTGGCACCATGCAGCCCAGAAAACTTCTCCACTACCATCCCCAAGCCTTCTGTGGCTTCCCAGGCCAGCGTGAGCTCTCTGGATTACACCCTCCACGTGCCCCTCTAACAAAGACCAATACATGCTGAAATTTCACATTTGTGAGTGATTATCTGATCCTGGCTTCGGTAAATAAAGAGAGGGTGGTGAAGAAGGTTAAGAAATCACCACGTGGGGCGCCTGTATGGCTCAGTCAGTTGAGCGTGGAACTTAAGCTCAGGTCATGATCTCACCGTGTGTGAGTTCGAGCCCCCATCAGGCTCTCTGCTGTCCGCCAGGGCCCACTTGGGATCCTCTCCCCCTCTTGCACCTCCCCTGCTCATGCTCTCTGTCTTTCAAAAGTCAAAAAGAAACCACCACGTCAATGAATATTTGTTTTGCCTGGGCCATACCTTGCAGAATGCAAAGTGAAGTAAGATCCAAAGTGCTTTCTTTGTAGCCCACTAGGCAGAGGCAGAAGTCTGAGCAGTAGTCAGATCAGTTTGAAGAACAGATCCTCAAACAGGGTAAATCAGCAGAGACCTTTGTTCTTGACAATGTATTACACTTCTGTGTAACTGCCCAATGAGCTTCACAGTCTCCTCAAGGATAAATGTCATTTTTACTTTGGAATGTTTATGTCTGCTGAACAATTATCTCATTCATGTCAGAACGCTGAAATATGATCAAGCCCCAGACCAGCTCACTTAATTGCAAGTACAGATTTTGATACTGAATATATTTGACCACTCTTTTTGTCTGTTTGTTCTTTGGGAGAAATAATAAATGACACAAAAGTTCCCAGTTTTGCAATGCTGAATTTCTAGGCAGTGATGCTACTATTTGGTATATCAGTGTCACAAACCTGACAAAACCACTCTCTTTTCTATAAATCCAAGAAAAGCCTTCTTGCCGTATGTAGTTTTATATCATTACTTTGCTCATGGTACCAGCAAATCCTTTCAGTTCTGCCTTCAAAATACTTCCCGACAATTAACATGCTTCACCACCTCCCTGCCACCACCCTGGACCAAGCCACCCATCATCTCTTACTGGATTATTGCATCGGTCTTCTAACTGCATCCACCTTTGCCCCCTCCAATCTTTTATCACCCCAACAAAGAGACGGATCCTATTATAACCTAAGTCAAATCACGTCGCTCTGCTCAAAGCCTCCCATGGCTTCCCATTTCACAAAAGAGTAAAAACCAAACTCCTTTTATTCACAAGACTTCACAAGACTCTACAGGATTGGAGCTGCCCCACCTGCGCCCCTCCACCTATCTGCTGCCACTTACCCAGGAGCTTGCCGGCTTGAGCTACCTTAGCCCCCACTACTGTTTTCTCCAAACCTTTGCACTTCCTATCCCCTTTTTCCCTTTGCTAAAATACTAACCCCCCCTCCCCCTTATCTTCCTCACCTTCTTCTGGTGACCTTGACCACTTTATTTAATATAGCACAGCCCCACCCAAGCTGCTTCCCCTTCTCTACTTTGTTCTCTATTTCCCTGCGTTGGAATGTAAACTCCAAGAGCTCAGGGAACTTGTCTGCTTGATTCATTGCTACATCCCCAGTGCCTAGAACAGTCATGGTGTACAATAGGCGTTCCATAAGTATCTGTTGCTCACTCGCTTATTCCACCAATATCAAATGGCTACTACTATGTTCCAGGCAGTGTGTTAGAAAATAATCTCTGCCTTCTTGGAGCTCACAGTCTTGTGAGGAAGACAGATAATAAATATATAGGTACGTAAGTCCGCTTTAGGTAGAGATAAATGCCATGAAGTAAATAGAATTGTGAAATGAGACAGAGGGACCGAGCGTGGGGATACCACTTTATGTAGACTGGCTGGAGGGCCTCTCCGTGAAAGTGACATATGAGCTGAATAACAGGAAAGAGAACCATTCTCTACCAGCTGTCATAACCTGTTCACCCACCACAAGCTAGTCCACTGCAGGAACCCATTGGTATTTCCTTATAGAAGTCTAGGTTGGGCATTCATCATAATGAATGAAACAAGTGATATGAAACTGAAGGAATAATTTTCTGGTCAATTTGGTATGTTCTTTTTCTTGTCTATTCACTGGTGTCACAAATTCAAGAGGAACTGTAATTGGGGAACTTCAGTGTTGGGACTTTGGGCCTGATGTTTGTGGGGGAAGGGAGGGCCATAACTCTGGCTTCTTCTGTATGTTAAATATGCGTAAGATAAGGGAGGAGTCCGGAAATTGCCAGCCCTGTGTCTAGTCTCAGTTCAGTTTCTAGTGATGGATAAATTGATCATTGTTCCTTTGCAAGTGACCCTGTACTTTTCTAAATAAGAGACAGTGCTATGTCCTTCTATCCTCAAGTGTAGAGCATTGGAAACACCTCTGACCTACATTCTCATCTGATTTGTATCTTCTCCCCCACTTACCACTTTCTCTTCTAGTCAACTTCCCACCCCCCCCCCACCCCACCCCACCCCATGCACTGGGTAAATGCTATGCACACTAAAGATTTGAGCAAGGAATGAGGAAGATTAAGAGAATAATATAAAGTTAAAAGGGGAGAAAGAACTGGGTGAAATGAAATGAGCATCTAGGAGGATTGAGTGAATTTAACCTATGAATTTAACATAAACGATCCGTAAGCTGTAAAACACCATTCAAGTGTCAGAATCGTGATTTTCCACCACCTGTCATAGTGCCTGGCAAGCCTACCCAGTAAATACTGAAGGAATAAATGAATGGCAAAAACATTGAAATGAATGCTGTGAGGAAAGGGGAGAAGAGACACATTCAGAAATTGTCCCAAACAAATGTTTAGCTCATTTATCATCCTCCCAGTGTGTGTGATCCCTTCTGTACACAGACTTTAAAATTCATTGACTTGTTACTTTCAGAGAAAGAAAAGAATCAGATACCAAACTTGACGTAAATCAGGTAATAAAATGGTCTTAATAAAGATTTGGTAAAATATATCCTGATATCTAATCCTAAAAAGAGATAGAAAATGCTAAATGAGGGACATGGCCAAAACACTAGGCCTAGAAAATGAAGCAAATCCCAACATCACGATGCTACGACTTTTATACCTATTAGAACCAAACACAGAAACAAAAATTAATGTTGGAAATTTTTAATTTTTTATTTCCATATCCTTATAAATAGTGTCTGAGACTTTTCCAGGAAACAAGTAATAATATAATAGCAGGCATCCATAGAGCACTTACTATGTGCTGACCCTGTTAGATCTATCCATGCATTAGCACATTGAATCTATGAGATTAGTGCTATTGCTACCCAATCATTAGAAGATCATATGGGCAAATAAGTGGTGGAGCTGGGATTTGAACCCAGGCAATCTCTCTTTAGAGCTGATGCTTTTAACGTTTGTTTTGTTTTGTTTTGTTTTGTTTTTTTGAGACAGAGAGAGACAGAGCATGAACGGGGGAGGGGCAGAGAGAGAGGGAGACACAGAATCGGAAACAGGCTCCAGGCTCTGAGCCATCAGCCCAGAGCCCGACGCGGGGCTCGAACTCACGGACCGCGAGATCGTGACCTGGCTGAAGTCGGACACTTAACCGACTGCGCCACCCAGGCGCCCCAAGAGCTGATGCTTTTAAATGCTGTGTTTTCCAGCCTCTCACTTCTACAAATGTTTTAGATGTATGAAGGAAACGGGTTCTATTATTGTCCCCACTTTACTGATGGAGGACCCAAGGCAGGAGAGGTTGGGTCACTTGACCAATGTAATGCAGCTGTTTATCCCTGCTTGGGGCAGAAAATGGTACTCTAACATCCTGTGCTTGTGAGCCACAGGATTGGTGACCCAAAACTGAAAGTAGCTACTGTCAAATAAGTAGGATTAGGAAGCAGTTAAGTCCTTGGCTCTTGCTTCTGTCTCTTATCAATAGTACAATCTTGCCTCCGGGAGGAATCTCCAAGGACATATTTGAGCCCCAGACAGAATGGACCTACTGTTGTCCTCCTCTTCACCCAACCCAGTCCTACACATGATAAATAATCTTTTATTTCTGGCCCTCTAAAATACCATAAGGGTTTGCAAAGCGCCAGGTTCTTAGTAGGTTTACCTAGTTTTATTCTGATCTCATTAACTCTAGACAAGGATAAAGTGAGCCTGGAAACTGCTGAGATCCAGGCTCCAGTTTTCAAAAGCAAGCAGTATCCACTGGTCTTCTGGGACTTGTGAAGTTGAACAAATGTGTTCCACTTGTGGCTTTACGTATCAAACTGAGCACAAAAATAACTGGACCTCACACACACGTGCGCATGCGCGCGCACGTGCACACACACACACACACACACACACACACACACACACAGGAGCGATTCTGGAATTTCTCACCAAGGCTAATTATTAACATCACTGCCTTGGTTTCAGATTGTGGTACTTTGCCTAGAGGTTAACTATGAATGAGTTACCACATTCTATTCTAGTGCTTCCCGGTTTTGAAGGCTTTCATATTGTCAGCTTCACTTGATTATCACAACAGGGTGGGGAGGTGTCATTCAACAGTGTCACAAATGCAGAAAGACTCTGAGAAAGGGCAGGCCACTTCCACTGCCCCTCTGGTAACAGCAGCGTGCACGCACACAGTGCCTGTCAGGTAACTGGACGGAGCACAGGGATGCAGACAGAGGCCTCCTGTTTCCCGACATTCAGTGGTCTTCCAGCTCTTCAGCAGCCCTGTCAAATCTACTCAATTTAAGGCCCCACATGAGGGCTGTCATTCAAAATAATCACCTTGGAGACTATGTGCTTATTTGAGAAATGTCAGAATCACTCACCATTGTTGGCATATCAGTTTGGGAATTTCCTTCAGAGCCAGCTTACACAGGAACATCACTGCATTACTTTAGACTTACGCCAAATTTGGGGTTGATCTCTTTACAAGGCTATAAAACAAGGACCTCATTGCAGGACAGCCCCACACATCTGAGAACAAATGAGGACAGAGCCAGTTTTCATGAGTGTGAAACTTAGGTGATGATTATCGGTATTCACCTTTTGACATTGGGTTTTAAGGATCTCATCCCTGAAGCTCTCTAATATGCTGAATAGTATTGAGTTTAGGTTATGCAGAAAGAAAGGCTGATTCAACCGCAGAGATTTTAATATGTGGTTCCAGAAAGTCTGCATATTTCACTGTGAGGTTTGGACAAGAAGCCAAGCCACTGGCTAGACTGTAATGGGCAGCCTCTTATGTAATTGTAAGATCATTTGTTTGATATAATTAAGTGGGGAAAGGGACCTTTCCCTAATTTGCTTTCCAGTTACTGCAGAAATATGCATGATATTTCACAGTAGGGAAATGGCTTCAAACTCTGCTAAACTTTAAATTTATATCGCCTAATATGATTTAGTTTTAGAAAATAAGGTGTTTTTTTTCCCTAAAGTATAGATGAGAAAATCATACACTTTAGGGTTGGATGAACCTATACTCTTCTCCTGGCTTTGCTATTTAAAATCTAAGGTTTGAAGCAAAGTTACTTAAATATTCTGAATTTCAGTTCCTTATCTTAAAATGGAGCAAAAACACCCACCTCATCAGACTCTTGTGAAGTTAAATGAGATGATATAAAGCATTTCATTTCACGGTGTCTGGCATCTAATGAGCACATCATAAACATAAGTTTTTACCGCCACCTTCCCATTCCTGTCTCCACTGGGCTTCTATAATCCCAGCAGTTCCCTGCTGAATATGCTTACCTTGAGAGTTTTATTACTTTTTCTCTTGGATGACATTTCTAGTAGTTTAGTAGTATCTGAAATGGGCAAGGTAAATGGCATTTCATCTCCTGTTCCCTCTTTTTCCCAGAAGTCAGTCATTCCCAACACAAATTTGCTCTCTGGCTAAAAGATTTAGACAAAATCTAGACAGTTTGCAAGTCTCAGTATCAGAGCTTATTTGTCACCCTAGACTTTTCACTCAACAGACAATTAATAAAACAACTTAGTTTTATTCAAAACTAAAAGTTCAGCCATTGGCAACATCTGGGAGGAAAAGTCTAGGTGGCAGTAGGCAGAGGGAAGAGGGCATAAAGGCAATCTAAAGAAACTCCAGGTGTCCTTAAATCCAAAGAAAGTGACTTCCTCTCTGTGCCCAACCTAGGAGCCTAAGTCAGGAAATGATGAAGAAACAAGCCTACAGAGGGCAGAGCCGCAAGGGCACCAACCCAAATGACAACTGTGATGTTGCCCCATAGCCCCATGCTACAGCAGATCCACAAGAGGAAGAACACATATGTACACTGCAAAGGAAACAGAAGTTTTACATCATTGTAGCAGATATTACTGGAAGAGATATCAACAATATGAGAAGGTTAGCTCCTCTTTACATTGCATTCAACATCCCTTTCAATATTTATGAAGTGCCTACTATGTGCCTGATCTTGCCAGGAGTCACCATGGCTCCATAGGTCCGTGGCCCATGAGAATCTGCACAGTATCAGAGTGAATGGCCACCAATGGGGCCATCAAGAGTTCCATATGTCACAGAGGAACATCACAGGGTGGGAAGTTACCTTCTGTGTCAGTCAGGGTTCTCCAAAGGAAAAGAACCAAAAATATGGACATCTGTATGTATGTATATCTATATCAAAATATCTATCCATCGATAGATAAAGAGAGAGATGGACTGATTCTAACAAGTTAGCTCATGTGATTGTGGGGGCTGGTAAGTCTGAAATCTGTAGGGCAAGCCAGCTGACTGGAAATTCAGACGAGGTTTGAAGTCTCCATCTTGAGTCTAAAATCTGTAGGGCTGGCAAACTGGAAACCCAAGCAAGGTTTCTGTTACAGTCTCGAGATGGAACTCCTTCTCTGGGAAACCGGCTTTTGTTCTCTTGGCCTACCATTGATGGAATGAGGCCCATCCACATTATGGAAGGTAACTTCCTTTACTTAAAACCAAATAATTGTAAATGTTAATCACATCTTCAAAATAACCTTCATAGCAACATCTGGACCAGTGTATGACTAAACAATTGGGCAGCATAGGCTAGCCAAGTTGACACACAAAAAATTAACCACTGTACTTTCCAAACAGTGTCCTATGAGAGCTTCTTTGGGGGAAAGATGGCTGTGCATCAACAAGAAGCCACAGCTTCATAAACTATAAAGAACTGATATTCATTCATACATTCATGCTAGTGTAAGGGCATCTGCAATTACAAGTTTAGCCCCCCTTAGTCACTTGTTCTTATGATCAAGTGCTCTTCAGACAGACTTGTGGGGTCCAAGCTGTTTTTGAATAGAGGAGCTGGCGATCTCACTCTCGGCTGTGTGGTGTGGAGGCCCTCTACTGTAGTTACAGTATTTACTGAGGTAAACTAGGTGTGTGGATACATTGCACTGTATCTAAATGCTCATTTATTAATGGGTGTTCTCTATTATTAATTAATCTATTGTGTATCATTTATTCATGACTCTATTAAAGAGGCATGACAAGAGCATAGAGGAAGAAAGCATTTTATAACTAAACTGACAATCCCCGGTGTCCTCCGAAAATCACATTTCACACCCACCTATGTACCTTTCTATGTCATCAATCTCTGGGCTGTATATGAACAAAGTGTTAAAGGAATAACCTTTTCTACCCACAAATGAGAGACAAATTAATGCTGTTCTGCTTTCCAAGGAAGAGAGAAAAAAATAGTTCCCAGAAAATAAAGACACTCCTCCTCCAAAAAACTGGAGGATTATTAAATAGATTGTTTATGGACTTTTTAGCAAGGGAGAGAATTGACCTCTGGAAACAATAGGAGCTTACCTTAAGTGCGCCACCTCTAACAAAACCCTTCTCCTGCTTGGGTTGCATTGCTAATGTCATGCAATGTAGTAACGCTGTGTCACAGTATATTGTATTTTTATAAAGTATTTGACAGCTCTATCATAATATCTTTTTGGACAATTTCGGAAAAATTATGCTGGATTATAATATCAATTAGATGGGCACATTGCTGATAGTACAGGTCTTTTCAAGATTGTTGATGAATGGAACAATGTCAAATTGAAGAGAAAGGGGTAGTAACAAGGTTCTGTTTTAGTTCTTTTCTATGCAGCTTTTATCAGGAAATTAAATGAATATGTGAGAACCATGTTAACAAAATTTATGGAGGACACATATCTTGCTGGGCTAACTAATCCAACAGATAGGAATTAACATTCAAAATCATCCACATAGGTTTCAGCAACAAAAAGAAACAAGCAAGAGGGAATGTAGTAAGGATAAATGTAAAGTCACGCATTTGCTTCAGATGCAGCTTAGCAGAATTTCATGTGAAAATTATCTAGGACTCTGCATCAGTTGTAAGTTCAAGAAACTAACAAGATGGAATATCTGTAACACACACCCCAAATACAATAGCCTTTAAAGGTTGGAAAGGACCTTAGAAATTATTCAAGTCAAATCCCTCACTTTACAGAGAAAAGCTGAGCTTGCAATCATAGAAACACAATAGCTGATAGTAAAACTGGCAGTTATGTCTTATTATAAACATCACAATCTTGAGTTATTTGCATTGTGATCCTGATTTGCATTTCCCTGATATTGAGCACCTTTTCGTATACCTTTTGGCCATCTGGATAGACATCCAGACATTTGGGAGAAATGTCTATTCAATTCATTGCCCATTTTTTAGTCACGTTATTTGCTATTAGGGTATACAAGTTTCTCATGTGTTTTGGGTATTAACCCCTTATCAGATATATGATTTGCAAATATTTTTACCCATTCCATAGGTGGCCCTTTCATTTTGTGATTGTTTCCTTTTCTGTGCAGAAGCTTTTTAGTTTGGTAGAATCCCACTTGTCTATTTTTGCTATTATTGTCTAAATAGCCATCAGTGGACAGATAAAGAAAATGTGGTATATATATAAAATGGAATATTATTCAGCCTTAAGAAAAGAAGGAAATCATGTCATTTGGGACATGGATGAGGCTAGAGGAACCTATGCTAATTGAAATAAGCTAGACACAAAAGGATAAATACTATATGACATCACTTACATAAGGAATCTAAGATAGTCAAACTTATAGAAACAAAGAGAATAGTGGTTGCTAGGGGCTGGGAATAGGAAGAAACAGGGAGGTATTAGTCAAAGGCACAATAGTTCAGTTATACAAGATGAGTAAGTCCTAGAGATCTACAGGACAGCATAGTGCCCACAGTTACCAATACCATATTGTGTACTCAAATTTTGCTAAGAGAATAGGTCTTATGTTAAGTGTTATCGCAGACGATAATAACAATAAAGAAAGAAAATGAGTTATTGCAATTGGCAAGGATTATGCCAAGCAAGATTTTGAGGAATTCAAAAATATAATGTCAAGAGTGTTTTTCAGTTTAGCCTAGAATATGGTAGAATAGCCTAGAAGGGAGTACTGTTCGAAGCACCATGGCAGCTATATTCTTTCCAACACCAAACAGGAAAGCCAGGACCTACAGGTAGAAGTTAAAACGAAAAAGTGCAGATTTAGCCTATGTAAACCTTTTGAACAACTGAAGCCACTTCCAGAGTCGTGTGCCCATTCCTGCTATAGATCTAAGCTGCAGGCCCATCAAAGACAAGTGACATAAAAGGGATTTATAATTTGTGTTAAGAAGCTGCACTAGATGATCCACTTCCTTTCTATTTCTAAGATTCTATCATTTCAGAGAACAATTTGCCTCATTGACTTCTTATGCAACAGTAGCAGTTTTTTTTTTCTAATCTTCTCTCCCATTTTCAGGGATCGAAACTTGATGTCACCCCTCTAATATTAGAGAACTTACAATCATAATCAATAGCGAATATGTCTTATGCATTCCCTGTGTGCCAGGATACATGGCAAACAGTAGATCAATGATGCCTTAAATGTCTGAATATCCCGTGATTACCAGATTTGGAAAAAAAAAACGGCATAATTTTCTGCTTGGTGTTAAACCTTTGACTAAATGTGAGGGCAATACTCTCATTATTATCAAATATTTCCAAAGTGTTTTATATAATCATTTTTGTTCATTTACTTAAATAAATACAGCCATACAAGTATAACAAGTGTGCATTTACTAATAAATCTACTTTTATAAGTACGTTACAGAGGAAGTAAAAATCTATTAAATAATACAGCACCAATCCACGTAACTTAAATCATTTTATTGCACAAATTGATTTTCTAATTATATTCGTTTTTCACCTGTTCATTCTACTAAAATCTTATGTTATTGAGCCCTTCTGCTGGATAAAAATTGAGGCAGTCATTATGCATTTGGCAAAATCTATAGAATTGTATAATGCAGAATAAATCCTAATGTAAAATATGGACTTCAGTTTAAAATAATGTATCCAGATCGCTTCATCAGTGTAACAAATACACTACGCTAATGGAGGGCACAGAGGAAACTGCAGGTAGGGAGTACAGTGAAACCTTGGTTTGCGAGCATAATTCGTTCCAGAAACATGCTTGTAATCAATCCAAAGCACTTGGATATCAAAGGGAATTTCCCCATAAGAAATAATGGAAACTTGGATTATCGGTTCCCACCACCCAAAAATATTCATATAAAAAAGATTACAATATTGTAATATAATGCAAAATAATAAATAAAATACAAAATATAAGGAAAAATAAACAAGTTAACCTGAACCGACCCTTGGAAACCTTCGTGGCTGGTGTGAGGGAGACAAGAGAGAAGAGGGTTATTGTGTAGAACCACTATCACTAATGGAATCACTGCTCTCTGTTGGCTCAATGGTATCTTTTTCTGCATGGATGCCACTGTATACACTTGCACGGATGTTGACTACAGTACAATGTTGATAAACTCTTGTCATATACTGTATTTAATGTAACTGGCAATAAGGCAGCCGAGGAAAGGGTCTATATCTGCAGCCAGCCTGATCTAGAATGAAGCAAAGCATTCCTAAGCTTATTCTCATACGGAAATGCAAAGAACTGTCCATAGGTGCTTTGAAGTGACAAAAAATACACTAGTGCCAATTGTGGGCACCTTCCAATGTTGAAGAAGCACTGATTTCTGCCAAATGCCGCAGCCTGAGATAGAGCATCTGAGCACGGGAGACGGTCACCCATAATCCAGCAGTGTGTGTGAGAGAGAGAGAAAAAAAAACCATTGGCTAAGTTGCGACTATGGGACATTCGGTGTCATGTACTACCTATATCGCAAGCCATTGCTCATTTGTCAAGTTAAAATTTATTAGAAAGGTTTGCTTGTCTTGCAGAACATTTGCAGAACAAATTACTTGCAATCCAAGGTTTTACTACATATGGGAACTTCCTGTACTTTCTATTCAGTTTTTCTGTAAACCTAAAGCTGCTCTAAGAAATAGAGTGTATTAAAAAAAAAAAAACTGAAGCAAACTTTCATCAGACCTTTGATTATTTACTCTTGAGGCATGCCCCATAAGGGTCTATCACCCTGCATTTATCACTGTTTGCAAATATCTCACCCATAGAAATATATAGATACTAAAGATAGAAAGTAGCAGCTTTCATTTATCTCAGGAATTTCCCAATGTGTGACATCATCACAATCTGGAAGCTTAGATTTACACTACCCAACTTAACACAGCACAAGGTGTTTTTAATACAACCCAAGGATAGTGGGAGAGTTGTTTCATGAATTTTATACATATCTGAACTATCCAATCCCTTTTCCTGATAGAATCTCCATCATCATTCTAACTCTTCTAGACCTCTAACTAGACGTTATATCAACCCATCCCAAACTGCCCCAAGTATTCATGTTGTTTTGGGCAATGCAAATAGCTGTCTCTAGTCATTGAGTGCCTATCACGCGTAAGGCACTGTGTTGGGTAATGGGGACACAGCTGTGTGTAAGGCAGGCAACGTTCCTAGCCTCAGCAGAGAATGCAAACATTAAATGAATTTTACAATAAATAAACAACCCTATGTTTATCACATTCATAGTGTTCAGGCAAGAAATATTGATTGAATTAATGAATGAATTCAACCAAGAAAATAACCTGGATTCCATTAAACTTTTCCTTTCTACTACCTAGAAAGCCCTTACTAAGAAAAAAACAATAGCATAGACAGAATAATGTATGTATTTTCGAACTGCTGAAACTGAATACCTTTAAAATATTGGTATAATCACTTATTTGATGTTTTAAGTTTCAAATAAGCCCTTTTTTTTTTCATTTAAGAATATTTTTTTTCCCTATTAGCAGCTTCAACCAACCAGATGTTATCCTGAGTGCTTGGTCAGAGCCCTTTAGGAAGGCTAAACACCTGCATTAGGTATTTAAATGTTCTGATCAAACCTTCAGATGTTCAGACCAGAGAAGCAGTGAGGGAACTCTTTTTGTTCTGTCAGCAGGATAAGGCAATAACAGTGCACCTCATACAAGAACAGCAAAAGGCATGTGTTTGTTGGTTGGTTGCTTTGTCCATCAGCTATTTTCAGCTACTCAGGTGAAGCTAAGAGTTGGACTTACCCAGGGAGGGTGTTGAAGGTATAGGCACGAGAGCCATGAAAATGATGAAACAAATTTAAGCCGTTCAAGGAGGGAAACGAGGACATGAGTGGGGCCTTCTCAAAATAGCACTTAAAGACATGGGATCATGCTTCAATATTCTTTTCTCCTCAAAGGAGAAGTTCAGGTTGCCAATAGAGCATATAATGGGGTTTCTAGCCAAGAGGGAATAATGGAAAGATCATTTCCCACCTCTCGCCTTTACGGTCTCCCAGTGTGTCTCCAGCCTCTTTTATTAACACTACACGTCTGGATCCTGCAGCTTCGAGTCAACCGTAGGAACAGAGTCTTTTCAGCTTCCCCTGGATTAATCAATATTCTTTTCACCTAAATTCTCTTTCGACCTTCAAAAATAATCTTTTTGAGTGACTTACATTCTCGCTTGTATGAAAGGGGCTGAACTGCTGGATTTGCTCATCATCTTATTTCTGTCTATTTCTGTCTGGCTAAACACCAATATCCTATCTCCAAAGTTAGAACAAAAAGCAGGCTCTTATTCCTATAACCAAATAGTTCCTTAACAGGGAAACTAGACTTCAGAGATACAAGTAAAACAGAAACCAGTGTTGATTATATTTCCAGTGACCCAATTACAATGAGAAGGAGTAACATCACCACCCCTGATGGTGACATGTGCTGGTGACCCAGAAGAGGGCAGACAGCACCTGGCAACTCACCTGTCCCAGATGTCCCGCCCAACATTTTCACATCAATCTCTTTGGCCAAAACTCGGTCATGTGGCCACATCCACCACAGTGGCCAAACAAGTACCCACCTGGAGGGCTACCAGCCAATGGACAGCAAAGCCACCAACAGGTTCAAGAACACATTTATCCAGACAGGGGACATTTTTGTCTGTTTAGTCTCAAGGCATGTTAAAGTCACCGAAAGGTCCTTATATTCATATCTGCGATCATGCTCAAATGAAAGATGATCCCGTGAGCTATCACTATGCCAATTCTGTTTACAAATCTGCCTCTCCTCCTCTTCCTTGCCAGCCCTGCTTCACCCTAAACTTTAAGCCTTCACAACACAGAGGTCGTCCCATTTTATTCTTGTATCTGAAATACCTAAGCTTGCTCAATAAAAGTTTGTTCAGTGAATGGATGAGTCAGTGAATGAACAACTAAACTGGATGAGTGAATCTGAGGGAAGAAGTGAATAAATATGTTCCAAGTGTCTAATTTGCCCAATTGGCTTATTTTGTTTTTTAAAATCACAATTTATTTAGCTTTTAATTTTTTTCCTGCCTCATATTTTTTTATCCATTGGGGAGAAAAAATTTAAAAAAATTTAATATTTAGAATTGCTGAATTTTAAATCAGATGCCTTGGTAAATTGTTTCTCAAAAAGGCCCAGTGGACATAAATATGAGGATGGTTTACATTCTCTTTGTCTTCAAAAATGTTTATTTGCTATGTGTTTATCCACAAGCACTGGGTAGGACAAATCCTTCCAGGAAAGCTAAACAAACAGGGATCCCTATCAGCTGCCTATCATCTATCTCAAGACATTTAGCATGAACTATAAACAGCTTCCATACATTTTCCTCCTTCATAGATATATAGCATATTAACAATAACAAAACCTTTGGGTGATTCGTAATATATAACCAGTAACTTAAAATTTTGTGGTTTTTATTGTCTCTCGAGTAATATGTCACCTTTTCGGGGACAAATCATGTCAAGTGTCTTTTAATGAAATTATAAGTCTGTAGCTTCTTTCCATTAATATAAATTAACAGCAACAAGAGGTATTGATACTCTTTAGTTTTCTAAAATGTGGTGTGGAATGATACCACAGAAAGCAGGTAGAAGTTTCACTGTCTACGAAATGTTGAATGCTTAGCCAACCACTTCCAAAATGTTGTATTGTTACAATGATGAGTAAACATGCAAGGTGAAGGTTTAGCTTGTGTTTAAATAGTAGTCAGGAGATGAAGAACTAAGTTGGTTTTACCTCCAGCTTGCTTTTGAGAGTGAAGATACATATGTATGTGATGGAGGAAGAGCAGCACCTAGTGGTAAAAAGTATCAGCTGCACCCACCAAGGAGCTGACTAGAAATGTTCCAGAAAGTTCAGCCACATTTTTTTAAATGCCTTTTTTCTTTTTAAGTTTATTTATCTATTTTGAGAGAGAGAGAGACAGAGACAGAGAGCACGCAAGTTGGGGAGGGGCAGAGAGAGAGAGAAAGAGAATCCCAAGCCCGCTTTCAGGAACAGTGAGATCATTACCTGAGCTGAAATCAAGAGCCAGACTGACTGAGCCACCCAGGTACCCCTAAAAATGCATTTTGCATTTCAGGTATTTTAAATGCTGGCATCTTCAATTCTTCAGATGGGTGTTTATCATGTCAATTACAGATCTGAGTCAACTTTACATGCTTGATTATCTCCAGATAAAATATAGAGATGATCAACATATCCAAGAATTTAGAAAAAGGCCCTCAACTTTCCAAACATTTCACAGGTACCTAAAGTAAGTATGGTAAAAGGTACAAGTTAAAATAGTATATTTCTTGGGTGACCTGAGATTTTATTTAACAATTATCCATCTAAGTCTACTAGTACATTTGAGCAAAAGAGTAATGCTTTCTTAAGCAAGAAGTTAGTATTTCACTGAGATTATTTGAAGAACTAATTATTATTTGAAAGTACATTTAAATAGCTATTCTGAAATTCTCTTTTCTTTCAGTGACGGATAAGCATAACAGTATTTTACAGCATTTGGATATACAATAAATTAATAATTGAGCATTTAAAAACTTTTATAATGGAAACTAATTTTAATTATATAGCTTATCATTTCTTGACATTGACAGAGGTAGGGAGAAATCGTTGGTAAAATTATGAGTAATCATTTGTGTAAACATTGATTCCTAAATTAAGTGTAAATTCAACTAAAATTTTATTCCATCAGGGTAATCATATGAGTATGCCATTTGTCCTTGAGACCCTGATAGGAAAAGACAGAATTGTGAAATTCAAACTGCATTTGTAAAACCATTTTGTTTTGATTCCCCAGACTACTTTTTCTAATAGCAGGAATCACACACACACACACACACACACACACACACACACACACAGGCCAATCATCATATGCCTCCCCTTGGCCTTTGGGATTGTTCCAAGATTGTCCATACGAAGTGCAACTGCCCGCAGAGATATCTTAAAGCAGAAAGGGAAGTCCCTTCTCTCCCCTCAGGTGGCCAGCTGTAAGGGGCCATGCTCCAGCACAAGAAGCGTACTGCAGCAGAGAATGAAGTCAAATCACAGAGAGGACAAATAGCCCTTAAGGCAGAAGTCTCCTGTTCTGGTTGCTGAGGTTCCTGGCTCCAAGTTCCTGTTTCTCTTCCCCAGTTTCTCTTCCCATAAATCTCTTTGAGACAAAATCTACTTTGAGATTTGCTTCTGCAACCTAAAGAGAATTGACTCATAGTGCATTTCTAAAATAAGGCATATCATGCTACCATCCTGGTCAGAAATCTCCATTGCTTGAAAAATAATCTCCAAGTTCGTTTGGCTTTATGATTTGCCTAATCTATCTTTCCAGCGTCATCTCACTCAATCTAGTGAAACTGAATTACTCTTTATTTCTTCAAAATACCTACAATTTATCCTTATCCACTCTGCCCCATGAAAATTATTTTCTACCTCCAGACACCCCAGTTTCTACCTTCTGAAATTGTGAAATCAGCCACTTTTAAGATCAGCCACAAATGATTCATCTTCTATAAGTCCTTCCCCATTACTCCATGAATCAGTTAAGGGTCAGCTGCCTATAAATGAAAATCTAAAATTATAATGGTTTAAAGAAGTGAGAAATTTAATTCTTGTTCATGTAAAAGAAGTCTAGAGGCAGCATTCCCAGGCTGTTACAGCAACAACACACAGACATCAACGTGTTTGTGTTCTATGCCACATAACAAATTAGCACAAACTTAACAGCTTCAAACAACACATTTTTATTCTCTCTTAGTTTCTGCAAGTTAAAAGTCTGGCTATGGCTTAGCTGGGTGGTCTCACAAGACTGAAATCAAGGTGTGGGCTGGGCTACATCCTCATCGGGAGACTAGGGAGAAAGTCCACTTCCCAGCTCCCTCAGAATTAATTTCTTTGTGGCTGTAAAATTCCTGGAGCATTACTGTTTCAAGGCCAGCAACAGAGAAAAACAGTGTGTGCTGCTTGGGAGTGTCTGAATTCAGGGAAGGCAGCACAGCACCTCTTTTAAAGGCAAACCTACCCAGAATAATCTCCCTTTTGATGAGCTCAAACTCAACTGATTAGGGACCTTAATTACATCTACAGAATTCCTTCACCCTTGCCATATAATGAAGCGTAATCACAGGAGCGATATTTCATCTCCTTTACCATATCCTATTGATTAGAAGAAGCAAGTTATGGGTTCCATCCTAACCCAACAAGAGGGGATTCTACGAGGACATGACTCATTGGGGGCTACCTTGGTATTGTCCACACAGAGGCCTGGGTCCTCAATTTTTCTGCTCTACCCTATCACTAGCTTCCATCCTAAAGTTCCCCTCATGGTGCAAGAAAGTCCTAGAGCTCTACCCATCATACCCACCAAACACCTACAGAAAGGAGAAGTAAAGAAAGAGTATTCCTTGCAACTGGTTCAGCTGCCTGTAAGCTGGCTTTGCAGGAGTCCTACAAGTTCACTGAAATCTCTTCAGCCTCGGCCCCTGGCAATTAGGAGACACATCATCTGTAAAAGAGTTATTAAGATGCAATAAAACAAACTTAAAGTCAGTCTGCTTTTTATTGTCACCATTCACCAAAAATTCTAAATAATCCAGTGATAGAATACTCCTCCCTCCTCCCCAAAAAACATTGTAGGTGGTCTAATTTCTAAACAATTGGTGTTCTTATGGAAGAGTTTTAATAATATATGTGGAAGTTTCAAATTAGCAGAGTTTTATTACTTATCCTCTAATAACATGGTATTCTACTTGGAGGTTAATTCAAAGAACTCCCCATTCACATCCCAGCACAGGAGAAACCACCTACTTCAAGAGTATGTTCATAATGGTCTAGAATCTTCCAAGTCCCCCCCAGGCACAGTTTGTGCCACCAGCTCCATTGGGATGACACATCTCTGAACTGAAACAACAGATACTAAATAAACAATGACAGTACAGGAAAGAAACAGAAATGGATGGGAATGCAAGCTGGTGCAGCCACTCTGGAAAACAGCATGGAGGTTCCTCAAAAAACTAAAAATAGTACTACCCTATGACCCAGCAATTGCACTACTAGGCATTTATTCAAAGGATACAGGTGTGCTGTTTCGAAGGAACACATACACCCCCATGTTTATAGCAGCACTATCAACAATAGCCAAAGTATGGAAAGAGCCCAAATGTCCATCGATGGATGAATGGGTAAAGAAGATGTGGTATATATATACAATGGAGAATTACTCAGCAATCAAAAAGAATGAAATCTTGCCATTTGCAACCACGTGGATGAAACTGGAGGGTATTATGCTAAGTGAAATTAGTCAGAGAAAGAGAGAAATCATATGACTTCACTCATATGAGGACTTTAAGAGACAAAACAGATGAACATAAGGGAAGGGAAACAAAAATAATATAAAAACAGGGAGGGGGACAAAACAGAAGAGACTCATAAATATGGAGAACAAACTGAGGGTTACGGGAGGGGTTGTGGGAGGGGGGAAGGGCTAACTGGGTAAGGGGCACTAAGGAATCTAGTCCTGAAATCATTGTTGCACTATATGCTAACTAATTTGGATGTAAATTTTTAAAAATCAAAAATAAAACAAGTTAATTTAAAAAAAGGGAAAAAAAGAAACAAAAATGGAATTGATGACGTTTTGGGGTGATGGTGGGGGCTCCGGAGCCAACAACCAAGAAAGAATTCTTGAAGACATCTGGTGCAAAACAGTGATTTTATTAAATCACAGGAACAAGACCCGTGGACAGGAAAAGCTGCACTGGGGTTGTGAAGAGTGGCTCATTACAAACTATGAAGTTGGGGGAGGTAAAGTCAAAAGGGAGGCCTCCTGAGGGACTTTGATGTGCTGAAGAGGACTCCTAAATTACCTGAGGCCTTGCTATTGTCAAGCGAAGATTGTTTTCCCTCTAGTAAGGAATTAACATTAGGACAGTAGTTCCTGGAGAAATGTTTTACTCTGTATTTGTCTCAAGTGTTGTCAGTGGGCTGCAAGTTATAAGGAAATTTAATTTCACCTGCCATTTCCTGCTTGCCTTTGTTCCCCATATCACTATGGAGGGGATGTGATGTTGGGGCTCCAGGGAACTGAGTCTACAGGTTACTGGAGATTAGGCTATTGATAAGATTGTCTTTTTCTTGTAATTTACCAAGACACCTGTAAACTGATAGAGATCCATGTCCTGTATGCCTGATCTCTCAGTTGGCCATTTGTTTTCTTTCCTTTCCCTTGTCCTTGGGCAGCCAGGAGTGCCTGAGGAATATCACACACATCCCACCTGCTGACGGGGAGAAGGGGTGCTAGCTTGCACTTTGACCTCAGCGCGACCCCATGCTCCCTCATCAGAATTGCTTCAATTCTTTCATTCTGTGTAACCACTTAGAGTTGTTTTGTTGTGTTTAAATTTAAACAAGGGGCATCTAGGTGTCTCGGTTGGGCATCCGACTTTAGCTCAGGTCATGATCCTGCAGTTCGTGGGTTCAGGCCCCGCATCGGGCTCTGTGCTGACAGCCCGGAGCCTGGATCCTGCTTTGGATTCTGTGTCTCCCTCTCCCTCTGCCCCTCCTCCCACACTCTGTCTCACTCTCTCTTAAAAATAAATAAATATTTAAATAAATAAATAAGTAAATAAATAAATAAATAAAACAAAAGAGGGGGTGCCTGAGTGGCTCAGTCACTTGAGCACCTGAACACTCAGGTCATTACCTCGAGGTTTGTGAGTTTGCACCCATGTTGGGTTCTATGCTGACAGCTCAGAGCCTGGAGTCTGCTTTGGAATCTGTGTCTCCCTCCCTCTCTGCTCCTCCCCCACTCATGCTCTCTCAAAAATAAATAAATGTTAAAAAAAAATTTTTTTAAGCAACAAAAGACAGTGCAAACTGTGAGGTGTATTTTTTTTTTTTTTGGTCACAAATTTTAACTTACACGTGAAATATTTCACTTCATGATGATGATTTAAAATTTTTAAATATTTTTTTTAACTAAGCTCTATGCCCAATGAAAAGCTCGAACTCATGACCCTGAGATCAAGAGTCACGTGCTCCACCAACTGATCCAGTCAGGTGCCCCTTTCTTCTTGTTTAATTGTTAGTTGTTTCTCAACCAAAGAACAAATTCCGAAAGTGAGACATCACATCAGTGGCAATTTAATGGGTGCCTAATTTTTGCAGATGTTTTAGTTTTATTAAATTTTAACACATGGGATTCCCGGGAGGCTCAGTCAGTTGAGCACCTGACTTTTGATTTTGGCTCAGGTCATGATCTCACAGTTCATGAGATCTTGTTGGGCTCTACGCTGACAGTGTGGAGCCTGCTTGAGATTCCCTCTCTGCCCTTCCCCCACTCACGTTCTCCCTCTCTCTCTCTGTTTCTGTCTCTCTTTCTCTCTCAAAATAAATAAACATTTTTAAAAACATTTTGTTTAACTTTTATTAACTTCATTAGTTACTATAAGGTTATCCATTACTATGACAGACAATTATACAGATATAATTGGGTTTTTTTTTTCTTTCTATTTCTTTCCTTTTGACATGCCTATGGAGCCCAATGATCTTGATTTATCTTTCTATAAAATAAATAAGTACAATAAGTAACTACAGAACATTCTTTGCTGAACTTTGTTTTGAGATGGAGAGATCTCTACTTTCCTGTGCTTCTGAGATGGAAGGAGAAAGAACCTTACTTATCCTGTTCTCTGTTCTCAGGTGCCCCAACCATGTATCAACATCAGGCCATTGTTCTGGCCTGAAAAATCTGGCCGTGAGGGAACCATCTCCCCACACACAGGTGAGCTTTACAAGGTGTGAGTCAAGATCAAGCCATTGTTCACTCAGTAATAAACTGGGTGAGTTAGGAATAGAAATTGAAAAAAATCCTTTAAAATGGTAAATAATCTTTCTGTTATCTTTAATGGACAGAAAGATTGTTAGGGTTTAAAGAATTTGCCTTTCTTTTTCCTGTGCTCAACATTAGTTTGGAGGCTCAACCTTTTATCAATGTTTAAGTGCTCTATCTATCCCATTGAGAAGTTTGAACAAAGAATTCTCACCTTCTTTAGAATGAATAGGCTATGTTAACCAGGTGCAACGGGAAGGGGACACACAAAAACCCCATCCTGGAAATTCTTTACTCGGAATTACACTAGCTGGAACTGTATCCTGGAACCTCATTCTCAACAGATAGTGGAAAACACCCTGTCTCAAAAATCTGATAATGAAATGTTCATTCAATGCATTATGTAACTGTTATGCCCAGAATTCGTGATCCCCAAATACCACCAGAGAGCTGAGTCCGATGCAAAAGCAGAAGAGCCTTTACTCGAGCTAGCTCGAGCTCAGTCCCCTACCTGCACCGATGCAGCGGTGAGATACCAGGGAGAGAGAGCGAGTCTCAAAAGGACAAAGGTTTTATTGGGGCCTAGGGGCAGTTGGTGAGGTAATGGCTATGGCCTCAGCCAATTGGCTAGGTAAGGGTCCGAGTCCTGTTAGGCAGGTGGGGGGGGAGGGGTTACTCAAGGGGAGGAGGTGTGGTCAAGGTGAAGGACACAGAACAAGATGGATTCGGCCGGCGTAGGCCCGCCCTTTCTGTAACCTCCCTGTATAACAAAGGACATCAAATTATCATCAGATCTTTCTGTCCAGGCAACTCATAGCTCCTTTCCACTTCTGGGTCTGTGCAAATTCACCCATTTCAGTCCACACCACTGGATATTTCCAGAAGAGGGCAGAGAGATGCGGTAGTAGTATTGGTTTATGATTTTATGTAATTCTGACATTTGGTCTCCCCAAATGCCTCATCAATTAACCTGGGGAGGGGGCAGAAACAGAAACTGCTCATGCTCACTAGACTGGAGTAGGCTCGAGGAAGCATGACCCTCTGCTCACACATTCACTATCGAGAAAGATCCAGGACACTGGCCATGACAAGGACAGTGTTCATGTGTGGACATTCTCAAGTGCAATACTTGTTTACTTCATTGTACAAGAAAACATGGATCATGGATCATGCATTTCAAAATTAAGTCATTTCTATATTTTAAATTCATATTCATAGAAATTGAATGCTATTTATTAAATAATTTTTAATAAACGTTATTCTCAGGGATATTAATTATTTACTAAATAATACTCCATGAATGTCATGTGTTACATAATAGTTATTAATAATATAATAGAAATAACATACCTTGAATAAATGTTATTAAATGAGAATATATCAGTTGTAAAATTAAGCATCAAATCTCCACTGTGTTAAATATAAATAGTTAAGTCAAATACAAATGGAAAAAGAATAAAGAGGGTGTATTCTGGAGATAACATTTGCAACAGTGAGGATAAGGCACGTATGTTCACTGCAAACCTAACATTTCCCCACCGCGGTGTGGGGGTGGGGAGAGGGTGTTAGACAAGTTGCTTGGAGGCCTCCCAGGGGCACCTCCTCCCCTTTGCTGGGTTTTGGTTCTTTCTGTCAGGGACCCACCTCCAAGTTCTCTGGGCCAAGAGATATATAGTCCATGTTGAGCCCAGAAGAGAAAAAGCAAGCCAGTCAAAGTAGAGAAGTTTGGTGGCTCTGGCTAAGAGCCTCCCCATTCTTTCTGGGTTTCTCAAAATGGTTCTCTCTGGTTCAGAAGACACCTCTCCCCGCTCTCTGATGCTCCCTGACAACCAGTACTATGGGGCAGATGCTCCCAAGACTGCAATTTGAGAAACTCTGACCTTTTAAACAAACTGAACCTAAGATCCTCTTAACACAATAGAGTAAAACAATGCTTGGGCTTTGGGTTATTAAATGTATAATGCCTATTTTTTCTATTACTTAGTTAACACAGAAATAAGTGGGGAGGCAGGGATGTAAAGCATCAGAGGCGATCCAGTGCGACTGGGTTGGGGATGCTCGCGGATAAAGCACAGCCAGTGAAGTACGGTCCTGGGAAGAAATGCATGAGGTACAAACTAAGTCAGAACCTGAAGCCCCAAAATGCAAATTAAAATGGCTTAGTCCATAAAAGAAAGCAAGCCCTGAGGAAGAAAAAACAATTTGGGGAAATTGTGAAAATGGCCCCATGAAAATGAAAGGGGGGGCTCAACAAATAAATTACTGCAAAAGTAATTTTTTTAAGCACACGGAATTTTTTAATATACTGCTCAACACCACACACACACACACACACACACACACACACACAGAAATTCTTCTGCTTTGCAATGGTAACTACGATGTCAGCAGAGATTTCTTCAAGCAGATGTTCTTTCTCCTTTAAGGGCCATATTGGAAAATTGACATGACTCTTTGCCCCAGGCCAAGATGCTGAGTCTGCAGCCAGTCCAGCCACTACCCACCCCCACCCCCCACCGCCCTGCTTTTCTCCCTACTTACATCTTTTTCTGCTTCTGCAGCTGCCACCCTATTTGCTACTCTCTAGAATAGTAATAGCAATCTCAGGTGTTTCTTCTACCGACATCTTCTATGGCCATAAAATATCATCACCATCTCCCTTTTTTAAAAACACATAATTTTTAATGTTTATTTATTTTTAAGAAAGAGAGAGAGGGGGCATGTGAGCAAGGAGAAAAGCAGAGAGAAGCAGACAGAGGATCCGAAGTGGGCTCCACACTGACCGCAGAGAGCCCGATGTGGGGCTCGAACTCAGGAACTGTGAGGTCATGACCTAAGCTGCAGTGGGATGCTTAACTGAATGAGCGCCCCAGTCGCCATCTCCCTTAGTGAAAATACCTTCAAGTGCCCCTTCATCCCCCTTTATTTTGCTTCACAAAGAAGGTCCTCCAAATAATCATAGGCAAACTGGTGTCTCCACCACGACGCTCCCACAGTTTGCCACTGCAAGCTGGCTTCTGCCCCATCACTGCTCTGAAAGTGCTTTCACGAAGATCCCCGAAGGCTTCCTGTTGCCAAACGTAAATTCTTTTTATCAAGCCTCAGCATCCCCCAAACTCTCTCTGACATTTGACCCTGTTGATCACTCTGTGTCTTTAAAACTTTTTTCTCCTTTGGGTTTCGAGTATACACTCCTAATTCTACTGCCTTGCCTACATTCCAGCTCAGATTTTTTTGCTCGTTAAATCTGGGTGTTCCCTAGGGCTCTGCATTCATCCTAGTCTATACCTGTGGCTCCAACTGTGGTCTCCAGACAGGGACATCCTCATCCTCAATGGCCCTTATTAGAAATGCAAATTATGGGGGCACCTGGGTGGTTCAGTCAGTTAAGCATGGGACACTTGATTTCAGCCCAGGTCATGATCTCAAAGTTCATGGGATTGAGCCCTGCTTTAGGCTCTCTACTGTGAGCGCAGAGCCTGGTTGGGATCCTCTGTCTCCCTCTCTCTCTGCTCCTCCCCTGCTTGCTCTCTCTCAAAAATAAACAAAAAAATTTTTTAAAAAGAAATGCAAATTATGTTGCCAGATAGAATTAAAGATACCCAGTTCAACTGGAATGTCAGCAAGGAATAAATTTTATGATAAAAAGTATTTAGGGTAAGTACGTCCCATGTAATTTTGGGACACACTTATCCTTTTAAAAAAAATGTTTATCTGAAATTCAAATTTAATTAGGCATCTTGCTTTTTTTTTCAGTTTGCTAAATCTTACAGTCCTAAATGCAAATTAGCAGTCACTGTCAGAGTCCTACTTGATGAGGGAGCATGGGGCAGGCTGGAGGCAAAATACAAGCTAGTACAACCTCACCCCTGCCCAGGTGGGATATGTGTGACACTCCTCAGGCACTCCTGGCTGCCCAAGGACAAAGGAAAAGACAGAAAACAAATGGTTAAACTGATAGAGTCTCCATCTCTACATCTAGTTTACAAATATCAGTAAATTACAAGAAAAAGGCAATCTTATCAATAGCCTGATCTCCAGTAACCTGTAGACTCAGTTCCCTGGAGCCCCAACATCACATCCCCTCCATAGTGATATGGGGAACAACGGCAAGCAGGAAATGGCAGGTGAAACTAAATTTCCTTATAACCTGCAGCCCACTGACAATACTTAAGACAGAGTACAGAGTACAACATTTCTCCAGGAACTACTGTCCTAATGTTAATTCCTTACTAGAGGGAAAACAATCTTCGCTTGACAATAGCAAGGCCTCAGGTAATTTAGGAGTCCTCTTCAGCACATCAAAGTCCCTCAGGAGGCCTCCCTTTTGACTTTACCTCCCCCAACTTCATAGTATGTAATGAGCCACTCTTCACAACCCCAGTGCAGCTTTTCCTGTCCACGGGTCTTGTTCCTGTGATTTAATAAAATCACTGTTTTGCACCAAAGATGTCTTCAAGAATTCTTTCTTGGCTGTCACCTCCAAACCCCATGAAACCCACCATCACTCCAAAACCTCTTCACTACTGACAGTCTGGAGATGGGGCCCATAATCTGCATTTTAACAAGCTCTCTACATGATTCTAATATTCCCTAAAGTTTAAGGAGCACCTCTCCACACCAGACCCTCGGCCGACCTCATCTGTTCCCATGACACTTCCCCAAAGTGTGGGATGCCCCTGAACTGCTAACTGTTGTGAGTTTTCCTGAATTTGACTTAATCATGTGACCCACCTCTGTGTGGAAAAGTAGGAACAACGCCAGAATAAAGTGATGGAGTGCTTGGCTTTAGAGCAATTTCAACCTGTCTTGGTGAGACTGAAAGATTTGGGAGTAGACTCAATGAGAGAGAATCTGTTTTTTCTGCAATTCGCTGCATAGAGTTATAAAAAATAAAAAAATAAAAAGTCCCTGGAAGCACGTTTGTGGCACCCAGTCCCACCTCCTCACCTCTAAAAGGGAAGGTGACAGGGACCCCCCCCCCCGTAAGGTTGGGGGTCTGGGTGTAGAGCAGCCAGTGCGTCCATCCAGAGTCCCTCTGAGCCACCATGGCTTTGGATCCTGTAGACAGCCTCGGACAGTGAATTAAGTTTGCACAGTTGCCTGTTCTTCCCTCCAGAAGAGTCTTATGGAGTTAACTCCGACATGATGGAGGAAGAAGCAGCCTTTAATCAAAATAGCACTGTGGATCGCAGGATCCAATTGATTGAAAGCCTTGCTCTCCTTCTACACACTACAGTTTACTGAGCACCTACTAGGCACTGGGAACTGGGTCTGATGCTATACAGATTGTAACAGTTCTAACTGTGGGAGTTACTGACCAAACAAGAAACACTGCAAGAGCTGGGTTCCAATTCACTTCACCAATAATTGTGGTATAATTCTGGGTATGTTGCTATTATATGGAAATAAAAATCTCAACGGTAAATGGAAGTTATTAAAAAGAGCAGCCACAATGAAGCCTCAGATACTTATATAACTTTAGAATGAAAATATCAAGAAGGACAACGGGAAAATCATGCAAAGCACATTCCATCAAATAATTAAAGACCAGACTTTTTTTATAAATGCTTGATGGCAAGAAAATGTCACAAGTCAGAATAATGTTCATTATTTGTTGAACATGTTCCATATGTCACATGCGTGGATTTTCTAATCCTACGAGAGATTTCAGCTGAAAACTCCCATTGTGTTGACTAGAAAATGAGTGACTTACTTCTTCCCATGCAAGGGGCTGGGAAACCGATTTGGCACAGCAGGTGGCACTGTCTCCCTTGGGTTTCTCTGGTGGGGTCCCCTGGCCACACAGAGCCTTCCTTAAGGAGGCAGGGGTGACAGGGCCCTGTTGTCTTGCTGCAGGCTGCCCCCCAACTCACCTCTGCCACTCCCTCCAGTCACCTGCCTCTCCCTGAAGGTTCCCACTGCCAGCAATGCCCTTTCCCTGTTGCTCTACTTGGAAAATGTCTACTCATCCTTTTCCGTACAGCCTTCATGAAATGTCACCTCCCCTGTGACACCTATTTGAGGCCTCCAAGCAGAATCGGTAACCCCCGCTCTCTATCGGTGCCGTAACACTTTATATTTGCTCACGTATTTCTTCATGAAATATTTATTGATCAGCTGCTACGGATCAGACAGTGTGTCCGGCCCTGGAAACAGAAAGATATGTGGTGTGTGGGGTCTGCTGTCATGAAGCTGGAAAGCCACAGGGAAGGATGGTACACTAAGGGTGGATGAGGATGTGCAAGGGGAGCATTAGGGAAGCATAGGGTGGGCCTGGGGAGGACAGAAGGTGGAGATGCCTGAGGGGATGCCTGAGATGACCATGCAAGGAGCAGTCAATGGATGGGAAGGAAGGAGAGGGCACTCTGGGCAGCAGGGACCGTGGAAAGGCCCGTGAGTTAGGCGTGCTGGGGATGGGGAGAACCTACAAGCAGTTGGATGTTTGGGGGAACTCAGAGATTGACAACAGATAAGGCAGGTAAGATGAGTAGAGATCAGAACATTCCCGTCCCTATAGGATGCTTATATCTCATCCAGGCAGCCTATTAGAATCACTCTGGTAGAATCATAAAAGTACACACCCCCAGATGTGCTGATTTAGTTAGTAGGTCTGGACAAGGGCCAGAAATCTTCCATTTTAACAAATGCTCAGGTAGCCATGATACATTTGCCCAAAGAACCACATTTTTAAGAAACACTTCTATAATTGATGGGAAGCCCTTGAGGAATTTATAAAAGCAAATAACAGAGATTTGTGTTTTAGAGAGAACACGCTTGCAGTTTAAAGGAGAATCAATTAAGAGAACGAAGCTGGAAGCGGAGTCCACTTAGGAGGCCTCTTCTGTGGTCAAAGTAAGATGGTAGGGGTCCCATCCAGAGCAACAGTTCAGGGGAAAATGAAATTCCCCAAGCCTGGTGAATAGATAGACCAGAGGACGAGAGAAGAGAAGGCTCTTGGTTTCCCAGCATGAACGGGGCCCCAAGTGAAACAGGGAAGACACAGGAGAAGGCAAGTTGGGGGAAAGAAGGTGGTGCATTCAGTCTTTTTCATACAGAGCAGTCGGTGCCTGGGAACATCCAGACAGAGCACTCAGAGAGCTGAATGTGTGAGTCTGAAGCTTGGGAGAACAGAATGAGCCCAGGAGACAGATCTGGAAATAGTCTGCCCCTGCTGCTGGTCGGGGACCATGAGGCCTAGAAAGAGCCCCTGTGAGATCATTCAGCATAAGAAGAAAGCCTACACAGACCTCCAGCGAGCACCAGATGCAATGGACTAGCTGGGGGAGAGGAGCTATGGCGGACCAGGAGAGCATGGGTTAGGGGACCCAAAGAAGGGAAACATCAGGAGGGAGCACAGTGTTGGGATTAAGGGCATAGGTTCTAAAGTCAGACTGCTCCAGCACTTACTAGTTGGGTAAAATGGAGTATTATCTTTTACTGTCTGTGTGTCAGTTCCCTCATTTGTAAAATGGGCATACTGAGGGGCACCCATCTCATTGGGTTATTCTGATGGTGAAGTCAGTTAATATAAAAAAAAGCATTTAGGCTATGTATGACCTCCACATATGAGGTTCTTTTTTTTAAAACAGTTTTGTTGAGGTATAGTTGCAGAGTAAAACGGAGTCTCTCATGTCAAGCAGGGGCCTGTGTCAAGCAACGACATAAGCATTTAAAGGTGAGCAGGTATGCAATCTCACCTGGACCAGCATCAGCTGACACCCCGGAAGCGCTAACATGCAGAACCAGAGGAAGTCTGCAGGAGCCAAGTGATTAAATCTTTTTAAAAAGGGGAGGATTTTTGCAGCAAACTGTCAGACTCTTCAGACATGACCTCTCTATATCTGACCACTTGAAAAAAAGCAACTGCTGCTGAAGGCCCAGCCCGACTGAGGTACGAACAGAACCGAGATCCTAGATCCTTCACTGCTTGGACATAACAAGCAGTAAGTGCTGAGAGCTGACCCGGACCCAACCAAAGCCTCATCTCAACTGTGCGCCCACAGACTGACATCGAGTTTGGTTCGTTAATTCCTACATCCTTCTGTTACCTTGTTTATTGTGTGGTTCGTCTTACATCCTGCTCTGTGCACTGTGTAAGAAGCCAAGTGTGATCACATAGTGAAATGTCATTGAGTTTGGAATCCTGAACCTGCTTTGTAACTGTGATTCACTTTGCTTTATGACTGAATGAAGCTGACACTAGAAAGACACAACTCACATGTGCGCCTTCCTAGCGCACTCATGACAAATTGATATGTAAAAACCTGCATGTATTTCACATATATAATTTGGTGAGTTTGGACATATGCCTACACACATGAAACCATCACCACAACTGAAGTAATAGAAGTATCCATCACCTCCAAAAGTTTCCTTATATCTGTGTGTGTGCGTGTGCGTATGTGTGTGTGTGTGTGTGTGTGTGCGTAGTGAGAATACTTAACATGAGATCTACTCTGTTAACCAATGCTTAAGTGCACAGTACTGTTTTGTTAACTACAGGCATAAATGTTGTACAGCAGATCCCTAGGCTTAGGTGGACCAGAGACCTGAGCCCAGAAGGATCAATGATACCTCTGCCAAAGCCAGATCAGATAGACAATGACAACCTGGCCCCAATACTGGATACCTAGTGTTCTCCCAACCAGTCCACTAAGACAACATAAGTACCCTACTCCTCCCCACAATACGCAGGATGGTGAGGGAGAAGGCGACCCTGGGTCCCACTAAGATTTAACTTCTGCCATTCGGCAGATGATAGATTCAACAAGAAAAGACATTAACTATATTCAGTTACAGAAATTCTACAAAAGATACACTTCTTAAACCTGTGTTTATGGGTAGAGATGTGTGTCTGCTAAAGAAATCAGAGGAGGCTCTAATGAACGTCCTGCTAAATCCACACAGTCCTGTGCTCGTGTCTACGGTCTCATCAGCATTCCAAGAAGGAAGTGACATGACCTTGACTGTGGCAGGCCTTTTCTCCCATAACCAGCACTGAATGAGACCCAAGTGTTTACAATCCCTCCATTTAATGAGCCAGGTATGGCCTGGCAGGTTCCTGTTTGACTAAAGCAGTGCATTAGAAACAAAAGTCCTTAAATTTTTCAGACCCAAATAATCTTTCATATGCTTTATGATGCTACATTCTGATCTTCTAACTAACCTATTAACGTACCTGAGGAAATTTAGTGCTCTTTTTTGAGGAAAATATTGATCCTTCCCACAGGACCCTGTGTGACTGACACATGGCAAAAGACAGAAATCAGGCTCTTCAATTTCAACAAACATGTTGGCAATTCTGCCTCCTTCCAGCCTCTGAGGTGTACAGATGGATCCTTCTGCCAACAACACAGACCATAACTTAAGGTCCAAGTTGAAAAATCCAACCACAAACCAATTTAAAGCCAGCCCTTTCCAAATGGATAACGATGTGGTATATGTATACAACAGAATGTTACTCTGTGATCAAAAAGAATGAAATCTTGACATTTGCAACAACATGAATGGAACTAGAATGTATTATGCTAAACAAAATAAGTCAGAGAAGGACCAATAACATATGAATTCACTCATATGTGGAATTTAAGAAACAAAACAGATGAGCAGAGGGGAAAGGGAAGGGAAAACAAGATAAAAACAGAGAGGGAGGCAAACTATAAGACTCCTAAATACAGAGAACAAACTGAGGGTTGCTGGCAGGGTGTTGGGTGGAGAGATGGGCTTAATGGGTGATGGGCATTAAGGAGGGCACTTGTTGGCATGAGCACTGGGTGTTATATGCTAAGTGATGAGTCACTAAATTCTACTCTTAAACCGTCATTACACTATACGTTAACTAACTTGAATATTAAATAAATAAATAAATAAATAAATAAATAAATAAATAAATAAAACCAGCCCTTTCCAAAGGATCCTGTGAGGCCTCTGATATTTAGGGCACCGAGGGTTATGTAATGCCCCACTATCTCTTCCCCCTTTTAGAGCACTCCCCAGCCACCAGTGGGTTAGACAGCACCAAGTAACCACTCTGGCTCATATTAATTACCTAAGCTCCCTGCAGAAATGGCTTCCCTTCAACAAGATTTGTCTTCTCTTCAGTTTTTATAGATTGTATATGTAAGAATATACAAGAAATAGCCATTTAAACAATGTCTCTGTGACTTTTCCAAAATTAGAGTTACTGCCCATTAGGTTATGAACTGTCCCTCATGGAAAACATAGTTGATAAACTGCTTCTTGATCCAGGGCAAGAAAAACTTCAGTTCCTCAAAGAGCTAGTCTGCATCCTCCTGTCAAGCAATACAAATTGTATTACTCAACTATTTCCCTTTTTGCCTCAGCTCCAGAAAAGTGAAAATTATTGTACCCTGCTGCAGTAATTGATTTATCTCAAGGGCACTGTAACATTGATTCCTCTGCTATATTAATGTATCTCTGGTCTAAATTGTGCATTGTGTTTGATTTTGTAAACAGCCTCCAGCTTTTCTAGATATAGAGGGGGTTATCATTTTAAAGAAATGCATTTTAATTTTACCAAAAAATGGTTTCCTTTGAAACTTTTATTTCAGTTTTATTTTTATGTTAATTTTTCTGTTTGACTAATCTCTGTGCCCTACATGAGAACCTCAGTTCCATGAGGGGACAGACTCTATTTAATCTGCTCACTGATGTATCTTCAGTCCCTGGCGTCATGCCAGAGGGCCTTCCATACCTGTATCAGTCAAAATAGACCAAATTGTGCTGCATGAACATAGAGCCTGAAAACTCCTAAGAACAAACTGGTTTTTTTCTCACTTATTCTACATATCCATAGAGATCAGCTATGGGTGTTCTCTGCTTTATATCCACTGGAAGATTATCATGACAAAAAGAAAAGAGATAGGAGAAGCCACAAATCACTTGCCAGTGCTTTCCCTTGACTAGCCAAACTCCAATCACATGACCAGGAAGGGGATGTGTCACCCTCCCAGGAAGGGTTTCTATAGTAAGGGAATTTGGTGATTGGTCATACCATCTATAATGCTACTCTAGGAAATTAATTCCTCTAGACTTATAAATTACATTTTCTCAAATTAGTGAGGTGCTGTTTATTCCTTCCCATGTATATTTAGCCTTTGGTACATTTTAAACTTGTTTTATAACAGCTTGATTTCAAAGTATCTCACTAAACCATTGATTTGGTTATATTTAGGTCAAATATACTTCACCACGCATAATATCTCCCTCTTTCAAACAGCTCAGGAAGTCTAGAGAGCTGCATACTAACTTTTCCCAACACCACAACAGTTTCAGAGACCTTAGTTGACTTTTGCCAAGCTGATATCAGAGTTTCCATGTTCTATAATTGGATAGCTCAGATAACCTGAAACCCTTTCACTTCAAAACACCTGAAAATCCTGGACTACATATAACAAACATTCTCTTAAAGACATGCCTGAGCTTGGAATAAAATGAGGAAACTCCAAGGGCCAAAGATGAGAATAAAACTGAAAAATACAACAGGAAGCCAGAGAGCCAAGAGTGTAGCAATCATATGGTTGATGGGACTTTCCAGTTTGCTACCAGCCTCACAAACTCAGGGTTGAGATTTTAAAGTCTTCATGAAAGGAGGAGACCCCAGTCAAGTTGAGGAGTTACAACTGAGACCCCAAATAAAGCTTTACTGCCCAAAGGACCTCAGCCTAAGTAAAAGCTATGCCTGGGTTGCCATATTTAGCACATAATAATATAGGAACATCCAGTTAAATCGATAATGTGAATGAACAGCAAATAAAATTTTAATATAGGTATGTCCAGTATAGCATTTGGGACATACTTATACTAGAAAATTATTCGTTATCTATCTGAAATTCAGATTTAACTGGGAGCCCTGTATTTCACCTGGCAACCCTAGATACACCAGAAAAATTACCCACCAGTATAGAGAGTCAACAAGAATGCTTGCCTATCTCCACGTGGGCTCTGAGTTGGGCCAGGAAAGTATCCCCCACAAGAATTAACAATCCAGAGTAGTTACAATTAACAACTCAGGCAACAACAGATGTTGGTGAGGATGCTGAGAAAGAGAAACCCTTTTGCACTGCTGATGGGAATGCAAACTGGTGCAGCCGCTCTGGAAAACAGTATGGAGGCTCCTCAAAAAATTAAAAATAGAACTACCCTAAGACCCAGCAGCTGCATTACTAGGTATTTATCCAATGGACACAGGAGTGCTGATTCAAAGGGGCACATGCACCTCAATGTTTATAGCAGCACTATTGACAACAGCCAAAGTATGGAAAGAGCCCAAAGGACCATCAACTGATGAATGGATAAAGAAGATGTGGTATGTATGTGTGTGTGTGTATATATATATATATATATATATATATACACACGTATATATATATATACATATATATACGTATATATATATGTAATGGAATATTACTCAGGAATCAAAACGAATGAAATCTTGCCATCTGCAACAACGTGAATGGAACTAGAGTGTATTATGTTAAGCGAAATTCAGTCAGAGAAAGACAATTATCATATGATTTCACTCATATGTGTTATTTAAGAAACATAACAGATGAACTTAGGGGAGGGGAAGCAAAACTAAGATAAAAACAGAGAGGGAGACAAACGATAAGAGACTGGTAAATACAGAGAACAAAATGAGGGTTGCTGGCGTGGTATTGGATAGGGGAATGGGCTAAATGGGTGATGGGCATTAAGGAGGGCACTTGTTGGGATGAGCACAGAGTGTTCATGATGAATCACTAAATTCTATTCCTGAAATTATTAATACACTATATGTTAACTAACTTGGATTTAAATTTTTAAAAATAAATAAAAATTAAAAATTAAAAAAAAGAATTAACAATCATAGGTCTGCCCTCTCACGGACTTAACAATTTAGCTTTACACTACCTGTCTGATCTTCATCTACCAAGCCAGAAATTAGCATAAAAAATGCTCCCCAACTTTCCCCCCACTCACCCCCTGCCAAGACCATGATACCCCAGGACTCCTAGCAGAAGGAAATAAAACCTGCTCTGAGTGGGGAGGGGTCTCACCCTCAACTCAAGCCTCTGCGGAAGTCCACAGACAAAACCTCACTAAAGATGAACTCACAACCCAAAATTACAAAATTTGGGGGTCACTTGTGTACAGCAGGGAAGGCTGGCCCTTTCACTCACCAGTTAAAAAAGTCAAAGGGCACAAAGTCTTTGAAACACATCCAGAGTCTCTCAAAGCTGATTAGTTGGCTATTTAGGTGGGGCAAATCAAGTATCCAGTTCCATGACTTCAGACTGTATTCTCGTCTGGCCAACCATCTCACACAAAACCATCACCATTGCTGAGGGGGGAAAAGCAACACAAAAAAGCCAGTTCTAGTGACAGCAGGTTCAGCATTCGTTAATCCATTACAAACAGACCTTAAGGCACTTCAGTGCTTTTCATTTCCTTTTCTCATTAAGAACTACTTGTTTACTAAAACTAGAGAAAAGCTGGAGCCAACCACTTTTAAAGCCTTAGCTTTAATACACCTGCTGCCCTGAATTTCCCATAGACTAAGCCACATCCCAGTTTGCCTGGGACTTTTCTGGGTTTAGCAATGGAATGCCCCATCCTAGTCAAACCAAGAGAGTTGGTCACAGAAAGCATTCTTCATCTTAATAAAAGGGAAATTAAGTAAATCTGTGAAGATTTTCCTCTTTGTTTTCCTACCAGCAGCATTCAGGCAAAACAAGCTAATAATTATTTCAAGAGGTTCTTGCAGAGTGCCTATAATTACAGCATAGGTATATAAATAGGCATACACACTTTTCACTCCTTGAGCTCTGGTTTCCGCATCTGTGAAACACAGACAACCATGGAACCATAAGGTTTTGGCAAGGATTAATGAGACCGTGTAGAATGTAGATCAAGCACTTAGCATGGTTCCTCGCCCATAATAAACACGCCAGCAAGATAGCTATCTTGATTACTAAGTTTCAAACTTTTGTAGCATACAGATTTTATACTTCAGAAACATTTACTATATGCTTCCATTTTGCACATTTTTGGTTTGAAGTAGCAGTTTTGTCAGTATTGCTGGATTATTCTCACACAGCTTGTCAGAATTTATTGACAGGTACAAATAATTTTCTCTTATTGTGTTTGGACACTTATCTGATCGTTCATCCTTTGACTTTCAGAATTCAAAAATATTCGCCAAGATTTAGGGAAAATAACAACAATCTCGATCATTTTTTTCCCACTTTTTAGAAAGCAAACTTGATGTGCCTTATCTTGCCTGCCTATCCTTTTAGTCCAACATGTACGAGTAACTGCGAAAATAGCATTCTCTTTATCCCATCTCTGACTATCAGTGACCCACAACTAACAGGTTTGTATTTCCACCTGACTGATTTTCAAAGTATTCAAACTCTAAATAACCTTAAATTGAGTATATATTTTATGTCATCCATTGTTTTACTGAAAGAGAAGGGGCTAAGAAAGCTCATATTTCCCCTGTGGCATTAGGCTGCATTGAGCATATGAGTATTAACAATCTTTTAAATTGCTGTCAATTTGAAGACATTACCTTCTCTCTGTTAGGACATAATGCTGAGTCATTTGGAGTGAGTTGGGACAGATTTGCCTTAAATCACTCCTAAAATCTTGTTTGGTTTCCTCTGGCCAGAATATCGTATAATATACTGGTTACTTTGGATATTGCAAGGTTTATCTTTGTTTGACATTAAAGGTCCTAAATGGGATCAAAACACATGATCTGAGCTAACATTTCTCGTACTTAAATATACATACAAACCACATTTTGAGAAGCTTGTTGAACACAGATTCTGATTTGATCAGTCTGGGCTGTGGCTTGGAACTCTGCATTTCCAGCAAGCCCCCAGGTGACACCGACCCTACTGGTCTGGGGACCACCCTTCAGCAGCACGGGTGTAAGGCAGTAGTTCTCGGGGTGTGGTTATGGCACCAGTAGCACGGGCACCACCGGGGAATTTGTCAGAAATGTTAATCCTCAGACCTCACCCCAGACTTTCTAGATGAGAAACTCTAGGTACAAGCCCTCCAGGTCACTCTGATACACACAGTTTGAGAACCACTATTTTCAATAAGTAAATCTGCTTGCCTAGATGAACCAAGTACTGGGTTATATCCCACAAGGAGGGAAACCAAGGCTGTCTTTGAGCTAAAACGACCAAGACAAACAGCCAATCCTCAGTTACCTGCTGGAAACGAGATTTAACAGATCCACCCACACTGGTGAGTGGCCTTTGGAGGAACAGACCTTGCCCGGATGCCAACTGAAAACTTGTCCAGCAGGTATAGTCTCTATATCGAAACGTACAGGTAGTGTTAAAGCATGCACTCAGCATCAGGGAAGTCTGATACAAGGTAACACAGTAGTGCTAAATTGCCCAACAGAGGAAATAGGCATCTGCTAAGCAGGGACACCAAAAAAAAAAAAGAAAAGAAAAAAGAAAAGAAAAGAGAAGAGAAGAGAAGAAAAGAAAAGAAAAGAAAAGAAAAGAAAAGAAAAGAAAAGAAAAGAAAAAATCTTGAAAGAATTTGACATTTTCCAGAAAAAAGCATCAAGAGATACCATGGGGAAACTCATACTATTCAACTTCTTTACACTCATTTTATTGGTTAGCATGGCTTGCTGTGGCCTGTGGAGTCTGACTGCCTGTCTCTAAGTCCTGGCTATAGCATGTCCTAGCTGAGTAACCTCAGGCAAATTATTCAACTCTCATTGCCGCAGTTTGCTCACCTGCAAAATGAAGATAACAACGTTTTGTGAGAATCAAACATTACATTAATATACGTAAAGCTCTTAGAAAAATGCCTAATATTCAGTCAGTGCTTCATAAATATTTGTTTTTATTACAAGTAGGTGGAAAGGGCAGAAGGACTCTACATTTTCTTTTTCAGTGCTTAGGGTCTTCAAAGAATTAATTTCTTTCCCAGTAAGCCTGACATGGCATCGGAGAAGTCAGACAAAAGTCAGAAATGCATGGAGACAAGAGACAGAACTGGTGAGATCTGTGGGTCCCAGGGAAAAATTGAGAAAGAGCAGGATAGAACTAGAGAAACTGTGGGGCTCTGAACAAAGCCAGGTACATATCAGGAAAAGGAGCAAGACTTAAATCCCAGAGTGTAAGTTAGGAGACCAGTAAGCACTGACCACCCACAAGGATGGTAACATCATCAGCAATCTCGGGATTTTAGGCTCTCACCCTGGCTACAAATGGAATCAACTGGAGAGCATTAAAAAATGCTGATGCCTGTGTATCACCCCTAGAGAGTCTGTTTTGTTGGTTTGGGGCCTTACCTGGTGAGATTTCTAAAATCTCCCCTGAGTTTTTTAGATAGCATGGGTTAAGCATCTTATACTCCAGTCAGCACTGATGTTAGAAGTTGTGAGGGGCCTACATAGATGACAAATGAAATGGCTAAAAAAACACAGTCCCTGCTTATTATCCCCACCTTCACTCTTCTTTATATTTATGCTCTGGATTTACCTTCTCTCTGGCCACTGATAATTCAGAGTGCCTTTGTTGCTATTCAGAAAAATGCTCCCCTTCTTCCATGCACCTTGTCAAGAACTGATGTTACACCACAAGCAAGATAACAATGTATCTTACCATAGTTTCATGGATGATGGCAGAAGACATGAGACTCCTGGGCCAGAGATAAAGGATTATTACTCACAGAAATAGTAGATAATAAACATTTCCTTGCAACAAGAAAAAAACCCTTTCCCAAAACAATGGAAAGACGTGACATCTGCACATACAGTGAATTTTATTACAGGAAAGGAACCATGAATTTAGGGAACTTAAATCTTTTATAATGGGCAGTAAGCCAGCTGGCCTTTACTCTACAGAGATAACACTTCTATTTTCCAAGGCTATTTGCTATACACATTCTTCAAAGCACTAGAATAGTGCTGGCAAAATGTGAAAAACATGTAAGACCCATGGAGAATCATCTTCCAGCACACTTTACTTTAATTGTCCAAAAAAATTGCTATAATATAATGATTTCAGGGGCACCTGGGTGGCTCAGTCAGGTAAGATCTGACTCTTGATTTTGGCTTTGGTCATGATCTCATGGTTCATGAGTTTGAACCCCACATTAGGCTTTGTGCTGACAGCAGTGGAGCCTGCTTGGGATCCTCTCTCTCCCTCTCTCTGTCCCCCCTCTACTTGCTCATATGCTTGCTCCCTCTTTCTCTCTCAAAATAATTTTAAAAACTTGAAAAAATATATATAATGATTTCATTAGAATGAAAAACTTCATATCTTCTGCTATACAATCATCATAGTAGATATGCAAAGCTACAATGTCTACGATGTAGATGGATCCCTCCTGCCTATGAGCAGTTTACAACCTATGCAAATATACACCATGGCATTTTATATTTTTATCTTACTCACTTATTCTATCCTTGTTGGGTCCTACCCAACCTCACTTTTGGACTTATTTTTTTTTTCCCCAATGATCTTATTCCTAATCATTTTCCTTCTTCCAGCCAAAATTTCCACAAACTATTTACCTTAAGATTTTAATACATTTATTTATTTATTTATTTATTTATTTATTTATAACATTTATTTATTTTTGAGAGACAGAAACAGAGTGCAAGTGGGGGACGGGCAGTAAGAGAGGGAGACACAGAACCTGCAGCAGGCTCCAGGCTCTAAGATGCCAGCACACAGCCCGACATGGGATTTGAACTCATGAACCGTGAGATCATTACCTGAGCCAAAGTTGGATGGTTAACCAACTGAGCCCTCTAAGCGCCCCAAGATTTTAATACTTTTAGACATGATCAGTCCCCTTCATTCTTGGGCTTACTCCTCGCTATTTGTGCAACTGAAGTAACATGAGGCACCCCTGAGACGGAGGCACACAGATTACCTTTCCATGTTAAACTGGCAAAATCCACATATAATGACTGCATTCTGTACAAACGACCCATGCTAAGGACAAGATGAAACAACAGACTTCTAAGAGCTATGACAAGGTGTCAGGACCATGAAGATATTTCAGAAGGACATGATGTGCCACAAGTAAGCTGACATCTTACTAGTTACAAGAACTCAAATGTAATTTCTGAGAACCACACTGTAAATGTGACCAAACAAGAATGTGCTCTCATGCATCTGAGTGTTGCAACAAGAGGAAGATGATCAGTTTGGATTCTTGAAGGGGAATAAAGAAAAAGAAGTAAACAGAGACTGGCTAGGGTGACCTAGAAAGACTGCATCTGTTGAAGACTAATGGACAAGTATCCACTGTGCGGGAGCAGGGACTTGTAAATGTCCTGGTGAATGTCTCTGAAATCTCTGCCACTGCTTTATTCCAGTTCCACACTCAGCAAGCAGCATATCATTCCTCGCCCAACTTCCCAGCCACACTGGCCTAGGGAAGGACCATACATTGTGAAAGTATCTAGCCTTGCAACATAAAGAAACATCCAAAGTGTCAAATGACACCATGGCATTCTGATCTAAGTCCCAGCCTATTAACAGGGGTGAGATGGTCCCTCCCCAGTGGAGCTCAGCACTCAGGCTGGATCCAGCATGGTCACTCAGCGTTCGTCCTTTCCCAAGGTGAGCTCCTGAGCTGAAACTGGTCCAGAAGTCTATGGAAGCAGAGCAGCTCCAGAGACTTTCAGGAAAGCCCCGGCCATCCATTTTAGGACACACAGGCAGAGTGTTACTCCCAGGGCTGAAATGCAATTTCTCAACTGTCCAAAAACTAGAATAGGGTAGGGACTTTGAGCTACCATACTCACCTAGGGTCCACATTTATGTCCTCCCTCACATTCCTTCACACAGCCCCCAGAACAAGGCAGAGACTATTAAAGGTACTGGAGATACAAAGACAAATGATATGGAATCTGCTGGCCCTGAGGGAATTTTGTGTTAGGGTTCCCCAGAGAAACAGAACCAACAGAACATGTGTGTGTATGTCCCTGTGTGTGTGTGTGTGTGTGTGTGTGTGTGTGTGTGTGTGTGAGAGAGAGAGAGAGAGATTAGATTTCATTCAAATGAAAGAGAGAGATTTCAGAGAACTAGTTCATGTGATTGTGAAGGCTGGCAAGTATGAAATCTGCAGAGCAGGCTGGTGGGTGCACCTGGATGGCTCTGCTGGTTGAGTGTCTGACTCTTGATTTCAGCTCAAGTCATGATCTCAGTTTGTGCAATCAAGCCCCATATTGGTCTCTGTGCTAACAGCACAAATTCTTCTTGGGATTCTCTTTCTCTCCGTCTTTCTCTGCCCTTCCCTCATCTGTGCGCACTCTCTCCCTCTCTAAATAAATAAATAAATAAATGTAATCTGCTTTACTCAAAGTCTACTGATTTAAATGTTAATCTCATCTAAAAAATACCTTCGGGGTGCTGAGTGGCTCAGTTGGTTAAGCGTCTGACTTGGGCTCAGGTCATGATCTCATGGTTTGTGAGTTTGAGCCCCCACACTGGGCCCGGTGCTGACAGCTCAGAGGCTGGAGCCTGCTTTGGATTCTGTGTCTCCTTCTCTCTCTCTGCCTCTGTCCCACTCTCACTCTGTCTTTCTCTCTCAAAAACAAATAAAGCATTAAAAAAATTTTTTTGTAATACCGTCAAAGCAACATCTAGACTGGTATTTGACCCAACACATAGCCTAGCCAAGTTGACACATAAAATTAACCATCATAGGTTTCCAGTACATTATGTTCCACAGACCCAAAGAGGGCAATTCCCAGTCTCCCCTCCACCCTAATCACCTCACCCCCAAACCCTCATATCACCTCTCCCCATCACACACACACACACACACACACACACACACACACTGTTTTCTATCACTGAAAAAAGTGAAGGATGTTTTTAAAAATAATGTGTTCCCTGTGAATCCCTCCCTATAATTCTTCACAACCAGGCCCAATGAACCAGGAAGTTTACAGAGAAGAGAGGCAAATGTAAATTTTTGAAGGCTTTGAGATTTCTTCAGAAAACTTATGCCAGAAGGTATCCCTGCTTACAGTCATTAATGGCTCCTTGGTTAGAAAGGGAAGGAAAGAAGGGAAATTTATTAACCACCTCTGCCTCCAAATTCCCCTCCCTTTACTCTTCCCAATTTTTGCCAGAAGGAAGCTCCTATTCTCACCACAGAGCAAGTGAAAAAGCACTGGGGTGCAAGACATGCCTCCTTCCTTGGAAATAGGGAGAAGTCGAGGACAAGAAGCTGGTTGTCATGGTCCCTTCAGCCAGACCCCCACCCTGCTCATCCAAATCCCTTCCCCATAGCCTAAGGCCTTCATGCTCTGTGGAGCCTTCCAAGCACTTCTGCCTCAGTGTCCATTCTGGCCTCAGCCCCTTGGAACTCTGCTTCTCTTACTGTCATTCAGTCTCTACTCATTCAGGGTGCCTGGGTGACTCAGTCTGTTAGGCATCCAACTTCAGCTCAGGTCATGAGTTCATGAGTTTGAGCCCTGCATCAGGCTCTGTGCTGACAGCTCAGAGCCTGGAGCCTGCTTCAGATTCTGTCTCCCTCTCTCTTTGCCCCTCCACGGCTCATTCTCTCTCTCTCTCTCTCTCTCTCTCTCTCTCTCTCTCTCTTTCAAGAATAAACATTCTTGAATAAAATAATAATAATAATAAAATAAGCCACTCATTCCATGCACACTGCTCTAAAAATTCTCCTTTAAAGTCTCTGTTTCATGTCCCTGGAAGGTTGAACTATTTATTTTTGTAAAGACAAATAAAAATTTTAAACAGCAACAATAATAATACAAGAAGCTTAATTCTCCCTTCTACTAATAAGGGAAGAGATTCTCCTCCCCTCCTTAGAAAAATTAAAATTATAGGTACTTTCTCCTCTCTTTAAAATGTATATAAATCCTTTTGAAAGCTAGATAGGACTTTTGTCAGCTTTTTGATTCAAGAATATTTCTTAGGAAGCTGGAAACCATCTCTGAAATGTAAACACCAAGGGAGATAGTTCCCAGATCTCCCAGTGTCTGTTGGAGATAGGAGCCTAACTTTGATGGGTGCTCCATGTTGCAAAACTATCATCTCCTATCATAAAGACCCAAGAAGTTTGGTTTTGCTTTGTATAAACTCAATTAGCCAACCTAGACAGTCACCTCCATTACTAGAGAAATTTAGGTACCTAAATTACCACTAGGTAAATGAACTATGTGTGACAAAAGGTGCTGTCAAGACCTCTGATTTGAGGACTAGCTATTGTTTATTTTGAGAAATGTATATAACAGGTTGTGTCTGCTCGGTTATAAAAGGAGGTAAGATTCTTTTTCATCTGCAGTCTCCTAAGGGATCGCCTAGAATGTGCATCGTATTCTGGTTAAATGCTTACTCAATAATATAAGTGTTTTCTTTCTCTGTTACCTCTATGGAGGGCATTTCTGCATTGAGAGATTTTGTTTTTAGTTATATCTCCCCAACATCTCATTCTTACACATCCACAGTCCTTAGCACATTGTTTTCTCACATATAAAAGATTCTCTTGATTGTAACCATTTCCTTTCCCATGTTTACACATCTGAGACCAAGACAATTTTTTTAGTTGATGGGGAAAAGAGTAACACCGATTCAAGGAATGAAAACACAAAGAGGTTGAAAAAGTTTGCAAAATAGATTTTATTGTGAATGTTAAAGCACAGAAAAAGGATACTTTTCTTGTGGATCCCAAGTGTAAAGGGAGAAAGGGAAGGAGCAGAGCCACGTAGGAATTCCAGAAGACAGAGCCCATGTAACCATAAGGAAAACACCACATCTCAGAAACATCACATGAGGCCACTCTAATTTTAAATAGTCTCCTAAAAAGTTAAATAAAGACCTAGAAGTGGAAGTACATAGCTAATTTGCATACTTCAGATGAGTCATGACAGACATTTCAGCTGTCAGGAATTTTTCTCTCATTGAAACATAACAATCATGAGTTTTGCCTGTTAGTTGTCACCTTGTTGATTCCCAGAGCTGTGTTTTGTTGTGTAGTAAACTTGGAGGCTACAGACTTCACCCACATTACTGACAGACAAGGCTGATGTGTTTGGGATATAAAATTTAAAATCCAGGAATACTGAGGGGCGCCTGGGTGGCTCAGTCGGTTGAGCGTCCGACTTCAGCTCAGGTCACGATCTCGTGGTCCATGGGTTCGAGCCCCGCGTCGGGCTCTGGGCTGATGGCTTGGAGCCTGGAGCCTGCTTCTGATTCTGTGTCTCCCTCTCTCTCTGCCCCTCCCCTGTTCATGCTCTGTCTTTCTTTGTCTCAAAAATAAATAACCGTTAAAAAAATTTTTTTTAATCCAGGAATAGCTGATTGTATTGTGATGTAAATTAGCATCATGTTTTTCATAGAAAAAAACCCCAAAATGTTAACAAAATAAAGGTAATTTATGGGGACAAAAATAAGAATTTAGCCAATGCATCTAAGTAGAGAATACGGTAGCTTATGCACCGTGGGCATTAAGGAGGTGGATGAGTTCCTGGGGCAAGGATAGCATGGAGTCTACTTTTAGACAAACAGGCTTAAGCAATGGGATGAAGAAAGGGCCACAGTGATCACCTGGCTGAATACAGACAGGGCCATTAGTGGAGCCACTCTGAAATACCCATAGGCCCTAAGTGACCAGTGGACTACTTACACTAGACACAGTTACCAAAAAAGGGAAAATTCCAAACGTCACCACACCTCCTCACCTTGCCTCCTTAAAAGTAGCCCCCTGCCACTGCCTCATAGCAGACAGCCTCTCCTCTGCTGTCCTGCCCACTCTTCCCTTGTGGTATATTTAATAAACTCTACCTCCTTTGTTTTTCTTCAGGTGAATTCTTTTACCTTCTGTGCCACCGGCTTCCACCCAATTGCAAGAGACATGATATCTGATGTGGGAAACAAAGGCAGAAGGAAATGGCAGAATTAAATTCCCTTATAACCTGCAGCCCATTGATAAATACTTGAGGCAAATACAGAGTAAAACATTTCTCTAGGAACGCCCTACCATCCTAATGTTAATGCTCTGCTAGAGGGAATAACAGACTTAGCTTGACAGTAGCTAGGCCTTCAGTATCCTGTGAGTCTTCATTAGCATATGAAAATCTCAAGAGAAACTTTCTCTGGACTTTACCTCCCCCAACTCCTAAATGTATAAGTAGTCTCTTCAGAGGGTCCGGAACAGCTCTTCCTGCCCACGGGTCCTGTCTCCCTGCCTTAATAAAATCACCTTTTTGCACCAAAGACGTCTCAAGAATTCTTTCATGGCTCTCAGCTCCGGACCCCACGAACTCCACAATCACCCCCAAAACCTCATCAATATCTACCTAATATACGTTCAGAAGGAGAAAAGACAGGAAACTGAATGAAGAAAATAATAGAAAATTTCTTTGAGTTGAAGAAAGAGTTGATCATCAAAAAAAAAAAACCCTCTCATATGAAATGGGAATTATCAAAAGGAGATAGCTAGATGTTTGTTGCTGAAATGCTCAGGCACATTCTTTCTGAGGACCACAACAATTCCATAAATATAGCTTCTAAAGAACAAAACTATCTAGGTCTATTCTGTCTGAAAAGGTGCATAGACAATGTCTGCATGGAATATGTTTTAAATGCCTGCTAGATTCATTCAAAGAAGGCATCCACCCATTTTATTCTACTTTTAGCCAGCATCTGCTGCAGAACAATAGAGGCATGGATAATCACTCCGTGCTTGCCAGTTAACTACGAAACACTAACGGGCTATTTTATGAGGAAAGCTACAAACAATACTTTTCTTTGAGGTAGAGTGATTTAAAGGATAAATTATAACCACCTTAAGCTTTCCACAAATGGAAAGAAAGATTTCTTCACAATAAAGTATGTTGAGTCAATTGCATTGAGCAATGATTTTATAGCCACACGTTCGTTCAATTGTTCACATTCTTCACTTCACGAATTAGTCCTTGGAACCTAATCCCTTCCTGTGCACTTGCAAAATTGCATTCAAACTTTAATAAGTTGGTAAAGTTTACACACACACACTCGTATACACACACACACTCATACACACACACACACACACACACACACACACACACAGAGGGAACATATAGAGAATATATACACACAAGACAGCCTTTCACTCTGTGAGGCATTCTCTTCAATCTTGTTTTAAAATACTCTTTCTTGAATCTTACTGAAGTTTTCATCTTCCCTGTTAAAATTAGGTTTTATCTTCTTGCCTGGTGTCTGGAGAAAATGGGGCCAGAACAATGGCAGACAGATAATGGCCTAAGTCATGGAGAAGACGTTGATGGCCCTTATTACCATGGTTGCTGTTGTTGTTTTAAGGAAATTAAATATACTTTGCCCAAAGTTTCCTGTTTTACAGAACCAATGTCATGGCACGTGTGTTTAAATATCCCAAATGAATTAACAAAGAACTGATCACAAAGAACTGAGACAAACCCTGGCTGCTTGCCAGTGTGACGGATTTCTGATAAAACATAAGCTTTCAAGAAAATGAAATTTAATCATCACAGTTTGGAGACAGACTCAGATTTTGCTCAATAGCAGCACAGGAAGGGCAAGGCAGGAAAAGGAGAAACTGAAATTCAAGTGCACCAAGTAGCTAATCTGGGCAAAATTGATCAGCTTATGGGGTTTTTCTTTTTTAGAAATAGTCTGAGTTCTCACATTCTGATCTGCCATTTCAAATATTCCTGATTTCCTCTGACAGCTCATAGTCACAAGCAATCCCTTACAGCTAGCACTGCTCTTGTCAAGATAAAGATCTGTCCATTGTACTCTACTTGCTACTAGAATAAAAGCCACAGCCATTAAAAAAAAAAATCTTCCTAGCCACTTCCATTGGGAATGAAGAGGGCTTAAATTTCATTCATGTAATAGTATGATTGACTTGTTGAAAGCATCGGGTTTGCATTAACGTATTCAACAAAATTTTATAATATGTAAGTATGTTTGTATGTAACATGTATGGAGTCCTGCGTGAGTTCCTAGGTTGTGGTCATCCACAGGGTAAGTCAGTTTCCTGCCAAACAGAACTTTCCCATCTAATAAGGGATATCAGGAGGCCCATGTGCCCCAAGGGGACATGCAGGTAGGGCATGTTGAGCTAAACTTAGAATGTTGCACAGGGCTCCTAGATGTGGCCTCTGCATTTAGATAGGGGTTTCCCACCTGGGATATTATTAACATTTTGGAGCAGTTAACTTATTGTAGGGAGCTGTCCTGTACATGGCAGCATGTTTGGCAGCATCCCTGGCCCCTACCCACTAGATGCCACAAATCTGGTGAATGTCCCCAGACATTGCCAAAAGTCCCTTGGAGGACAAACTCATCTGACTTAGAATCTCTGACTTAGGTGAAGATAAGAGAGTTGTGCGGTGACAGGGAATCTCTGGTACTGACAGGGACAAATCCGTTATAAGATGGCCGACAGGGCCGAGAGGGGCATTCCAGTCCCTGCCCGAAGACTCCCCTTCCGGGTTTTTCTTCCCACTGACTTGTGGCGCGAACAGAATACAAATTGTCCCCTCTGCTTCTGCTCAGGACTCAGATCTCTGGAGAGGGATCTCCTCTGAGTCCACCGGTGTAAAATAAGACTCCGATCCACCAAGATCTCCAAGTGCCACTTGGTGTTTCCACCAGCGACCCAGCCTGGTTCCGTAATAGTACAAAGGTCCCTAGGATGATGAATACTTTGGTCCCTTGGGTGTGGGGAGATGCTAAGCCCAATATGAGAAAGACATAACTAGGTTCAGATCCAAAGGGCCTGGGTAAGGCTGGTTGACAGCTTGGAGTTTATAAATTATCTATTGCTGTGTAACAACCCTCAAGACATTTCCACTTAAAACAACAAACATCTATTGCCTAAACAGTTTCTGAGGGTCAGGAATCCTGGAGCAGCTTAGCTGGGCGGCTCTAGCTTAGGGTCTGTCACAAGGTCACGGTCAAGCTGGTAGCCAGGACCAGTCTTTGAAGACTGGACTTGCTATGGAAAGAGGAGGGTCCAGGCTGGCTGTGAGCAGGTGTGTTCAGTTCCTTCCTGTGTGGGCCTTCCACGGGGCTGGCCCTCCATTGCTTTTCCCCAGGGAGAGGGATGGAAGAGAAAATTTGCATTGAAAAACAATCACCCTGGCTTCTACTTAGAGCGAAGAGCAAAAGACAAAAGGAATTCAACAATCTTTTTTGATTGGAGAGGTGCCATCATAGTACAATTTATCATTTAAGCCCCTGGATACTTAGAAAGTGACTCTAATTACAGAAGCCCTTAGTCTTTAAATTGGTCACAGTTCCACAAAAGTACAAAGTAATTAAACTAGCAAATAACTGAACCATCTCTTCTTCTGAATTCAATGATGGCAAACCTGGAATGTAAATCGGGGTAGCCACTGTGGAAAATGGTATGGAGATTACTCAAAAAATAAAAAAAAAAGAAATGCCACATAATCCAGTAGTTCCACTAGTAGTATTCAACCAAGGAAAATGAAAACACTAATTCAAAAAGATACATGTACCTCTATGTTTATTGCAGTGTTATTTACAATAGCCAAAATGTGGAAGCAGCCCAAGTATCTAGGCATAGATGAATGTATAAAGAAGATATGGTGTGTGTGCATATAATATGTATTCTATATAATGGAATATTACTCAGCCATAAAAAAGAATGAGATTTTGCCATTTGCAATAACATGGATCAAACTAGAGAGTATAATACTAAGTGAAATAAGTCAGAGAAAGACAAATACTATATGGTTTCACTTACATGTGGAATCTTTAAAACAAAACAAAGCAGAAACACACCCCTAAATACAGAGAACAAACTGGTGGGGAGAATGGGCAAAATGGGAGAAGGGGAGTGGAAGATAACGGACATCCAGTTATGGAATGAATAAGTCCGGGGGGTGAAAGGTACGGCATAGGGAAGATACTCCAGGGTCCCATAACAGACGGTAGCTACACTTGTGGTGAGCACAGCATAACATATAGAGTTGTCAAATCACTACATTACCTGAAACTAATGTAACATTGTGCGTCAACTATCCTTCAGTTAAAAAAAAAAATACTGGCAAAATCTGAACCCAGAGAAGCTAAATGACGGCACTTCTGTGAAAGCTCATCAGATATGATAAAACTCATCATTCCTTTATAAAGCTTTTCCACGGTGAGATGGTTGAAGTCATCAGAGCCCGTGTTTCATTTCATGTAAAAATGGTCTTAGGAATTTTTCAGATTTTAACTAACCTGTCTTCTGTACCACTATGAGCATAAACCAATTGTCCAAGACTAGACAGCCCAAGGGAAATAACAATTACCCAGAGAAGCAGAGCGAGGTCCAGCCTAGCCAAGCCACAGTGATTGATTATCAGCAAAGAGGTCTGAACAAGCTGTCAGGCCAGTGTCTTTGGGAAATAATAGCAGGGAAGCAGGCAGTGTATCCTAAGCCAGGAGCCAGGCAGAGGACCAGGAATTGGAGACCTGTATATGCAAAAATGCAGTGCAGGAGCAAACAAGTGAACAAGCTGGGGAAAAGTGTGACTAACTTCCAACGCCCTTCTTAATCTCAAGCTGTCAGGAACTCAGGCTGGCACATCTGTCCCTAGACCATGGTGTCCGACGGGGGTGAAATGGAAGGGGAAGATGAGTGGCCTTAAACACTGTACATGCCATATTCTTTTGTTCTTAATTTTTTTTAATGTTTATTTATTTTTGAGAGAGAGACAGAGACAGAGTGTGAGCGGAGAAGGGGCAGAGAGAGAGGGAGACACAGAATCCAAAACAGGCTCCAGGCTCTGAGCTGTCAGCACAAAGCCTGATGCAGGGCTTGAACCCACGAACCGCGAGCCATGACCTGAGCCAAAGTCGGTCTCTCGACCAACTGAGCCACCCAGGCGCCCCCATGCATGCCATATTCTACTTAACCAATCCACAGGGGACATTTGATTGTTTCTGATTTTTAATCTTATAAGCAAATCTGTGAATTATTTTTTGCTAAGTTTTTTTCTATACATCCATGCCTATTTCCTTAGGATAAATTTTTAGAAGTGAGAATACCTGAATAAAAGAGTGCAAAATTTTCTACTTTTGATGTATGGCATCTAAGCACAAGATGCATTCAGTTCCCTGATATCTATGAGAAATCATTTGACCATTTGTACATTACTTCCCAGCCTTGTCTAATTCCTCATCTCCAGTTGGGTTAAACAACTCATTGAGAGGAAGTGGAAGTAATCGTACTTGGGAGGTGTTGAAATCATGGAAACTTTAGCGTCAGAATGAAGTGAAAGAGAATGGGCTGGAAAGAATGAAGGGTATAAAGGGAGTCACCTAGCAAGTGAATTACTCCTCCAGTTCACTCCTGAGATAAGCCTCCTCTTTCAACACGATGCTCAAGGTATTGTTATATTTTATGTGCTTATTTAACTCGGTTTTCTAGCTTACCTCTCCTTTTCTCAATTTCCTTAGAGCTTCCTGCTTCTTGTTCAAAAAATGGCATTTTAACATTTCTCATGCCTCTGCGCTATTTAATTAACTGCATCTTGTTTTTCATCAGTGTTTTACCAGTAAGAGACATGATTCTGTTGCATACAATTAGGAAGAAAACGAATCATTGCAAGTTCATTGAATTGTAACCTCCCAGTCTTGTCTATATCCATTATGGCATGGCCAGATTGCGTTTGTAATGATCTGTTTACTGTCCTTAGTTTCCTGGAGAAGATAATCCTATTGTGGCAGGAATCGTAACATCTTGGTTTAGTATTCTAGAGAGCTTAGCACAGTGCCAGACACAGAGTAAGATGTCATGAAATATTTATCAAATGGTTGCATGTTTTGTCTTAATATATACATTAATCACAGCATGTTATTGAAAAGAAATGTAAATGTCTTGAGAAAATCAGGAAGACCAAAAGAAGTATTTTAGAAATAGATGGACTACAGACAGTGGGGCAGTTGCATGTTTATTTTCTCATGCTCCCTTCCTCAGGAGCCATTTCTTTGGCACACAGGGCGTTATTCAGAACTTGTCAGGGAATCCCCATGGGGCCCTACCTGCATAGGTCACCAGCACCATGGGAACATGCAAATGGATGCCACAGTCACCTTCCAGGTGCCATGTTGGAGCCCTGACAACAAATCCTCCCTAGGCATACAGCTTTCCCCATAACGCACTCCCAGGTCAGATCTAACCCTGAAGAGGTAAACAACCAATCACCAAATGCCCTTAACTGTGGGAGCTGTGGGCATGGAAAGAGACATTGAAAACTAAGGTCATTTTGCTTAGAAAAGGGGTCCAACCAGTTCTCAAAACTCCAAGTTTTACTTGGTGGATCATCAAGCCAGGGCTTTTTCCTCCTTGCCTCACTCTGCCCCTAAATATGTTTACCCAAATTTCTAGCAGCATGACAAAGTTATTGTTATTCTCCATCCTAATTAGAAACACCTGTGCCAGCACCCTCTCTCTCCCATTCATGTTCTGTCCTGCTCTCTCCCACCCCAGACTCCCTCACCTTTCTACCAGAGCTTCAGAGACATAAAATGTAGTCCATCCTTTTGAAAAAGGCAGGGTTTCCTTGACTCGAGCATCTGAAGACTGAAAATACGGGACTAGCTGGTGGCCAGGTTGAGGACTTGTAGCTGGGCACTGGATCCATCTCTGTACCCCCGTGCAGGCACTATTCTTAGACACCCTGGATCTTCCAATTCAGAAACTCCTTACCCTATAGCTAATGTTTTAAAATGAGGTATCTGGGAGCACCCGGGTGGTTCAGTCTGTTGAGTGTCTGACTTGGTTTCAGCAGGTCGTGATCTCAGGGTCTGTGAGTTCGAGGCCTGTATCAGGCTCTGCGCTGACAGTGCAGAGCTTGCTTGGGATTCTCCCTCTCCCTCTGCTCCTTCCCCACTCGCTTGCTCTCTCTCTCAATATAAATAAATAAACAAACAAACAAATAAATAAATAAACTGACATATCTAATGCTCAGAGAGACCAAGGAGGTTGTACAATGATACAATACTCAGAGCAGAAAAGGGAAACCACCTGGTATTTACTAGGCAGTACTAAGCGCTAGGCATGTAGGGAAACACAGTTGAAGAGTGGATGCTTTTAGCTATACATAATAGATGTTCTCTTATGCAGATGTGTAGAAAACAAAATAATTGCCTACACATTGAAGAACTTGATATTTAAAGGAATTGCAAAGTACTCTGCTGCTTATGAAATGCAAATAAGTCTGCGGGTTTTTATTATCTGGTTTGTGGGTGGAAGCAGAATGGTCTTCTCCGCTAGGACAACCATATTCAGCAGGCACTTCATATTCAGCAAGTTCACAGTGAACCCATTATCATTGTTCAGCTGCTTCTCTTCCTGTGCTCCCTCTCTTGGCAAATGGCACTGCCATATCCCCATCCCGAACCCGGGCTATTGCAGCAGTCTCTTACCTGCCCTTGTCTACCCCTCGACCCATTCTCTACATGACAGACTACATGAGAGAGCTTTGCAAAACACAGTTCTGATCACATCTACCTTTTAAAAGACAGCACTATGGCGCCCCTTTGACAGGAAGTCTTCAGCATAGTGGAACCTCCCCAGCTTGGTCCAAGTCTGCGAATCCCTCTCACCTCCGCCCCTGCATGAAGCTCTGAAGCTGGGGTTGGCCCAAATCACTGCATCCTCTCACGTCTCCAAGCCCCGCCCCACCTCTGCCTTTAACCTCCACCCTTGTCCCAGGCCCCTTCACCTGCTGACTCCCTTAAGTGTTCATAGCCAGCCCAGGTATCCATGCCTTCAGGTAATCTCCATCAACAAGAATGAATGGGAAGTCGTTCTCAAGTAGTTCTCAGTCGGTTGAGCATCCGACTTCAGCTCAGGTCATGATCTCACCGTCTGTGAGTTTGGGCCCCATGTTGGGCTCTGTGCTGACAGCTCAGAGCCTGGAAACTGCTTCAGATTCTGTGTCTCCCTCTCTCTCTGCCCCTCCCCCACTCATGCTCTCTCTGTCTCTGAAAAATGAATAAACCTTAAAAAATTTTTAATAAAAAAATATATTTCATTTACCAATATATCCTAAATATTATCATCTTAGCATGTAATATTTTAAAATTATTAATGAGATGCTTTATATTCCTCTTTTCCTACTAAGTCTTCAAAATCCAGTGTTTATTTTACTCTCATGACACATCCCAGTTTGGACTAGCCACATTTCAAATGCTCAATAGCCAATGTGGAGAGTAGCTACCACGTTGGACATAATAGCACTAGAACATTTAAGAATCACCTAAAGATTTTAATGAAAACACAGAATTCTGTGCTATGCCTGCAAAGCTTCTGGTTCATCTGGGGGTAAGGGGTAGGATAATTCTGGAGGTCTGGAGTAGGGACTAGAATGTTCATTTTCAACAAGAACCCCAGGTGCTTCGAGGTTTGTTTTCCTCTTTAGGAAATGTGGCTTAATAATTACATGCTCAGTTTTGGAGTTAGACCCAGAGAAATTTGTGTCCAAACTCTACCACCTAAGAGCTGTGGAACTTAGTGATGTCACCTTTCCACATCTGGGTCTCTACACCTGCAAAGCGAGTGGCGCTCATAATACCTACCCAGAAACTCGTGGCATTAAATGGATACTGTATTTACAACAAGCAGGACAATGCCTGGCATGTATCTAATAACGGCAGCTCCTAGCTGAATGCACTGCCCCCCACTCAGGCATGCCCACTTTATGGATGAGATGTCTCTCCCATCCTCTCCTAACTCTGTGCTTCCCTCCTCCATAGCCTACCCACTCTGTGACCATCATCTGCATGTTAGTCTGTGTTCTCGGCTGGACTGAGGATGGAAACTGGATATTGTGCACTCCCACATCTCTTTGCCTCACACACCCAGTACAGAGGCTCAGTACTCATCAGTCTTCAGGAACGGAACTTAAGTTGATCACCTGAGTTTCTCCTTGTGAAGCGAAACTCTTCACATAATAGTACCTCAGGCTCTTGTATAGCAAGGAATGGGCAAATGCAAAGTGAGTACAGCACTGTTCTAACACTCTTCCCTTTAAAGTCTGTCACAGAAAGCTTTGCCAGAGTGATCCATGGCTTGACAGTGGAGCACCTGACAGACCACGTCATTCAGAGAAGCAAAAGAATGATTCTGGATACTCTGGGTGTCGGCTTCCTGGGAACCAATACAGAAGTGTTTCACAAAGCCAGTGAATATAGTAAGGTAAGAAGTTCAGCGTCTACTTGAGAGGTAAAACCAAGTGTACACATATGCCTGCTCGTGAGTCATACCCACCAATGTGCCCAGAGATGTGTGCTCATGTGCTATTACTACTCTACTCTTCATTTTAGAGATATTACTTGGTGTGTATAGCATTGTTGTATATGGCTTTATGCTTTTCTATGCTTTATTTATCTGAGTTTTAATATTCATCCATATTTTTTACTAAGTTACTATCTAAAGACCAATCTTAAGACTAGTTTTAACACTAGCAATATCACATAATTTATTGTTATTATGACAGAAAGCACTTTTTACCTGAGAGTCCTAGAAGCAATAACATCTACCCCAATAGTACCTACCATTCATTCGTGCAAAGACTTTAAGAGTCTCTTGGGAAAAAAGCTGGTTTGGCACTCTGAGCAGAGAGTGGGTGCTTATGCGGTAGATGTGATACCCACTCTCCACAATTAGTCCACCTCCGCCAGTATTTACCCTCAAGGAATACACAAGAGTAAATTCAGACTCCATCCGCTAGAGCACTTGTGGATCACAGTCTGGGATAGAGCAACAGCATCTCCTCTCCCTTCCATGGACAAAGTTGTGTATTCTTCTACAAGGAAGAGAGGAATCCAATGGTGAAGGCTGCCATCTAGCACGAAGTTTTCAAATAAGGACTCTTAAAGTCATGCCTCCACGATGAGGAATGGCTCTTAAAATGGTGACTTGGCATGCCGTGTTTCCACTCTGTCTTACTGATTGATATTCCTTTCTTTCAGATCTACAGTTCCAATGTGGCCAGCACTGTTTGGGGTCAGCCAGACTTAAGGCTCCCACCGACATATGCTGCTTTTGTGAACGGTGTGGCTGTAAGGAGGTTTACATCTTTTCTAATTTTAGGCAATCATAATAATTTCAGAGCCAGGAAATATCTCAGAAATTGCTCAATTTCCATGTTTCACTGATAAGTCATTGAGGTTCAGAGAGATAAAGTGGTCGGCCCTCTCTTCTATGTAGTTATTGATGCTTTACAGTGAACTGACGCTTTTCAAACACACTGTGAAGTAGAGGGAATCAGTTGGAGGATTTAGATAAAAATACCCTTATGGTATCTAACTTTGAACATCTACAGCAAAAAATATAAAACCCACTATCAAGACTCAATTCCTTTTGTTGTGGCCACTACCAGTTCTTATTCAGTAACCAGCTTTTCATCTATCCTTTCATTCAACAGATATTTACTGAGAAAGAAACAGTGGCCATATGGTGTCTATATTTTCTGAAGCAAAAATCAGCACTTTTCATCTGACAATGTTTATACTTTGTCTGTGTGTCAGCAGCAGTCTGTATCTATATACAAGATATAATTTAGACACGAATGTGTTGGGATGTCTGAGATAGTTTTATGTTTTGTGGAACAGTAGTTCAGAATACTGATACAATAGTGTATCCCAGAGTAAATGTCCAGCAAGCAGTGTCCAGATCAGCTACATCCAAGAGCCATGGAAATCGATTTTTAAGTGAACTTCTGACTATTACTATTTCATATCAGGGATAAGCAAATGGCTAGGATGAAGAGGAATAAAACCTCATAGCAGAAAATAATGATTTTAAAATATACCTTAATAGTTAATCTGGGTTTGAGAGTTCTTGCAACTTCCCTGTAAGTTTGAAATTATTTCATAACAAAACGGTACAAAAATATATGGCCTGATATGGAATAAATGGCATTAAACTTTCAGTGCAGCTTGTCTGGAGGGTGGGGGAGGAAGAGAGGAACAGCCGCCTAACTTCACAGCTTTGTTTTTAAGCACTCTTTCCGGGTGCTGTGGCAGAGAGCTCTGGTTACCTGGGTAAGAGCCAAGCTCACTGGGGCTCTCTAGCTGCTCCCTAAAGTCCTGCCTGCTCTAAGCAGAGGACAGCACATCCAGTACCCCGCCATATGATTAAGAATTACAGCCGGTTTACAGGTTTTATTTTCAGATAATCAGAGCTAAAAATCTCATATCAAATAGAGTTATTACTAAATTAAACCCCTACTGGTCCAAAAGCCATTGCATTCAGGTAAATCTAATTTGGTTTTTGGTTGTTGTTTGTGTGTGTATGTTTACATAGATTCACTCAATGGATTTTGATGATACATGGCATCCTGCCACCCACCCTTCTGGAGCGGTCCTTCCTGTCCTGCTGGCTTTATCAGAAGCTCTGCCTCCAAGTCCAAAGTGTTCTGGCCTTGATCTGCTCTTAGCTTTCAATGTTGGGATTGAAGTGCAAGGCCAATTACTGCGTTTCTCCAAGGAAGCCAATGACATACCAAAGAGGTAGGGAGAGAATCTGCCCATCCAGAGGTAGATGCATTCCCCCTTGACTTGTCCACTGTTCTCTCTGTAGAGCTTTCTGACATAGAGGTGAGTTAGATCAGCTGGAGATATTAACATTAGTGCTGAGAGCTAAGTCAATTCTCCAGCCACACAGAAAACCATATATCCATATACTGAGGTATGACCCCAGAAGAAATAATGAAAAATCCCATTTGGGTTTAGAGAATCAACTAACCACAACCATAAAATAAATTGGGGCCTCTCATCCTAGGGCGATTCACGTCATTTTGGCACCCAAGGTACTCTGAATATTCCTAGTCTCATCTCAGAGCAGAATCTACTTTGATATTTGCTGAGGTCCTTCAGATTGAGAACATTCAGAAGATCCTGAACCTGACTGTTCAACCCATAGAGCAAAAATAGTCACATGCTGGCTATATCATGTGATTCAATCTTATATTTATTTTTCCACTTGATCCAGCCTGCTAGCAGAGGAGTAGATTGGAATACTGGGCGAATTTTCAATTTCTGCAAGGCCCTCCATTTTTATAGCTACTTACATGGGATTTCAGCAAGCAGCAACTTTTGCCTTTCTGGCAATAACTATAAAGAATTTATTGTGTCAGGCACTGATGGAAGCATGTGAATTCATTCAAAACTCACAAAACCCTATGAGACAGATATTATTGTCACCATGTTATGTAAGAGGAAACAGGTACAGACAAGTTGAATAACTTTCCCAAGATCACACAGCCCGTACGTGGTAGAGCTGAGATTTGAACCCAGGCAGCAGGGCTCCATTGTCTACATTCCCGACTATCATACCATACTGCCTCCTACTGACTGAGGTCTGTAAATCTCCAACTCTTTGCTTTTTTGCTTTCCAGATTTCATCCCCCCTCAGTGGTAGGAACCTTGGGTAGTGCTGCTGCTACATCCAAGTTTTTGGGGCTCAGCATGACAAAGTGCCGAGAGGCCCTGGCTATTGCTGTTTCTCATGCCGGGGCACCCATAGCAAACGCTGCCACTCAGACCAAGCCTCTTCATATCGGCAATGCTGCCAGGCATGGGATGGAAGCCGCTTTTCTGGCAATGCTGGGTCTCCAAGGAAACAGACAAATCTTGGACATGCAGACAGGGTTTGGGGCCTTCTATGCCAACTATTCCCCAAAAGTTCTTCCAAACCTAGATTCTCACACTTGGCTGCTGGACCAGCAGGATGTGGCCTTCAAGCGGTTCCCTGCACATTTGGCCACCCACTGGGTGGCAGACGCAGCTGCATCTGTGAGAAAGCACCTTGTAACAGACAGAGCCCTGCTTCCCATTGACCGCATTGCAAGAATTGTGCTCAGAATTCCAGATGTCCAGTATGTAAACAGGCCCTTCCCAGACTCAGAGCATGAGGCTCGTCATTCCTTCCAGTTTGTGGCCTGTGCCACACTGCTTGATGGCGGCATCACTGTCCCATCATTCCACAAATGCCAGATCAACAGGCCACAGGTGAGGGAGTTGCTCAGTAAGGTGGAGCTGGAGCACCCTCAAGACAACCTGCCAAGCTTCAACACACTATACTGTGAGATAAGTGTCACTCTCAATGATGGAGCCACCTTCACAGAGCGCTCTGATACCTTCTATGGCCACTGGAGGAAGCCATTGAGCCAGGAGGACCTACGGGAGAAGTTCAGAGCCAATGCTTCCAGCGTGCTGTCCTGTGATACAGTAGATAGACTTACAGAGATGGTAGAGAACCTAGAAGACCTAGAAGACTGTTCTGTCCTAACCACTCTTCTGAAAGGACCGTCTTCACCGGAGATGGTTTCAAAATCTATCTAGCATCCAACAATTTCATCAGACAGTTTCTCCTGAGGCTTACCAACATCTAAGTGACTTTATATTGGGGAAAAATCAGTGATCTGCTTTATACAGCAAGGGTTTACTATCGCTCTGCCCAGGAACAAGTGAAGCAAGGTGGAGAGAGTCCAGAAACAGAACTGGATTTTTATGGAAGGAGTCTTTTCCTATAAATTCTGCAAGACAGTTCCAATTACCTGAAGAAAAATAATAAATATGCAAGAAACACAGAGAAATTGATTTTATAAGTATTCATAAGGCTGAAATTCAAGTTACCTCTGATTTGCTTGTAAGGTTAATCTTTACAGAAGAGTTCTTTATGAACTTCATGAACCTCAAGATGTGGGAGGAATTTGAACCTACATGTAAGTTTGCTGACAGTCGACAAGGGCTCTGGCCTATTGTGCCACCAACATGTTTCTTGGACCATGGTTTTTTACAAGCCCCCCACAGTAGAGGGGGTGCTATTGGGTTTAAATATAAGGAATTAGTGGGTACAAATCCTGCCCCTACAACTTACTAGATGTGACCCTAAGCATGTTACTGGGTAGCCCTCTGCCTCAGTTTAAAGCAGAAATAAAAAGCGGTATAAAAAGTAAAACAGTTTGGCTCTGGAAGCCATGCTGCTAACCACTACAATATACTGCGTTTTGTTACAAAAAAATTTTTGAGAAAAATATGGACGAAGAGTTTGACATGTAATAAAGAACGACAGCAAAAAATATGTGGGTAATTAAATAACTATTGACTTTGTAAAATAATAAAAATGTCTTATGGGGTTAAAAATTGCAACTTTAGCAATACATATAAGCAGGGAGTTACTATAATTAATGTGCTCTAAATTCCTTATCTCATTCAAGAAAAGGGCAAAGCTATTAACTGTAGACTTTGATTTGTAAGTATGCATGTTGACATTTCCAGGGTAACCATTATAAGACAACAGTAGAATATACCACTTCCAGGTTAACAGAGAGAGAAATATGGAATTAGGAAAAAGAAAATAAACCAAAGGAAGACAAGAAAGGAGGAGGGAAAGAAATATAAGAAAGGTAGAACATATAGAATATAAAATGATAGGAAAAAATCCAAATATATCTGTAATTATAAGAAGAATAAATGGACTAAATAGTTCAGTTAAAAAATACAGAGACTATGTATACATAAAAAACAATCTTTAACAAGCTTATTAGCATCTAATTTACAAACCATTAACTCATCTATCTTTTGTCCAATTCAATGAGTTTTAGTAAATTTATAGAGTTGTACAAACATCATCACCATCCAGTTTTGGAGAACTTCTCTTCATTTTTTTTAAAGATTTTATTTTTATGTTTTAAAAATTTATTTTTAAGTAATCTTAGGTAATCAAACCCATAACTCTGAGATCAAGAGTCACGTGCTCTACCGACTAAGTGAGCCAGGAGCCCCGGGAGTACTTCTATCATGCCAAAAACAGAGAAACAAATAAAACCCTCATGCTGGTCTGCAATCAATCCCTATTCCCACCTCCAGCCTTAGCAACCAATGATCCATTTTCTATCTCTATGGTTGTGTCTCCTTCAGACATTTCATATAAATGGAATCATACAATATGTGGTCTTATGTGTCCAGTGTCTTTCACTTAGCATAATGGTTTTAGATTTTTTCCATATATGTATCGATACTTTATTCTCTTTCACTGCTGAGTAGCATTCTGTTGTATGGATATACTACATTTATTTACCCATCCAGGAGTTAATGGACAGCATATTGTTTCCAGTTTGGGTCTACTACGAATAATGTTTCTATGAATGTTCACATGCATGTCTTGGTGTGGACATATCTTTCCATTCCTGTTAGGTAGATACTTGCGAGTGGGAATGCTGGGTCATTTAGGAAGTACATGTTTAACTTTAGAAAAAACTGTTCTTCAAAGCAGCTCTATCACATTACATTTCCATCAGTAATGTGTGTGGGTTCCAGTTTCTCCAAATCCTCACCAACTCTTGGAATTGTCAGTCTTTTTTATTTTCTCCTGTGTAGTGAGTACATAATGGTATGTTGTGGCCTTAGTTTGCATTTTCCAAATGACTAACTCTTGCCTATTTTTGACAATTATTTTAATTAAGTTGTCTTCTTATCATTCAATTGTAGGAATTCTTTATATATCCTGAGTATAAGTTCTTTATAGATATACGTTTTACAAATATTTTCTCCCAGTCTGTGGTTTGTCTTTTCATGTTTTTAATGGTCTCTTTTAAAGAGAAAAAGTTTTAAATTTTGATCAACTCCATTTTATCATTTTAAAAAATTTTACTAAAAAAATATAGAAAATAAAAAAAATTGTTATTGTTCCTGCTTTTGGTGTCATCAGGAGTCATTTCTTAAAAAATCCAGGGGCGCCTGGGTGGCTCAATCGGTTAGCAGCTGACTTCAGCTCAGGTCATGAACTCGTGGTTCGTGAGTTCAAGCCCCGTGTTGGACTCCAACTGCTGAGCTGGCTGCTGACAGCTCAGAAGCCTGGAGTCTGATTCGGATTCTGTGGCTCCCTCTCTCTCTGCCCCTCCCCCACTCACGCTCTGTCTCTGTCTCTGTCTCTGTCTCTGTCTCTGTCTCTCTTTAAAAATAAATAAACATTAAAAAATAATAACAAAATTAAAAAACCAGTTATATAAGTTATTTAAGACTCATGAGGATGCAGAAAAGTTCAAAGTAAAAAAGTCAGGAAACTATCGATGGAACACTAACAAAAGCAAGCTGGAATAAATAAATGTTAATATTAAACAAAATAGAACTCAAGCAAAAAGCAGTCAGTTAAGCATCCAACTCTTGGTTTTGGTTCAGGTCATGATCTCGTGGTTTCATGAGTTTGAGCCCCACATCAGGCTCTGCACAGGCAGCACAGAGCCTGCTTGGGATTCTCTCTCTCTCCCTCTCTCTCTGCCCCTTCTCCACTGGTGCTGCCTCTGTCTCTCTCAAAATAAATAAATAAACTTAAAACAATAAATAAAGAAAAAAAATATAATATAAATTAAATTAAATTAAATTAAGTTAAATTAAAACCTTACAAGAACATTTATGGGGTGCCTGGGTGGCTCAGTCAGTTAAGCGACCGACTTTGGCTCAGGTAATGATCTCACAGTTTGTGGGTTCGAGCCCTGCATTGTGCTCGCTGCTGTCAGTTCAGAGCTTGCTTTGGATCCTCTGTTCCCCCTCTCTCTGCATACCCCCACTCTCACATGCTCTATCTCTCTCTCTCTAAAATAAACATTAAAGAAAATTAAAAATAAAAATCTCACAGAACATTTACAAAAAAGGACCATATACTGAGCCATAAAGCAAGTCTTAACAACTTTTTAAAGGACTGGAAGATATAGATCATGTTCTCTAATCACAATGAAATTTAAGTTCCATATTAAAAAAAAAAAAGATTAGACAAGACTGAAATGTTTAGAAATAAAAATTCCTTGAAATAACTTGGGTCACAGAAGAAATGGTCACAAAAATTATAAAACATCTAGAACCTACCAATAACAAAACCGCATATATCAGAATTTGTAGGCTATACCTAAAACAGTACTTATAAGTGTGTAAATTTTCTATGGCTGGCTCTGTATCATTTGGATTATGCTGTTCCATAGGACATATCCTGTAACTGTAATTAATTTGTCTGAACATGGTAAATAAAACAGGAGATCAAAGTTGTGGTTTCTACTGTGGCCTTCAGATAAAATTTAATTATCCCGTCTTTATACACCAGAAATTTCTAGGGGCAAGATCTAAGGGCTAGTAATAATATCCTCAGATAATCCCTGTTAAAAACAAGACAACAGACCCCAAGTGGAGTCCTTATGCTAAGTCCCACATCAGTAAAATGAGATATACTTACAGTTTCAGCATTCCCAGAAATGGAATCATATCAAACAGGTCATTCAGAAATTGCCAGATCAGCACCAGTTAGCCAATATGCCTAATAGACCCCCGCCATCCCCCAAAGAAAAGTAACCTTGCAATAAGCTATTTTGTCTCATAGAACTTCCTTGTTCCTGCTCCCTTCTACCTATAAAAGTCTCTCATCTTATACAGCTCCTTGGAGCTCCTTTCTATCTGCTAGGCTCCATGCTGTAGGATTCAAATCAATTTTTGCTCAAATAAATTCTTAAAAAAATTAATAGGCCTCAGTTTATCTTTACACACCCTTGATGGATGTTTCAGACAAAAAGCAGGGGTTGGGGAAGAAGATCTCTCCTGAGGGGACCACAGCACTAAGGTGACCTTGATATTGGTTATTATGCACACCAAGTTAACTGAAGGCAGAAGAAAATATGAGGGAATGTGGGTCTGTAGAGAGAGAATAAGGGTCCTCTTCACTGGCAGCCCTGTGCACCATCTGCCCCCACCATACCACATACAAAAAAATCGACGGTTCCTTTCTAGGAGAGTCAAAAGCTAGGGTATTTTTTTAGCCAGAGTGCTGGTAGAGAGCTTTTGAGGGAATGGGAGAGTAAAGCCGAGCCTCTTGTCTCTCCTGTCCATGAGGCTGGAGAACAAGGACAGCCTGTGAGTCTCCTCGCCCTGAGAAAGGCCAAGGTGGGGGCCTGGACCGCTCTGATCTGCTATCTAGGCAGTGTGGCAAATGCTGGCTTTTCCCCTTCCATTCCCTTGGGGGTGGCAGCAAAGCATCCTGCTTAGTCTTTTGTGTTATAGGCTCTGTATCCAGGCAAATGAGTCGTCTACGTGGATCAGGCCAGACAACATGGGAGGAAGCCCACTCAAGACTGGGACAAAGGCCCCAGCTCAGAAAGGGGTTCATTCCAGCACCCTGTGTTTCTGCATCCTCAGCACACATTCGAGGCCTTGAGTCAAACTTCCTGTCACCAGACACACCTGAGGAGCCCTGGTGCTGGCTAGTATGTATGTTTTGGGGATCCCAAGACCACACGCACACTCAGGGATCACCAGAGGAACTTCGGGAACTCAGCAAAGAGTTGCACTCTGGTTAAGGGTTATACAGTGCAAGGTTACGTGACAGGGTCAACTGGAGAAAAAGACACTGGCAGAGTCTGGAGGTTTGTGACGCCCCCTCCCACCAGCGAGGAGACACGTGAGTGTGTTCCTCTCTCCAGGAGTGAAAAATTCACTGAAGTCGGTACACTGTGTCTGCCCTGGGAAGAGACTCTGCACCCAAGGCTTTTAACAGTGTCTGGTCACGTAGGTCCCCTCCACCCAGCAACGATCAAAATCGCAAACTCCAAGAAGGCGAGAACAGCGATGTCTGCACAGCCTAGGCCAAGCGAACCAGTTTTATGAGTCAGGGAGTGTGTATGTGCCAAGCTCCCAGACGCCAGCCGAGATGAACCTCCTGAATAAGGCTTGATAAAGGCAGCAGCTTATGGCCTCCTATGGTCTCCTTTCTGCACAACTTTTCCCAGACTAAAATGCCTTTCTTTCCTATTTGTGTGGCTTTGTGGGGGACAGACACATGACACCGACCAACTGGACTTTGCCTCCACCCCAGGAATTGTCTCTGCGCTGTAGCACTTGAGCTTTGTGTTCCATCACAGTATTAACTAAAACTGGTATCCCCGGGGCTTAAAGCTGTCACAGACCAAAGAGCTGTCGTGATTTTAACCCAGGCACCGAAAATGAAAATGTGACTTTAAAGAGAAATTTTATATATTATGTTTTATAACAACTTTACTTGCAACCCTTTATCTAAAAAAGTTATCAGATAAGTCTCTTCCGACCCCACCTTAAGGTCTATAATGGCTCATGGAGGGAATCTCTTTGGAGAAGCTGAGTAGCTGGTGGGCATTCATTACCAACAAATTCATATCAAGGGCCTAATACAACAGAGGATGTTCTCAGTGCAGGTGATAAAGCAGTCAACAGAATATTCAATAACCTTTTACAATCATGAGCTTATAATCCAGTATGAGTAGAGAGACCAGCAAAACAAGTACCTAGGACAAGGAAAGTGCTCCATACCTATTCCGGCCTGGCTGTGCTTCCTTCATGCTTCCCCGGAGCGAATGTGAACCTTCCTTCAGTGGACTTCATAGTTTCTAGCTCTTCTGGGCCGGAGCATGACCTGTGACATTAAAATATGTGTGGCACTGTAGAAATGCAGCTTCCCTGTCAATTCTGGAAGGACTTCCCTGCAGAGAGCAAAGCTACAGAGAACCGAAGACGGGGGGGGGGGGGGGGGGGGGGGAGGGGGGGGGTGCAAAGCCACAATAAGATACCCCACCTTCCCTACAGCAGAGGTGCCCCTGTACACACACACGTGTTGTGTCTTCCCATCGTACGAAATCTACCAGCAGTGTTGCAGATTTTTATCACTCGGTGAAATTGTTTCATTCTCCCTCTCTTCTCCTATCCCATATTAAAAAACAACAAAAAAAACCCCACACAAAACAGTATAGTGGTAGTTCACAGCAAGTGATCGTTGAAAAGACATCCAAAACAGAGGAGTGTTGCACAGGCTACTCTGGTTCCTGCTAAAGCCTGGGTGCCCAGCGACTGACAGCTGAACACTGAACATGTCAAAAGAATGTATGACACACAGTAACTTTAAGTAGGGTCCTGGCTTTATCTGAATCGTAAAGAACAGAATACCTTCACAGAAATCATGAAGATTAGTCATCTAGTTCAGTTGTAAATGCAGAAATCAACATTCAGAGGTGAGCATCTCACTTAAATTCTCCTTGCTTTCTGTTGCAGTTATCATTAAAAATAATCCAACCCACTCCAGCTACAGTTGGTGTCCGTACAGGAACCAAACTGGAGGTTCAGGAAAAAGCCTTTGGAACAGCCCAACGCCCATCTGTTTGAAACACGGCATGAGAGTGTTGTTTCTGACTTTAAAAAACGAAAGACAGAAATGAAAGCGTGCTTGTTTAGAAACCATGTATCTCTGAATGATTCAGTGATGGTTATTTAATCTTTGAGCCAAGATCACACTGAAAGTTCCTATCAGTAAGTGACAAAGTGTGTACTTCATTTGGCTGGAGCTGAATCTTTTCACTTGAACAATTTCTTCTAATTATTATAAGTAAAATATCACTTTTCAAATCCAGTATAAAACATTATAAAATAGCCATTCTTCCTATTCCTTCAAAAAGCTCGTGCAGAGGGGCCGCACCTGCGCGGCTTGGACACCCCCGCCCCCCGCAGCCGTGTTTGCATAGGCTTCTGTGCAGCCGTGGCTCCAGCAGCATCACCGAACCTATCAGAAGAGGGGACAACGGAGTGGAGGAAAATGCTTCTTCGGCAACAGACAGCAGGACTGTGAAGAGAGTTACAATGATTAGGTTGCACTGGCCTCTCAAATGCTGCAGTGTGGAACAACAGCCCACAGGCACTCTGCACATAAAGTATCTGTTCTGACACGTGGCTTCATTTAAATATTCCCTTCGTAAGAGAAATGAAGGCTGTATGTACTAGGATCAATAGGAAATAATAAAGCAAGTATAATTTGATCCATACAGCTGAATGGTATCACACAAGAGAATTGCTGCATTGAAATTTGCTTCTTACAGAGAAAGCCAATATATGTTGAAAGAATATTTTCCCTATGATTCAAAGCCATCTGGTGTCATCACCTTAAATCACTGTCCCTTACCATGTCCGCCCCCCCCTGCCCTAATGCCAATCACCAAATATGGCAACCCCACAATGAAAGATGATTTGTTAAGTAGTCACATTTATATTCATCTGGAGGAAGGAAAATAGGAAAGCACTGTAGAGCCTGCTTACCCAGCAGTAAGCTTTTCATCCTTTTCTCCCCTTCCATCCACACTGAATAGCGTGACCCACTGTGACTTCACAAGCAGGAAGGTTGTAGCTGCCAGCACACTGGAAATGAAGCACCCGCTGATAGGCATCTTGGCACAGCGGAGGGCTGAAAGAGTCCTTTACAGAACTGTTGACAGGGCAGTTCTGGGCCACCCCAAAACCACCTACAAAGACAAGGAACCCAGGATTATTTGAGGCAGCTGACAAGAAGAACCTATGAACAATTAATTCTTTTTTTTGTCATTTTTATTCATTTATTTTTAATATTATTTTTAATTTTTAAAATTTATATCCAAATTAGTTAGTATATAGTGCAACAATGATTTCAGGACTAGATTCCTTAGTGCCCCTTACCCAGTTAGCCCATCCCCCTGCCACAACCCTACAGTAACCCTCAGTTTGTTCTCTATATTTATGAGTCTCTTCTGTTTTGTCCCCCTCCCTGTTTTTATATTATTTTTGTTTCCCTTCCCTTGTGTTCATCTGTTTTGTCTCTTAAAGTCCTCATATAGGGGCGCCTGGGTGGCGCAGTTGGTTGAGCGTCTGACTTCAGCCAGGTCATGATCTCGCGGTCCGTGAGTTCGAGCCCCGCGTCGGGCTCTGGGCTGATGGCTCAGAGCCTGGAGCCTGTTTCTGATTCTGTGTCTCCCTCTCTCTCTGCCCCTCCCCCGTTCATGCTCTGTCTCTCTCTGTCCCAAAAATAAATAAACGTTGAAAAAAAAATTAAAAAAAAAAAAAAAGTCCTCATATAAGTGAAGTCATGTGATTTCTCTCTTTCTCTGACCGACTAATTTCACTTAGCGTAATACCCTCCAGTTCCATCCACGTAGTTGCAAATGGCAAGATTTCATTCTTTTTGGCTGCCGAGTAATACTCCATTGTATATATATACCCCATCTTCTTTATCCATTCATCCATCAATGGACATTTGGGCTCTTTCCATACTTTGGTTATTGTTGATAGTGCTGCTATAAATGGGGGTGCACGTGTCCCTTCGAAACAGCACACCTGTATCCCTTGGATAAATGCCTAGTAGTGCAATTGCTGGGTCGTACGGTAGTTCTATGAACAATTAATTCTTAAGCAAAGAATTAAGGTATATGAGAGCAATAACACGTTATTAGAAAGGAAAAATAGCATTTCTTTAAGACTCTGGGGTTGACAATGACTCTAGTTAATTCATTAACTTCATTTTACAAAGTCAGAGTAGCAACCTCTATTTGTCAAAGTTGTTCAGAGATCATTTTGACTTTTATTTTTTTAAGTTTACTTATTTATTTTGAGAGTGAGAGAAAAAAGAGAGCGCGCGCACGTGCATAAGCAGGGGAGAGAGAGAATCCCAAGCAGGCTCCAAGATCGGCACAGAGCCTGATCCCACGAACCGTGAGATCATGACCAGAGCCAAAATCAGTCAGATGCTCAAACAAGCGAGCCACCCAGGCGCCCCTCAGAGATCCTTTTGTAAAGAGCTGGTGCCAAATGCTAAAACACCAACCCAATTATTAGGGAGTTTACATGGCTTCAATGTAGCCCTGTAGCAAATGGATTTTACAGATATAGAGGGTTTATATTAATCAAATAATAAGCACCATTTTGCATCAACAGTAAAATTCTGAAGACACAAGCTGGGATACCCATGTTGATAATAATTTTTGCTAAATACTTCAAGTGTGGTACAAATAGAACTATATATTTTTAAAAAGCATTGGGGTAATTTCATTTCTCCTAAAAACAAAATGCATCTTCATGTGTTAGAATAAAATACTTTTTTTTCAAATCACAGTAATTTTTAAAAATTGATTTACAAGTAACACCATTTTAGATGTGAAAATAGTAATTTTAACATCAGACCTCAAGGGAAATAATCTTTACAAACTGTCTCAGGGCATGCCTATTGGCAGTGAAAGAAAAAAGAATACAACTAAAAGACACCAGCAACTCAAATAAAATTATCTCCTTTACTGCCCTCACCCTGCATTTGGTAAACAGATATTTCAATTTATGTTATATATATAGTATGTAGAAAGTCTTCAAAGATAGTGCCCTAATATGCATGCCTCCTGGTACTCGTGCCTTTTGGTATTCTCCTTTCTTTGAACCTAGTCTCCCTTTTGATCAACAGAATGTGGCATAAGTGATTCTGAGGGACATGTGTGGCTAGAGCAGAAGAGGAAAGCCTGGGTCTCTTGGAATGCTTTCTCTGGGGGATGCCAGCTTGCATGTGAGAAGCTCAGACACCCCAAGGTCTGTAAGTTACAAAGAAGCCCAAGATTGCCACATGAAATGGCCAGATGGCTGCACAGCCAACCAATCCCGACTCAGGTATCAGACTGGAGCCTGATTGAATCTTCAGATGTCTGCAGCTCCAGCCACCATGCAGCTGCAGGAGAGGCCTCAAGCAAAGCTCAAGCTAAGCCTAGTCAACCAACAGAACCAGGAAAGATAATAAATTATTAAGACACTAAATTTTAGTGGTAATTGTCATATAGCAACAGATATCTGGAATACTTTATATGTAAAATAGCAGTAAGCAACCTGCTCAGATAAATATGTATAAGCATCCACAAGTGGCACACTTTTGTTTTTTTACATTTATCTATTTTTGAGAGACAGAGAGAGACAGAGCACAAGTGGGGGAGGGGCAGAGAGAAAATGAGACGCAGAATCCCAAGCAGGCTCCAGGCTTTGAGCTGTCAGCACAGAGCCCGACGCGGGGCTCAAACTCACAAACTACAAGATCATGACCTGAGCCAAAGTTGGATGCTTAACCAACTGAGCCACCCAGGTGCCCCCCCACTTTTTTTTAATGTTATTTATTTTTGAGAGAGAGAGAGAATGAGCAGAGGAGGCACAGAGAGAGGGAGACACAGAATCTGAAGCAGGCTCCAGGCGCTGTGCTGTCAGCACAGAGCACAGTGCAGGGCTTGAACTCACGAACTGTGAGGTCATGACCTGAGCTGAAATGGGACACTTAACTGAATGAGCCACCCAGGTTTCCCAGCACACTTCTTACCTAAAACGATGATTTCCGATTCTCACTGTGGGACATCTCCTAACTGCCTCTATAGATTTCAACAATATTGTGAATGTTTAAAATACTCTTAAAATAGGATCACCTGGGTGGCTGAGTCAGTGAAGTGTCTGACTCTTGATTTCGGCTCAGGTCATGATCTCACGGTTTGGGAGATGGAGCCCTGCATCAGGCTCTGCAATGGCAGTGTGGAGCCTGCTTGGGATTCTCTCTCTCCCTCTCTCTCTGCCCCACCCCCATGTGTGCATGTGTGCACGCTCTCTCTCAAAATAAATAAATAAACATTAAAAAAAACCAAAATAATCTTAAAATAAAACTGATTGTTAGTGTTTAAACAAACTAAACCAACTTGGGACGCCTGGGTGGCTCAGTTGGTTGAACATCAGACTCTTGATTTCCTGGCTCAGGTCATGATCTCACGGTTCGTGAGTTTGAGCCCCACGTCGCTCTCTGCGCCAACAGTGAGGAGCCTGCTTGGGATTCTCTCTTTCCCTCTCTCTCTCTGCCCCTCCCCTGCTCTCTCCCTCTTTCAAAATAAATAAATAAATTATATATATATATATATATATACACATATATATACACACACATGTACATGTATACATGTATGTGTGTATGTATACGTACATATATACATATATGTATATATGTATACATATATATAATTAAACTAAAACCGGTTAGTTTGAAAAATAAATATATAACATTCAATTCCTTATGAGGGGGTTAAATAAAAGGAAATAAAAAATACTTAAGACAATTATACTTGTAAGTCAATCATTTATTTTAAAAGGTAGGTATACATCCATATGTACAGGCATGTAGATAGGCAGGTCACCTATCTATAAAGTGATCACTGTGCTGAAAAGGTCTAGAAACAGGCAACCCTCCACTGTGATTTCCAGAGTCTTGAGGCCTCAAAATGTGGGCTGCATGCCACAAGCCACCTGTCACCTGAGAGCTGAATAAGAATCTGCACTGTAACAAGATCTCCAGGTGAATCACCTACCAATTAAACTTAGAGATATGCCATTCTAGTGCAGTGGATCCCAAATTTGTCTGCATATGAGAATCATCTAGGAACCTTAAAACTTCCAAAATTTTGGGGGGACACAGGCATTGGTGGTTTTAAAGCCTACCAGGTGATTCCAGGTGCAGCCAAGTCTGGGAACCACTGGTCATTCTTGATAGAGCACTGGTTCTCAATCTTTGCTACACAGTGGAAGAACCTGTAAAGCATCAAAAAGCACTGACATCTGTTTCCACTCCCAGAAAGTCTGATGTAACTGGTCTGAGATGTGACCCAGGCACTGAGACTGTTTAAAGGCTTTCCAAGTGACTTTCATGTGCAGCAAAGTTTGAGAACCATGACCTACCTCCTGGCACAGAGGCTTCAAAATGGCAGCTGAATCTGTGCAGCTTTTGCTGGAAGAGGGTTTAAAGTCAGTGAACATTAATTAAAATGAACAGTTGGTCTCAACAGCTTTCAGCTAACTCACCGGTGTAATGGCAGCTTCAAGCTTGCTGGAGTTCAGGTCTGCCAAATCTTGTAGGCCCCCATGGGCTCTTCTGGCACTTTCCTTTGGTACATTTCTCTTCTCTTCTGTTGGGCTCCCTTTCAAGTGATTAACAATGTACATCTGCTCAGCATTAGGAGCAAATAGCTTCACCTTCAAAAATAGAAATAAAAACAAATGATGTCATTGCCTCTTTGAAAACAATCAGGCAAATCAATCTTAGAGCCTAAATAAACCAGGAAGGAAAGTCAGAAAACCACTAAGTAATTCCGTATGCCTTCAGGGCCAACACCAACTACAAATATCAGCCACAAGAAAGAAACTGCAGGGGACTTCTAGAGGGGAAAAAAAGAGCTATAAATTAGCTTCTAGAAAGAAAGTAGAACAGAAACAGGTTGCTTTCCAAATACATCTATCTATCTATCTACACACATACAGAAATGTGTGTGTGTGTGTGTGTGTGTGTGTGTGTGTATGTGTGTGTGTGTGTGTGTATACAGTTTACCCTTGAACAATACAGGAGTTAGGGACACTGACCTCCTATGCAGTCAAAAATTCATCTATTGGGGCACTTGGATGGTTCATGCAGTTAAGCATCTGACTCCTGATTTCAGCTCAGGTCATGATTTCACAGTTCATGGGACTGAGTTCTGCACCCAGCTCCGTACTGATGGCACAGAGCCTGCTTGGGATTCTCTCTCTCCCTCCCTGCACCTCCCCTGCTTACATATGTGCACTCTCTCTTAAAATAAATAAATAAACATTCTTAAAAATTTTGTGTATAGGGGCACCTGGGTGGCTCAGTCAGTTGGGCCTCTGACTTCAGCTTGGGTCATGATCTCACAGTTTGTGAGTTCAAACCCCGCATCGGGCTCTGTGCTGACAGCTCAGAGCCTGGAGCCTGCTTTGGATTCTGTGTCTCCCTCTCTCTCTGCCCACCCACCCCCCCACACTTGCACTCTGTCTCTCAAAAATAAATAAACATTAAAAAAATTTTGTGTATAACTTCTGACTCCCCAAAAACTTAACTACTAATAGACTACTGTTGACCAAAAACCTTACTGATAACATAAACTGTCAATTAATACATATTTTGTATGTTATATATATTATATACTGCACTCTAACAATATAGTAAACTAGGAGAAAAGAAAATGTTAAGAACATCATAAGAGAAAATACATTAACAGTACTGTATTGTATTTATTTGAAAAAATTCTGCATATAAGTGGTCCCACGCAGTTCAAACCCATGTTGTTCAAGAGTACACAATTTTTAAAGAGATATAAGAGAGGTTCCAATTTTATAGATAGGAACATATAGGGCTCAAAACCATAGGAGGGTTGGTTAAATTTAGCTTTAAAATCTTTCTAAAGCAGGGATTCTCAACCCTGGCTGCGTATTAGAATCACTTGGGCAACTTGAGGCCCAAACAGAACAGTTACATGGGAATTTCTGGGAATGAGGCACCATCTTGGATGGTGGTATGTCTTAAAATCTCCTTAAAATCTTCCATCATTTGCAGGGTTAGCAATGACTGATCTAAAGCAAATGGAAAATAAAACTCACAAACTCAGGGCTCTGAGTTAAAATCTCAAGGGTTTAAATGCCAATAGCCCAAAGCAGACCATTTGGAAGCCCTTACTTGACCCACCTTCACACATCCAGCCCAACCAAGCTCTGGATTGACACCCCCAGTCTGCCATCAGAAACCGTTCCTCTTTCCCCAACTGTTGGATCCTGCATGGGCGCTGATCTGGGGAGCCATGAGGATTTGGAGGCAAGGAAGGAAGCTCAGGGTGGGCACCTGTATACTAGGGGGCCTTGGTGTCCTACCTTCTTCACTGACTTCTACCCCACCTCAAAACTTGCAGGTGTACTTCTCCAGGAACTGGACAAGACTGGTCTGAGTCAAATGTCCCTTGGCTTTCTGAGAAGGCATCATTAAGGCCTGAAAGCATATGGGTGCCTGGGTGGCTCAGTCAGTTGAGCATCCAACTCTTGATTTTGGCTCAGGTCATGATCCCAGAGTCGAGGGATTGAGCCCTGCATGAGCGTGGAGTCTGCTTAAGATTCTCTCTCTCTCCCTCTGCCCCTTCCCGTGCTTATACACTCTCACACTCTCTCTCAAATAAAAAAAAAAAAAAGAGAAACTTTATTTTAAAAAAAGACTAGAAAGTGTATGACTATGTCTTAGCTTCCTGTTATTAAACTTTGTATTTGATTAAAATATATATTAATATTCTAAACATTCTCTCTTCCCTGTAGTTTTGGTTTTACAAAATTGAGCAATATCTCCTGTCTGTAGGACAGATCTCTCTATGGGAGAGATTCTAAGAACATATACAACCCATTATTAGTAAAAAGAGAAGAAGAAAAAAAAACCCTTAAAACATTCTGAAGGTCAAGAAAGATGCAAAAAAAAATATGGATTGGTTTTTAAACCAATAATTCTGGAAAACAGACTGGCTTGCTGTTGCTTTGTGAAATTAATCAGATCCACGTGCCTAAGGTGGAAGTGAAGATGAAAACTTAAATTTCACCTAACTCTACCCTGCCCCAGAATTCTATAACTCTATTTTTTCCTTTAAGAAGATGCCATACAGTTCAATGGTTGATAAACATGATTTTATCAGACTACAGTAATGTTCTGAGTGTTCTTAAGCTAACTGAGCAAGGACCCAGAGGGAAAAAATTGGATGAAAATTCAACCTATTTTTTGATGAAATCTTCAAAGTTTAAAAATCATGAACTGCACAATGAGGGATCAGGCAACAATAGTCTACAAGCATCTTTAGCCTGGGGTGCTGGGGTCATAGCCAAAAGGAACAGAAGGCAGAACCACACCACAGCAGATGGGAGCTAGTGAGAGGCTGATTTAGGGCTAATTTGAGGAACTGCTTTCTTGCCATTAGAGCTCCCTGCTCACGGAATGAAGAGACTGCAGTCCCAAGAGAGGAGATCCCCACCACTGACCATGGTCAACTTGAAGCTTGTTTCTGCAGCTCTGGGAAGTCTTGAGTAGGATGGGAAGCTCCACTGTGGCCCTCTAGTGTGTTCCATTATTTGTAAATTGTTACTCTGGAGAGGTGTCTCAGTTTTAAGCCATGTTCAAGTACATGCCCAGTGGGAATGCCCTGGTGCCCTTCAAATTGGAATTTCAGCTGTTATAGCTAGGATGTGTCCCCACGCCCTCACTTTTTGTGGGTCTTTAGGAGAGGCTTAGTTTAGGCTAGGTGATTTTGAACTGGGCCATGGTATATGGAGGAGAGCTAGGATTGGAGCCACCTAAACACTTAGATAAATGGGTGTTAAAATGGTGCCCTGCTTGGATCTCCACAGAATTCCTCAACCCAGTGCAGCAAGTGGTCAAAGGTGGGGGGGGATGGGGTGCGAGGGGGCAGGGAGGGTTAGGGGAGAACTAATTCCCATAAGCCCTCAGAAAACCTTGTATGCTTAGGGAAGCACCCCACGCTCCTGCCATCCCCAGCAAGGGTCATTGGTGGTCACCTATGGCCACTGCAGCCACCTCACTTATTCCATTATGCTTACAAATACCATGAGGGTTCACTCATGTTGTGGGTGAAGTGAAGGCATGCTGCTCTCTTGTAAAAAAAAAAAAAAAAAAGAAAAACGTGACTATAAGTTATTACACTTTTAATGCACTACTTATAGACATAAGTCAGTATCTTTGTATAAAAGTATGACAGGCCACAAATATCTCACCAGAAACAAGGCAGTTGATCCCATTGTCTTCAAGTGGATGAAAGGTCAAAGAAAGGGTAATGCAGAATCTTCTCCTCTGTTCACGTGGTAGAGCCCAACAAGGACGACCATCTGGGGATAAGGGGCCGAGGGCATTACAGAGCATTTAGGGGTACCTGGGTGGCTCAGTTGGTTAAGCATCTGACTCTTGATTTCGGCTCAGGTCATGATTTCCCGGTTTGTGAGAGGAAGTCCTGCATTGGGCTCTGTGCTGACAGCGTGGAGCCTGCTTGGAATTCTCTTTCCTCTCTTTGCCCCTCTCCTGCTTGCACATGCTCTCTCTCAAAATAAATAAATTTAAGCATTTAGAGTAGTATTATGGGCTATATATAGTAAGTGCTGGCCATTGTTCTCACTGGCTTAAGACGGGGGGGGGGGGGGGGGGGGGGGGGAGGACCAGTCATTCCTCCATTATTGTCTTCCTCACTGCACCACCACCTCCAAATAATGATTCTTATACTCAAATGTTTGTTGTCACCTAGTCTGGGCCCTGTGTGGCAGGGTAAGAGTTCCGTGCTAGAGAAGCCAAAGGAAGAGCCCAAAGTTGGATTGGTTTCTTGGTTTGGTTTGGTTTGGCTGGTAGTTACTGCGCAGAGGTCAGAAAACAGCTCCAAACACGCGGTGATCTCTACACAGACGCGGGGCCAGAAGAACAAGGCATTATGAGTCAGTTTCAGAAAAAGGAGGCCCCACGGCGCGGATGGAGTGTGCCAGGGTGCCGGGCCCCAGCGCCGCGGCACGGTCTGCTGTGGGCAGGGGAAATGGCTGCACTGCAGGGCTCCAATGTCTCACCGCCAGGCAGGCGCCCCGCGCCCCAGTCTCCGGTCAGGGAGAGGGCGGGACCCGGCCGACCAAAGTGGCCCAGTCCAGGGGTCACACGGCTCGCGGGGGGCGGGGTTCCGTGCGCATGCTCAGCTCGCGGGCCCTTCGCGTCGCCGGGCTCGGGAGGCGCCGGAAGCACCGGGAGCCGCCACATGGCGCAGGCGGGGAGCGCTGGCCGGGGGGCCGCGGGGCAGAAGCCCGCGGGCGCGGCCCCGGGGTGCGCGCTTTGGCGCTGGGCCCTGGGGCTGTTGTGGCTGGCGTTGGCCGCCGCGGGCTCCTCCCGGCGCCAGTGGCCCGTGCCCTACAAGTGAGTGCGCGCGGCGCGCGGGCGTGGCGGGGCGGACGCGCGCACTGGCGGGGCCGGGTGCCGGGGTCGGGAGGCCGAGGCGGCGCGGTGGAGGACCGAATTGAGCTGTTCGCTGCGCGTCGCCCAGGCCCTCTCTTCCTCTTGGGACACTTGAACTGCTTTCTAGGTGGCTTAGGCTCAGGGCAGGCCGGAGTCATGGAAGAAACGGGAGTAATGTAATTTTATTTGAGTGACTTTTAGATGCAAGTGATCAACTCTTTGAATGGTTTGAGGAGACTTTGAATATCGTGCTTATTACTTGACGTCATTCCTGTCATTAGTTATCATGAGTACGTACCCATTGGCACAATATACAACATGACCTACTGGTCTTGGTTCTCTGGGAATTTCCATTTTTAGCCGTAAATGTCACGCGTCCTGGGAATTCCCCGCTCCCTTTGTCCGGGGCTCACCGGAAGGGTTGGTGACCTCGTGTGTCCCCCGTTTTCAGTCTGGTCTTAAGACGAGGACAGAGACTGCACACCTGTGGAGCTGATTGGAGCCTTTGACCTAGAAGAGTGTCTATACGGCCTTAGATGTTCAGGTGGCTAAACAGAAAGAAAACACGCTGCTAACATCAAGCAGGTGAAAGGCCAACAGATTTTGAAAACACGGCTATTTCGGATGACAAAATAGTGAGCGGGGAGGCAGGATAACCTAGTGGTCAGGAATGAGTTCTGGGTTCCAGTCGAATCAGGCACCACCAGCACTAGCTTTTGAAATTGGCAACGTGATTCAGTGTCTCTGTGCCCATGTGACCTGCCCTAGAAAGTAGGAATGGATGGGACGCCTTGATGGCTCAGTCCTCAGGCGCCCGATTTTGGTTCAGGTCATGATATCAGGGTCTGTGAGTTCAAGCCCTGCGCGTGGGGACTCTGTGCTGACAGCCCAGAGCCTGGAACCTGCTTCAGATTCTGTGTCTCCCTCTCTCTCTGCCCCTCCCTGGCTCACACTCTGTCTCTCTCTCCTTCAAAAATAAATAAACATTAAAAAAAAATATTTTTTTTTAAAGAAAGTAGGAACGGTAACAGCATTTCCCCCAGGCTTGTTAGAGGATTAAATCTAATAAATGTCAGCTATTGTCAAGCGTGGATAGGAGTGTATTCTGTTCACTGGAATGGTTTGCACCACTTCCTTGTTTTGCTTGATATATATGAAAAGAGAAGTTTGGGTTTTCTTGAAAAGAAAAAGTTAATAAAACGTTCATAAGAAGTAAAATTAAATGTTCAGTAAAATAAGGAAGAGATTGTAAATGCAAAACTACTTGATTTATAGTTAGGGCAAGGTATTGACGATACCTTAGGGTTTCTATAAAAGTTTCAAGTATTAAGTACCTGTCTCCATTTAGTCTTCTCAACTGAATATAATAAAATTTAACTTTATTAAGTTATGCTTTTGAAATTACCTTTGACCTAAAAGATTTTGCTTCAAGCAAGTGAAAACTAAATAGTTATGTGTTTAAACAACCCTTTGAGCATCTATAAAAACAAGGAAGTAGGGGCGCCTGGGTGGCGCAGTCGGTTAAGCGTCCGACTTCAGCCAGGTCACGATCTCGCAGTCCGTGAGTTCGAGCCCCGCGTCGGGCTCTGGGCTGATGGCTCAGAGCCTGGAGCCTGTTTCTGATTCTGTGTCTCCCTCTCTCTCTGCCCCTCCCCCGTTCATGCTCTGTCTCTCTCTGTCCCAAAAATAAATAAACGTTGAAAAAAAAAATTAAAAAAAAAAAAAAAAAAAAAAAACAAGGAAGTATGTGTAAGTTTCATAAACATTGGGGGTTGTTAATACTCTTGGCTAACATCAAGATATTAACTTCTTAAAATAGAATTTTTTGTTGATGTGTTAAGATTGTAAAAAAATAGATCTGCCTAAAATTTTAGAGATCCGTGGTGCCTAGAAGATAGATAGAAGCAGTGTCTTTCTTTCTTCCGTCTTTCTCTTGCCAAATATGGAAGGTGACCAGTGTCTGTTGAGCCCACTTCAGCAGTAGTCCCTCCTCTCGTCTTACTGCCATGGCTCTCTCTAGGGGCCTTCTCTTCTTGTTACATTATTGCTATAACCTCCTAATTGACCTCTGCCTTAATTTCGCTTCTCTCACCGCTCTCCTGTAACTCATACAAATAAGGTTTGTTTCATAGCAAATTCAGTCATATCAGGTCTGCTACTTAAAATCCTTTAAGCTCACTCCTGGGCTCAGCCCTCACCGGCTGTAGGAGTCCCGTGGTGCGGTTCACACTGCATCAGTGCAAAATGACAGTCCCTGCCTGTCTCTCCTACCTCGAAGCCTGAATTCCAGCATTATTTACCTACTGTCTTATAAGCCTTAATATTGTCCCTTTTATGTCCTAACCATCGAAAGTATTTTAAAAGCCTAAGCCAGATCTTCATCCCTTTCTTTGCTCTTCTCACCCCCACTCATTCCACATCAGGTAAAAGTGATTTCTCTCTTTTGTGTGCCCATAGGACTTTGTATATTTCTTTAGCACTCACCACACTGCACCATACTACTTATTTAATGTCTTCCCAGTCCCCACCTAAATGTCCTTGAGGAAGGGAACATCACTTTAATTTTGTTTCCCTCCTTGCTAGTATAGTGTCCTACATATAGTAGATCCTTAGTAAATATCTATTGATCGCTGGCTATTTTTTTTTAATTTTAATTTTTTTAACGTTCATTCATTTTTGAGAGACAGAGAGAGCAGGGGAGGGGCAAAGAAAGAGAGGGAGATAAAGAATCTGAATCAGGCTCCAGGCTTTAAGCTGTCAACACAGACACAGGGCTCAAACCCACAAACCGCAAGATCATGACCTGAGCCAAAGTTGGACACTTAACCAACTGAGCCGCCCAGGTGCCCCAATTTTTTTTTTTTATTTTAAACTCTAATTGGCTTTATTAAATGATTCACGAATTGGGCAGCATTCCATCTAGCAAATAGAGGGACACTCCTGTCAGTTAATTTTTTTTTTATGTTTATTTATTTTGAGGGAAAGAGAGAATCCCAAGAAGGCTCTGCACTCTCAATGCAGAGTCAGACATGGGGCTCAAACCCAGGAACTATGAGATCATACCTGAGCTGAAATCAAGAATCAGACACTTGGGGCGCCTGGGTGGCTCAGTCAGCTAAGCATTCGACTTCGACTCAGGTCATGATCTCATGGTTTGTGAGTTCGAGCCCCACTTCAGGCTCTGTGCTGATAACACTGTGCTGATAGCACTGAGCCTGGAACCCATATCAAGTTCTATGTCTCCCTCTCTCTGCCCCTCCCCTGTTCGTTCTCTCTCTCTCTCTCTCTCAAATATAAACAAACATTAAAAAAAAAAGAATCAGACACTTAACTGAGCCACCCAGGCACCCCCTGTTGGTTAATTCTTTAGAAAATAGAAAATATAGTGGGGCGCCTGGGTGGTGGCTCAATCGCTTAAGCATCTGACTTCAGCTCAAGTCATGATCTCACAGGTGATGAGTTCGAGCCCCCGTCAGACTCTGTGTTGACAGCTCAGAGCCTGGAGCCAGCTTCAGATTCTGTGTCTCCCTGTCTCTCTGCCCCTCCCCTGCTCGTGCTTCTGTCTCTCTCTGTCTTAAAAATAAATAAACATTAATAAACATTAAAAAAATAAAATAGAAAATATATTCTATTTAATAATTATTTTGAAATAATCTTAACATGTGGACTGTTTATGAAATTAAATGTCATTTGAGGGGCGCCTGGGTGGCGCAGTCGGTTGGGCGTCCGACTTCAGCCAGGTCATGATCTCGCGGTCCGTGAGTTCGAGCCCCGCGTCAGGCTCTGGGCTGATGGCTCAGAGCCTGGAGCCTGTTTCTGATTCTGTGTCTCCCTCTCTCTCTGCCCCTCCCCCATTCATGCTCTGTCTCTCTCTGTCCCAAAAAATAAATAAACGTTGAAAAAAAAAATTAAAAAAAAATGTCATTTGAAAAATATTCCTTTATTCAGTGAATATTTGTTTGTCTATAAATAAATGTGGATCTATAGACATTCTAAGATATGGCCCCTGTGTTCAAAATTCTCACAATGAGAGCAGATAACAGGGAAGCATGCCTTTATCAAAGTGCTTGTAATATATCATTTGCTATTAAAGACTTCGTCGGGGTTGTTGACAGAATAACAAAATGTTTAAACACTATAACCTTTGAATGTTTTCTCTGAAAGTGTTATTGATGGTGATACTAAAATCTGGATTCCAAAATGTGCAAGAAGAACCAAATTCCTGTTGGAATCTAAGTTTGTGGTTTCTTTTTTCTTTATTAGGCGCTTTTCCTTCCGCCCAGAACCAGATCCTTATTGTCAAGCTAAATACACTTTCTGTCCAACCGGCTCACCTATCCCAATTATGAAAGATGATGATGTCATTGAAGTCTTTCGGTTACAAGCCCCAGTATGGGAATTTAAATATGGGAATCTCCTGGGACACCTGGTAAGGCTGCATCTTGATCTTGTAACTTTGGTTAATTAAATTATTTCTTAAGTGGATTTGAGGGAATAACCGCTGTTCAAAGGGCTGATTTTAGATCGTGTATAATTGCTGTTCCTCTTGGCATATTTAAAATGAGTAGTCAAAAAATATTATCATGTTTTGTGATTCTGACAGTAACAAATGCAGTTGCTTTAATCCCTTTTTAATAATCTGAATCCATACCCAACTCCTGTACCTAGCTCCTGGCAAGTAAGAAAGGAGGAGGCCCAGCGGAACGGGCAAGGCAGGCAGGAGAGACACTTCATTTCCAGTCCCTGCTATACACATTTTCCTAGCTTAGCTCACCAGTTGAGCCTCTGTCACCCTGTGAAGCATGTAGACTTCCTGAGCCTGTGGCATGGAGCTTCTCCAACCCATTTTAAAGTGGAAAGAAATTAAGAGTGTGTCCATATAGCGTATCTGAGATAAGCAGCAGTGGTCAAAACCAGAGTGGAAGAGGGCCTGGAATTGGAGGAGCCACAGAGTGGACACAAGAATAGCCACATGGAAGAGCAACAGCTGAGTCATTCTACTTGATATACAGTTGTGACATATTACGTTTTCTCCCTTCTGGCTCCTGGACCAGTGGTTACTTCACAGATGCTTTCATACATGTATGGTCTTTACACAGAAAATTATGCATGATGCCATTGGATTCAAGAGTACTTTAACTGGCCAGAACTACACAATGGAATGGTACGAACTTTTCCAACTTGGAAATTGCACATTTCCCCATCTCCGACCTGAAATGAATGCCCCTTTCTGGTGTAATCAAGGAGCTGCATGCTTTTTTGAAGGAATTGATGATATTCACTGGAAGGCAAATGGGACATTAGTTCAAGTAGCAACTATATCAGGTAAGTTTCAAAAATACGGCATTTGTTTGATGATTACATCGATATCCAAATGAAAAAAATTGCTTTCCTTGAGGCATTTCAGTCATGTTCTACTCTTTAGAGGTCAGTTTACAAAATGTACTTCTGGAAGCAGTAAGGTTTGATCCAAACTATTACTCATGCAAAACGTTACCTTTAGTTTTCTTTTTTTTATGTTTATTTATTTTTGAGAGAGAGAGAGAGAGAGCGTGAGAAGGGGAGGGGCAGAGAGAGAGGGAGATACAGAATCTGAAGCAGCCTCCAGGCTCTGAACTGTCAACAGAGCCCGATGTGGGGCTTGAACTCACAGACTGCAAGATCATGATCTGAGCCGAAGTTGGATGCTCAACTGACTGAGCCACCCAGGCTCCCTGCAAAACGTCACCTTTAGGTGATGAGTAGTGTATCTCCTCTATTCCATGGTAAAAAATGAAATGGTAAAATGTTTTCTGCAATTGAATTGGACTTTCTAAATAAACATGTGGAAGAAAATCCACAAAATGCCTGTGAAAATATTTGATCAAAGGACCTGTTAAATGTATCTGGAAAAAGACTTTGAGTGATGACAAAATGTTTTTATGTCAAGAAATAATAACAGCTACCACTCATGGGGACTTACTCTGGGTCCAGCAGTGTTCCGAGTGCTTTACCTATATCATGTCATTTATCATCACAACAACCCCCTGAGATAGTTACGGTTATTTCCCTCATTTTACAGATGGCTACAGTGAGGCACAGAGTGGTTAAAATCACACAACCAAGAAGTAGGTGGGACCCTAACTCTGGCAGTGAAGCTTTATTGGCCATTTTCTTAACTACTTCTCTACATTGCTTCCCAAAACACATACAATCTTAGCATTTGAGGCTCCTTGAGCAATCAAAATACTTTATCTTTGAGATTTTCTGTTCTTTTGGATGTATTGGAAAGTTGCTGAAACACTTAGGATTTTGCTGCATGTGTTGCGTTGTTGGTTAATGCTGAAGAAAGGAGTTCAGAACTTTTATCAGAAACTGGTATGTGACCTTGGGTCATATTTTTACTTTGACTCATTACGTCATGTGTAGAACAGGGATGAGACTGCCATTGCATTCTGGAGGTAGGGAGCTTGCCCATATGATTTAGAGAGCTCTGCATTATAATTGTTGTTCTCCAAGAAAGTGGAAATATGTGAAATGAAAGTACTGTTTGTGATAAGAATTATTCAGTGAGCCATAGACCTTGAGAAAGTTATCAAGCTTTCCACTTGGATAGCCCTTTACAAAGCATTTTGGAGCATGTTATCTCACAGCTCAGTGGGGAGGAGAAAACACTCTTCTTTCTTTTAAAAAATAAGGATTTGAGGGTCAGCCAGGTAGCATGACTTGCCAGTCACAGATCTGGATGTAGAACCAGGAATAGAATTGTGTCTTAAATGTAATCTGGGGATCTTTTAACTCTACACCATGCTGTTTTCTAATCTTCCTTCCTTCTTTCTAATTAATATGCCCCAAACCATCCCAAGCAATATCAAAGCCCGTTTCTCTTTTAACAGTGCTCGGTGTGATACTTTTTTTTTTCATCCCAAGCCAGTTCACATTGCTCTTTTCTCCTTGTCCACCTATTTCATTATCTGAAAACTCTTCCTTCTGACATCAGTATATATGAACAAGTATCACTATTTCATGTAAAATAGTACTAATATGCTAGTACTTAAATCTTTCAAGTATTCCGTCTGATTTGTGATTAATCGTGTTCATTGACATTTTCTCATGTTACAGAATAGTGTTTTGAAGTATTCTCTCTTAATTACAGCAGTAACTTTTTAAGGTTGAAGAACACTAACAACAGTATACCCAGTTCTAAGAAAACAAGCTTTAAGGGTGCCTGGGTGGCTCCATCTGTTAAGCGACTGACTTAAGCTCAGGTCACGATCTTGTGGTTCGAGCCCCACATCAGGCTCTGTGCTGACAGCTCAGATCCTGGAGCCTGCTTTGGGTTCTGGTCTCCCTCTCTCCCTCTTTCTCTGCCCCTCAACTGCTCATGCTGTCTCTTTTTCTCAAAAATAAATAAACAACAACAACAACAAAAAGAAAACAAGCTTTATATTATTCCATAGTTTTAATTCTAAAAAATTGATAAAGGCAGCCGCTGTATTCATTTTATAGGACATGAAATATTGATTTCATGGACTCAAGTTGGAGCACTTAAAAAAGGTTCACATATATGGTGACAAATTGAAATGCTGTAGTGAAGCTTTATTAGGCACTGTAAATGCCCAGATGAGGTTGTAACCACACAAAGTATAGTGTTTTGTTAACATTTGGAGAGATTCCTTTGGTCGGGTACAAGGTCGTAGGAGAGCGTGAGCTGTTCCGGAGTCTGTAATAGGCCACGAACGTGGCTGAAAACATTTCCAGTTTAAGTTGATTCATTGGAAGAATTTGTATGGTTAGTGGGAAGGTTGTGAGCAGAATCCGAACAGTTACAAGTACAAAAAGAAAAAGGAAATACCAGGTATTCAGGGTGGACAGGGTATGGTACTTTCTCTTGTAACATTAGTAGGCCAGCCTTCTAAAGTAGCTCTTCCTCTGACTGCAGTTCGTACTGTACACACGCAATGCCTTGTGACAGAAAAGCTCTGCATTTCACCCTCCTCCATTCTAAAAAAATTTTTTTTTTTCAACGTTTATTTTATTTTTGGGACAGAGAGACAGAGCATGAACGGGGGAGGGGCAGAGAGAGAGGGAGACACAGAATCGGAAACAGGCTCCAGGCTCTGAGCCATCAGCCCAGAGTCTGACGCGGGGCTCGAACTCACAGACCGCGAGATTGTGACCTGGCTGAAGTCGGACGCTTAACCGACTGCGCCACCCAGGTGCCCCTCACCCTCCTCCATTCTTACACTGCCTTTGCTCCACTCACTTTTCCCTCTATCCACAATTTTTCCTTGTTTTCTTTCTTTACCTTTGAATCCAAGATTTGTTGGGTGGGGTAAAGAGGGCTTCTGCATGTGTGTGATTTTGCTTTTATAGCTTAAATGATTACAGAATTGGTATGTAAGACTTGATACCCCTATTATATCTAAGGTTTACAATTCAGAAATACCTTGTGCTTTGAAAAATGGAGTGAAAATTGGCTAAGCTTGGATTCCTATTGTGAGTACAGGTTTGGAACTGATATTACAAATAATTTAATAATTTAATAATAATATTATTTATTCATGACCTTAATCAGGTTAGAACATTTGACATAAGACTAATGATTGGCTTTGATGTTCACATAGGAAATTTTTTTTTTTTTTTAACTAGGAAACACATTTAACAAGATGGCAAAGTGGGTAAAATGGGACAATGAAACAGGGATTTATTATGAGACATGGACCGTCCAGGCCAGCCCAGAAAAGGGGGCGGAGACATGGTTTGAATCCTACGACTGTTCCAAATTTGTGTTAAGGACATATAACAAGTTGGCTGAACTTGGAGCAGAGTTCAAGAAGATAGAAACCAACTACACAAGAATATTTCTTTACAGTGGAGAGCCTACTTATTTGGGAAATGAAACGTCTATTTTTGGGCCAACAGGAAATCAGACTCTTGCTTTAGCCGTAAAAAGGTTTTATTACCCCTTCAAACCACATTCATCAACTAAAGAATTCCTGTTCAGTTTCTTGCAAATTTTTGATGCAGTGATTATACACAGACAGTTCTATTTGTTTTATAATTTTGAATATTGGTTTTTACCTATGAAATTCCCTTTTATTAAAATAACATATGAAGAAATCCCTTTACCTAACAGAAACAACACATTCTCTGGTTTATAAAATTTTAATTCTTCTGCTTTTTTTTTTTTTTTTTTTCTCCTGTCACCAGCATATATGTTTTTCAGGTAGTGGTTTTACATTCATGGATTTTCTTAGGCCCTTCTTCCTTGGAGCAGAAAGGTAGAATGTACTTGGGCAGAACTGCAGCGTTATCATCTCAGGACCTTTTTTGGAGAGGAGCTGAAACTCTCATTGCATTAGCCTAAGTGAGCCCATTAGGTGATCTTGATTTCAAACTCCAAGCCTTTGTTAAAATGAATTACAGTTCATATCAGATACATAGGATCTTTGGACCCCGTATTTTTTAATTGTGGATATGGTGTGCCCAGATTTAAAAATACCCTCAGTGACATTTTCATGGTGGGGGCTACTTTTCTCTGGTACAGTTACACTTTTTCATTTAAGTACTTTTTGATGGTTTAGACTGACTTTGCAACTTTTGTAACTTTGGGGACCAGGTCTAGTAGTTTGATTTTGTTCTTTTACTTAAAGACTAATTTGGATACCACGGCTGGAGTGGTTTTGCTTCCAGATGTGGTAAAAAGTGTTAAAGAGCACAAGTTCCTAGCTAGCATTTTAGAACTAGCCAGTAACTGGCATTTTGTGATGTAGGCAGCGTAGCATTTCTGAACCTTAGTATCCTTATCTCTAAGAGGAGTCATCCGTCAGGATTGTTGTAAAAATTGAAGCCATGTATGTTTGGCATAGGAAAGTTACAGAAAAAAACAAACTGCCGTCTTTGATCTGGCTTAATGTAGTTTACATGCCAACCTTTCCTGGGTTTTATAGTAATAATCTAAACTTTGAGCTGACAGCTTTAATGCTTCTGCAGTCGTTTAAGCACATTGGGACATGGAAGTATCTGACTGCAGACACGTCTGGGTGAATAGGCACCATATGACTCCTTTACTGCTTCATGTAGTCCTTCCACCCTAGTAGAGGTGCCAGCTCAGTAGGAGGGTACACTTCTCAGGGGACAGGTCTTTGTCAAGGGTCTCCAAGTAGCTGTGCTTCCATTTAGGGCCATCAAACAAGGTTTCAGGGTCCTTTAAATGCCTAATGACCAACTGAACACTGTCTATTCATGGAAAAAAGGCCAGTCAGTAAGATGATGAAGCAGAGACCATCTGTTTAATATGTAAACTATGTTGTTCAGTTTCTACCAACATTTGAGTGTCTCCTGAGAGGTTAGTACATTGAGTTCTCCTACAAAGCCTAAACACAGGTATTATTTACCTGATCAAATGAGTAAATTGGGGCTTAGAACGTCTAAATGACCTTTCCAGGGCTACCCTGCTATTGGTAATGGAGCCACATCTTGAACCAGTTCTGACTGGATGGGATACATGACCAAGCAAGGTTTCATTGTCAGAGTGTAGTCCTCAGACCCATGCCTGTACCATAAGTTACTAACACCGCAGGTTACTGGTCAAGCATAGATACTGGTGGGAAACTTCTTTTAAAGTAATTTTGTTTTTGTTGAATCTAATAAAAAAATGGGGCTTGTATTTTTGTATGTGTTTTTATTTCATTTGTCAAGGACTTCACTTTTATTGTCTTTTTCAAAACTATAGGCACTGCCACAGTCTGAAAATAAAAAGCCAGCCCTTTACCACAGATAGCTTGAGAAGCACTGGGTTATCCTGCCTACTGCACAGAGGCAAAGCCAGGCTGAAATACATAAGGAGAACTTTACTTCACTGCCTCCCATTTAGCCTTTGTATTCCTGTCAATAGTGTAAACACTAATTAATTTTGCCTCTTTAACTTGCTGGTTGTCTTCAGAATATCACAAACTTGGATCTTTGCGTTATCACCACCTAGTGGCTAAAATCAGGCAATGCCAACTTCTCCTGGATTCTTAAAATTGATCTGGGAAAACAGAATTTTGGATTTTCTAGAACTGCATTGGGGTAACATGCAAGAACTCTTGTGCCACATCTGTGTTAACTGTAAAGCACAGAATCTGGTTCTGTAGCAAAGACAAATGAGGACACCTGGATGTGGAGCCTGAATTTTAAAGCAAGATTCTAAACAGTTAACATTTAAAAAGTAGTAAAGATTTTTCAGTTCCTATGAATATTAACAAATGAAGAAATTTTGTGAAAGTAATAGACTCAGGTGACTATAAAATAGAACAAAATACATATTGAGTACTTAAGAGTTTATCAAACTTGTCAACTGTACTTAAAAGGTGAAGTAGGGCTTTTGGAGTAGAGATGATTCAAGAACATGCTTTCAAAATGGTAATTGAGAAGCCAAAATATGGCCAGGCAAGAATTTGCCAATTCTACCGTATAACTTAAATGTGATTTATATTTTTCTGTTATAAATGTATAAAATTTACTCTCTAAGAAACCATTGTGTTGGAAGTTTGAATTAGGGCTTTTTTTTTTTTTTTTTAACATTTATTTATTTTTGAGACAGACAGAGCAAGAACGGGGGAGGATCAGAGAGAGAGGGAGACCCAGAATCTGAAACAGGCTCCAGGCTCTGAGCTGTCAGCACAGAGCCCAACGCGGGGCTCGAACCCACGGACCACAAGATCATGAACTGAGCTGAAGTCAGAGGCTTAACCGACTGAGCCACCCAGGCACCCCTTGAATTAGGGCTTTAAATATGTCCTCACTTACTAATTCTGGCTAGTATTAAGTAGACCCATAAAGTGTCATCAAATATATTTTAATATCCACATACAGGAAAATGGTCCAAAGGTTAAAACTACTAAACATTAAGTATTTGTAACTTTCAATATTGGCTCCTTTGAATTCAGAAAAAAGAAAGTCTTAGTAAACTTCAGTTTTATAATCTGAGACTTCAGTTCCTTTAAGATGACTATTTTTTTTAAATAACTTGTTGGTATGTTATACAAAGAACAATGTTCCAAAACTACCACACATCTTTTCCCCTGTTCAGAGTCAAAGGCAAATGGTCTGGCCAAAGTTTGTTTCCAGCATCTGCCTATTTACCCTTCATTGTCCAAATAGTTTCCTGTGCTCTCAAACTTTCCTATCTACATTTTCTTTCCCCTACTTAAAACAAGATAGGCTATTACCCTTATATTCTTTTACTTGACTGATTATTCTAAGGATAAGCTTTTAGTTCACTTTTGGAGTAAAGGGCTTTGTGTCCATTTTATATGCCCTAAGATATGTCCTTATGTTTAAAGTAAAGTTGGGTGTCAGGAAGCAGGTAAGGTTTTTCTGGCTGCTTGATAACTTTAAAACCACAGATAAACTGAAGCTGGAGTCCGCAAAGATTGTTCCCAGCTACATATGGGGTAGGGGTGACTTACAGCTTCTTACAAGACCTAGGTCACAGGGCACCTGGGTGGCTCAGTTGGTTGGATGTCCGACTTCCGCTCAGGTCATGATCTCACCCTTCATGGGTTCGAGCCCCACACCGGGCTCTGTGCTGACAGCTCAGAGCGTGGAACCTGCCTCAGATTCTGTGTCTCCCTCTCTTTCTGCCCCTCCCCGCTCGTACTCTGTGCCTCTCCCTCTCTCAAAAATAAATAAAAACGTTAAAAAAAAAAATTAAAAAAAAAGACCTAGTTCAGGCCTAAGCCTTGTTCACATCAACCCCTCCCATCTATCCTAAGCTTTTCCATAAATATAAAAAGTTATTTTTGAATGCAATAAATTGATTAATCTTTAGTCATGCCTTTTTTTTTTTCCTGATAGTATTGTTAAAATAGCCCAGATTACCAAGAGAAATTGAAGTTATCTTCTGGAAGCTGTTAAGACAGGAAATGAAAATAATTTCAATAGTTTAAGAACTAGTCTGATTGTAGGAATTTATATAAAACATTTCTCTATGAAAAGGATACCTGGGTTCAAAGGACTTTGACTAAGAATTCTATTTCAAAATCTGTTTTATAAATTCTTATTCTAAAAACAAAGAGCCTATTCTTTTTAATTTAACCATTTTCTGTATAAAATGTGAAAAATAAATTTATATTTCATGGCCAATTTTTATTTCCTATCACTTTAGTCATCAGAACTTATTTCTAAGAATAGATTTCATTTACCTTATCTTACATCTTTATAACAGTCATCCTACCATAAACTTATTCAAAATTAAACATTGTATTCATCAAATATAAATTTGAAACTAAACCCATAAATCTGTAAGTTTATCTTGTTGTAAAACCAAATATGTAGGTTAGTGTCATTTTTAAAAACTATTAATAATACAACAGCATTAGTAACTATCTTTATTCTCAAATTGATAAAAGCATTTAACATATATACTTTACAGTATAAACAAAGTAAGTGCTATGCATTTTGCTTATAAAGTGACTTAAAGTATTTCAAGCATTATATAATTCAATTTGTACAAAAAAGTAAATTTCCGAATAAAGCTTTGGTTAGTAGAACTGATTATGCACTGTCAAATCCATTTTCCAAAGTTGTTCAAGGGAAAAAAGGCTTCATCCACTATCACATGTATTTCTTGTACAAAGCTTTTTAACTATTTAGTAAGGGGAAAATATTACAATAATTGCTTTTAATTTCCCAGTCTGGGGATCAACCTTTTTTCTTCTCATTTACATGTGGCCGGAACACCATGACTTTTGAAAGGTATAAATTAGGTACAAAATCACCTTTTACTTTTTTCTTAGGAAGGTGATCTATTTAAAAAATAGATTCGATCTGTAAGACTGATAGCTTCCATTATTACCAAGATGCTTTCTAAAAGTTTCAAGCATTACTATATTATTCCATTGGGGATAAATCACTTCTAATTTCCTTTAGGAAGGTAATATCTACTAGCACTAGTGCTCAGAATCAAAGCTTATATAATATCTAAAAACAAAAACAAAACTAAATGTAGCCCCAAACTTAATATTCTTATAGCAATGTATGTTTTACCATTATTCATATGAAAGTAATAAAAATGCTACCTAACTTAAATAATATAAAATAGCGTTGTAACCAAATTAACAATCACAAAACTGCAGACATTTTTCTATTAAAATTTTCCAGTCCACTGAGCAATATTTACTCAAAAATATGATTATGAACTTAAATATATCCTCTTTTAAGTTCACTTGTTTATACTGAACAAGTGGTGCTCCTTTTATGATTTTTGAAAATTCTACTGACATAACTATTTAATTCCAAAATGGAAAATGAACCATCACTAAAATTCACTGGAGAATATTCTTTCATGGAAATAATTTATAAACATTTTAAAGTTCTACCTTTAATTATTTCAATTTGGCTTTTTTAAATAGATAAGCTTTTCATTTCAATTACTGTATAATACTTCAAACCTAGCTTAAACAAAGATAAACAAAACCAAGGAGAACTGGCAAAGCATTCCTTGCTTTACATAGGATGCCTCAAAGTGTCACATACATACTAACATATCACAGAAGAGAATTTATATGGTTTAGCAGATTATAGAGCAAACCTGAAAGTTTATACAAAACTAAACACTGCCTCGCTTCTATTCTGTTTATTTTCTTTTAATTTGATCTTGGCTCTGTTTATTATCTGTCTATAATAACCATTGTGTGACACATACCAGTTTTCTAAGAAATCCAATTACTTATACATACCTCTTCAAACAGCTCTGTAACATATTTGAGAACATTCAACCAATCTCTTTCATTCAATATGATACAGCCTACATTTTTCTCACAAAATGCTCACTGTCCTGAGCTATATTAAACACCTTATAACAGGTGTATGTATAACTGAAGACCCTAAAATGTCAAGTTTACATTTAAAAAAAAATGCATAGAGAACATAACATTTGGAAAACTTCTTAGTACTCACTTCTCGGATATTATAATATATAGGTGTTGTTTCTTTCAGACTGTACAATGTTTCATCTTTATAACTGACTTACTTTCAGATCTGAACCACAGTTTAAAAAATTTTTCTGAGATTTGACTGCTGTTAGGTTAAAGAAACAGATGAAGTTTTCTGACCAAAACTGGTCCATGGGTCTTCCAATAAACAATCCTTATATATTCAATGCAGATATCAAATTTCCATGCCACAAAATAGAATTACATCAGAACTATAAGAAATAAACTCTTATCATAATACAGTATTCTTAACGTAAAGGTGCTATTCATCATGCCCTACATCATTCAGTCTTTACCAAGTGGGCATCATGTCTGGAAACCACACCCTACCAAGATGCTTGGACACCTCCCAATGGATTTGCTCCAGGCTATATTTTTGGTCAGGAATTAATACTTCTTCCATAATGGATAATTGAGACAGGCGGCCACCACACATCTTCACAAACTCAACAAAGGCACTACATGAGACTTCACATTCCCCTAGTCCAATAGCTGACAAATTTTTACAACGTTCTGCAATGCGAATTAACTCTTCATCAAGTGGCCGTAAGCCATTAGCACACACTACTAGTTCAACTAGTCTAGGGCATGTCATTCCCACACGGCCAAGCACATCTTTGCTTACTGATCTCCCAAAGTAAAGATGGGTGGCAGGTATTTCATACCGAAAGAATGGATCAAATTCCTCTTCATATAAAAAAAATACATCACTAAGTTCACTTTTGGTGAATGTCTGATGAAAGCATCCCAGCTGCTTTTCTGAATAGTATGGAAGTGTGTCTGTCCAGGATTCTCACTGACTACATCAATGCGCAAATGTTCTAATCGAACGTGTTTTTCAGAAGATAAAGCCAGCAGCAATTCATCACTTAACAAGTGGTAATTCAGGGCCAGTTCACGTAAGCCGTGACATTGATCAGCCACACAAAGGATACCTAGGAAGAAATAGTGTCTAATTATTTACAAATTTTTGTACGAGTTCATCACCTGTTCAAAAAATTTAATCAAATGCATGTCTCAAAATTTTACCATATTTCCCTATCATAAAGCTATACAATTTAAAATTTAGTTATATGGTTGAAATAGCAGAAAGTCACATTTAAAAACCTACTACTAAATTTGTCTATAAGAAAATGAGACTAATTCTAAACCTGATACCATAAAAAGAAATAAAGCTCACTTATAAACTTACAACAATTATAAATTTGCTTTACAGTTTATTTATTTAGAGAGAGAGAGAGAGTGCGAGTAGGGGAGGGGCAGAGAGGGCGAAAGAGAGTCCCAAGGAGGCTCCAGATGCCAGTGCTGAGTCCAATGCGGGGCTCGAATCATGAAATCGTATGACCATGACCTGAGCCGAAACCAAGAGTCAGACGCTTAACCAACTGAGCCACCCAGGTGTTCCAACAATTATAAATTATTAATAAATACAGATGACCCTTAAACAACACAGGGGTTAGGGGCACTGACTCCTGTATAGTTGAAAATCTATGTATAACTTTTGACTCCTCACTTAATTACTAATAGCCTAGTGTTAGCCAGATGCCTTACTGATAACATAAACAGTCAATATATATTTACTTATATTCTTACAATATTCTTATTGTAAGTATAAGTATAAGAATACTACATTCTTACAACAAAGCTAGAGAAAAGAAAATCATAAAAGGAAATATATTTACAGTATAATATTGTATTTACTGAAAAAAATCCACAGGTATATGGACCCACAGTTCAAACCCATGTTGTTCAAGGATTAGCTACATGTACCATAACTAACGTTTACCCCAGTAATGCATGGACAGTGTTATATTTTTTTTAAAAACTGATTACAAACACCAAACCTATAGGTTAAGCAAGAAAAATTACATGATCATCACTACAGAGGCCAAAAGACATTTTTGGAAATTAAAAATTTAATTCTAATTAAAAAGAAAAAAAAGGTAAAGCCACATAAAAGAATCTATGTAACTAAAACATTTGAAAGGTTGTTAAAAAAGATTTCTATCGGGGCTCCTGGGTGGCTCAGTCGGTTAAGCGTCCGACTTCGGCTCAGGTCATGATCTCGCGGTTCGTGAGTTCAAGCCCCGCATCGGGCTCTGTGCTAACAGCTCAGAGCCTGGAGCCTGTTTCAGATTCTGTGCCTCCTGCTCTCTTTCTGACCCTCCCCTGTTCATGCTCTGTCTCTCTCTGTCTCAAAAATAAATAAACGTTAAAAAAAAAAAAAAAAAAGATTTCTATCAAGGGAGCAAAATTTTTTTAACAGCTTATTAGTGTCTAATAAACTCAACAAATTTCTCAGAAAAAAATACCAAGATACCACTAGATAAATGAGTCAAAGGTAACCAGTTCACATTAATGGAAATAGTAATTATAACTAACAAATTCTTAACATATCCAGAAAGCAGTTCCATAAATGGTCCCTATACTTAGCATGCTATGCTTCAGAACTGCCCAAACCCCTATCAAGCAGTTCTTACCAAAGGTCAGCATCTGATTTCTGAAATGGCCTAATACTAAAATTCTACCCCAGACAGCCTATAGTACTTGATAAACGACCCATTCAAACCATTTCTTTCTGGTGTTTAGAAACAAGGATAGGAACAAAACACACATCATATTATCTATTATTTATTGTACAGTATGATATGTCAGGTACTAAATATACTCAAAAATCTAGAAAAATAAATTATTTCAACGTTTATTTATTTTTGGGACAGAGAGAGACAGAGCATGAACGGGGGAGGGGCAGAGAGAGAGGGAGACACAGAATCGGAAACAGGCTCCAGGCTCTGAGCCATCAGCCCAGAGCCTGACGCGGGGCTCGAACTCACGGACCGCGAGATCGTGACCTGGCTGAAGTCGGACGCTTAACCGACTGCGCCACCCAGGCGCCCCGAAAAATAAATTATTTCTATTTTGAAGTTGATGCAACTAAAGACAAACACAAACTGAGTGACTCTTAAGTTCATGTGCTTAACTACTGCTTGAGAAGTGACAAGACAGAGGCACCAATAAGCCAAAGCTTCAAAGCAGTGGGAGGAGAATATAGGCAACAGAATCAGTAAAGAGGTAAACTGAATCACCAGTGTACGAGTCACCAAAAGACATCTGTGCTTTACTATTCAGCCACTACAAAGTTTCTGTTCTCTACAAGGTTTCTGTGTACTTTGAAATAAACCTTCATAACCTGAGCACTTCTGTTCTTTGCAATCCTATAAAGCTTGATATAAAAAGAAAATAAATACACAGGGAATGGAAACCAAAGATGCAAATAAAAGAAACTGAGATATCATTTAGTAACTATTAAAGCAGTTGTGGCAGGCATAATTCTAAAAGTCCAAGTCCCCAAGATTCTACAACCTAATCCCCAGCACCTGTAATGTGAGGAGATACCACTCCCATGATTATATTATATAGCACAGTTGGCTTTAAAACAAGATTGTCCAGGCAGTTCTAATCTAATCACATGAGGCCTTTAAAAGCTGAGTTTTCTTTGGCCAGTTTCAGAAAAGAATTCAGACTCACAGCTTCCCTGGCTAAGCAGAGAAGCTAGCTAAGCAATGGCTATATCTGTGACCTACAGAGCTGTGACACTACCAAGGGAGTGCTGGTTTAACGTGCTAAATTTGTAGTTGTTGGTTATGCAGCAATAGGAAACTTAATTAAACAGTTACTATATAATTCAGCAATTCCACTCCTAGGTATATACCCAAAAGAAATTACACCATTTATCTACACAAAATCTTACACAGGAATTTTCACAGCAGCATCATTCATAACAGTCAAAAGGTGGAAACAATGCAAATATCCATCAAATGATCAATAGATAAATGTGGTACAATCCATACAATGGAATATTATTTGGCAATAAAAAGAAATGAAACACTGATACATGCTAAAAAGTGTATAGAAATTCATTGTTGGTACTATTGTAAATTCACACAACTCATTTAGAAGAAAATACAGCAAAAAGCTGTATATAAAAAAGATCTGGACCCTCTGATCTACTTCTTCCACTTTACCATGTGTCCTATGGAAGAAACTGGTAGAAGCAAACTGCTTCGTGCCAAAATGGTTCATTTTTTAAATCACAGCAAAAATGTAGAAACAAGTATCCAACCTTAAAAGAATTATAAGACAAATGTTGGCTTACCAACAACATAGAACACTAAGTAACTAAATGTTCATTAGTTCAACTAATAATGAGTGTCAAGCACTGGTGCTAAGATGGTAAAGATGCAACATGAACAAGACATCCTTATCATAATAGCAGGCAGCAGAGAATTAAACAAGAATGCTCTGGGTGTCCTAGCAAGGGGATCAGGGAAGATTTCCCAGAACTAACACAGTGAGAAATAAAGAATTAGAAGTATCAAACTAGGGCAAAAGATAGGGGAGAAGGAAAGTGAACTTTATTTCCTGTGTGAACACCCACACATGGAAGAAACACAAGCATTCCAAGAACTGAAGCATTCCAAGCCTTCAGGTCAACATACAGTATGCAAGTAAGGTAACATCTTAAAGGATGAAGCCCCATAGAGACGCAAGGGCTAGATCATATGGGACCTTGTCAGCCTCAGTAAGGAGTTTGGATCTTATCTAAAGCATAGTGAGAACATTTGAAGAAAACTGGAGAAAAATATCTGATTTATATTTTAGAAAGATTACTCTGTAGCATAGAAATCACATTAGAGAAGAATAAGCTGCAAGTTAGGAAATCAGTGTAAGAGGGTACTGCACAAAGATTACAGAGACCTGTACTACAGGAGTAAGAGTGGAGATGAAGAAGGCAGAGTGTCTTAGTTCAAGTTGCTTAACAGAATACCACAGTAAGGGTGGCTTAAACAATAAACATTTACTCTTCACAGTTCTGGAGCCTGGAAGTCCAATCTGGATGGTCAGGTTCTGATGAGGACCACAACTCTTCCTGGCTTGCGGATAGCCACCTTCTTGCTGTATCTTCACATGGTGAAAAAGAGATCATCTCTCTCTTGCCTCTTCTTATAAGGGCACTAATGCCATTTATGAGACCTCCACCCTCATGACCTATCTCCCAACCAAACTCCAAATACTACCACACTGCAGCTTAGAGCTTTAGCAATATGAATAGAAGGGGATCAGAATAAATCATCAGTCCACAGTGTAGACTCAAGGCCTATTTCAATGATGGAATCATCAGACCTTGGTGACTGAAAGGATGTAGAAAGTAAGGGTAGGAAGAATCAAGGATGTCTGTCAGGTCCCTGACAACCAGATGGATGGAGCCATTTACTGAGATAGCACAAAGGAAAAAGCAAGAGATTTAGACAGGGGGAGAAGAAAGTTCATTCATCTGAAGCACCAGTGAGATATTCTAGAGGAACTGGGCCACTGGCAGCTCAACACATAGCTCTAGAGTTCCAGAGACACTGTAAGTGGGAAGTATTAACATACAGAATGTAACTGACACAACAGATGATGACGACAGCCCAGAGTTTACATAGTAAAACAAAAAAGGACTCAGCACAGAACACAGTGAAACACCAAAATTTAAGGAATGAAAAGAGAAATCAGCAAAAGAAATGGTAGGAACAATCACAGAAGAAGGAAAACGACATAATATGGTATCAGAGTCAACTCACTAGCGTTGAATGGTGCCTAAACATCAAGCAGTAGATAATTGTAAGGACTATATAAAATAGGAGAAAAGTTTGATAAAATATTCAGTGACTAAAGAACAGAAAAAAATCCTTGATTTCAACTTAGAAAAAGAAATAGTTTTTGCATAGTCCCAATATGCAAAATATGGATAGAAAGTAAATATGCAAATATATTAAATTTTAAATTATAATCGTCTAAGGTTATACTCTTAAATTTAAAAGTATTTGAGGTGTACAACTTGCCCAAAAGCCATGAGGTAAGACCAAGCAAGTTTATACTACCCTCTCAGAATTGATGTGTATATTTAATAAAAGTAAATTAACATGAGATGTACCAGGATAAAAAGAATAATGAACTCATAGTCTCACTGAGAACCCAGAGACCCAAAAGCTCTCATAGAGTGTGGGAAGTGCTGAAGTTACATTCAGAGTGCTATGGAAACAACACATGGTGGTTCTAAACCAGAGAGGAGAAAATAAGAACAAAACCAGATCATCTGAGTTGAATTCTGAAGGCTGGCCTGGACTTGGCTAGATGAAGAAGTGGGAGGAAAAAACATATTCCACAAGTACAGTGTACTAACCACACACACACAGGTACAAAGAACCTTAGTTATTATAGGACTCAAGTAAAAGCTACACATGAATGAGTAGCAAACAAGATTAAAGAGATAGGTGGAGGTGAGGATACAAAGGACCTTGTACAGTATGAAGCTACGAGGTATGGACCTCACTCCCATGGCAACCCATACAGTAAATAGAAAATGTGACCAAGGTCATGTAAGAAGTAACTGCCAAAAGTCCATTCTTCCTAAGTTCCAGACTGTTTAGATTATCACCTTCAGTAAAAATCTAGAAGTGGCAGAAGCAGCTAGGGAAATACTGCAATAGACTAGCCATTCCTGTCACCAAGACCTTCCCTGTAGGAGACAAAGAACACTAAGAAATCTCCATCCAAGAAGAAATCACTTTCTTGGGGGAAGTCCGGGCTTTAGTCATGGCAAGAAGGTAGGAAGTATTTTGTAAAGATATCAAGGATTTAACACTGTCTTTTAAAAACGGGTTTCCCAAGTAACACAGCCAAAAGACTGGGAGGGATGTCAACAGTGGGAGGATATGTCAGAAGTGAAGCATCAGAAAGTAATAATACTAAGTGTGAGTTTATACTTATTTTATAATACAAACTATTTGGAATTTAAATAATCTGAAACTGAATAATGCAGTAATGCTTAGAAAATTCTATGTAAGAAAAGGTGGAAAGAGCTTTCACAATGCTATTCCCCATTTGATGGGTTCTTGGCTCCAAGATTCAAGTTAGGAAAAGGGTTATCTTGCAAAATGTTAAGGTGGCAACTTCAGCACAACTCTCCTCCCTCTACATAGTGAGAAGAAAAGCAATTATGAGATTGCTCTGATTCAAAACCTACCCTGCTGGCTCAACTACAATTAAAGAAAGTTCTATATTATCTAAAGGGCACCTCAGGCAAATCTAATACTGTCCTTTTTTTTTTTTTTTAATCCGTATTCTAACACAGTTTGGACACAAGCTGACAAGTAAGAGTAAAAAATAAGTTGAAAATAAGTGTCTAGGCTAGGAATGTTACAGAAATTTATGTTACTGTATCATGACATTAAAAATGTTTATGCAAAAGGGATGAAATAATCATATTAACCCACCCTCAAAGTTAATGATCAGTTTTTAATTCGATAAATACATCAGTCCATTTTAGTAAAATGTTACCTGGCAAAAAACACAACATACCTGCTGGAGAGACATGAGGACAGCTGCTCATTTTCAGCAGCTTGAGTGTATCGCTGTTGTTGGCCACTAGTACTTTGAGGGATGGATCATCTACTGGGGTATCATCTATCTTAAGCGACGACAAGGATTTGGAATTTACAAACACTACTGTCAGTGCAGAAATAAAGTGAGACTAAAAAGCAAAAAAATGGAAACAGTTTCAACTTTCAGGCATGAGAATTGAGGGGTGTTCACATAAAACATATAGTTCACATATAGTTCATCTGAACCCTAATGATGTATCCCATAACTGTTTTAGGGGTAGCATCCTTTCACTTTGTTGGGGGTATGGTAAAAAAGGGAGGTGACTATTTGCTATCTTTGAGAAAAGTCTTTTTACCTGTAGCAAAATGAAATTTCAAGCCTCTAAATCACAATAATCACTGGTAAGTAAAAAGTAAAAAGATGAATTACAGAATCGGGGATGAGAATACCTCCAGTGTTTTGTAACACTGAACTGCATTCTTTTTTGGTCTAATAGTTAACCATTAAAATAGTAATAAAATTACTAGCATAATCATTAGAAATTAGAGTATCAACTCAGGCTCACTTGAAACAAAAAAGCTCACAGAAAATTTGATTCTAAAATAAGCAAAATCATACCTAAATAAAATTCCAAGTTTAAAACTCCTTTAAATATGTTAAATTATCTACAGTATTTTCAAGCCATTCATTTTAATGTATTTTTCCACAAATATACCAATTATTATTCCATTTATTATATACATGTAATTATCTTTTGGACACAGAATCTGACCTCAAGGAACCACTGTAGGGCAACAGGAATTAAAGCATGGTCAGAGTATGTAACGTGGAATCAGCTAAAACCAATGGACAAAGGATCCAGGAGTAGGAAAGAGAGGTCAACATACGCTCCGACACCTTCCTCTACATAACTAATCTCACCCTCCACTTACCTTTATAAATTCACTACAGCAATGAAAAGGAATGAGGGCAAGCCAACAGCCAAGAAAGTACAAAGAAACACCATTTGCATGATCACATTTGCTAACTTAATTTTCCTCTACAATTAAATAACTGGTTAACTACTTAAATTTTGATTAGGTAACTTTTTGCCTATTTAAATGTTAACTCTTTCTAATATTTTCACCTCAAACTCAATTATACCTTGTACAGTCCCATTTCATTAGTATACTCATGACTGCATCCTCATGACTGCATCCCTGCCTTTTTTTTTCCATTTCCCTCAGATTTATCTGAGGTCAAATATACTTCTTTCATGTTTTCTACAGTTCTTCCAGGACTTCCAAGGTACAGTAACACCCTACTTCAATCTTCTACAAGAGCCAAAATGGGGCGGGGGGGGGGGCGGGGCGAGGTGAAGAACAACGTAAGCATCTTAGGCCCATTTAATAAGGAAGGAAGCCATCCCAGATGCATCATAGTTCCCAAAGACAAAACTACTTCATGTAACTACAGTACTAGTACTAGATCTGTATAATGATAATCTTGAGTAACAAGAAAAAAAGGAAATTAAATTTGTTCAGCATACCTTTTCATGTGGTATATTTTACTATACCATATCTATTTGTTTTTTTAACTATGGTATGTACACAGAAAATCAATTCAAAATATATCATTTCCCATATGAAGCTTGAACAAGGTGCTACTATACCATGTCAGTCAGTCCTCTGACTTAATAAGAATCTCCTGGATGTCTCATAGGAAGGGGAAATTTGAAACAGGGAATGTAACCCAAAATTTCCAAGTTTCTTAGATGATTTTTATGCACATTAAATTCAAGAACCTCAGTGCTCTGACTCACGTACTTAGAATCTTAAAATGCTGAACAGAATCTCTTACCTATTTCCCTTATTTTATAGGAGGAAAACGTTTTAACTCAAATGTATGTATTTATTATTTTTTTTTTTTAATTTTTTTTTTCAACGTTTATTTTTGGGACAGAGAGAGACAGAGCATGAACGGGGGAGGGGCAGAGAGAGAGGGAGACACAGAATCGGAAACAGGCTCCAGGCTCCGAGCCATCAGCCCAAAGCCTGACGCGGGGCTCGAACTCACGGACCACGAGATCGTGACCTGGCTGAAGTCGGACGCTTAACCGACTGCGCCACCCAGGCGCCCCTCAAATGTATGTATTTAAAGAACCTTTTTAAACACCAATTAAGACTTTGAAATCAACTGGTGATACATTTGTTACAAATATTCCATTCCATAACCACCTGAGTTATAATACACACTCAACTTAGTACTATTTCTTCCTGAATCATTCTAGTAAATTAAACTGTTAGATATGTAAAGGGGTATCTATATCTTACTTTGCAGTGTACTCTGAAAAAAACCTTTCAAATTATTGTTGCATGCTAACCTACCCAACATTAGTTAACATACTCAGGAGGCCTTTATCAGCTGCCTTCTAAAAATGCACCTATTTTTTTTCTATTTTAAGAGTCTAGTTATTAGAGACGCTATCTTACTATACACAGGATCATGTTAGAACATATATATGAACATAAATAGTTCACTGTTCACCAAAAAAAAAAAAAAAGCTTTCTTTAAATAAAATCTGTAAAGGGGTGCCTGGGTGGCTCAGTCGGTTAAGTGGCCGACTTCGGCTCAGGTCATGATTTCGCAGTCCGTGAGTTTGAGCCCTGCGTCGGGCTCTGTGCTGACAGCTCAGAGCCTGGAGCCTGTTTCAGATTCTGTGTCTCCCTCTCTCTGACCCTCCCCCGTTCATGCTCTCTCTCTGTCTCAAAAATATATTAAAAAAAAAAAAAAGTTAAAATAAATAAATAAATAAAATCTGTAAAGTAATCCAAGTATACTAAATTTGCTCAGGAATAAATCTATACACAATTACCAGAAGATTTTATAAATAAGCTATACCTGTTCTCACTACTGGCACTGTCTACTTTTCTTTGATTGTAATTTCACAAATCTGCTCTGAAAGTCCAAAAAGGAGCTGCTATATGTCTTTTTCCTAATTTGCTTCTCAGTTTTAGTCACTTTTAGTACATCTCTTTGCTGAATCCTCTGCAAATTCACTCACTCTTTAACTTTTCCCATCAAGAAGCACAAGGTGATCAGAAAAAGGAAAAGCTTTATTAAAACTCCTATTGCCTGACATTCTAAATAAATAGTAACTAGTTTTCCATTATGTATACTATTTTTCTTACACTCCCATGGTCACTACAAGAAATGACCACTACAAGCGCAGGGCTTCTATCGGATTTCTCAGTAACTGCCAACAACATAAAACCAGCAAATACCTTTGGTAAATCCATAAAGCTTGGCCGAGCCGTTGAAATAAGTCCAAGTGTTTTTAATGAGCAATTTACCAGTTGCGATAATATATCACAAGCTGCTTCAGCTGATTCTTTGCTGCTGTCCACCTTAGAAAAGAACACACCATTTACCTATGCATATATTTACATTTCTCTGTGTAACCTTAACTTTACAGAAGAAACAGTTATTAGTTTATTACATTACAAATAATCTCCATCCAAGAAGGAATGATGTGAGAGCAGACAAGACTAGTTTTGGCAAAGAACTTGAATTAAGAACCACTGCTTTATCTAGGTTTAATGTGACCTGTTAAATAAATGCTAGCTATGGGTAATCAGGTATTCATGTGTTACTTTTCAAAAATTATCAGGTAGGTTAAAGATTTAGTAAACATGCCTACATTCCATTATTCATCCCCAAAACAAAATACTATAAGCCTCTGTACTCCTATAAACCACTGTGATTCCTTAAACTACTCTAGACATCTCAAAAAGCTACCCCACTTCAATTATCTCATCACTGCATGAATTCCAGTATGTCCCTTCTGGCAATGAAAAGAAACACACGGTTCTCTTTGGCATTCTTCCACGTCCTTTTTTCTATTTCTCTCTAAAATATATTCATCTAAACCTTTTACATAAAATTTCTTAGGGATGCCTGGGGGGCTCAGTCGATTAAGCATCCAACTTCGGCTCAGGTCATGAGGTTTGTGAGTTCGAGCCCATGCTGGGCTCTGTGCTGACAGCTTGGAGCCTGGAGCCTGCTTCAGATTCTGTGTCTCCCTCTCTCTCTGCCCCTCCCCTGCTCATGCTCACTCACTCTCTCTCAATAACAAACATTAAAAAAATTTTTTTATCTCCTTTTTCTTTGAAAACCCCATATCATAAAGCCATCAATAAGCAGAATTCAGTCTCTATTAAACAGTAATAGCAATTAAGTTTTAGTCAATCATAATCTCCATTTTTTTTTTTTAAGAGAGTGAACACAAGCAGGGGAGATGGGCAGAGGGAGAGAGAGAATCTTAAGCAGGCTCCACACTGAGCATGGAGCCCAATGCGGACTTGATTCCACAACCCTGGGATTATGACCTGAACGAAATCAAGAGTCAGACGCTCAAATGACCGAGCCACCCAGGCACCCCTTCACATTTTTTATTTATTTTATTGTATATTTTTTCCTCAAACTTATTGAAAATAATTCAATGTGACTGACAGCTTTAGTAAATGATTTATGCTTATTTAGTAGCTGCTTCTGTTCTTTTAATAAATTATGAATAATTATGATAAAAATAAAAAAATAACTATGTTAAAAATTATGATAAAAGTAACAGCTGGAATTAGTTCTGCAGCTTCTAAATGATATGAAAAGTATTTTTTTTAATGTTTATTTATTTTTGAGAGACAGAGACAGACTGGGAGCAGGAGAGGGGCAGAGAGAGAAGGAGACACAGAATCCGAAGCAGGCTCCAGGCTCTGAGCTGTCAGCACAGAGCCCAACACGAGGCTCGAACTCAAAAACAGCGAGATCATGACCTGAGCCGAAGTCGGATGCTTAACCGAATGAGCCACCCAGGTGCCCCTCTGCAGCTTCTAATGTATACAACAATTCTAATCATTAAGAACTTTCTCTAAAAAGGCAATATTTTAAAAACATGAGAACATATTTTGGCTTAGGATAAAAAAAGCCACTGAATATACTTTATTTTTTAAAAGAAGGATTTAAAGTATTACCTTGAAGCTGACATATTGCAGATGGTTTGAATGTCTTTTAATAATCTGTTTGATCAGCTCCGGGTGTGTAGCTTTCAAGTAAGATGTAGCTGGCTGATTCAGTTCAAATTCAAAACATCTCCACAAGTCAGGCATGTGAAATACCTGGTTCCAGTTGCGGCAAACTTGTGAAGCATGAGCCCGGTCAAGAAGAGGCAAATACTTAAATACTTGGAGAATAATGTCCTGAAGGAGATTCCCCCAATCACAAGTCTGAGATTGCTCATTTGTAGTCCTCAGTTTCTTAGATTTCTCTGCAGTACCTTCTTCTGATAAATTATGGTCACTATCTCTTCCTCCTCGTTTCATCCTATTCAGAAAAATGCATCATTTTTTTCATACTTAACTTTTGAATAGCAATAAATCCAACATTCGTTTTGCCACTGAGATACATATATGGATGTTTATAAATGCAAACACAAACATGAGGAACTGGACCAGTAATTCAAGAATATCAAAACAAAATATAATGAAAAGTGCCAGTGGAGACCAACTGTTGTTTTACAAATTCTATACAGGTATTTTTAAACATTTGTGTTTATACTGTACTACTGGCAGGGGGAGGGAGAGATATCATGATTTTGAAACTAAACCAAAAATTATAGTCAACTAAAAGCAATATTAAAAAAAAAAAAAAACCCTACAGTGACACCTGCTAAAGCTTTCTTAAGTCATCTAAGGATACCTGCTATATTTGAGTTCTGGAATTCAAGGAACCACAGTCCCAGGAATCTCTAGAGAAGATACGAATTAAGTAGCCAATAGATCTCTCCACGTTGAATAGTCTGTAAAATATGTTACTGCCAGACACAATCTCTACTTAAGATAAGCAAACCCATCCCTACTATGCATGGTTTGGTCTGAAATGTGGTTTCTTCTTCCAACACATCTCTTAGTATGGCAATGTTTACCCTAAGTTGTATTTCCAAAAGATAGGTATATGTTTATTCTGTGTATTTGTACGATCTTCATTGCATTTGTTTCTTTGAAATAGTCTTATTGCAAAATAGTAGTATGGTTAAAAGAATGGGCTCTGGAATCAAGCTCCCTGGGTTTGAATTGTGGCTCTACCTCTCCCTGGTTATGTGGCCTTGAACAAATTATTTGGCCTTCCTGTGCTTTGTTATTATCCCCACTTTGTAAAGTGGGGATAATAACACACAGGATTCTTGTGAGGAATTAAACAGTAGGGCTTAAAAAGAGAGGATGTTGAACTCAAATACAGGAAAGTAGTCCAGTATTAAAGACTTTAAAGTGTATGACAAAGAAATGAAACGTGTGAGAAAATACAAGAACACATGCTTATATATGAGAAACACACACTGGTGCTGGATTCACCACACTAAGGTAGTAACTAACCATAATTAAGTGGGATTATACTGTACCGTATTATATAAATACAGTAGTAGGATGATAGTGGTGGCATTACAGGTGATTTTTTTTTTTTTTTTTGGCCAGAGAGAGCACAAGCAGGGGAAGGGCAGAGAGAGATGGAGAGAAAATCCCAAGCAGGTTCCACGCTGTCAGCACGGAGCCCAAGGTAGGGCTCCAACTCACCAAACCGTTGAGATCGTGACCTAAGCTGAAATCAAGAGTTGGATACTTAACCACCAAGCCACCCAGGTGCCCCTATCTCATACACATTCCTTTTAACGTCAATGAATTACATTGTAATCAGACAAACAGGTCTTGTTTTGATTTGTTATCTGGAAAAATAAGTATTGCAAACTAAGGGGGGTAATTGCAGACTACTCACTAGTACCCCTTTAGTTTAGAGCCTGCGACACTTTTATATCTACAGAGTAGTTCTGGCAGAGTGGTAGTTTGGATTTGGAGTCATAGCTTTTGAAAAGGATGGCTTGTGGCTCCAACTCCCTTCTTCTGGCATATCTGTGTATAAGAATTTGATTCCTGTGTGGGATGAAGGATGTGTATGTGTATGACTCTTAACCAAATAGATCTCTGTGGGATCTCTTTACCCAATAGCTAGTAAAACTTGTGAAAGGGGACTGGGGGCTGGAAGGAAACAAAACGGCAAAGCCTCCTGGCCTTCTTGCCGTTAAAATCTGCCCAGGAGATCTCAGCATGTATGCAATGAATTCCTCATTGATCCTACTTCCAAGTCTGTGAGTTGGATGATGTAAATGAAGTGAAGTAAATGATGTATATTCTACTGAGCAAGGAGAGAAGAAAGGAGAAAACAGAATGACAAAGGTGATGGCAAGAGGGTAGTTTTATGGAACATTAAAACTTACTTGTGAATCTGAGAATACGTTTTGTAATGTGTTTAGTGAAAAGGTAGTATAATCCACAATACAACGTTTAATATAAAAAAAATCTCTTCTAGTAATAATGTCCCACTAGAGGTTGAGGTAACAGTGTCATTATGACCCATTTTTCTGCTTTACCTTACCCTGAAGGCTTAATTTTAGCATAGAAAATATGGGTCAAAGAACAAAGAACAAAATCATAATGTGGCTTATAATTTCTCTAACTACCTGCAACTACTCACAATTTTGAAATACGGAGATTCAAAAAAGAATCAAACTGTCTTTATAATTTCTTCTCCTTAGTAGAGCACCCAAACCAGACCTCTTCAAGGCTCCAGCAGTTCAATTTCAAATTGCAACTTTTCTAGGCCCCAAATAATTGATGCAACTTAGCTCACTAGAGCATTTGGTGAGGGACTGATATTATGAAGCACCAAAAGGAAAAACAAACAAACAAACCATTAATGAGGAAAAACTAGAGTAGTTGAGCAGCACAGGGAGTTACTGAACTAATCTTAATATTTCCATACCCTCGGAAAGTAGTAGTAAATTTGTTCATCAGAGAAAGAGTGGAGAATACTTCAGCTGTGTGTCCATCACTGTATTAAACACTTTTAATAAACTGTGCATTTAGTAAACTGTAGCACTTTTAAAAGCCCATTTGTACACAGCTCTAAAAAGCTTGTTTTGGCATCACATTTCCTTTCCATTTGCCTAATATCAAAATTAACTTGCATTCTTTGGCTGGAATACAAGAAAAAAAAAAAAACAGTGGGACGAGATTAACTCTCAGAACTAGATGGTACGAAGAGTGTGGTGGCGAAAATGTGGCTAGGTGTCATCTGTAGATAACTCGGAGTTGATGGCATTTTTATAAATATTTCAAAACAAGAGGACAAAAAGACTCTATTTATAAAAGATCTGGCTCACTGAATGAATTGGACATCAGCAGCAACAAAATAATAGTAATCTAACCTCTTGGCTTGGAGACGCAGGTCAATCACTGAATAGGCTGCTTCCTGATCCCCGTGGCCAGCCCCACCTGAACCCGCTGCCCACGCCTAAGGCAGGCGCCAAGCGGCTCCTCCTCACGAGCGACCAAGTTTTCCACTGGGCTCCGGGACCGGGACGTCCCCTCCTCCCGCGCCACCTCCACGGATTGGCTCTCCCTGACGTTTCTCACGCGCTCTACCGTGAGCAGTGTTTTGACATCTTTAACGCCCCTCGTTTTTTCAAGCTACACGCACGGGCACAGCCCACGCCGGGAAGAGCCTGGCAGAGCGCGAGCTCTAAGGTGCCTGTCGCCAACCCTGCCAAGGGTAATAAAACCGGGCGACAGCAGCCGCGAGCTCGCATTCACACCACGCCTTGTTGACATGTTTTGAAGCAGGCATCGCGGGGAAACGCCCCCAAGCAGGCTCTAAGGTCTGGGCGCCGCGCCCGGGACCTCGCGCCCCCGATCCGCCCTGCCGCCCACGAAGGTCGGCGGACCCACCCCAGCCCCGCAGTCACAGCGGGGCTCCGGCCCTGCCCCTCCGCCGTTACCTGCTGCCGGGGGCGGCTTCCCCCAAGCACCTCCCCGGGCTCCGAGGACGGCGGCGGCTGGTCCCACGGCTCTCACATGAGGCCCCCAGGGAGCCCCGCTTCGCGCTCCCGCCGCCGCGACCCCCCACGCTCAGCCCGCATCCGAGGCGCTGGTCCCGCGGCGGACGCCAACGCGGCTCCACCTTTGCGGTTCTGGCTGCTCCAGGAGAAGCCTCCTTTCTCAGTCCCACGCAACCCGCGTTCTCCTTCCGGGACCCCTCGTAGCTGCGAAAGCCTCCTTCGGCGACCCGCGGCCACCGCGTAGGGCCCCGCCGCCTCGGCCCACACAGCGACTCCAAAATGGCGCCTGGAGCTCGCGGCCGCGCGCTTTCCCCGGCGCGTCTCCGCCCGTGGGGGCGAGCGCGTGTCCGCCGGGGCGGGCCCGCGGAGGGAGGGGGAGGGCGGGAGTGGGTCGCGCCCGCCGAGAGCGCGCGCCGCCCGGGCAGATGGGGCCCTTCGCCTCTTGGTTCCAGGAGAGTGGGCAGCTTTCCTCCCTGCGACGCTACTGCTACCCTTAGGGGATTTTTTCCTTTTGAAGCCAGTGTGGGAGGGCTGGAGCTAGCTAGATGGCCAAGAGACTATCTGCTGTCGAAACTGGAAAGTTTAGGGAGGTGGAGCAGGAAAGGAAAAAGGAGGGAGTGTCTCTGAGCCTGCTGCATCCAGCAGCTGGTTCTCCGAGGCAGAAAGACAAACTGTAGCTGCTGACCGCTGACATACCTCTGCACCGAGAGGCTCGACCTGGAATGGCCACGACAGCACCACGGAACTCAAGGGGTTAAAATACAGGCTCTAAAAATTTACACACAGCATATGTACATAAGGTGTTCTTAAAAACTGCGAGGAATTATCGCAGAATGGTGGCAGTGTTAACACTGGGATTGCAAATGATTTTTATATTTAAAATATTTGTATTTTCTAATTTTTTAAAACAATTTTTATCATCGTTATTACTTTTTAAAAACCACTTATAAAGGAGATAGACTCCTGGGACGCCTGGGTGGCTCAGTTGGTTAAGTGTCCATCTCGACTTTGCACAGGTCATGATCTTGTTCATGAGTTTCAGCCCTATATGGGGCTCTTTCCTGACAGCATGGAGCCTGCTAGGGATTCTCTCTCTTCCTCTCTCTTTCTTCCCCTTTCCTGCTCATGCTTGTTTGCTCGCTCGCTCTCTCTCTCTCTCTCTCTCTCAAAATAAATAAACTTAAAAAGAAAAAAGTAGATAGACTCCTGAAGTTTGTAAAGCTTTGTGAAACATAATAAGGAAAGCATAAAGGACTAAATGGCTATTTAAAAAATAACCCACAAGTGAAGCCTTTTATCAATCCAGGCATTTTTGTGTGTAAGTGCTACCAACTTAGCTTGTTTTAACAGTTTGGATTTGGGATACTGGGTTTTCTTAAAGTGAGAAATGTCCTTACATACAAAATCATAACTTGAATCATGTGTCATTCCTCCTTTCTCCCTCAAAAATAAGAAGAAAGTAATTTTTCACCCAGAGAGGTCTTGTCAATGATCTGACCCATATGTAAGAGACTGGAAAGCAGTGATGCCCAGAGACCGTTCTACTCTTCCATTGCAAAAATCGAGCTAGGAAGCCATGTGTAAAATTACATTAAGATTCAGTGTGGGAAAATTCGGGTGTTTTTTGTTAAGGGCCTGGTATCTGATCAACAGATCAAGTTGAACAAAGTCTCTAGCAACGTAATAACGTGGATGTACCTGAACTGCAACATTTTTTAGGTCCCCCTCAGTGACTAAATGATGAAGAGTAGTAATAGGAAGTTATTAAAACTCTCACACTCCCAGTTGTAGTCCCTTTTAAAATCCTCTTCCTAGTCTATTCTCTCCCTAAAGAAGGCAAGGATGGGGCGCCTGGGTGGCGCAGCCGGTTAAGCGTCCGACTTCAGCCAGGTCACGATCTCAGGGTCCTTGAGTTCGAGCCCCGCGTCAGGCTCTGGGCTGATGGCTCAGAGCCTGGAGCCTGTTTCCGATTCTGTGTCTCCCTCTCTCTCTGCCCCTCCCCCGTTCATGCTCTGTCTCTCTCTGTCCCAAAATAAATAAACGTTGAAAAAAAAAAATTAAAAAAAAAAAAAAAAAAAGGAAGGCAAGGATCTTGACACATTTTATGTATTGAATGTTCCCTCTCCTTCCTTATTACTGTTTTAATGATTTTATTTGACCTTTTTGCAACTTGTGGTTTTTTTTAAATTTTTTTTTAACGTTTATTTATTTTTGAGACAGAGAGAGACAGAGCATAAAAGGGGGAGGGTCAGAGAGAGAGAGAGGGAGACACAGAATCTGAAACAGGCTCCAGGCTCTGAGGTGTCAGCACAGAGCCCAACGCAGGGCTTGAACTCACGAACCTTGAGATCATGACCTGAGCCGAAGTCAGACGCTTAACCAACTGAGCCACCCAGGCGCCCTGCAACTTGTGTTTTAAAACTTGTGTTTATTTTTAAATCAGTCAATACTTATTTACATTTATTAGTTGTATTAGTCAAGATCAATGCCATTTTAGGGGAAGGAAGAAGAAGGTGTATGTGGGATAGTTTGGTCCAGCACAGAAGAATGTGTTATTGCTAATCCCGTTTAGCATTGCCAATATATGTGATAATAAAAGGCATACCAATATTTAGTCAGCATTATTATTGCTTTTAAATTCTCTACAGACAATGTACCCCCTCTACCAGGGACGGGCTATTCCCACTACCTTCATGAGGAAATAGACATAATAAAATACTTTTGGAAGCAATATAAATTTGAAATATAAAATTTTTGCATGAATAAATGAGATCATCATGGAAAAAATTGACATTTAAAATTTTTATTAGGTGCCTACAGTATTATTTTCATGTGTGAATGAGGATAATAGAGACCATTTTTATCAGCATTTGACGTTGTATTTTTTCCATTGCTAAAGATGCTATAATTCTGACATATCACAGTCATGTTACGTATGACAATTTACAGACTTTTGTTCACCTTGGCACTCCACTGATTAAGATAGGTTAGGTTATGTTGAGTAGCTCCTAAAACACTATTTTGATTCCTTGTTTTAATGACTTTCACAGTTTTTAGGAATATTGCTTCAGTATTTTGTATAGTTTTCCTCAATCGGGGATTGTCTCTTGTTTTTCTCATGATTAGACCGGGAGGAAGATCACAGATGTATGAAGTACCATTCTCATCACATCATGTCAAGGCTACATGTTGTCAAAAGGACTTAATCCCTCTTGATGTTCATATTAATTAGGGTGAGGTCAAGTTGCTCCACTGTAAAGTTACTTTTTTCCCTCCATTTCCCTACTTCACCGTTTGGAAGGAAATCACTAAGCACATCTCACACAAAAGGGTTGGGGAGTTACGCTCCATCTCCTTGAGTGGGGAGATGTCTGCATAAATTATTGGGACTTACTCTGCATGACAGGATTGCCTCCATATCTCTTAATTTCATATTGTTAATGTTTTTATTGCTCTGTACTGAAATCTTTGTAATTACCTCAGATATGTCTGCCAAGTCACTTTTTCTTCAGATCGGTATAGTTTTCTATTAAGCCAATCTGTGCTTATATTTTTTATTTCTAAAAGTGACACTTGGATCTTTTTCACATCTGCTTGATTTTTTCTGATTTTTTTCCTCTTGTTTTTAATTCTTTTTTTTTCTTTAATCATTTTAATCACATGAAATAATTGGGGGTCTAATCCTGATTTTTGTAAATGTTTGTTCATGGTAGGTTGTTATTCATGTTGTTACTCATGTTATTCATGAGTTCATCTTCTGTGAAGCTTCAGGTGTAGGAATCCTGTGCAACCTGGTTAAGGGTGTGTCACTCTAGGGAGGATTTTTGTGTTTGCTTCTGCTACATGCTGCAGGGTATTACTAGCCTGGAACAACTTTTTATAATAATTTCTTGACTCCTGGGTTCTTGGGTCATGACAGTATAAATTCAGGCGCCAATCTGTGTGAGGGCAGAGCCACGGTTATGAATTCTCAGAAAGACTTTTTTCCTAACCTAGAGCTCAAGCTAAAACAGGTTACTCAAGCTAAAACTGGCTCATCTCCCTGTGAGCTCAGCCAGCTATTCCTTGAAGAGGATAAAGATCTTTAAAATTCCGTCTTTATGCACACATCTCAGTTACAACTTCTCTTGCAAACTCATCTCCGGTCCTCATATAAGTCACTGTCTCTTCAGATAGTTCTTTCCTATCAACCCCTCCATTTTGCTGTTACGGACTTCACACTCACTCCTCTCAATTCATCCTCTATGTCTTTTAACTGCTCTTTCATATTTTTCTTTCTTTGTTTCTCTTTGTTGCATCATGTATTATCTTCTAACTCACTGATTTTCTCTTTGCCACCAATCTAGAATTCATACCAGCTGTGAAGTAAAATTGAAAATTCTTCTTTTTTTATTAAAAAAAATTTTTTTTAACGTTTATTTTTTTGAGACAGAGAGAGACAGAGCATGAACAGGGGAGGGTCAGAGAGAGGGAGACACAGAATTAGAAATAGAAGTCAATCCAAATGATATAAGGGAAAAGATGCATTAATAAAAGTAACAGTACTAATAAAGGAAACAATAGAGCAAGAAGATGGCATCGTCATGAACATATATGCACCTCACAGTGTACAAAATGCATGAAGCAACAACAGATAGGACTGCAGGAAGAGATTAATCTACAACTCTAGTTGAAGATTTTAACACACCCACCTCAGAAACTGATACATCAAGCAGGCAAAATATAAGCAGAATCATTGTAGAGCTGAAAAATACAAGCAGTAACTTTAAGCTCTTGGGTATATGGAATTTTATACTGCAGAGTCATTGTAGAGAAACAAAACATTTACGAAACAGACCATGTATTAAGCCACAAAAGAGGGTAAAATCCAGAGTTTCAGGATCATACAAACTATGGTTGTTAGCCATAATGCAATGAAGTTAGCAATGAATAATGAAAGAAGAGCTAAAAATGCCATCTGTTTAAAAACTAAATAAAATAAATTACTACACGAGTTAGAAAAGAAATCATAACAGAGACTAAGAAATGTCTTTGTTTTAAGATAATTAAAATACCACATATATTAGTATTTAATCATACATCAGTAGAAAAACATCTATACCAACACTTAAAATGAAATTCAGAGTTTTAAATATAGCTATCCAGAAATAAGGACAATTTGACAAAAGCAAAGTATTTAAATCAATAAGTCGAAAGAAAAAGAAAAGCAACAGGAAAAAGCCAAAACATTCAGAACAAATGTATAATGATAGTCTACAAGGTGGCCACCCCGTATTCCTCCCTCCCCCACAACATCATGCTGTGCCTCACATTAGGTATGAAGTCCAGTCACCTTGCCCTTGAACCCAGGCTTGCCCTGGTGATTTGCTTTACTGGTAGCGCAAGACAGAAGTGATGTTTTAAAACTTCTGAGGCTAGATCATAAGAAACCTTACAGCCTTCATTTGGGTCTTTTGGAATGCTTACTCTTTGCATAGTGTGTCAGAACAATCGGTCACCATATTATAAAAAGACAAAGCCTCATGGAGCAGTGCACATTGAGTCCACAGAAACTTGAGAGATAATAATACACTGTTTTAACCCATTAAGTGTTGAGTGGTTTGTCATATAGTAGTGGATAATTGGAAGAGATTTAATAATAAAGACAAGGGCAGGAATCCATAAAATAGGAAAAAATAAATAGAGAAGATTATAATAAACAAAAGCTGTTTCAAATAAAAGTGAATAAGGTAGATGCAACTCCGGTCAGATTGATTAAGAAAAAAAAAAGTTGCAAATTGAAAAGAATAGAATTTTTAAAAGGGGAAGCAAATACAGCCACCACAGATATTTAAAATTATAAAAGTATGATATATTAACTAATAAACTTGAAAGCCTAGATAAATTAATTCCTAGAAAAATATAAAATGCTAAAGTTGGCAGGAAGAAGTAGAGAAGTTGAATAAAACAATAGTCTTTGAAGTAATTATCAAAGCCCTCTCCCCCCAAATAGCCCTAGGCCCTGATGGAATTACAAGTGAGCCCTACCAGATTTCCAAGAAAGAGTTAACCCTTCTATCTGATACAAGTTACTGGAGAAAAAGATGAAGAGGAAAAGCTGCCCAGGTCATTTCATGATGCAAGTATAATCATGATTCCCAAACCAAATACAGAAAAGAAAACTATAGTCCCACTTGTCTTACAAAAGCACGTGCAGAAATTCTAAAAGAAATATTAGTTAATCAAATCCAATAATGTACTACTAAAACTAAAAAATAAATAAATATTTAAAATTTAAATAAATAAGACAAAAAGTAAACAAAAGTGACAATAACACTCCAGAGGCCCCTGTCCTTTTGCCTTTTTCACAACACATATTGCCAGCTGGCATATAATAGACATAATGTATATCTGTTTAATGTCTGTCTCCCTTACTAGAATATAAGCACTAGGAAAATGTGAACCTGGGGTCTGTTTTGTTCATGGATCCTAGGCTCCTACGACAGTTCCTGGCTCAGTAAATGTTTCTTTGAATAAAGAAAGAATAGGACAGGACAGGGCTTATGTTGGTATTACACACTGCAGTGCCCGGACATGAGCCTTATTGTGACTCAAATCTGTCATGGGGAATAATTAGACAGGCAGTTTGATGTCACAAGGAGGGGAGAATCTCAAGAGGTAAACAGGATGGTGACAAGAAAACAGTCATAAGTGAGCTTGCTTATGGACCAGAGGACCCAAATTATACAGAGTTCTGTGCTTTTCTGACTCACCAATTTCACATGTCCTCCTGGGAATGGGAAACCTCACGGCAAACAGGAAATCTGTTCATAGAACACAGGAGAAAGAAACTGTAGCTCCTGTGGTCCTCCTCCTCCTCCTTCCCCCCCTACCTCCTCCTTCCATTCTTCTTCCTCCTCCTCCTCTCTCTCTCATTCTCCTCCTCCTACCTTCTCCTGGCTTCTTCTTCCTCCTCCTCCTTTCTTCTTCCTTCTTCTCCCCTTCCTCCTTTTTTTTCTTTACTGTCTACAAGGAGCTTGGTGGTTGCAAAGGAGGGAAAAAAAACCAAGGTCTCCGTCCTTCTATAGCTGTCTAAACTATTGGGATAACACCCACTGGTGAGATTAGAAAATGTTATGTACAACTATGTATGAATAGGTTCCTAATAATAAGATTAACATTGTATACAAAGGTGCTGAGGGCATTCCTACAATAGGAATAGACAGGGAAAGCTCATTCATTTAAGAGGTCAGTTTTGAATCAAATCTTGAAGAAAGTAATGGGATTTGGCAGAAGAGGGGCAAGCAATCTATCCAAGTGGCAAGAAAAGCACAGAGTTAGTAAGTTCACAGAATCATGGGGAACCTGGGTGGCTCAGTTGGTTAAGTATCCAACTCTTGATTTTGGCTCAGGTCATGATCTCATGATTTGTGAGATCCAACCCTGAGATGTGCTCTGCGCTGACTGTGCAGAGCCTGCTTGGGATTCTCTGTCTGCCTCTCTCTCTGCCCTTCCCTTGTTTGCATACTTTCACTCTCTCAAAATAAGTAAACTTAAAAAAAAAATTAATTCTTAAAAAAAAAAAAAAAGACCACAGAATCATAATTAGAAGGTCATCATGTTCACTTCCTATCCAGGACTGAAGTCTGTTAGGGCATCTGTAGTGGACACCTATTCACATGTCTATCTAGCAGCTCCTTGGTGGGGAGCCCTTCCCCATCTATTTGGTTTTAATCATAGCTTCCTGTAGCTCGTGAACCTGGCCCCTATGCATCCGGTCTAAGACAGTCTTGCCCCAAGGAATTCAGAATTAATTCTGGAAGGAAGGAAGGAAGTAGTCCCTTCCTTGAATGCTTGGACTTGTGATATTTAGACCCAGAAGCAATAGGTGGTCATTTTCTACCACATGGTCTGGATGCTCTGCATTGAGATGCTCTGCAGTGAGAAAGAAGAACAAAATAGATGCAGAGAGGGGCACCTGGGTGGCTCAGTCGGTTGAGCACCGTACTTCAGCTCAGGTCATGATCTAATGGTTCATGAGTTCGAGCCCTGCATCTGGCTTGCTTCTGTTAGCCCAGACCCTGCTTCAGATCCTCTATCCCCACCCTCCGCTCTCTCTGCCTTTCCCCCACTCATGCTGTTTCTCTCAAAAATGAATAAACATCGGGGTGCCTGGGTGGCTGAGTCGGTTGAGTGTCCGACTGACTGCAGCTCAGGTCATGATCTCACAGTTTGTGAGTTTGAGGCCCGCATGGGGCTCTGTGCTGACAGCTGAGAGCCTGGAGCCTGCTTCGGATTCTGTGTCTCCCTCTCTCTGCCCCTCCCCCACTCATGCTCTGTCTCTCTCTCTCTCTGTCAAAAGTGAATAAACATTAAAAAAAATTTTTTTTAATGAATAAACATTAAAAAAAAATAGATGCAGAGAGAGGACCTACAAGCCCTGGAGGTATCCCAGCGATTGCATTTGTTTTGTTTGTTTTTTGCTTACTGAAGTTATTTTAAATTTGCTTTCTTTTGCTTGCAATCAAAACTCCTAACCAGTATACACGTGACCTGGAAAGGCTCCTCCTTGGGTCTCAAATGATGTTTCCTTTTACCTGAAAGGTGATTGTGGAATTTGGTCTCACTGTGTCCCATGTCTGGGCACGTGGGTGGGAAGTGGCATCTTCTCCGTAGCTGCCATTAACTGAGGGTGATTCTGCCTCCTTATACAGGGATGGTGGAAGGCTGGGATGGGCCTGGGTCGGCTGGAGTCCCGGGAAAATGAGTGGGCATGATGACTGCCTCTTTTTCCTGCCATCCACGTGGACAGGTCCACCACAATCTTACTATAAGAAAGACACATGCAGTTCTTTCCCGAGGGGCAGGCGGCTCTCCCAAGATCCTGTTCTGCGTTCACAGGATGTGCAAGCTGGAACAAACTACTTGACATTTTTTGTGCTTCAGTGTCCTCACCTGTCAAGTGGGAATAATAATAATAAAAATAACAATATCTACCACGCAGAGTTGTCATTAGAACTGAGTTAATGCCTGTAAAGCATGTGGGTCAGTGGCAGGCATACAGTAAATGCCCAGTAAACGTTAGTCAGCGCTGCTATCATTATTACTGGTTCTGATTCCTCTGGTGAGGACGCTCACTCTAGGATGGCTTGCCTCAGCAACACCACTTCTCTGGGTTTTTCCAGAGAAAAATAGCCTAATGAAACTATTTCATTTTAGGCCATCTCTTTCTATTTTAATTCTGTCTAGGGTTAGATTGTAAACTTCTCAAAGGGAAGAAGTGACAGGAACCTTGTCTTTCAAGCCACTGTCTGACCCATTTTCTGCATTATCTTCCCAAAACACGTGTCTTTCCTCAAAAAAAAAAAAAATCTGAAGATTGGTGACAAAATTCAGACTGTTGAGAATGGGATTCTAAGCCGGTATTGTTTATTAGAAATATATACAAGTCACATATGCAATTTAAAATTTTCTAAATTAAAAAAATTTAATTTTCTAAATTAAAAAAAAAAAGTAAAAAGGGACAGGTAAAATTAACTTCAATAATATGTGTTATTTAACCGAGTCAGTCCCAACTATTATATTTCAATATGTAAGCAATTTAAAAAATAACTTGATAGTTTCAATTCTTTGCCTTTTAGTACTAAATCTTTGCAAACCCTTGGGCTGGTTGTTTAACCTCTGCGAGTATGAGCTGCCTCATCTGCCAAAGAAAAACAGTTGTTCACAGGTTTGTGGAAGAAGAAAGTGTGATAATGCCCATGAAGCCCATTGTATTTGTTCTTACTGCTGCTGTAACATATTACCACAGACTTAGTGGTTTCAAACAATACAGATTTATTAATGTATATAGTTCTGGAGACCAAAGTCCAAATGGGCTAAAATCAAGATGCTGGTAAAGCTGCATTCCATCTAGAGGTTCTAGTGGAAAATGTGTCTCCTTACCTTTTGCAGCTTCGACAGGCTGCTTGCATTCCTTGCGGGCTCACCCCTTCCTCCATCTTCAAAGCCAAGCAGTGTAGGGTCTTCTAGGCTCCTTCTCTGGCTTTATTCTTCTTGCCACATTTTTCCCATATTAGGACTCACATGTGATTACACTGGGCCTACTGGATTAATCCAGGAAACTCTGCCCATGTCAAGGCCTGTACCCTTAATCACATCTGCAAAGTTCCTTTTGCTGCTAGAGGCCACCTAGTCACATCTCCCGGGGATTAGGACGTGGGCATCTTTGGGGGCTGTTATTCTGCCTCCCATGCTCATGCATTGGCACAGGGGTTGGCTACTGTAAGCCCTCAACAAATATTCTCTCGTTAGAAAACCTCGATTATAGTTCTTAACAACAGTGTATTATTTACATGCTTTTGTATTTGTGTTCTGTGAAGGTCTTATTTCTAGCACTTGGCCCACCACGTTGCACATATTAACTCAGTAACTCATGTTCATCGAGTAACTTCTATGTGTAAATCATGGTTACTAAGCAGCTGGGAACACAGTTCCCACCCTCATGAGCATGCACTGTCAACTGTGGATACAGAACGGTGCTCAAATATTTATTAAATGGATTAATAAAGCAAAACAGCTTACGTCCACTTCAGGGGACACATCATTGGTTTGGTTTTTACCATGCTCTCTCCCTGGGATGCTCTTTCCTACTTTTGCTTGTCAAAATTTATCAATTCTTGGAGCGCCTGGGTGGTGCAGTCAGTTGAGTGTCCAACTCTTGATCTCTACTCGGGTCATGATCTCACAGTTCATGAGTTTGAGCCCCGCCCGCATCAGGCTCTGATCCCTACTTGGGATTCTGTCTCTCCTTCTCTCTGCCCCCCCCCCCCCACTTGTTCTCTCTCTCTGTCTCAAAATAAATAAATAAACATTAAAAAAATTAAAAAAATGACCCATTCAAGACTAGGCTCATATACCTGCACTTTGGTTTTTTTGAGGAAATGGACATTGCAAGTTGTAACTGAACATGCTTCCTGTATTGCCTTGTTAGCCAAGAAACTTGTTTCAAAATTTTTGGCCTGTTCTCTAGCAACTACCTAAGACTATGTGGTTACTTACTTGACACTCATCTCTAACCTTGGGTTTCCTTTCATAATTTTTTTCAGCGTAACTCCCTTCAGTATTTACCTGTTATAGTCTCTGAATTTTTTCCAAGCTACCTTACGTCATTTGTGAAATGAAGACACTGTGAGTAAGTCATTTAAAATCTAGTACCCTCCTGTGTCAGTCAGGCCCTCTGGGAAAAGATGCCAAGATAGAGTTAGAAGTGCAGTAAGTCTGTTTGGGGTAGTGCCTATGAGAGATGAAAGGGCAAGGGTGCAGTGAGAATGGAGGGCCGTCAGACTGTGACTTGGGTGTGGCATCTATGAAATGGTAGAGAGAAGGAAGGTTGGGTAGGAAGAGCTTCCAATTGTAGCGCTGCTCTAAGAAAGTCTGGGCTGGCCCAGGTTCTGGTGGTTTGCCCAGAAGGGAGCGCTGCCTTGGGCAGAAATGGCCAGGTCCTAGCTCTCCACAGCCCTGCCACTGGCCACGGCTTCCCCGGGGAGAGTGCAGCTTTGGACTAAATGCTGTGGCAGGTGTGGAGCTGGAGGCTGTCAGCTAACCATGCTCTGTGACGTAGGGGCCGCCCCACGTCACGTCTGAGCTGTGCACCTCCACATCTAGATTGCACGCTTCTGGAGGCAAACACTGTCATGTTCCCTTTGTGACTTTGCCTGTGTTGCAAGTGTCCAGTTACTATTTCATAAATTACTTTTTGTCATTGAACCAGTTTGGTGATGTAATAGCAATAGCATGATGTGGGAGAAAGAGCTTGGGTTTTAGAGACAAAAAGAACTGGATTCACATCTCAGGGTTTTTTTTTTCAGACAAATCTAGATTAGATTAGCTGGGATCTGATGCAAGTCATTTAACTTCTCTAAGCCCTTAAGGTCATGAAATGAGATTAACCATGCTGTAGCCTACAGAATTGCTGGGAGGATTAAATGAAATGCCTACAATTTGGTATCTGCCATTTAGGAGGTGTTGAATAAATGTTCTTTTTTCCTTTATGTTTCACTTTCAAGTAAGACTTTATTGTGGGAGAAAGTGCTTGTGTAAATACTTTCTCATTTGACTTAGATTAGGTATTATTTTTTCTAAGAAGTTGTAATTAAAAAAGGGTAAGTGGCTTGCTCAAGTTCACAAGTTCGCAGAGGCAGATGCAGGACCCAAACCCAAGCCTTCTGGCTTCAATTTCAGCTCTTTAAGTACTGTTGGTGTTTTTCAGGAAAACGAGCTGCAATGTCCCATCTGGGAGCTACTGTCAGAACCACATGACCATGTGCAGGTGGAACTCAGTGACAAAGTGGGGAGAGACGTTGGGGCTGAAAAGTCTGAAAAAGAAGGGGAATCAACACCTGTTGTGAATGGAAAGTGAACAGAGAATACAGATTTTTCAAGTAAACTTATTGACTCTAAGAGTTTTTAGACCTAAGCAGTCTGGCCAGAAAACTGCTTAAAACATGGCTTTTCCTAGGCCTGCAAATATAACAGAAAAGGGTTTCTTTCCGGATTCCCTAACTCCTGCTATTGTGATTCTGTTGTTTCTTGTCTTTTTCTTGGTGCACAGTATGCTTGAGCCAAAAAGCGTGCCAAGGCATTTCCCTTCTGTGCTTTGTCATAACTTATTCCTAAAGTTATGTTCTCTGGTTTTGAGATGCTTGGGATATGATTAAGTATAGCATCCTCATAAATGAAGGTAAGTTTTATCCTTTTGATTTCTAGAATGTTGATTTGAGATGGCTCATTCTACTCAAGCATCTTGTTAGTTTCCTGTTTCCTATCTTTTCCATGCCAATTCACACACTGGAACTGATCAATCTGCCAGCTAAGTTAATGGATACAAAATGGTATTCTTTTCAGTTCTCAAGCGTCCGTGATGTCTCCTCTCTGTGTGACATTCTGAAGGTTGGCTTCATTCCTGTGGCCTGTGATTTTAAATCCACTGTTATTACAATGGCCTCACCACATTCTCCCCTCCAGGTGTCCTGGATATTCCTAGGAACAGCTTCCATCTCTGCTTCTACTTTGTGTTTCTTGGAAACATTTGAAGCCAGTTCTGAGCCTGTACCTTCCTTCAGTCTTCTCCCACAGGACTTGGCATGGGATGAAGAGGACTGGGGAAGAAGGGAGACACAGCTTCCTAAGTAGATCCTGAGAGTTAGATTCTGGGGCTGAGGGGTTGTCTCGGGAACAGGGTCATCCCTTTCTGATGCCTGTTGCCCAACATCCTCACGGCACAATGACTTGTTCTGAAGAAAAAGACTGTATTGCCCTGAAGGTTCTAGAATCTCTTTTGAACACAGGCAGCCAGTCCCAATTGGCCCTTTGAGGATATAAACATGCCGTCAGAACACTTCTCTTCTTAAAGCTCAAGAGTTCTTCATGAAATATTAACCCAAGGTATTCTGCAGGTTCAGAGTGGATTAGTTCTGCCTGCAACCCTTTTAGCTTGGCTTGGAACCACCAAAAGTGCCCTTAATAACAACAGATTACTCCTGCTTTCAAACACATTGGGGCAATTAAAAACTGCTTGCAACTCTGGGGCAACATCACCCAATGCAAAGGGAGTTTGCATAATCCGCTTAAGAGATTTTAAAAGAAAGTGTTATCATTACTTTTTCAGTGATGGGTCAGATGTATCTTATTTAGATTAAGGGGGACCTTCTTCCTTGCTCAGCAAGCCCAAGAGCTTGCACATCCAGCAGACCCACAAACTGCATCATGAAGAGATCAATCTGTGATATTCCGATTTTATTTTTGCAGTAAAGTCTCCAACATCAGGAGTTAGACTACTCACACTGCTCTATTACATTTTAGAATGTTCTGCTTACATATTTTTTTTCTCATGCGTTTCTCTGCCCCTTGAAATGCTACTTATTCTTCAAGATGGAGCTCAAATGGCCTCTCAGCTATTCCTCTCCTAACAACAACAAAAACCATTAACAGCGATCTTTCCTAAAGCCTGAAGGATAAGACTTGGGCATGTTTATGAAATTTATTAGAAGATTCTCTAAAGAGTTAACTGTGTTCAGATTTGATCTTTTCATTTTAAGTTTCTTCAAGGCAAACATTATATTGACACATCAGTTTATGTATTTCCAACAATGGGAATATAGAACAAAACTGAAAAAAACTTTTGTCATTCTCATGAAATAAATAGAAACTGATTTATGATACTTATAAATAACAATTGTCAATTTTATGAGTTAACTATAAAAAAAGATCCACAGAAACACACTGTAGTCTGTGAAGAAGAGGCAAGTGATTTTGTTGATGATAAAAGTCCAAAAAGGTTCTGGTTAGTAAGGTAGAGGTTGGTCAATTTCCTAGATGGTTTTTTTTCTGTCTTTGGCATGTGTCTGTTTATTAATACATATATTTATTTGTTCTTCCCAGTGTTTAATTAAGATTCCAAAATGTACTTCATTACTAGTCTTATTTTCCCTAAGAGTTATGAAAGTTATCATTGTGTTGTGTCAGTGAATTTTTTTACAAGGAAAATTGGATGGAATTTAGACCTTAAAGGTATTTAAATTTTGTTTCTGAAGAAACACCTCACACAGTTGTTAGACTTTATCACTGTATAAAAATGTACAGTGGTTTATTGACATGTACATTCCAATATGTTTACAGCTGCAAGATAATGAGGCACACTCAGTATTGCACTTCATTAAAATTTCAGGCTCAACTTAACCTAGAAGTTTAAATGAAACTGCATTTGTAATTTAGTAATTCTTATACAGAACAAACATTGATATCTTTATATACAGTGTGATACTTATTACATTTATATGCCAGTCCTAACACAATTTTTTTTTTTTAAATAACAGTCTAGGAAATAAACCAGAATATTCTTCTTTTCATCCCCACCCGTGATGCAATTATACAGGATTACAAAAAAGGCAGTATACAATAAACAATGATTATTTTTCTTTTTTGCTTGAAAGCCAGCATCATTCTTAGTCCATGGGCATGGCGATTCTTTTATATCAATTATCTATAAATGTTCAATGCTTCACAGGCCAATGACGGTAATGGCCACATGCAAACACCTCACAAGTTTGATGTCTTGGTTCAAAAGAAAATAAACTGAAATAATGGGGAAACTTTCCATAGCAAGAATTATGTACATGGTATTTGGCATCCTTCTTGCACTGTGAATGGTTCATTTTCATGGATGTAAAAATGGTCCCGTCCTTATCCTGAGCAGAGTTTAAACTTTACCACATCCACTTGGGGGATGAAGGCAACTTCTTCTCTGTAGACAAAGGAATCTGAGTGTTCTAAAAAGTGTGAGCATTTCTGCACACTCCACAGCCCAGAGCAAATTCTTCCCCAGTGGGTGGATGAACAACATGGAGTGGACATTCAGTTCCTTCTAATTGTTTGCCTTTGGGACCTGTATACATTTTGAAGGAGGCAAAAGCATATAATTAAAAAAACACACACATATATACAAACCTAATGTAAATATAAATTACTGATAAGATATTCAAAGAAATAACAGGACTATGGTTACACAAATACAAATTTTAAAAATGACAGAATCTACCTACAACATCTTGCCTAGAAATCACCTCTATGAGCTATAGATTTTATTCTATCAATGAATGAGATACCTCATCTTAAACATTTTTATTTTTTTTTTTAATGGAAGTACAGTTGACACACATGCTACTTTAATTTCAGGTGTGCAACATAATGCTTCCACACAGCTATACATTATGGTATGAGCCATACCATCTGTCACCATACAAAGCTATTATAATACCACTGACTATATTTCCTATGTTATACCTTTCACTTTGGTGACTTATTCATCCCATAAGTAGAAGCCTGTATCTCCCACTCCCCTTCACCCATTTTGTGCCTACTTCCCCCACTCAGAACCATCAGACTGTTCTCTGTATATGGATCTGTTTCTGCTTTTTTGTTTCGTTTAGTTTTTTAGATTCCACATTTAAGCGAAATCATATGGCATTTGTCTTTCTCTGTTTGACTTATTTCTTATTACTTAGCATAATACCCTCTATGTCTCCATCCATGTTATCACAAAAGGGAAGATCTCTTTCTTTTTATGGCTGTGTAATATTCTACTCTGTGTATGTGTGTGTGTGTGTGTGTGTGTGTGTGTGTGTGTATACACACATCTTCTTTATCCATTTATCTCTTGATGGGCACCTGGGTTGCTTCTATATCTTGGCCATTGTAAATAATGTTGTAATAAACATAGGAGTACATATATCTTTTTGAATTAGTGTTTTCATTTTCTTTGGGTAAATACCCAGCAGTGGAATTACTGGATCATATGGTATTTCTATTTTAAATTTTTTGAGAAACCTCCATATTGTTTTCCACAGTGGCTGCACCAGTTTGCATTCCTACCAATAGTGCACGAGGGTTCCTTCTAGTCCACATCCTTGCCAACACTGGCTATTTCTTGTCTTTCTGATTCTAACCATTCTAATTGGTGTAAAGTGACACCTCATTGTGGTTTTGTTTGGCATTTCCCTGATTAGTGAGGTTGAACATTAGATATATCATTTTAAAGCAAAGAACAATGAACAAAAATCGTCATGAAAATCTGTCAGTTCAGTTGAATAGAACACTATTCTGGATGAGAAAATATGGAGACTTTTTAATAGAATGTTTTTCTGCAGGTAAAAACAAATTTAAATGTAAATAAGCCATGTTAGTTCTCTGAAGAAAACGCACACACTGATGAAATGGAAAGACTGATTATTAAAGACTGTTATTTTAAAAGTATCTGAAGGAAGATTAGTAGAAAAATGAAAATCAGCTTAAATACATGAATGGTAACATAATATAAAATATAACAATCTGGAAGAAGCACTTAGGGAAAATAGAAACTTAATGAGGCTTAAAAATGTACATAAAACTATACTTTTCTATTTTAAAAGACTTGCTATATCACTGTGCTTCATGTGATGTGTTTCTTATCATTTAAAAAGGACTTTTAGGGGCGCCTGGGTAGCGCAGTCGGTTAAGCGTCCGACTTCAGCCAGGTCACGATCTCGCGGTCCGGGAGTTCGAGCCCCACGTTGGGCTCTGGGCTGATGGCTCAGAGCCTGGAGCCTGTTTCCGATTCTGTGTCTCCCTCTCTCTCTGCCCCTCCCCTGCTCGTGCTCTGTTTCATTATTTCTCAAAAATAAGTAAACATTAAAAAAAAAAAAGTAAAGGACATTTAGCTCCTTTATAAATGAGGAACTTGACTGTGTAGGGAATCCTGGCTGGGCTTATACCTGAATACAGAGTCTCTAACAGCAGAGGAAGAAACAGAAGTATGCATTTGTTTCCTACAGCTAGTAACCAAAACAATAAATGTAAATTTTGACTCTGAAAGAAAAGTATGAGATTGGATGGAATAAGCTTACCCAGATGAATGGGGAATGAGATCTTAACTGAATTTAGCTCTTCTAGGTTTAAAAGAAGGAAAACAGGAGGGATAAAAGGCTAGTGTTTATGAAGCTCTTAGCCTGGCACAGTATGTTAGCTGTTATTACTACCACTGAACAAGTACAAACTGCCTCTATCCATATAATAGTAAGACCAAGGCAAGAGGGTAAGTATCACACTGAAGACAGGTCATCTCAGAGGGAGAAGTCAACTGCTGGTTTCAGCTACCAGACATAAGAGCAGCAGTTAAAACCTACAAAGGTAATTATTCCGGTTATAAATTATAGTGTGTATCAGTACCTGCCACCCCAAATCACACTGCACACTGATATTCTGCCCACCCCACTGGTGGGTGGGGGAGAGTTGTCAGGAAGAGGGACACTCAAGTACACGACACCATAAATGATGGCTCCTGCAAACTGCAGTCCTTGTTTTTTTCTGGGAGAAAATAAACGATCACTTACTCAACAAATATTTACTCAGTGCCTAATGTGTGAATGGTGTTACATTAGGTGCTTGAGATGTAAAAATGAATAGTACATGGCCCCTATCTTCAAGGAGTTAGTAATCTAATCATGAAGGTAAAAAAGAGTAATATAATCATGATGCTAAAAAAAAATACAGTGAAAGTAAAAACAAAAGAAAAATCACCTGCAGACACTTGTGTGCTTGCTATTGAGGTACTGCTCTAGTATGTCAACTCAATCTTCTACCAGTCATAGAGGCAGGAACTATTGTCCCCATTGTGCAGATAAGAAAAGTGAGGCAAAGTTAACTTAATCTTTCTTGATTCTTAGGTCCCTCATCTTTTATTTTAGTTTTTTTATTTGAAAAAAAAATTTTTTAACATTTATTCATTTTTGAGAGACAAGAGTGCGGGTGGGGGAGGGGTAGAGGGAGAGGGAGACACAGAATCTAAAGCAGGCTGGAGGCTCTGAGCTGTCAGCATGGAGCCTGACGTGGGGCTCAAACTCATGGACCGCGAGATCATGACCTGAACTGAAATTGGACGCTTAACCTACTGAGCCACCCAGGAATCCCTTAGGTCCCTCATCTTTTAAATAGGCACAGCAATATTTAACTCTAAGTATTCTGGCACTAAGAAGGTGGTTAATAATTATTTTAGAAAGTAACAGAGGAATGGTCTACTTTAACTTCTTAATCTGGACTCTTGTTCTTATCCATATATTAAAAATTGGAATTAATGGGTTGACAGTGGTTACAGAATCAATCCCTCCGACCTTCTAAGTAAAATGTATGGCCATCTTCCCTGCTGATTTCACTGTGGGGTCTGCTTTAATTCTATTCCAGTTCTCTATAGGAATGGATGAGTTAATGAGTTAGATGAATGTGAAAGGCTGGGAGAGTATGCCTCAGTCTAAGTGTTACGATCTTAGGCCAGCTACTGAATTTCTCTGGGCCTTAACTTTCCATCTGTGAAGGTGAGAATAACACCAGCTACCTTGTAGGTTGTAAAAACTAGGTAAGAAAATGTATGTGAAAATGCCCAGGATTGATGTCAGTTCCTTCTGTCATCTCTGTAAATCCTCTCCTGCCTCATCCCTCTGGCTCATGGTTGTTTCCAGGGTGAAGTCCCTGTACTGGCAGAGCTCGGTGATCATGTGAATGTGTGAGGGAAGCCTTGCCTTTGCTGGAACCTCTCAGCGACTATCCACCTCTGTGTTCTCCACACTTGTTTTATTGCTAGCTAACCTCTTGATTAATTTTAGTGTTTGGTTGTTGTTTTGTCTTCGTTTCTGAACATAGAAGAAACTTTCTTTCATTAAGTAAAAATGTGAATTTTCCCTGATGATATTGCTTGCCTCTAAACTTTCTCAACTAGAAGCTGCTTGTCTCTTGAGCTCCTCTGTGTCATGAAGCCAGGAAGCAAGACCGACTCTCCTGGTTCCCATTTACTTCTAGACCACTGACTTACAACTTTCAATTCAATAACCCTCTTCCCGTGAAACTAACATGAGCCAGAAAACTGCCCCTATCGTACTTCCTTCATTTGCTGACCTCCAGCTCACCACCCTCCTCTAGCTATTACATTTCACATCTTTATGCTGGTCATTATCCTAAACACCTAGCCTTACGTTATTCTGATCTTGCTTCTTTCAAAGTCTACTACATCTACTTTAAAATAAAAAATTCTTTTTAGAGGGGAAAGAGTGTAACAATTTCTATTTGCCATGAACAATCTTTTATCTATTTAACATAAACAAAATAGCAAAAGTAGCTATACTTAAAAAACAAACCCTACTTATTCTTTCTGAATGGATAATATATTTCTCATTGCTTAAAAATCAAAATGTTAAAACACTGTATACATTGAGTCACCTTTCTCCCATCTCTACCTATCTTCCTGGTTTTTCCCAATAGTAAATTAATTTTATTAATTTCTAGTGTATCTTTCCACAGTTTTTTAAAGGCAAATATAAACAAATGAGCATATATTTTCATTTTCCCCTTTCCTACAAGACAGCAGACTATATACCTTGTTTTGTAAATTGATTTTTCTTTTTTCTTTAAAAGTTTTCATTAAAAATTTTTTTATGTTTAGTTATTTTTGAGAGAGAAAGACAGTGCAAGTGGGGTAGGGGCAGAGAGAGAGGGAGACACAGAGTCCAAAGACGGCTCCAGGCTCTGAACTGTCAGCACAGAGCCTGACGTGGGACTTGAACTCACAAACTGTGAGACCATGACCTGAGCTGAAGTCGGATGCCTAACCAACTAAGCCACTCACACGCCCCTGTAACTTGATTTTTCATGTAACAGTCTCCTACACATCTTTCCATATGAGTACATAGAGACTCCATCCTCATCACCATTTTCTCTTTTTGATGGTGCACAGTACTTAGTGTGTAACCACCCTCCTGCTGGACACCTGGGTTGCTTATGAATTTTTATTTTTACAAGCCATGTTGCAATGAATAGTCTTGTTTATTTGCTTTTTTAATTTACCTCACATATGTAGGTATATCCTCAGAAGTGGGACTGTTGAAAGGTAGATGTGTTAGCAATTTTGAGAGGCTTTTTTTCAGTAGGGTTCTAGCATCTGCTCTCTGATAAGTGGTGGATGAGAGTATGTTTCTCAGCTTTCAAAAGATTGTGGATTGTGCTGTAAGTACTTTTGCATGTATTTTCACCAATTTCAGATATATCTCATGTAAAATTCTCTTCTTTGGTCACATTTACCTCCCCTTCTGCTTCCCCCACTTCTGTGAAGCCTGGTACTCCACTGCATTGGAACCACCAGCCTCCTGACCTCTTCCAATCTTTTGGGTTTCTTTTTGGTTTCATATTCCTATTTTTCTCAGCCTGGCCTCTACACACAATTATTTCTCCTGTATTCTCAGCGGCTTAACTCCTTGGCTTTCCTGACGCTCCCTACGCTGCCGATTCCCAGCCTCTCTAGATCAAATCACTTGTCGGTTTTATGGTGCTGGTTCCAGACTTCTCAAAAAAAAAAAAAAAAAAAAAAATTACAAAATCCTTTAAAACTGTTCTATTATCAATTCATAATTTCAAACTTCACATGGCCCTGTAGTGCGAAACAGTGATTTTTTTACTGACTTCCTTCTTCCCCGGGTGCCGGTTTCCATTACAACTCTTGACCCCTCATCACCATGGTGACCTTTCTACTTCACTCAGAATGTCAAAAGCTTACAAGGGCCAAGAAATTTGCTCTGATTCTTTAGTCTAGTTTGAACCGGATTTCTACCACTTGGAACAGGGTTCTCTTGTGATCATTAAATTAAACTCGAAAATAAATATATTACAACAATGTTTTTAAAAATATTAAAAGCATACCTGCAGGACAGTGTGGTAGTTCTTCCTTAGGAATGCTAGTCATTCTTTGAAAATCATCATGACAAGCATTACAAAAATGTGTTGTTCCAAAACAGAAAAAGACTGCCACTGAACAGCAGTAGCGACATTTATACTCCAAAAAGTCTGTGCCATGTTTTGGACACATCTATAGCAAAAGAAAATAAACAGACACAAGATTATAGTGAGTCTATTTCAATTACAGTTAAGACGGTCATATATGTAGCTTAGTGATTCGTATCATGTGAGTATGCATAGCTCTCAAAACTGATTGGAAAACTGAGGATATATGCATTGAAAAATTAATGAATAAACGCATAGCTCTGCCCAAAAGGTCTGGAGAAGGCCCTAAATTCTCATCTCAGATTCATCATAGCCAATCTGATTTAATAAGTAAGACAGTTGATTTCCTGGTAAATTTTTCCTGGTCAGCCAAACTGAATGGTTAATAATATTTAATCTATCTCTCAGTCTCACAGATGTACTATGAAGATTTCATGGAAGTGAGGTAAACCTAAAAGTGTGACTACAGGTTTGAGAAAGTGAAATACATAAATTTATTACTTGTTGAAATATGGTGATAATTTTATTTAAGACAAAATTATAAAATGTAAATGCCATCCAAGAAAATAACATATATGAATTAATTTGAAAAATTATACACTGCTATAAACACTGGGCAAAAACTTGCTGTATTATTCCCACCATCTTAGTTATATTATTATTTTTGAAAAAAAAATAGGAGCTTAACATATCTAAACTGTCTTTTCTATTAAAATGTGCTACCCACCTGAGCCCTGGACACATCAGAACAGGCACCACAAATGAGCTCTCTGGGATCATAATCATCCCCTTGTCCAGCCTCAGCATCGCACCGAGCTTCGCCACCAAAATATGCCTATGCGGAGAACAACAACAAAAACCTTGTCATGGAAGATACAGTATGAGGATACTGAAAGTAAAATCAAGAGGTCTTAGAAAATACTATTATCTATTAGACTCTCCCCTGCAGTGCCCAGTGGATGCCCATATAGTTAGACTGGAGTATGAAATAAAGCTACTTTAATCTGGAATAAACTCATGCATACAGTAGGAACTCCAAACACTGTACTGTCAAAGTAAAATAACAAAAGAATGTATAATATTCCAAATAAATATAAAAAATATATTAAGTAGTGAAGAGAAACTGCTTTCTCAGGGCAAAGTTTGAGTAATTTTTCTCATTTTGAAACATTAAATGTTTCCTTCTATTGTTTTGATAATCATGCGTGAGAATTTTCCAAATTTTAATACTGTAGTAGTAATAGTAGTGGGGGAGGGACAGAGAGAGAGGAAGACACAGAATCCGGAGCAGGCTCCAGGCTCCAAGCTGTCAGCACAGAGCCTGACACGGTTCGAACCACAAACCATGAAATCATGACCTGAGCTGAAGTCGGATGCTCAACCCACTAAGCCACCCAGGCGCCCCTTGAGGTTTAGAAATATTAATCTACTAGTAGCAATGTGAATGTAAAGGATGGAATGGAGGGGTTAGGGGCTCCACACAGGGGGCTCAGTAAGAAGGCTACTATAATTACCAAAGACAATGATTAGGGTTGCTGAAGATGTAATAGAAAAAAAAGAATTCAGAGATATTTAGAGACAGAATTGATAAGACTTTGTAAATAAAGACCAGACACTGAGACAGTCAAAGTTGATGAATGTAATACTTCTCATGTGGACTTTGAAGTATCTGTGAAAAAATTAAAATGTCTGGTAAGCAGTTAAATATTTGTATCTAAGTCTCAAAAAATTTTCAAGGTCAGAATGATACAGATGTTTGGTGAACAAGAGCTCTGCAAAGGTAAGAAGGTTGTAATTAGGCAAGAATACAGTGCTGAGAAACTAAATCTATACAGAGCAGGTAAATGAAAATGAGCCTTATAAAGGAGTTAAAGACAAATAACCAGAAATAAAGAGTAGTACTTTCCAAGAGTAGCATCTTGGAAGCCAAGGAATTTTATGAGGAAATGGTGGTAAGAGCAAGTAGGAGAGATTTATTTAAGAACTAACTGGATTTGGCAAACAGGAGATTACTGATATGAAGTGGCTTGTGTACAGAAATACTACATGCTTTGGAAATAGTTTGTACAGGTTAAAAAAATCCCAAAACAAACTGAGTAAAAAAATTCAACTTAAAACATAGTATCAAGCTTTCTCATTTTTAACTTCGGCCTTAACATATAAGAATTCAGTATCATTATACAATTCAATTCTTAATCACATAGGTAATCTCTAGTTCTTAAAAATTCCCATGATAACTTACAGCATACCTTTCTGCATTTGTAGCAGACATAATATGCATATCTATTCATGGCATAGCCAGCGGGGTCATTATAAAATCTCACACCAGGCGTTGTGATAGCTTCACTCTTATGCAGACCTTCGTATTCCAATCTCATTAAGGCTTTTCTTCTGACATCTTCATAGAGATCTTTTATTGGATCAAGCAGGTCTTTTAATACTATATGATTTATTTTGTTCTGAAATTTAAAAAATGAACATTCTTTAACAGAATCATTTATTTATGAATTCAACAAATACTTAAGTGTGCATCTAAGAATTAAGCACTGTGTTAGGAGATAACCAGAGAGTGGATATTTTCTAAATAAAATACCGTTTAAAAATAATCCTGTAAAACCCTCACAAGCCCACATTTTTCCAAGATCAGGGACAATGGGGGCAAATGAGACATAAAGCATGAAAATTCTGTTTCATTATCTTCATATTTCCTGAGTCTGAAATATATCTTCTGTTGCCTTAGCTCTTCTGGGAATAAAAGGCTGCCTTGCTGCCACAAATAAGACCCACTCCCTCTGTGTGAGTGTCCTGGTTCTTTGGGGTAGGGTAGATGAAGAGGTAGTATTTTGTATATCACCTTCGTATATCATTTCCTAAATGTGACCTTTTCTGTGGCACCATATAAGAAGAGAGAGAAAATTATTTATTACAATATTTTTGATTGTTCCTCAGTCTAACTAAACAATGATTGCAGCAAGTCTTTCCATTTTATACCCTTTATACCAGTCTGCACATCTGAAGGAAATAGGGAGAACTTAACAGAGGAAGGAATGAAGAATTACTAGAGAAGGCACTGTCAGTCACATTCTGAAACAGGTTTTTTGTTAATCATGACTGGCTGGCCAAATCAAGTTGCTACTTTGTTTACTATCTTTAAAGAGATTTGTCAAAATGTTAATAATCTTCTCCTTGTTTTACCTACGCTCTAAAAGAATTCGTCTTATTGGCTCTGAAAACCCAGACTTAATCTTTATTGGCAGGTGTAAGAAGCTACAAGCACCACAGACTCATTCATTTTGGTCGTCACCTGCTGTCATGTCTCAGGATTTGAAGTGGTGACAAACACCATGCATGATGATGTCTAAATGAATTTTCTGATGCGATATGTTTAATTCCATTTAAACAGCTTTTAATGGGCACTTACTGTTTTGAAATGCATTATAATAGATAGAGGGATCTTATAATATTCTCTGGCACACCTGGATGAAAAGAGCAGAAACTGGTGGGGAACGGGGGTAAAAAGTAAATCGAGAAGGACACCAAGAGATGCTGACATGTTTATTCTGAAAGATGAAGGTAAAGATAAAAATAGATAGAAAGCAGACAGTTTCTGATTCTCTCCATACCTTGCAAATGGGACAAGATATAAAGCCAAATGTTATCCTTGGACCAAGCCATCTGTTTTCCAAAACTCGTCGGCAGCACTGTAAGTGGAATACGTGACTACAGTCCAGCTTAAATTAAAAAAAGAAAGGGATATAAGCAAATGTGATAACGATAAACACTTGAATAAATGGCAGATTATTCCATGTTCAATGCAAGGTGCTAGTTAAAGCAGGTAAGGGAAAAATCAAGTTTAGAATAATGAAATTTCAGATCTTCTCTGTTATTCATGAAATATTATAAACTATATCTTCAGCTTCTCCCAATTTGTTACCATTCGTGTATTAATGACACCTTAAAAGAGTAAGCCACGTTAGGGAGCAATTTAAAATTATTCACTTTTGTTTCTGGTAGAAAGAAGGAACTCCTGATTTAAAGGTTTAAGATTTATTTTTTAGAATATTCATTATTTTGCAGTCGTAAAAACTGAAAATATAAACAAGTGGTAAAAGTTTTAAAAACTTATTTAGCAAATTATAACTTCAATAATATTACTAACATTATAGATGTATGCAAATGCATTACATATATAGGTATGTTTATCAATTGCATAACGCTACCATTCTGGGTTTTCGAAATTAAGAAGAGAGTGGCTACTAGATAACCTTATTATTTTTTCCTCCCTTAAGAATATTTTATACATTCTATTGATTATACAGACTCACACAAATCACAAATTATGAGCACACAAAATGGAAAAAACATAAAGGGACAGAATTTGCTCTTCAAGAAATGGAAGATGTTAGTGGGACATTTTCTTCCAATGATATAAAATAGGTTTAATAACAAATATATTTATAATTCCCGTTTTAAATTCTAGACACTTCTAACACTTTAAGAGCTGAGACAACCTGAATGGCTGGTGCTGCTGAGAGCGCCTCGGTGAAACAGATCATGCACATGTCATCGGCATCTTGCTTCAGCGTCGTGGCACTTTTATCACAGCCGTGGAGACAGGGCAGACAGTGCTCTTCATTTTTAACACCTCCACATGGATGACCACAAGGATGCGTCTTACTACAGGCTATCTTAGCATATTCCTATTAAAAATAAATTATGATGGCATTCAAAATATCAAAAAGGGCATATCTCCTGGTAATTATATCCATTATATTAATTTTCCAAGATATTTTCCACAGGAAATACACATTGAGGCTATGTAACAATAAAGTTTTTTTTTTATTCTTCATTTGAATATAAATTAAAGATTATTAGCAACGTTTTTAACGTGTAATTTTTAAAAAAATAGAATTTATTGTCAAGTTGGCTAACATGCAGTGTATACAGTATGTTCTTGGTTTTGGGGATAGATTCCTGTGATTTATCACTTACATAAAACACCCAGTATTCATCCCAACAAGTGCCCCCCCTCAATGCCCATCACCCATTTTTCCCTCTCCCCTCCCCCGCATCAACCCACAGTTTGTTCTAAATTTTCACTTCACATAAAGAGAATGCTGATAAAAAAGTGAAATATAATTTTAGTGGATTTATTTTCATGCATAGTCCTGAAGCAAAAAAATTCCTGATATACAATCTCCCAATTACTACCTATCTCCTCACTACAATGGGTATAAAAAATATACAGGTATCTTTCATAGCTGGACCCTATTCAAATTCTTAATTGAAGAACTGAAAATATTTGGATAGCATGGAATATGTGTATGGATGTTCAGGACTACAGAATTCTTAAATACTGGAAGTTTTTTATAGGGAAATAAGTCAGTAAAGTATGTAAGAGGTAAAGAAATGCAGTCCATAGACTTTTTACCTGTTTCTAGCACAAAAGCAAACATTAAATATGTATTATGGTGGTAACTGATAAACACACACAGTCTGGTTCTGGCTTGAGAAACTTATCTGATCCATTCTCTAGCTCTGATAAAGAATTTAACTCTTTAAAAAGAATTTTTTTTTTTTAAATTTTTTTTTCAATGTATATTTATTTTTGGGACAGAGAGAGACAGAGCACGAATGGGGGAGGGGCAGAGAGAGAGGGAGACACAGAATCGGAAACAGGCTCCAGGCTCTGAGCCATCAGCCCAGAGCCTGACGCGGGGCTCGAACTCCCGGACCGCGAGATCGTGACCTGGCTGAAGTCGGACGCTTAACCGACTGCGCCACCCAGGCGCCCCAAGAATTTTTTTTTTTTTAATGTATCTTTATTTTTGAGAGCGACAGAGCATGAGTGGGGAGGGGCAGAGAGAGAGGGAGACACAGAATCCAAAGCAGGCTGCAGGCTCTGAGCTGTCAGCACAGAGCCCAATGCAGGGCTCAAACTCATGAACCATGAGATCATGACCTGAGCTGAAGTAGGATGCCCAACCGACTGAGCCACCCAGGTGCCCCAAGAATTTAACTCTTGACATGAGGAATATACTAACTTAGAAAACTGAAGTGATGCTGAACTCTAACTCTTATTTATATGCAGTAAATATGTCCCAAGGGAATACAGGCTATTTCTTACTGGGGCAGCCTGACTGTCTAACTGTATACTCACCTGGCAATCGGCATCAGAACAAACACTGCCAACAGCAGACAACTCTGTTCCACTCCTGGAACCACAGAAGCGGCATGCTTCTGAGCTACTTGTGGTGGGTTTGCCTAGGTTCAAGCAGAAAAAGAAAAATCTTCCTTAAGGATATGTTTTCTACATATTTTAATACCCAGCTAAATAAAAAAACAACAACAGGACAATCAGGTATGTATCAGTTGCTATCACTAGAAAATCAGCCTGGCAGTTTTACGGAAGGGTTGTAAGCAGTCCTAATTATAAAGGAGCTAATCACAAAAAAGGGACGAGAAACTAAAGATCTATCTGAAGCCAAACAGATAGGAGGTTGAGCAGATATGGCAAATCCCCAGCTCCAAAAACACAGATAAATATATTTTGCACATACAAAATATAATACAAATTAAGTAAGAATACACAAAAGAAAGATAATTCTTTCAGAACTACTACAATAACAAAATTACAAGGCATAAAAGAAAACCTATCATCAGATAATATGAAACTTAAAAAACAGAAGAATTCCCATCCAAGGAATTAGAATTGACAGAGCTATATGAAAAGGAAATTAAATGTCTGAAATCATCAAAGATGTAATAGAATCTAGAAAACAAAACAGAACAGGAAAAATAGGAAGATTTGAAAAATGTAGACCAAGCTCATTTGATAACACAGATACAAAAATAAATATAATAGTAATACACAGAACTCAGCAATATTTACAGGAAAAAAATTTTTTTAAGGATAGTTTAACTCATGCATACAAGAATGGTTGAACATTAGAACACTTACTAATGCATTATATGGCCCTATTAGATAGCAGAAAAAGAAATCAGCTATGAGAAAGACCATGCTCTTGTAGCATGAAAAATTACTCTTATTTAAATCTGTTCAGATTTGCACTTAACTTCAACATCACAAATTTGTGTCAAATGGCAGACTACAGACGTGCTGGAAATTAAGAATTCATAAGATTCAATGTAACTTTAAGCTGAGAATATAACCAGATTTACTTTAGAAAAAAAATCAAAAATGAAAAATCACATGTTTTGGAGATAAAATGAGTTGCTCAAGGTAACACAGCTAGTGAGTGACAAACCAGGTTTCCTGACTTGTAGTCTAGTGTTCTCTCTCCTAGATAACAGTGTCTAGTAAATATGATAATACAGTGATCGGTGATGTCATAGTTACCAGAATATACTCAAAATAATCTACATTAAATAATTCACATCAGTATCATCCAGTTCAGTAGTCACAGTTCGATCTTAAACCCTTTTACCTGTGTGTTCTCGGAACTCCACCATTGCCTTCATTGTTTTTGAATCTGCTAGAGCCATCAACCAGAACAATTTGGTTCTACCACAGCCTTCATGAAGGTCAACCTTTATAGCTTCTTCTTCCTCTTTGAAGACCTATTGATTCATTAAAGAAAAGGGGAAAATGTTTTATTTATCACTTGGAAAGAGGAAATGTAACATTTAATTGCTCAAAAACAATAATGGCTTTTCTTCATGAAGCACTCTAAGAAGTTTCAGATATTTCCAATCTTGTCCTGAATCTTCACAACAACCCTGTTTTTTTGAATGTGGAAATGAAGTCTCAGAGAGGCTAAACGACTGTCATTTTACACAGCTGGTAAGTGACGCAGTTGGGAACGCCACTGAGGTCTCTGATCCCATAGTCCCTTTTTCCCAGTACACCGAGCCTCCTTCCCGCATTTATTTCAAAATTTATTGGATGTATCTTATGCTCCAGATGCTGTTCTGCGTGTAAAGGCAGACATCTTCACCTGTCTTTGATGAGTTTTGGTTCGCCGATGAAGATGAAGGAACCTGTCACAGTCGGTGCACAGATTTCCACACACGTTGCATAGAATGATGGCTGCGGTTTCTCCATCATCGTGGTTGTCACACATAGGCTAAAATAAGGCATTCCCACATGTCACATTACAGTAACAAGAAAGTTTCAGACACACATACAAATGGAATGTGATTTATTCACAACAGTAATGTTATTGTTTTGAAGTCTATTAGGAATTTAGAATCTGAACATTAAACAGAATTATGGCAAGTGTACTTAAATATAAAAATTCCTCCAAACCCCTAATTCAATAATTAATGTGCTGAGCAGTTTCAATGATTAATAAAATAAACATGTATGCTTTGACTAATGACTTAAGACATTTTCTCCCCCCTGTGTTCAAACATTCTGTATGCTAAATGAATAAATTATTCATTTTGAAACTTAAACATTAATGAGAAAATGTTGAAAGGGCCCTATATAACGTCTTCCCTTCCAGTGAATGTAGGCACACCTAGCAAACCTACTTTAAGTACTGTATATTTGTGAATAAATGGTATGTCACGGTGCCTCTCTTAATGCTTTATTTCCTTCTTACCGTAAGACTGGGAACATTTAGTGTAAAGTCTAGATATATAATGAGAATGTGGCTAAAAGCACATTTTGATGTGGTGCAAACATGGCTCAGAGAAGGGGAAAGCTCTTTTATATAGTAATTAAAGCCCCTAATAGACTATGAAGAAAGGACCCTAAGCGAAACAGATTTGTGAGATGAGCTGGGCAATGTGACAAAGCTTTCCACTAATTGTGCAATTTTGACTCGCAGATTTGTTTGTTTTTTAAGCTAAGCTAAAGCTTACTTATAAAGAAAAAGAAGACATGAAGACGGGTTTTTATAAAACAATTCTGATCTTACCATTTGTTTCTGCTGTCCATCCTTTCCCATCCATCTCCCCGAGGAGAGACGATCTACATGGTCCTGATCCAGCACGCACAGTGATGCTAGAGCAAGCCAGAGCTGTTAAAAGGAAAGGCTGTCACAACACTGAATTTTTAGAAAAGACCTGTAAAACACTGACTGCCTGACCATAACAACAGCTCAATGCTAGCTGAATTTGAAAATACATGGATGCCCAGTGGTACTCCAGTTTTCCTGATGTGGTACCAGGCACACATGCTCATTGCCGTATGTGTCATGCACACAGTAGGCACTCAAATATTTACTGAATAAATCACTGCTGCTCTGATGAACCATTCTGTTTTTTACCTGACATAAAATTATCCCTTATTGGGATATATAAACACTGTATCAGTAAACAAATTTACATATTGAATATTTATGGTACCAATGCCTCTTGCAAATTTTTCCAACTAGCATCACCTGCCTGAGGCACTACCTTCCAAGGAAGGTGGTACAATGGTTGTCTAATTTTACACAGTCCCATGAGTAGGTAGGTGGGTACCTATTAAATTCTTCTGGATAATAACAGCTCCTCAGAAGTCTCTGTACACCTCTAAATGCCTAGCACTATGCTTGGTATACTCTGTCAGAAACAAGGACGTGTCTAACAAACTTCAGAATACAGCCCTCAAAAACAGTTTAAAACTTTCTGGGGCTTAAAGGATTAAAATTCAGTTTTACATGACACATTTCTTCATTACTAAAAAATAGTTAATTACTTAAAAAGTGCTTACGAGTGAATAGAGATGAAGAGTAAGGCAGGGAAAAGTTAGAAAAAGGGAAAAAAAAAACAGATAAAGAAAAACAAAGTAAGCCAGGAGAGAGGGGAGTGCAGGGTGAAGAAGTGCACGCGTGGAGAAGTGGTGTGGTCAGAGCAAGCTTCACACATCACCCTCACTAGCAGCAGAGTGTCAGGTGGCTTTTTCTTCCCTAGAGAAATACAATTTGTCTTCTTTTGCAGACTTGTGAAGATTATCGAGCTATTTCTGCCAGTGTTTACTTCTTCCTAATGCTGACACACTGCCCTGGCTTCAAGGAAATCCCTAATCTCTTTTGGAAGTATATGGGACATGAAATTTGGTAGGTTAAAAATTACTACAGATGTCTCATCTGAAGAATGCAATCCTATTCCCCAGCTAAGAGATTCTTCCCCACCCTGCTCTGGGAATACACTTTTTACTTTTTTAGAAGTAAGGCCTATAAATCCAGTAAGTAGGCTCTCCTTTAGAATAATTGGGCAGTACCAAAATGAGTAGGGAGGGCCTGGTCTTCAAAGGACTTTCAGCGTATCTGAGAATAATGTTGACACTAAATTTACTGTATAAGCTATAGTAAATACACCATCAGAAAGACCACACAAGGTCTTAGCCTTTTCTAACCAGTTTATCCTTAGCTTCCTAAATAATAACAAAAACAAGCGATAGAGAACACATAACAGTCAATGTGAATGTTTTATAACCACTATACTTAGTTCATAATTCAAAAAAGCCTTTCACACTTTTTTAATAAATAGAATATTTGGTCAAAAAAATTGGATTAAGCTGACTTACTGATTTAAGTTTAATCAAACCTATTATGGAAAAAAGAACATGTAACAATAAAATGAAAAAAACCTCGTACCCTAGTTGTTGCAATACATCTCACTGGAGATCTAAATTCTTCCTCCATCTTGGTCAAGGCAATGATGGTTTCTGCGATGGCATTTTTTGTCACTCGGGACCATGCTTCAGACAGATGACCCTATTGAGCAGGAGAGAATAGTTTAATATAGTTTAATAAGCAACCAGAAATGTATACTCATACTAGTAAATTCTCTTCTCTTAAATAACAGCTCTCAAGAAAAAGGAAAGATTTATTTGTTAATGCAACTTTAGATCAAGGGCCATACTTTCGAAATAAAAATCCATCACAACTCTATGAAAAACTCAACTTCTAATCACTATTTTAATGAGTGAAAATCCAGTAAGAAATTAGGTCTCAATACTCTTCTCCTATGGAGCTCAACGGTATTTCCTCTTACATTTAGGTAAAAACATAACAGAGGTACTAAGGTATCTACGGTTGAGAAATTTCAATTATGAAGCCTTGTTATTTAACACAAAATTCATATTGCTAAGCTAAGTGCTTTCAGATGAATATTACTACAACCCGAGAGCATAAATGTGTTTAAATTATAACTACTTTATTTGCTAACTTGATTTTTGCTGAATATAAACACTTACTATAGAATTTAGGTGTTCCTAAATAATTTTCGTAAATATTTGTATCCAGTCAACAGCCTGAGAAAGGCTAGTTGAAAAATGAGAAAGCTCTCCATTTCTCCGATTGAGGAAATGTCCCTGCCGTTGGGAAAAATGACAGAACTTCGTATTTCCCCAGAATATCCTTTCTAGCCTCCCATCCACTTGCTATCAATTTCTTTAAATTTTTTTTTTTTGATCTTTATTTATTTTTGAGAGAGAGACAGAGTGTGAGCAGGGGAGGAGCAGAGAGAGAGGGAGACAGAATCTGAAGCAGGCTCCAGGACCCAAGCTGTCAGCACAGAGCCCGATGCGGGGCTCGAACTCACGAACCGTGAGATAGATCATGACCTGAGCCAAAGTCGGACGCTCAACCGACTGAACCACCCAGGTGCGCCCCGCACATGCTATCAATTTCTTAAAAGAGCAGTTCCATGGGCGCCTGGGTGGCTCAGTCGACTGAGCGTCCGATTCTTGATTTTGGCTCAGGTCACGATCCCAGGGTCATGGGGTCGAGTCCTGCATCTGGCTCTGCACTGGGTGTGGAGCCTGCTTGAGAGTCTCTCTCCCTCATTCATTCATTCATTCATTCATTCATTCATTCATTCATTCTCTCTCTCTCCCTTTCCCCCTCTCCCCTGCTGGGTGCTCTCTCTTTTTCTAAAAAACAAACAAAACAAAACAAAACAAAACAAAACAAAGGGAATTTCCTTCTCCACCTCCTCCTCCAAAATGCCTTCTGTCTGGTCTGCCTCTCAGGAGCCCATACTCCACAGCACCTTGCCCCCCTCAGCCTGGAAATATAACGGAATGTGAGGAAACTAGCAATATGGAGCAAACAGTAAGAGCCATGTACTCTGGAGAAACAGTTTCCTTTCCTCCACACTCCCAGATCTCCCTGAAAAGCCAACATCTAAAGACAGTAGTAGAGTATATTAATAAAGAGGAGTAAAAGTTATGTAAACCAGGAGAGAACTAAAAAGAATGAGAAACTATCGCATCAGGGAGCCCTGTTTTTCTTTCAGGTTTTTGGATTCTGGCTGATTTGTAGAGCTCAAAAAGTATATTTTATTTTTTAAGTTTTAAAGTTTAGTTTCTTAAGTAAATTAATTGGGAAGCTTGAAATGAAGTTTACACAAAAAACAAATATATCACTGAACGAAAAGACAAATGGGTGTGTTAACCTACTAAACAGAGGCTTTAAGTAAAGCAAAATAACACTAATGTACTTCTGCTATTAATGTAGTAGAACAAGCTGCCTGTTTTAATCAGATTTCTATTGCACTTCATTGACATAATGATCAGAAGGATGGGAACTCACTGCTGCCATATCCTTAATAAGTTTAATGATGATCTCTGAGATCTGGGTAGGAGTTGAGCCCTTCATCCACCAATGGCTTTCACCTCTTCGAACATAACTACAAAGAAAAGTCAGCATTTGCAAAACATTCAGTGATAGTTACAAATAAATACAAAGAAAACTGCTATTTCAGCATGTATCTTAATTTTTTAAATGATTCAAAGTATTTTAAAAAGAAATTAATCAAAACATTATTCATAATCTTCTCTTCAACCCCGAGAGAGTAGCTATTCTGATACATGTTCCCTTCTAAATATTTGTTTATATATAATTTTTGTATCTTGCAACTTCTAGAACATTGCTGTTCAAAGTATATCCACAGATCACAAACTATTTGTTACCAATCCACAGAGATATTGAGGGCTTGCACCAGAATATGTCAACTGTATCAGTGGGTATCACACTACTGTTTATTTCAGCTGACATTTTTTTCTTTCTTTGCAAGACTATCTGGATGAAGAAAGCAGTACACTGATTTATATTCTAGTGTTATTTGCTTAATCTCATGGACTGATTCTTTGACTAGTACTGTTCCAGATGTCTAATTTTCTGCATTACACACACCTCTGCAATGAACTTCCTTGCACGTATCTCTGTCCATAGGTATAAACATTTTTGAGGGAAACAGTTCTAGAAGTAGAATTGGTAGGTCAAAGGATAAGCATATTTTAAATACAGTGATATGTTATTAAACTGACATCCGAAAAGGCTGTAGCAATCTATATTAGATGTCATAATGCCTATTTCTTCATAATGCTGCCAAAACAAAGATATTTTCCTATTGTTTATCTCAGGACTAACTGTTCATTATATATTTTCCTATTAGTTGTTTGTCTTTTCTCATTGATTTGTAGTCATTTAAAAAATATTATGACTAATAATTCATTCTCTACTATATAGGTGTTAAATATTTTTTTCAGGTCAGTTTATATTAAAAAAAATTTTAATATTACTGTCTATCAGTTCACTTTCATTCTTATGTAGCCAAATGTGTGAATCTTTTCCTCTGTGACTTTTTGGTTCCGAGTTTTAAGGTCTTTCTGGATTGAAGATTACAGAAATATTCTTCTATAATTTGTCCTAGTAGAGTGTTAAAAGAAAAATACATAAAGTTTTAACTGATCTCAAATTTACTTTTGTATATGGTGTGAGATAGGGGCCTTCAATATCTTTTTTTTACATGAGAAGCATTCCAATATCATATTCAGTACACCTTCCTTTCCCCGCTAACTTGAAAGGACACTTGTATTATCTATATAACTCTCTTTCATACATGGATTAGTTGTTTATGGTTTCTATTTGGTGAACAAGCAAACAAGTAGAATTCAAAATCTTGTCTTAATTCTCCAAATAGTAGCTCACTCTGCTCTATTTTAGTACTAAAACAGATGCAATGACCAACCTGGAATTGAAAATCATTGGAAGAGTAACTGTTGTAACACCTTTGCCCACAGTGGTACCAGCTGTTCCTGTGATGGTAGTTCCTTTGGCTTTTAGCTGAACTGTGAGTGCTTTGGCAATACATCCTAGAAACATGTCCAAGATACCTAGTTTATTCCAATCTCCTTTCTCTGTTGAGTGAATGATATCACTGATATCTGCTGGAGGGAGGGATTTCACTCCTATGATGCTGGCCAGACGATTAGGAGTCACTTCAGGCAACACCCGTCTTAGTAGGGAGGTTACCTGATAAGAAAAATGAAAGGAAAGAATTCCTCCTAAAGACTGGTATTCTAAAGTTTTCATTTGTATAATGCGCCTTGCTGCCCTTCTATGACTTCAAAAGCTTTGAGAAGGACAGAAATATAAGACTTAAACACTATTTTTAATTTCTCAAGTGGTAATTACCCCTCCAGGGAAGCAAGAAAAAGACAGGTCTTTTATTTGGTCAAGATTAAAGATGGGCACCTGGGTGGGTCAGTCAGTTAAGCGTCTGAATTCTGCTCAGGTCATGATCTCATGGTTTGTGAGTTTGAGCCCTGCATCAGGCTCTGTGCTGACAGCTCAGAGCCTGGAGCCTGTTTCAGATTCTGTGTCTTCCTCTCTCTCTCTCTCTGCCTACCCCCCCCCCCCAACTGCCTCAAAAATAAATATTAAAAAAAAAATTAAAAAAAAGATTAAAGAAAAATCACACATCTCATGGTAATAAGACAATCAGTAGACAGAATACTCTTTATCATAATAGCACATTAGTAAAATGAAACATATTTTGCTCTTCCATACTCTCATGACAGTGAGTCAAAAATAAAAAGCATGGAGTTAAAATACAATCCAAAAAACCAAATAGCAAAACAAAATAAAAATCCTAAGACCCTAAGGTGAATCTCTTTGCTAGTGTAATTTTTTAACAGTTTTTTTTTTTTTTTAATTTTTTTTTTTTTCAACGTTTATTTATTTTTGGGACAGAGACAGAGCATGAGCGGGGGAGGGGCAGAGAGAGAGGGAGACACAGAATCGGAAACAGGCTCCAGGCTCTGAGCCATCAGCCCAGAGCCCGACGCGGGGCTCGAACTCCGGGACCGCGAGATCGTGACCTGGCTGAAGTCGGACGCTTAACCGACTGCGCCACCCAGGCGCCCCTTAACAGTGTTTTGAGGAATAAAGTAAGCCAGAAGGTAAGTGGTGTGAGCAGTCACCTGTCTCTGGACTCGAGGAGATGCTGTGTGGAGCAGTGAAAAGAGATCCTGGAGCAGAGTTAGCTGCTGAGCCAGATACTGCCGGCCCACGTTAGAGCCACTCAGTGCTAAGACCATAGAGAGCAGCTCAAAGCAGTAAGCATCGGAGGAGGCATCTTCATCATTGGGCTGAGAATTGGCATTTTCTTTGCTTGAAATGGCATGTTCCCACTCTTCACGAACTCTGGTGGCTTCCATGCGAATAGCCTGGACGATGTGAGCACACACCTATAAAGACAACATGAAGAAAATGTAAAAACATACTTATGTCAGATTTACTATTTCTAGTAAAAAAAAAAAGAGACAAGAATATTAGTTGATACTCAATTTAACACTCTTTCTCCCAGTTAATTCTCCATCATGCCATTCTCTTAGCTCATCTTAAAAACGATTAAGGAAAACTATCAGAACTATGATTAAAAATCTTAATATTTAAATCAACTCCTATGTAGAAACTATTTATATACAAGTTACCAATACCCATACCTGTGGTTTGAGACATCAAACAAAAGCAAATTACCATATTTTATCACTTCTAAGGCATATTTTCCTCCCACATTTTAACATTTTTATTCATAATGTGCTTTATAATTGATGGCATTCACAATGTAATTGGCAGCAAATTTTCGTTTTTTTAGTGATACATGAAATAACAGCACATTTATAACTGGTAGCATTTAAGATTCAATGAAACACTGTTAAAAAGATAAAGCACAGATAAATTTATTTATTTAAGCAAGATTTAATGATGCTGAAAGTTAAAATAATGGGCTAGTTTAAAACCGGTATTTTATTAGACTTTTGGAAGACTAGTTTTTGTTACCCAGGTACTACATTATATGAACAATCTAGTACTACTCCATCTCCTTATAATTAAAAATATTAGCAATGATTTAGTTAACACTATAATTGCTCAGAAAAAAAAAATCAACTGACAAACAAGAAAAGTGGGAAAAGGAACACAGAAAATATAAATGAAATCTGATATAGCTGGATATTTGACACCAAAATGAAACAATCTACCTGAAAATGAGAAATAACAAAGAGCAGCAAGGTAAGAAAGTTAACAATCATAAAATCTTTAAAGTGATGCAGGTATGCCAATATACTAAAGGCAGACACATTCTGCAGGACTATAAAAGAGTCAGCATAAAAAAGTCTCCGTAAATTTTGGAAAATACTTTATACCCTAAAAACAAATGAAAACTGAAATGACAATTTACTAACCTGTTTTTGTAAATTCGTCAGCTTACTCCTGCTGAATATGATTCCGACCATATGTTCTTTCAGGTCAGCGTCTGATGTTGCCTTTTACATAGAAAAAGGGGGGGGGGGAACCGAGGCTCTTTGAATAAAATTTGTATATTTGACATCTTAAAGTATCTTGATAAATAACTATTAAGGTTATTTTATAAGATGAATATGTTTTTAAATTGAGGTCTATAACACTAAGACAAAGGATAAAATCTGAAGAAATCACTACTGGCTAAGGTGACTATAAAAATAGCAAAATTTCTGAATTTAAGAAATTCAGAGAAGCATACTACCTTTTCATGAACTTCTTTAATTTATCATTTTGAGTCACTTTGATTAGATCTATTTCTAAACTGTGGATAATCCACATTCGGTTGTTAGAAGAACAATTCAGAAAATGACATTCAGTTAAAAGGAAAATATCCTAAAAAAACTCTATGATAATGGTGTTCTTAAATTAGGCTAGTCTACCACCACCAGTAATCAAAGAAACAAAGAAGAAAAATAAAGGTTGAAATTTTATAGTGCTTATTACGTCAATGGAACTCTTCTAAGTTACAGATATACAGATGTATAGTTATCAGATATACATATACTCTTATTTAATCTTCACAACAAGCCCATAAGGTAAAGTCTGATTTCTATTTTACAGGTAAGAAAAGTAAGGCAAGCCACTCCTCTAAGAATAAAAATGACTCTTAGTTTCACATTTCTTAGGACAGAGATAGCTATATGAGAATGTAACTCCCACCTTAACAATGAGAAAAAGCTGATAATCTACAAAACCATACATTTTTTTTGGTGCCCATCAGACAGCTGAGATTGGCAACCAGGTAAACTAAAATCAAAATAGACAAATCCATATAGCTGGACACTTCAAAACTTTTCCTGTACTTAAAAGAACAAGTAAATGAGCAAACTAACAAAAATCAGTAAAGTTCTCAATAAAGTTTGAACAAAACTATCACCTAAGTTGAACTGATATTAGAAGAAAAGCAGAGTTCATGTTCTTTTCAAGAGCATGTGGACATTCACTAAAATATATGAGTCACAATTCAAATCTTCACAATTTTAAAAGGCCTGAAATTATACAAAGTATATTCTCTGGCCACAATGAATTAAACTAGAAATTAGTAATAGAAAGCTACCCCCCAAGAAAAATCCCCAAATATTTATAATTAAACAAGAAATGTCTAAATTATCCAGAGGTCAAAGAAGAAATCAAAATGGAAATCAAAAAATATTTCGAACTGAGTGAAATGAGAAAATATTATAAGCAACACACCAAAATTTCTGACACTCAACTAGAGCAGGGCTAAGAAAATGGCACCATTACTTATATGAGAAAAGAAAGATCTCAAGTCTTTGAAACTAGAAAAAGAAAAAAATCAAAAATAAAGCAAACAGATGGAAAGAAGTAATAGAAGAAGACAGCCCTATATTGATTAAAGAAAGCACACTGGTAGAATAATTCTTTTGCTACTTGAAACACTAGCTAGATTATACATTAACAAATGAATTCCTTTTAGATAGTTACTTTATCTCCTTACTTTTAAATTTCTTTTGTAGTTTTTTTAAAATAGCTTTGAGATATAGTTAACATACTTTACTATTCACTCATTTAAAATGTACAATTCAATGGCTTAGAGTATATTCATAGATATGTACAAGCATCACCACAGTTAATTTTAGAGCATTTTCATCACCCCAAAAAGAAACACTGTACCTTTTAGTTATCACTCCCCTAGTTAATATCTTCCTTTTTATTAAAGAAAAATAAACTATGTTTAGGCTAATATTACATAACCACTAATATACATAGCAATATACCAATTATCTTTAAATGAATACAAGAAAATGAAAAAAGAAAAATATATAAGAATATCCATTCTGATAAAAATTCTCAGAGCATTTACAAAAAATCTATAGTTAACATTATACTTAATGGTGAAACACTGAATCCTTCCTAGTAAGATCCAGAAAAGGCAAAGATGTCTGATTTCACCACTTTTATTCAACATAGTACTGAAAGGCTTAGCCATTGCACTAACACAAGAAAAGAAATTTAAGGCATATAGGCTGGAAAGGCAGAATAAAACCAACTTTCTTTGCAGACAACATGATTATCTATGAAGAGAATCCCAAACATTCTACAAAAAGGCTTCTAGAACTAACAAGGGAATTTAAGATCACAGAAGTTTAATACACAAAAGCCAACTGTATTTTTATATACTAGAAATGAACTGGAAAGTGAAATAAGAATACCATTTACAGTAGCATCAAAAACAATTATTATTTAGGGATTATTATAATTATTTAGGGATCAATTTATTAAAAACATTTCTTTTAAAGTTTATTTTGAGAGAGACAGAGATAGTGTGAGTAGGGGAGGGGCAGACAGAGAAAAGGAGAGAGAGAATCCCAAGCAGGTTCCGTGCTGCCAGCACAGAGCCTAACTTGGGGCTTGAACTCATGAAACCATGAGCTCATGACTTGTGCTGAAACCAAGAGTCAGATGCTTAACTGATGAGCCATGCGTGTGCCCTTAGGGATCAATTTACTAAGAAGTAGCCAGGACCTGTACACTGAACTTACAAAAAACACTGCTGACAAAAATTAAAGAAGATCTAGATAAATGGAGAAATATACCATGTTCATCCCTGGATAGGAAGACTCAGTATTACTAAGATATCCATTCTCCCCAACTGACCTAACAATTTGGTACAATTCCAATAACATTTCAGGTTGGTTTTTTGTTTTTGATTTTTCGGAAGGGGAAAAAACTACCAAGTTGGTTCTAAGCTTTATATGGAAATATAAAGGCACAAGAATAGCCGAAATAACTAAAAACAGAACTGTGGTGGAATCTGATTTCATGATTTTCTGTAAGCTGCAGTAATCAAGACAGTCTGCTGTTGGTTTAAGAATATATATACAGATCAATGGAAAAGAATAGAGACTACAAAAATAGACCTACATGTTTATGGTGAATTTGTTATTGATAAAGGACAGTCTTTTTAACAAATGGTGGTGGTACAACTGGGTATCTACAGGCAAAAATAAATAAAACTCAACCCTTATCTCACACCTTATGGAGAAAAATTAACTTAAAAGGTACATAGCTATAAACAAAAGAATTAAAACTCTAAGGTTTCTAGAAGAAAATCTTTGTGACATTAAGTTTTAGATAAGATACAAAGATCCTAAGTCATTAAGAAAAAAACAGGGGTGCCGGGGTGGCTCAGTCGGTTAAGCGTCCAACTTTGGCTCAGGTCATGATCTCACAGTTCAGGTTCGAGCCCCGCATCAGGCTCTGTGCTGACAGCTGAGTCTGAGGCCTGCTTCGGATTCTGTGTCTCCCTCTCTCTCTGCCCCTACCCTGCTCGCACTCCATCTCAAAAAATAAACATTAAAAAAAAAAAAAAAAAAAAAGAAAAACAGATAAACTGTAGTTTATCAAAATTATAAGCTTCTCTTTCATGAAAGATAAACCACCAAGTAGGAGAAAATATTTGAAAACACACTAGCTAAAGAACCTTTATTCTCAATATATAAAAAAATCTTACAACCCAGTAATACAAACAGCCCGATATAAAAAAATATAAGTAAAAGATTTGAACAGATGCTTCACTAATAAAGTATGGAGATGGCAAATAAGCACTTGAAAATTTACTCAACATTATTAATCCTCAGAGAAATTCATATTAAAACCACAATGAGATACTACTTCATATTTGCTGCAATGGCTAAAATTAAAAAGAATGACAATACCAAGTACTGTTGAGAATGTGGATCAACTGGAAATCTCATACACTGCCAGTAAAAATGTAAAATGGTTCAATCACTTTGGAAAAAGTTGAGCAGTTTCTTATAAAGTTAAACATACACTTAACATACAACCCATCAATCCTACTTATAGGTATCTACCCAAGAGAAATAAAGTGTCCCCATACAAAAATCTGTGCACAAATGTTCACAGCAGCTTAATTAATAATAGCCAAATAGAAGAAACAACCCAAATATCCATCATAAGGTCAAAGGATAAACAAAAACTGCTAATTCCATACAATGGAATTCTTCTCAGCAACCAAAAGAAACAACTACTGACACATGCTCCTCCATGGATGAATCTCAGAATCATTATATCAAGTGAAAGAAAGCTGATGGAAAGGTTATATTCTATATGGTTCCGTTTATATGACATCTGGGAAAAGGCAACATTACATGGGCAGAAAACAGTTCAGTGGTTGCCAGGGTCTATGCATGAGGTGAGGGGACAGACTGTAAAGGACCAGGAGGGAAATTTTGAGTGATGTGTCTTAAAACTTCATTGTGATGATGATTTTACTGCTCTATATGTTGGTCAAAAGTCATTGAACAACAGTTTAAAAGGATCAGTGTTTTCTGTATGCAAATTTTACTTCAAACACCTGACTTAAAAAATGATTCTCTTAACAACTGTGCTATTTCATGGGCATCTTACCACTAACATTAACTTTCCCCATCAACCTTAGCATCCCAACATATACTCTCCTACTATTAGACCAGCCTCTTCAATGAGTCTGCTCCCATCGCCTCTGTCAATCTAACTTTCACCCATTCCCTTTTAGGTCCAATTCACATCCAGCACCTACCAAGACCCTTCTCTGACCACTCCAGGGCACAATACTTTCAACATACTCTAAAAACCTATGACATGTGCAATTTTTTTATGTACATAAAAAATTGATTATATGCTATATAGTATCCCTATTGATTTCTTTTTTTGGGGTGTGTGAACGTTTCATATCTAAGAACAGACACAAACTTTCTGAGGGCTTGGTACCAATTACCACAATTATTTAGCACAAAATTGCCATTTTGTTAAAATTCAGCTGATTTAATGAATAGTCGCATAGTCGTGTAGTCATTCAAATGGTATCTCCAAAGGATGTTGAAAGAAACAACCAGAGCTTATAAAACCTTATTTTCTACAGAACCCAAACTGAATGATGTAGATGACTTAGACATTACTATATCAGAAGGCTCAGGGCTAGACCAGGTAAGTCCTTGAAATTATCTTTCAAAGGGCTGCCAAGGTGATTATCTGTAACATCTAAAGATATAAGAATATTGAGACCAGTCAGGGTTGACCTCTCTTTTTGAAAATAGATGAGGTTTTCCTTTAGGGTAGGGCGCTTTAGAGTAGACCAAATAAGTAAAGGCAACCGCAGTTTTAAAAAAATTTCAAGGGGTGCCTGGGTGGCTCAGTTGGCTAAGTGTCTGACTCTTGATATTGGCTTAGGTCATGATCTCATGGTTCGTGGGATTGAGCCCTGAGTTGGGATCTTTGCTGACAGCATGGAGCCTGCTTGGGATTCTTCCTCTCCCTCTGCCCGTCCCCCCGCTTGCTCGCACACACGTGTTCTATCTTTCTCTCTCAAAATAAAAAGCACAAAAAAAAAAAAAAAGAAATTTCAAGAACACAAAGAACAGGTTCCTCCAGTAAAAATGTACCAAACGCATGTGTGTTTATGCCATGGACACAAAGACAAATCAGGTATGTACTTGGTCTTTAGGAAACTATGATTCAGTAGGAGAGGTTAGATATGTGTGCAAATCAACATATGAAAGAAATCAAGAAGAGAGTCCTAGGAATTACTATGAAGTTTAGCAGAAGAAAACTGCATATTGTTTGGGGGAAATCATAAAGAAGATTCCTGGAGAGGACAGTATTTTTTAACTGGACTATGAAGAACAGATTAAATGGAGGAAATGGAGGAAAGAGAAGATAATTAATCGTACACAGTACAGTAAATGACTAAGCTAATTTTACAAATCCTAACATTTGACACTACAGCCCAAGGTATAGAGCCAAGTTTTGCTGTTACTCACAGTACTAGCTAGATCATATATAAACAGATGATTTCTTTTGATAGTTTCTTCATCTCCTAATTAAAGTAAAAAATATTAACTTCATAGAAATTAATGTCACATATCCATTAAAATCCATAGTAATAAATGGAATATTTCACTTAACAAAAGAAAATGAAAAATGGAAGTAAATATTTTTAGAATACAAATAAATACATTGTATACTTTTTCCTCTCCTTCAGGTGATGACAATAGTGCTTTTTCCTCTTGCTCTGGTGTAGGCTCAGCATCTCCAGAGATGAGCTTTCCAAATACCTGATAAAGACAGGAATGTGAGAAGGAATCAATGGCAGTAATTACTAGTGTGAAACCTAAAGGATGCATGAGCTAATACTGCAGGTTTTATAATATTACTATGCTGTTCTTGCTATACGCTACTACTTTTAAGAATTAATGAATGCAAAATGAAACATAGGAGTTTAGGGCTAGGAGAAGAAGAGAAAATGGGTCATATGTTTGCCAGCCATCTCTAACAAGCTTTACAAAGTATTCTGTTACCCTTTGGTATCAGCATTGCAGAAGATATGATTTCAGTGTATCGTGTGCTAGAACCTGGAGTGAGGACACTCACTTGAGACGTAATAAGTCTGAACACTCGCAGAGTCTCGGCTTCACAGTTCCTTTGCTGGGCCACACTGGCTGAAATCTGGCCAGCAATTTTTGTGCTTTCGCCATCCTTCCAGCCCAGGACTTTAACTTGTCGAACTCTCAGTGTATTTTCTGGGCCCTTTAATTCAATCTTGATGATGTGATTATCCCCTCCTGGAAGTTCACTTGTTACCCAACCAATGTGCCTAGAATCCAGATCAACCTAGCAAACAGAAAAGGGATAGAAACCTGATACAGCCATATCACTCTCTTATCAAGGTCCTAGACTTAGCGCTAATAACTGCAAGCTCAAATAACAAAGACTTGTACGGAGACTAAGGTTTACTGTGTTATTTCACACTGACTATCTTACTTAAGCCTGGTGAGGATAAGTAATACTACAGTAGCTATTATACAGATGAAGTGAGGTTAACCCAGGTTGAAGGATTCTCAGTAAAGTTAGGTTAACCCAGGTTGAAGGATTCTCAGTCAGACATGGAGCTGAGAATTAAAATACAGGTCTGATTACTTTCCATGCACAAGTTATGTTAAGTAAAATCATTAAAACAATTGATGTGACTGTCCTTTCCCTAATCTGACTGAGGAGAAATACAAGATCAGCACGAGGTCCTGTTTTGTGCATCTTCACATTTAACCACCATTTGAAGATAACCATGTTTTGTTGTTTTTTAAAGATAGACAAGCATATTTGATGTTCAGTTACTTAATATGTTCTGCTTCTGAAGAAAAATTATATAATATGTAACTGCATATTTGTGATTCCTGATTTCACTGAAAATGTAACTTTTCAAGGATTAAATTTAAATGCACTATGAAATGGTTTTTGACTCTATTCAGTTGATAAAATGAAAAAATCAATTGATAATGTTAATTTTCTAGAAAAATCATTAAGCATAAATACTATCTCACTGAACAGAAGTATTTCCCCAAATTCTTTTAGCCTTTTAAACAAAATTTATTGTTTAATCCAAAATTTCAATTTATTCTTTCAATATGATTTGAAAAACAAAACAAGTAGTCAACATATATGGGATAACAGCTTTGATAAAGTTTCACTAACACAAGTGAGTTTATATAGAATGCCCAAATACAACCTAACTTGTTTCTAAAGTTCATTTGTGAATTGACTTGCAGCCTGGATTTAGTTGCACTGTTGTGATAGATTTTCAGGCTAGAGGACAACAATCTACATTTTAACCTGAAGTGTAGGTGTTAATTGTGAATGGGATTTGTGATGCATTTTAAGGTGCCCTTAATCTTTCTTTGTAAGGGAGCAGGAGGCAGAGTAGAGGACTGTAGGTATAGTATAATCGATTGTGACAGGAGAGCATTTAGGACACTATCGGCTATTAGCACAGGGATGGTTGTAAATGTTCCTGTATCTGGACTATTTGTCGGTTTAATGTTTTGTAAACAGATGAGTTCCTAGAATACTTTGGTAGCATGCCGAAATTAGAATTTAACAGAGGAGGCTGAGAAGAATTTCTCCCTAGGTAACATTTAATGACAAAATTTTAATTACCTGTTTTATTCTGCACAAATCTTCTACTGCTTTGCCAGTTAAGAAGGTCATTGAGGTAACTTTATTCTAAAACAGACAATGCACAACAATTATTCTTCCATATTCCTGCGACTGAATTTATAATGATTTCTTACAGCCTACTGATATCACATCAACTCTTCTGTATGTCTGTCATGGATTCTTCCTAACTGATCTCACTCCATCTGCCCAACCAACCACATTCTTTTTTTTTTTTTTTTAATTTTTTAATGTTTACTTATTTTTTTTGAGAGAGACAGAGTATGAGTGGGGGAGGGGCAAAGAGAGAGGGAGACACAGAATCTGAAGCAGCCTCCAGGCTCTGAGCTGTCAGCACACAGCCCAACGTGGGGCTCGAACCCACAAACTGTGAGATCATGACCTGAGCTGAAGTCAGATGCTTAACTGACTGGGCCACCCAGGTGCTCCCCCTGCCCCTCAAGCAACCACATTCTTACAACTCCAGTCTTGTCTCGTTCTCACAAATTCTACCTTCAGTCTCCATGGGCTCTGAAAGAAAAGCTTGGCATTCCTTCTTTCTATCCAAAGTCTAAACATTTAAATTCTATCTCTATCATGAGACTTTCCAACAACTCTGCTTTCACTCTTGTCTCCACTCCCTAACAAACACTCTTGACTATCACAATGTACCAAGACTGTCTTACAGCCTTGGAGAAGGACATATGAGAATGATGGGTTCTGTCCTCTTGACACACTAGGGAAGGAGCATTAGCAAACAAAATAAATGTCAAACAAGTTCAGTGTCATTAGGTACCAAAAAGATCATGCTAGTTCTAGAGTCAGAGACCTTAAGGTTGAATAAGCTTTATGCAAAGCACATCAGGAAACAGATTAACACATTAATTCCTTGGAGCATTGCATACTTTAAGCGCTCTAGGTCGATGCAATTCAAACAACTGCCATGTATAAGGCACTGGTGGTAGACAGGCTGGGGACACACAGGTACATAAGCCTCAAGGATACACAGAACTTAGAGGAGGTTTCTTAAAAGGAAAGCACATGTCAGCTTATCTACTGGGGATTTTAAAATGAATATTGCTATGATTATCTCCCTAAAAGGGAAAAATGTCAAACTGATTGGAATCATTGTTCTGAGGGAGAGTATGTCCTGGCTTAAAATATACCATGAGTCAAAGATAACTTTGTACTGAACAGTAAGTTCTAGCTAGAAAAATGTTTTGATTTATTACACCTGACTTTTTTTTTTTTAATTTTTTTTTTAACGTTTATTTATTTTTGAGACAGAGAGAGACAGAGCATGAACGGGGGAGGGGCAGAGAGAGAGGGAGACACAGAATCTGAAACAGGCTCCAGGCTCTGAGCTGTCAGCCCAGAGCCCGACGCGGGGCTCGAACTCACGGACCGCAAGATCGTGACCTGAGCCGAAGTCGGACGCCCAACTGACTGAGCCACCCAGGCGCCCCTACACCTGACTTTCTAGTAAGATAAAGTAGTTGTACAAATTGAAACTCTTGGCTCTGAAAAGGAGGTACGCTTATATTAGCTACGCCCCTTCTTCTTATTCACCGCCACGGAAGCACTGCAGCTGCACTTATGGACAGGAGTTGGGGGTGGCTGCAGATGGCGAGGAGTGTTCTGACTGCAGACTGGGCTTCTCAGGTTGGCATTCTATCGAGGTTACCCAAGACCCAACCCCATCACTCTGTCTTCCTGGGAAAGGAAATGTGTGAATAGGATAGGAGAAGCTTGGCAACAGAGGGGATTTATAATACTGTATCTATTAGCAAGCCACATCCATTCTTTTTTCTTTTTTAAGTTTTTACTTAAAAATTTTTTTGATGTTTATTTTTGAGAGAGAGAGAGAGAGAGAGAGAGAGAGAGAGAGAGACAGACAGAAAGTGAATGGGGGAGGGGCAGAGAGAGGGAGACACAGAATCTGAAGCAGGCTCTGAAGCAAGCCACATCCATTTTGAGGGAAAAAACTCTAAGGAGTATCCTTCCCCAGGAATGGGGGGAGAAGCACGTGAGTTTGGCAGCTGGTGTCTTCTTGGTTCTTAACACTCAAGAAAACAGGACTCTTTTCCCATTATTTAGTGCCTTTTGTAAAGGAGTGCTTAATTCAGTTGAAACATGTGAACAGGCTAGTGCTAGGGAGAATACAAATTATGATCATTTAGGTTAGTCTAGAAACCCCACCACCATCGTCAAGACAGTTAAGGGTGAAGGCTAGAAATTGAAAGCTAATTACATGATAAGTCAAAGTGTATTCAGTGCCATCAGAGTAATAGAAAGAAGAACGTAGAGAAGGGAAAGAATAATTTTTATAGAAGAGGTACCGGGAGAGGATTTCTCTGCTGGTCTTTTGAGATTTGGGGAGAATCTGATAGGCAGAGTTTAAGGGGAGGACTTCCAGGCCAAGAGAATAGCTTAAACAAGGGTATGGAGGTAGGCAATTACAGAGGAGACATTTATTCTGCTTAGCTGTAGCCAGGATGTATTTGTAATCACACCTCTTTTTAGAACTGGTATTCCATAGTGCCCCTAGTCCTATTAATCTGTTTTTAGACGTAAGATTTACTTGGGAAGTATAAAAATGCTGTTTGGTCAGTGAAATTCCACATGAAAATCTTTTTGCTAAACTTAGAAGGATAGGGCATGGTAACTGAAGGTCTGAAAAGAACTAATGAGCCACAAATTAAGTTTTCTTTCTTACCCCTAGATCTCGGGAATTATCCACATGGACAGATACATAGCGGGCATTGATTCCTTTTACACAGTTGATGGTGATGTTCTTAGTTTTGTTTTTATCCTCATCTCCTGATTCCCAAAAGGTTTCCGTAGAACCATCTGTCAAACTGCCAATCATGGCAGGTCGGCTTGAAGTTTTTATGTCAACAATGCTGGTTAAGTCCTTTAAGCATATTACTATGCACAATTCCTACCAGAAACAAATGTTTTCACATTATTACATGTTTTACATTATTACAACACTGAAATGGAAATCTTTCACGATAATAAAACAAAAGATGTGAGATAAGAAATGAAATGAATCAAACTGTTTATGAGTGACTTTCAGTTTCTGCTTGTATACATCGTTGAATATTAACAGGGTAACAGAGGACAACTTTCAATGACTGACCTGACTCATCGCTTCAAAGCCAGACTGGATACTGATGCTAAAACTTTCTTCACTGTCTCCATCATCTGATTTTGACAGAATATTGTTAATGTGATGAAAGACATTACTCTGATGGAGGAACTGGTGATCAGATTGCTTGAATTTCAGACTCCAGCACCTAAAAAGGTATAAGCAAGGTATTAAATAATTCCTAAGGAATTCCTGGGAAAGCACTCTGTAGTTAAGATTTAAAAAAATCTTAATATTCTAGGGAAAAAACAGAAATAGAAAAAAAATCAGGGAATAGTATCACCGCCTTTTTGTGAACAATAAAGGTAATTTCTTTGGAATAGGGTAAGACCTAAGGAAGGTTCACTCATTCTACATATAGAAAAACTGGATACATGAACGTCAAGGGTACAGAAGCAAAAAAGGTAATAAATCAATCTTGCAGACAGACAAGTGTGACCTCAACCAAAACAAGCCTCTCAAATTTATTAGTCTTACAATTATATACTAATTCATCCGAGTTATATATACTCTGATATATAACACATCCTGTACTTCAAAAATCTTTTTAGGAGGAAACACAATCTCCCCTCTACCAGTCTTTAGGGATGTGGGTAGCCAAAATTCACTCCAAAAATCTACAGTTTATAAAAACCAGTGGAGCATTTTTTGTACATGCGGTCCAGTGTGAAGATCTGATGACAAGGTTCACAATGTAGAAGTAATGTGAAAATCTCAGCAGTCTCAGACTTAAAAGTAGGTAATGTTCCTCAAGGTAGTTTTAGGCTACCTTACATATAACAGAGGTTTCACTTTTCTTAAAATTCTCTTCAATTCAAAAACCCTATTTTGATTTCTGTTTCTGAGATTTCATTCTCCTTCTCCCTTTTGTGACAGTTAAGATTGCTACTCTTGGGTAGCACTGAGACAAGTTACTTGAGGTAGAAGAGGGGCAAAAGTGAGGAAAACCGTTACAGACTGGGGTAATTTAGAGCACTAAGTAATGTATTATCCTTGTTTTACAGAGAGGCAAACAGGTGTGAGCCAAGGAGGAAATTCCAGATTAAGGCAGTAATGAGGGAAGCACCATTCACATAATGTAAAGATTCTTTATATCTTAGTATTTAAAAGGTCTTTTGAGCATCTCGAGCTTTGAATACTACATAAAATCTCTTCTCCAACATACCCAGAATACTGAGATATACAATTACCTTAGGGCCATTTGCTGTAATGAACTGCCACTGGGGAGAGACATCATAAGATCAGAGATAGTTTGAAGTAAGCGGTGAAATGTGTGTGGTAAAGGATGAGCGGCTTCACCCGCAATCACTATATCTGAGAGCGGATGTTCGCATACTCTTGTGTCTTTCTCCTAAGACAGAAATTGAAAGCAGGTTGATCAGTCTGTATGCTGGAAGGAACTTTCCCCACAAAAAAATATGTATACTTAAAAGTGTTATGTATACTCTAAAGACAGTCATGTAACAGAAATGTAAACAATAAAACCAAAATCAAAGCATACCCAAAACACACATTCAGATGAACTAATTATGTTTGTATTATCTTTTAGGGAAAAAGTGATGCAGTCACTCATAAATAAAATCACCAAACGAATACTGTATCTGTATCAATTTTAGTGTGCTCACAGTCTCCTAGCAGGGTAACTCTAAACGTGTATGCAGGAACTAAGTCTCACCCAAACTGCTGACCCACAGAGTTGTCAGCCAATAGGAAACTGTTTTCATCCATTGAGTTTTAGGGTGGTCTGTTATGCAGGAATATTTAGTTGTGAAAAGCGTGAAACAATCTCACACTGTAATTGTGGATGTTTTTTTCCCTCTTTTTCCTTGCAGTTCTGTCAATTTTTACTTAATATTTTTAAGGCTATATGATTAGATACATACATGTTTAGAAAATGGTTTTTGTAGAAACCATTTTCATCCCTATTAATAATTTCGTCTTAAGAGCTATAACAACTTTCATGTCCCTACAGAGTATCACTTTCACTCTCTGCCAACTTACAGCAATGTTGTAGACAGATATTCTCTATAATAATGTTGCCCTGTTTACCTGTCTTATACAGTACTATAACAGTATACATCTTTCAGTTCATTGCTTCATGACAATAGTATTTAGGGAGGAGTCAGTCACTAAGTATAGTGACTATGTTGCTCGATAGCACTGAAATTTTATTCTTGCCTTTTAGCTTATATAATCTGTGTGTGAACTCATGCATATTATTATAGGATCTGAAGGTGGTCCTACTCTTCTATAAAAATATAGACAAATTTGAAAAACCCAAAAATCTCACTTACTTGTTCTGCATTTTCTTTGTTTGTTTTATTTTCCTCATCCTCTTCTTCCTCTGGTTCCACTGGAGCAGGAGTCAATGATGCCACAAAATGCCACAGAATATCATGTAGAGAAGTCGTCTGGATGACATTACACAGAAGCCAGTTGAAAGCCTGAATAAATGAAGGTTAAATGAGTCAAAGATAAAAAAAAAAGGTGGGACTAAAAACTGCAGAACCCTCCTTACTCAGAAACCAGGTATCTCCACTAAGTGTTTCAAGGAAAGATACTAAAAACATCTGACCTTCATTTCATTAAAAACACAATGAACTTGAAATAGTCAATAATTTTGGTCCGGATTAAAAACATAATAGGGAAAATAATATCTATAAAATGTAATACAGAAATATTTTTTCAAACCACTTTTTATTTCAAACTTTCATCTTCATATTAATTTGCTGAAGCACATTTTTCCCCAACTTGTACTTCGGATAAACAGTTTTTTCAAGCTCTACCAAGCTATCACTAACTTAAATATATTTATATTGTTCCCATTAATCAAGTGGCAGGTTATTTATTATAATGCCCATGACAAAGACAAAAGATTTACTATACATAAAAATACAACATCTAGCGATCCTGTCATTTCCAGAGAATAGACTCAGAAAAATTATTATGGTTAAATTTATAACTGAAAAGCTCTACTTTTCATCCCTTTTCATGATTCTTCTAACTGAAATGACATCATCATTACAAAAGCTTTTTAAAGACATTCATAGCTTTCAAATAATAAAGCAGTACAGAAATAAATTTCTTTACAGTGCTTAAAGATGGATCTCTAAATTCATTTATATTCATGAACATAAGAGTTTAATTTTGATGTGAACATTTGATATTTTCAATTGGCTAATGTCTCTTAATTTTTGGAAATTTCTGTTGGGTAGAAAAGTAATATCATTAAATAGAATCATCAAATGATTTGTATGGTCAAGGAATCAATAACCCCATTTAATGTATTCATACCTCCATAGCAAAAACTCGGCAAGCAGATTTCCTTAGGGCCTGTTTCATTGCTATTTCAAGACCTTCTAGATCATGATGTTGTATAACAAAAGCCAAAACTGGCCACTGGAAATTTCGTTCTCCTTTGGAAAGAGAGCTGTGGGCTGAGATTAGCCGGGAAAGCTCAGGAGATGGATGTCTCAAGAGGGAAGAACCAACTTCTATTTATTGGAAAAAAAAGAAAAAATAACTTTCATAGGCAATATATACAATTAACATATTTACAATGTTATTAAAGACAATAGTATCTAGCTGATTCATTATAGAGTCTTTGAAGCTTTTTGTTTTGTTTTCACATGTGACACAAATCATAACCTCAATTTTTACTGAGGCTGAGTAGGATTAAATATCTCACTTTCATAAAATCATATAGCTATTAAATTGTGAAGCTAAGTTTTAAATCAAGGGCTGAATCTAAAGTTCATGCTTTCTAAAATGCTCTAAAAGATAACTGTATTTTTTCCCCTAAATGGAATCTACAGAAGTTATAGAATCATCTGTCTATAAATATTAGACCAGATCTTCATTTTAGTTAAGTGGGCTACCTGATAAATCATCACCATGTTATCCTTTTCTCTTGGGTTTCTTTTTTTATTCTTGACACAGAATCAGGCAGCCCTGATTTGGAGCTGTTGATACCAACTAGTCCAGGTTGTCTAACTTTTTTACTGATTAAGAGCTACTTATGCCCCAAATTATCTACTCAGAGAGGAAGCAGCTGCAAGGGGTATATATAAGCTTCTATTAGGAGTGAGAATATAACTGTGAAAGTGTAAGTCACTGCAACTACTAGTTCACTGAAGCTTAGTGGAATAGCTCATGACAGCAACATTAACAAGTAAGATTTATAAAGGTCAATTTATTCTTGAAAAATCAATCACTGGATGGTCTCTAAGTGTGTCTTTCAACTGAAATTGAAAACTTAGAGAGGCACAATTATAGCTTCATAAAAGGAACGTCAACCACGATTTAAAATTAATCCATTTCTGGGGCGCCTGGGTGGCTCAGTCAGTTAAGTCTGACGTTGACTCTTGATCTTGGCTCAGGTCACAACCTCAGTTTGTGAGTTAGAGCCCTGCATTGGGCTCTGTGCTGGTAGCATGGAGCCTGCTTGGGATTCTGTCTCTCCTTCTCTGTTCCCTTCCCCCTCTCATGCGCTCTCTTCTTTCATGCATGTTCTCTCTCAAAATAAATAAACTTAAAAAAACTAATCCATTTCCTTTCAAAAACTAGATGTTAAAAAATACCTGCAAACAAAATCATGTGGACCACTGAATCTTTCTTTTTATCTTTATACTTACCAGTGTCTCCACTGTTAACTCTTCTTCTAGGAATGGCTTTAACTCGTGCAGGTAAAATGGAGTGTTGTTTATCATATTCAGAAGCAACAACTGAGTATGATCTTTGGAAGACAGTTCTCTTTGCAAGATCAGTATCAGTTATGGGACTAGTTTCCAAACTGTAGACAGAAGATGATGACAGGTAAAAACAGGAGAAAAAGTGAATAAAGTGAAACTATATTCACTTTATGACAGTGTAGTCAAATATATGAACCTACCTCTCATGTGGAAAAACACAAATTCAAAGCCAACTTGACAATTTCTCTTTAAATCACCATTTGATCTTTCCAAAAGCATTAACATTTTGATTGATTTTAGAATTGCATCTTAAAAGTTTTGGTTTTCTTAAATCTACTTTGCATTTTTACATGAAAAAGCCTTTTCTTAGGCATTGAATGTGCTAAACTCCTTTCAGAATCACAACATTGTGGTAGAAGTTATCTGTCACGATATTCAGGAAAACCAGGCAGATATATTTCTGAGCACTGAGTAGAAAGAAAATGGATCTGTACATACAGAAACCTAATAAAATGGAAAGTGAAACAGTTCAATGTTCTCTCTGTACTTGAGTGCTCAATTAGGTTTCTCATTCTTGGGAAGTGGTGCCCAAAGACTTTTCAACAGCATGGCCATACTAAGTTCAACAAAAGGTAACAAACAGATTTTTGGCATACAGTTATAGTGACATTCTAGAACAATTCAATGATTTTCACTCAGGTTTAAGTAAACTAAAAATTTTTCTATTTACTATAGCAACATTAAAAAATTCTTGAAGAAAATTATACAGTTTAAAGTGTAAAAAAATTCTTGAAGAGTTATTAATATGCTTATATATTTTCCTTTACTGAGGCATTTAAAAAAAATTTTTTTTTTTAACGTTTATTTATTTTGGGACAGAGAGAGACAGAGCATGAACGGGGGAGGGTCAGAGAGAGGGAGACACAGAATCCGAAACAGGCTCCAGGCTCTGAGCTGTCAGCCCAGAGCCCGACGCGGGGCTCAAACTCACAGACCTCGAGATCGTGACCTGAGCCGAAGTCGGTCGCCCAACCGACTGAGCCACCCAGGCGCCCCCTGAGGCATTTTATAAAAAAAAGAAATACCTTCCTTTACCTCCTAAGACAAATTTACAAGCTATTGTTTTCAATGTATTCTTTTTCCTGTTACTTCTTTCCAAACAGGGACATTGGTGCTTACTGGGAGTTCTGCGTTTCTTTTCCCCCATTCAAGACAGGTTTGAATGCCTATGTTCCTCAGTAAAGCTTATACATTTTCTAGAAAGTAGCTAACTCCCTCCCTGGCTTCACTCACCACCTCTTTAAGTGTATGTACACTCTCATTTGAACAGGCTATAAATACTGTATATAACCCATGGGGGTAAATGTGCCTGGACGTCAGCTTGGGCCAACAGCTTCCAGAATGACCAGAGAATAGGGATATGTTAATTTTAATTCACCTTATAAATGGTGTTACTATAAAATTCAAGACATTTATTATGCTTTCAGAGGAAGTTTATCCAACAACTTGGAAAAAAAAAGGATTGTTATATAACCTAAAAAAATAACGACTTGTTCTTATAAAAATGATCATGCCTATATAAAAAAAAAAATTCAAGCAACACAAGAAAACCAAAAGGAAGTGAAGATGACCATTAACAACGGTGGCTACTTTGCATCAGGTAATTCCTTGTTGTGGAGGGCTGTCTTGTGTACTGTAGGATGTTTAGCAACATTCTTGACTTCTACACACTAGGATGCCTGTTGAAATAGCCCAGTTATGACAAGCAAAAATGCTCAGATGTCACCTGAGAGGAAAAACCACCCCCTTACCCCTCACTGAGAACCACTGATTTAATGGAGTCATTATTCATCAACTTTGTAACAGCTTGAGTTGGTCAAGACGTTTTAAAAGAATAGCTCAAAAATGCTATATTCCTGAATTACCATATGCTTAAAATTTCTCAACCTGGCTGAATATAAACACTTGAATCAGTTTCTTTTATTTAAGATTTTATGAAAATTACCCTTATGTGTAAAGTATATATAGTCTTTTAAACATGCTTTTTAGAACATGCATTTGATTCCTTTGATTAATCCACAATTTAGTTCTAAGATTCCCAAGATCTTTTATATTTCAGTTTGTCTGACTGACTGGGTAAAATTTTTAAGGTAGTATTTTCTTTCTTTTGAAGAAAGAGACATTATTTCACTTTTTTTTTCATTCAAAATTGTTATACAGAAGCCTGAATTCAGTCTAACTTTTCCCTTTGCAAGATGACTTCTTTTTGTTTTTAAGTTTATTTATTTATTTTAAGAGAGACAGAGAGGGTGTGAAAGGGGAGGGACAGAGAAAGAGAGGAAGAGGGAGAATCCCAAGCAGGCTTCGTGCTGCCAGAGCAGTGCCCAATGCAGGGCTCGAACCCACAAATGGTGCGATTGTGACCTGAGCTATAATCAAGAGTTAGATGCTTGATCAACTGAGCTACCCAGGTGCCCTGCCATTTGAAGTTGTTATACAGAAGTCCAAATTCAGTCTAACTTTTCCTTTTACAAGATGACTTCTTTTTCTGTGCTCAGTTACTTGAAAACTTCTAGTGTTTTTTTTCTTCGTATTTCAATAACTTAAGCTATTTTTTTTTCAACCTAAGCTATTTCTCATAGTTACCTGCTATAAAAATTTCCTTTTAGTCTGGAAATTCAATACTTTATTATTTTGGAAATTTTTTCTTATATTATAGCTTTAGATACATTTTCTTTTTTTTTTTTTTAATTTTTTAAATGTTTTAATTTATTTTTGATACAGAGAGAGACAGAGCATGAGCAGGGGAGGGGCAGAGAGAAAGGGAGACACAGAATCTGAAGCAGGCTCCAGGCTCTGAGCTGTCAGCACAGAGCCTGATGTGGGGCTTGAACTCACAGACAGTGAGATCATGACCTGAGATGAAGTCGGACACTCAACCGACTGAGCCACCCAGGTGCCCCATACATTTTCAATTTTATTGATTGGTTTTTCTACTTTAAAGATACCATTTGAATTGTCCGGTTTCCATACCTGTTATCTTCATTCTAACTGCTATAATTTCTTTGTCCTTTTACTTTTTACTCACTGTGATTATCTCAAACTTTTTCTTCATGTCAATCATTCAATTTACTCTTCTAAACTTTTCTAATTTATTAGTCTTACAATGGTGTTCATTTGGTCTTCAGTCTGTCCTCTTAGCTCTGTGATATCTCCTTTTTACTCATTCTGCTTTTTATCTCATTCTCATACTGTTTCATTAAACATGTCATTATCACGTTTCTCGGTACTAGAGTACTTACAGAAATGTTCTTTTTTTTCCTTGAGAGAGTTTTCTTTCAGATTGGGTTCTTCATCTGACTTTCATTACATACTATCTATTTTACTTTTGGTAATATTTTAAGGGGGCAGATCTGTCTAGGTCTTCTGTTTGTTCTGATAAAGTATCAGTGGATTTCCCGAGACTTCCTTTTCCACACTATTTGATACCAATTTTTTTTTCTCTCCCAGAGATAACTTGAGATTTTATTGCATCCTCTATACCAGGAACCATCCCACTGAGTGCATGTTTATCCCATTTCTGCGCAGCATTCCCTGGCACCTTAGATTGTTGCTTTGCTTCAGCATGGAGCTCTGGGAAATAGGATTCCCTAGATTTCCACTTTCTTCTGTGACACTAGTGATGATACTAGGGGCTTCTATGCTAAAGGAATTTACTTTGACTATGATATTCTACGATACACAGAATATTCTATGATAGTCTAAGATACATGGAACCTTCATTTCATTGTCTTTACCTAGAAGTTTACGCCACTTGATTTTGATCCTAAAGAGTAATAATAACCCAACGAATCACATTTATCAGACTAGTCTCAAAATGGTTTCTAACTCTTAAAAAAAATCTATCTCCTTTAGAGATACTTTATTATCTTTATAGATATAAAAGGCTAGACTGTACTCTTTGGAGAAAACTTCAAAAGCAGCTAAAAAAAACCTCTGATGAATAATCCACACAGTTGGAGGGAAATATTACAAGTATTTTCAGCGGAAAATATATTCATTTGGATATATAAGTTCTATTGTGTGTATTAAAATATCCACTATATTAGTTTATATTCACAACCATATAGTATTAACACAGTGGCATATCTTAATAAGCATATTCTTTCTTCCTTCAGCAAATGTCTTCTTTTCCAATAATAATGTGTTTGCAATTACTCATACCTGATATCTTGATGCTATACTAAACTTATCCTTTTTAAGTTAGCCACGCTGATTTTTCCTATCAAGTATTTCTTTTATCCATCTTTTTCCCCCATAATCATTGCTAACACAATCCAACTTCATACAGTTAGTGGAAATCTTTGACTAAATTTACCAACTTCTCAGTTGACACTGTGAGACTATCCTTGCATTTTTATCACATGGTTCCTCCTCCAAAAAGTTGCGGTGGTACCCGAATTCCCTCTGCATTATATTTAGATGCTTCTAGTCAGTTTTCAGGAGGGTCTTTACACTGATGCTACCATAGCTAAGTGAGGGGGAGGAGAACACTGTATGCAATAATCCAGGAAGTTCAAGATCTATTTTTGGTGCTACCTCTTCCGTGAAACCTAAAGGCACTGCCTCAAAGTGACCTTTCTCTAGTCTGACTTACTACGGCACTACATGATACAATATATAATGGAACTTTTTACTTCATTTAGTTGATCTTTTCTCTCCAACTAGTCTGCCTCTGCTGTCAAGGACTATGCCTCATTCATGTATGTATGCTTTTTCTTACTGCTCTAATAGTTAGCAGAGCTGACTTAATGTCTTTCTTGAGATGGACAGATATATAAAAGAACTTCTAAAGCATTCTTTTCTAGTTCAGTCTTTCTCCCACCACCAAACACTGGCTATTCAACAGAGAGGAGAGAAGTGAAATACCTTGGTGGCATAGATTTCATATTGCTCTCTGGCTCTTCAAACACATTAGGACTTGCATCAGGTGTTACGGATATGTATGGGGCAGGTACAGATGTTGAACGTAGATATCTCATTTCATCCTGGAACAGGTTGTCATCTTGATAGCCCACAAAGTTTTCGTGATGATGCCTGCATTAAATTAAACCCAGTAACTTCAAGTGTGATGGCACCATAGATATTTTTCATTTTTTATCTCTTTCATAAAAGAAAAGTAGCACATGTAATTCTATAAGGGTAAAGTATTAAAATAATTATAGATATAAGTAGGAGGAAATAAAAGTCGGACAATTTCACACATATATATTCTAGGTGCCACAAATAGGTCAAATCCAAAATTGAACTCATTTTCTTTCCTTTTGAGAACTTTCCAACCTCTGGTATCTTGAATGATCCCACCAACTAACTATCCAGGTGCCTAGGCCAAAGTACCTTGGTACTGTGGTAGGCCTAGTGCTCAACTGTGACCAGTCATTCATGCCTATGATTACTAGGCTTCCTCTCTGCTGACTCCATCATCGTTGCCTTGGTTCAGGCTCATGTTTCTTGAATGGGCTACTGAAATACAGTCAGTCACGTTTTTGGTAGGAAGATATGTAAGAGTCAAATTTGAGAAAAATTAGACCCAAGAAATGTTACATCGGGGGGTGGGGGTGGGTTGTGGGTGTCCACTTCCCAGAGGGCTAAAAATATAAAATCCATAATTATGGTAAAATGGCATTTTTGGTTTTTTACATATTACCCCATATTACCTGGTCTTAGGTAACCACTTCTAGGGTATTTCATGTTTCTCCTAGTGGCCAATGCTTTAACCAGCCTCTGATTCCTTAAATGTGTAATGCTATTTCATGTGTGTCTTCACACATGTGTTTTACTCTGAGGAGTCGCTGTCCTCCATCACCTACTTGATGGATTTCTATTTATCTTTTAAGACGGCTACAGTGTCAGATCCTCTGGGAGACCTTTCCCCATCTCCTTGGGAAGATTCAGGTAGTCTCCCTCTTTTATGCTCTAACAGCATCTCTTCATACTTCTATTATAGTACTCCTCACAAAATATTTTGAATGTTTTCTTTACATGTAGGTCTGTCTTTCCACAGAGTGTGAGCACACGGGAGTCAGGATTTTATTACATTCATCTTGGTGTCTTCAAAGTCTAGCACAAAGCTGATACCCAGCTAACTAACATTTAAATGCTAACAGAATGAATAATGTAAACAATGAAAGATTTTGAGAGCAAATTGTTTCTTTCCACTTTAACATTCCCAACTAGTAAAAGACTGAAGTCAGCTTACCAAAAAGTAAAAGACAGCTAAAGTCGTATTTCCTAAGACATATTTTGTATTGATAATACAAATTGATATAGTACATACATTTTTTTTTTTAAATACTTACTACCATAAAGTGTGTACCCTACCAGTCGTATGTTGGTCAAGGCAATTCCGAAAATAAATTCCTGGTGGTCTCTTTATTGTATACAATAGATAATGCAGTGTGGGTATTCAGAGCAGGATATTAATCAACAATGGCTATTAATCCCAAGTGATTAAAAAAAAAAAGAAAACCAACCACCAAGTTGTATTACCTAGCTAATGTCTGCAAGTAGAGACAAGGCATTTTAACAGGAAGATCTTCAGAAATGCCCTCCTTCACGCTGGGAAGCTGAGACTGAAATGGCTTTGCAGGATGGTAACACAGAATGCTTGGCTCTGCGGCGCTGCTCAGGGACAGCAGGAACAGCGCGTTTGCTTTAATCACTTGGTGAGCTTCCATGGTGGGCAAGGCACGAGGAGTCTTGACTTGCATTGGCTTCCTCCTGGACTGTTTGACCTGGCGAAGAAAAATTTGTTGTAGTATTCAAATCATATTCAAATTTTCAATTTCTTAACCTAAATATTTTGAGTTTCTAATAAAAATTATTAAACACTTATAGACCTATTTTAAAATAATAATAGTGATTACCAAAAAGAACATTCACTGTAAGCTTTTCCTGAACTGTCTGCAACTTTTATTTCAAACACAAACTATTTCTTTTCTTTCCTTGGGAAATCAAGAAAACCTAACTAGTAAAATCTAAATGTAATTATTTTTTTTTTTAAAAAGAGTAAGTGTGTGTGTGTGTGTGTGTGTGTGTGTGTGTGTGTGTTCTGCAAATTTTTACTTGGGTGTGCTTCTAGTTTCCATGAGACCTACAGCATACTTAAGGATTAAGAAAAAGAGAGGGGGTAAAGAGAGGAAAAGGAAAAGGGTTCAGAGAGATAAAGGTGAAATGGAAAAGCAATGCATATGTGTACAGTAATAGATAATTAATAATAAAGAATTACATGGAAAACAATTACAAATAAGGCATATGTGCTGCATATGCATATGCATATCTTGACATATGCCAAGATACAATTTATTTTTGTAATTAAAAATAGCTAACCTAGTACAAATATTAGAATTGTATATCATTCCTATTATAAAAGCTGATCTTTAATATCAACTAGGTAGAATTATCTGATATAGTACGATAATTAAAAGGGATTTTTACAAGATTTTCTTATCATTAATAGTATCGTCAGAACCAAATAAAAATACCTTCTCCCTTGCAGCAGCCTGTTTTTCACGGAGGTATTTTTCTCTACAGCGATCACAGACTAGATACCAAGTGCTTCCTCCTATGCCACCATCACCACAGTTACCGGCCCATCCTCCACAAAAATGCCCAATGCTATTGTAACCTTGTCCACCAGCATACCGGCCACAACCTTCAAACAAGAGCAAAATTAACACTTTAAGTTCCCTTAACAATCTGACACTTAATATATGAATGACAGATTCACCTTCCTAAAGTAAGCAAAATATTGAAGCAGGTATCTCACATTCCCCCCCCCCCCAAGCTGTTAACTGCATCAGAAAAATAGCATTGGCAAAAAATGATTAAACAGTACCTAAAATACTGGAGACACTCTATACAGGTAGATGAAAAGAAATTTAAGATGTGGGTACATTTAGGCTTACTGACATATGCCAAGAAAATTGGACAAAATAAATATAAGATATTCTGTAAGAATGATATATTTTAAGGAACCTTGTATTTTATAAAACATTTCAGGTGTAATATGTAAAAAGAAAAAAGGTTTAACCAAACTCCTAATAGGTGAATTTTGGAATAGTCATCAAGTGTTATAGAAATCCTTGTATTTATCTAAAATACAATCTTCTGATTTAATAGTTGAGATCACTTCTATAGGAAAATGCTCGAGGAAATTAGTATAATCTTTTTTTTTTTTTTTTTTTTTTAATTTTTTTTTTCAACATTTATTTATTTTTGGGACAGAGAGAGACAGAGCATGAACAGGGGAGGGGCAGAGAGAGAGGGAGACACAGAATCGGAAGCAGGCTCCAGGCTCCGAGCCATCAGCCCAGAGCCTGACGCGGGGCTCGAACTCACGGACCGCGAGATCGTGACCTGGCTGAAGTCGGACGCCCAACCGACTGCGCCACCCAGGCGCCCCGGAAATTAGTATAATCTAATATAATTTGCAATTTTTATTAGGAAAATACTAAAATTGAAGGAGACCTAATACTGGGATATTTCCTATGTGTATGGACATGTCATTATTTCTTTTGTGTGAGACACCTTAATAGCACCCTTTGGGTCACATATAAAGCATTAAAAAAATCAAGTGTTTCCGAATGGGATACATTAAAATGCAATTGCACTAAATTACCACCTTACTCTTACAATTTCTTTAGCTGTTTTCCTCAACACTGATATTGGTAATGCACTTTAAAGTTTCCCTGTACTTTAACATAAGTTATAGAGCAGCTCAAGTTAGAAGTTATTCAGTTCATTTTTTTACACAAAGTACTTGTAATATATATTCAGTAATACTGTTTACCTGGGTGAGCCTGTCGCATGTGATAGGTAACGGGGTATGGATGGGATTCTCCACACAGCTCACAGATGGTGTCTTTCTCTGGTCCTCCGACTGCCAGCTGGGCCATCTCACCAAACAAATTACCCCTGGGCCGAACTTCTGTCTTTTCCTTTTTCTTTTTGTCTTTTTTGGCCTTCTTACTCTCTTTTTCACACTCTTTCTTTTTAAGGACTGCACAAGAACCAGGACTTGGAAAAATCATATTCTGGGAAGCTGCTTTGATAGTAGCCAAAGAGATGTCTTCCCAAAAAGCCACTAAATGTTGTAAAGTCAAAGGAAGAGGAGATTTGGACTTCATTGGGTGATGCATGGACATTTCGAAAGTGGCTTCGGTTTTCCCATCCTCACATTTTTCATGCAGAGGTGGTTCTTTAAGCATAGACAACACCTTATTTTTGTTGATACTACCCATTTTAGATATATCTGGTCCATGAGGTGCAATATTAAACATATTTAGTGCAGATGATATTTCCAATGAATGTCTATTTTTTAATTTGGTTTCCTTTTCTTCTGTAGGCTGTTGGCTGTTTAAACTATTTCTTATAGGAGCATGTTCTTTGGAAAGTTCAGGGTTAAATTTTAAGAAAGAAGAACAAGCCATTGCATCGTGTACTATGCCTTCATGCCATAGGAAAGAGGCAAAGACTGCTCTGGCACACTCAGCCACGGAAGGGGACATGGCTTGCTTGGCTGGCTCTAAAGGTTTGGCTCCATCCCCTTTGAAGAGAAAGCTGGACTTTTCCTTTTTGGGCCTGGTGTGCCTGTTAGCACACTTTCGACTTATTTTGGGGGATGCTCTCATTTCCTGTTCATCTTTCAGTGGTGCTTTTCCTATGCTGAAATGAACTTTATTTGAACCTTCATCAACACTCTTAAATTCACTACCTTCATCACAGGTGCTATCCGTTAGACTATTTGTTTTTAAAGTACTTGAAGTGCAGACTTCGACCACCTCACTGTGAAGGTTTTCTTGTACCACGTGAGGAGAAGGAGCTCTATTTTCGGTTCCTGGGGAATCTTTAGAATCCTTTGGTACTGGTTTTGGTTTTGGTGATGTTGATCGTCCCCTTAACGGTTCTGTGAGGGGCATTTTCTTCTTGCGTAGGGTATCTGGGTCAAGTGTGTAAGAGTCTGATTTGGAACGTTCCCGAGGAGGATCAAGTTTAGTCTTAACAGGAGCAGTGCTTTTTTGAGGTAGATTTTTATCATGTGGTGAGGAGGAGCGCGGAGAACTAGCACCAGATGGGCTAGACCTATTGGCTGGGAGAGTCTTTGGCTTAGGAGATGATGACCGAGAACCTGGTCCTGGAGATTCAGCTCTAAAGCTAGAAGACACCCTCCCATCAGATTTTAGTGTCTGCAAGGTATTATGGTTGGGGGACAAGGACCTGCTATGAGAGTCTGTCCTCAACTTTGCAGCATCAGATTTCAACATAAGGGATTCACTAGCTGATAAGCCTTCTGTACTCCTTGGCTTCTTCTGATCAGCAGTAGTTCGGCTCATACGTCCATCAGGTTTAAGTGATCTGCTGTGTTTGGAGGACAGTTCTGATTTTCCTGATGTAGAGAGTGGTCTAGAAGATGTTGAGATAGTTCCTCGGTCACCTGTATGGTCCATTTCATAGTGAAACTTGTTAATAAAATCGTAACTTAAAATTTAGCCACTAAACACTGAAATAAAAGCATAGCATGAATAAAAAATTCATGTTGTCATACACAAAAATACTTGAGGAATAAAGGAAGAAGGGAAAATGTTTCTCATAAAATTTCTATTGCATCATTATACAACCATTGCCACCAAAAACTATTTTCATGGATGCACAACAGACTGAATAAATAAAACCTATACGTCAGTATGAATTCCATATCTGAATCTCAGCCCTGGTACAATAATTTGAATTTAAATTCAGGGACAGACCAGAAAGAAAACACAACTATTTTTTTTGGAATAAGAAATTAAGAAAACCTATGTATTTTTCAATATAAAGTAGTCAAGCTAAATTTCCAGCAGAGTCCTATCTCACATCCTTATTAGGGTGATGGTATAGGTCTTACTGAATTGCAAAACTGAACTCATATAGATACATTTATTATTTTCAAGTACACAAATACAATTAGGCTAATAAAGAGCTGCTTAGAAACCCTCCAATTGGAACTTATGGATTAGAACTTATGATATATGAAGGCCTGAAACTTATTATTTAATTACATACAGTTCAGGCAGTCTATTGCTTATAAACAGATTATATCCTAAAAGTTTATTTAGTTCATTAAGCTTAGCTGGTTAGAACTCAAGAGTTTGTGTCCTTTTGGAAAAAAAAAAGAAATGGGAGGATCCTCAGAATCAGTACTACAAGTCTGAATCATGGGACCTTGAAACAAGGAATCAGGAAAACAGAAAAAAAAAAAACACAGATAAAAACATTCCCTCTTTCCTAGGCAAAGCACTAGCTATTTCTACAGGGTCACCATTTGTTTCTGGCATTATGCCCTCACGCAATGTGTCTCCTTCCTCATACTTTGCTTTGAGGCATCAGAGCCAGGTTTTCTTTGTCACCAATAAGTAGTCACCCTACAAGGTTACCTTTCTTCCCTGAAGTAAAAACTTCTACCTTTAATGCACGTAATATTAATTAGTTGTCAGAAGAAAAGTAATCTGATTAAAGTGATTCAAGTGGTATTAAAAACTGAAAATCCATAAACCTTGCTAGAAGTATTTTTATTTTTTGAAAAAGGCTACCTAGTAAATTGAGATGGTTCTCTTAACTGGTTTTATTGTAGGTATTTCTCTCTCTCTCTCTTCTTTTGAAAAAGGGATGCAAACAAATTTGGATATGTAGGAAAATGTTTTTTGGCTGGCCTGTGTGTGTGTGCGCGCACACATGTGTTTCTAGTATAGGCCAAGGCAATATTGCCACAGAATCTGCCCTTCTAATGGAAGGTCCGTTAAGGAGTGGTATTTTTGTCTGTTACTCTCCATTGATACAATGTTAAGAACAGGTCCTGGAATATAGCATATGCTCAATAAATACTTTTTTCTTCTGCTATTCCCAAATTTCAGATCCTCTGAAAATCTACTTTTTGCAATTAGGACTCCTGAGGCCACAGGGCAAAGGTAACTAGCCACTGTGGTGTGAGAATCAGATGCTTACAAGTCAAGTAATTCTGTAGTAAGACCATGAAGTGTGGCAGCCTATCTAGGGCATATTAATAAACTGAATACTTAGTTTAACTGCAACATGTCAGTGTTCACAGTAATTATTTTCATTCTTTGGATGAATAAAAATAACTATACTAAATATAATGCTCCTCAGTTTCTACAGTTCCTTATCATTCTATCATGAATTCATTTATCATATGTAGTATATGTTCTTTTTATAAAAGCAGTATAAGAGATTGGGCTAATTTGAGGGAAAAGTCATGGAAAAAAATCACAATATAGAAAAAAAATCCTAGATACTGATACTGTCTTAGGACCTAGAGCACAGATAAAAAGGTGTAACAATCCTGATAAATAATTACTCTCAAACTGTACAAAAAGTAGTTTAACAAACTGCTGCTCATCTTATTGATCCAGAAATAGATCCACAGAGAAGTTTTATAAACAAATACACTGTATTTGGTAGAATTAAACATCAGTCTAGTCCTTTCCACTAATTTTTAATGTCCTATTTTTTGTTGTTGTTATTAATCTGACAGCTGGAAGTGCTTTCACCATCACATTTATTTCAGAAGCTGAACCATAAAGATCAGTAAATCTAGACAAATAGTAGCCAGTAAATCTTTTACATTTGCCAGCCCTCTAAGAGATCAATTCATGAATTGAAAGAGGTTTGCTTTCTAAATCAATGGTGTGCAATTCCTCATAAAGCGAAATCTCTGTGGCTGGCCGAACAATGAAATCTTATGAATATCAGGAACACCACTCGTCATATGTTGGCAAAAAATGTCTGCTATATAGAGAGGGTTGGAGAGTACAGGCACCTATATACTTCATCTCTATGCCTCTAGTGATGGTGAATATTTTCTTAAGATCTCTAAGTGGTGATATCTGAATACCTTTTGGGAGTCCAAGTGCATAAATAATGCAGAATTATTTCTTCCTGAATTGTTAATTGCCAAATTATAAATAACTCCTCTTGAAAAACTTATTTTTCAAAATATATTTCATATATTTTTAAAATAAAATGTCAGGTTTGTTAAGTGTGTAGAACCATGTGCTAACTCATTAATGTTTATCTTCTTCATTTGGGTTTAAAACATTTTGGATCACTGGGTTCTATGCCTAAAACTATGTTAAATAACTTAAATTTAAATAAAGAAATTAAAAAAAACCCCAAAAAACCATTTTGTAGCATGTTGTATTACTAAAAATTGTCATGTTGTGGTTGCTTCAAAGGTCAATAAATATAAACAAGTCAATCTAAAAATCTTTAGAGCACACATGATAACTTACACTCATCACTAAATTTAGTTTAATGATTGTAGTTATCATATGTTAAGTTTAAGTGATAACAGGCAAAAATTGTTTAACCTCAATGGAATTCTGTAGAAAAATAATAAAAGACAGGATGGAAATTTAGCACATTCAAACAAATTAGTAAACATGTTAAAAACATTTAACATGTATTTACTCATTAATGCCATTTATAATTTTTTCATGCCCAAATCATGAATCATCAGGCTGTATGTTACCATACTATAAGTAAAATAGTACATTGTGCTATGCCATAATATATATCAGGTTTGACAACACTATATACTGTAGAGATCAGGGACTATAATCCTATTTATTATCCTATGAGACTACATACTATCACTATTAACTGTACAAAGAAGAAATGTAAAAATGTTTTACCCATTTCTAGGAAAAAGGAAAATTACTTGAAAAACTTATGCAATACATTAACCACTGGTGCAAAAAACTTGATAAAATTTTCTTAAAATACAGAATTTTGAGTTTAATTAAATATTAGTTTGAGACAAAAATGAGAGTAGGCACCTGTAGTTTTGTAATGAACTAAAAGCATATTTTTAAACTGCCTGAAATTTTTAAACTGCCTGAAATTTTTAAACTGCCTGAAATCAATTGTCATGGTAACTAAGAAAATACTATAAGGAAGACTCGATGCCAGACAGGACAGGTAGGTTGATATCTATATATCTATATATCTATCCTGATAACTAAGTTAAACTAAAAAACTTCAACTTAATTATCAAAGTGTTTTACATAAAAAACTTAAATAGAAAATGATTTTAACATTCCATAACAGAAAAAGGGGTTTAAGACTAAACCTGTCACGTAAGATACTATGTTCTTACAGATCACAATGTGCTTTATGCCTTATGTGTATATAACATCTTGTTTTGATAATGACTTTACAACTCCCCAAATCAGGCATTTCTTTCTATATACCTATTTTATTTTTAAAGATCTTATACACGTTTCAAATTAAATAAAAGTAAATATTCAACCTATAGATATAATAAACATGCATGACAATTAGGATAATTAATACTATAATACTGAATAGACACAACACAAATTACCCCAAAATATCAAATTTTAAATAAAATGATAAACTTTAATCTTAAAAAATGGAATGGGATGGAAATGACTGAGGTGAACTAATAAAACTTCTTTACTGAAACCTCCCATGTTCATCACGAATGGCCCATCAGTGAATGCACGCATACCCACCCTTGAGTTTGTGAGACAGAGATGAGAGAGCAGAGGCAGGCCCAGCTACAGCATAATTTTTGTAAATGCGCTCACGAGAAGCAAGGTTGTGAGATGGAGATTCTATAGTGGAAAACATTGGCAAAGAAGCAGCACAGATTCAATGGAAAAAAAATTCAGCAGAGAACACAAGCAGAAACAAAGCATTTCAAATGGTATGCACAATCACCTTATTAAAAAGTTCATATTCAGCTAAATTTTTCAACAGGTTTATATTTCTCTAAAATTAAAACTGAAAACAAAGGTCAAACTGGTTTAAATTAGTAAAGATAGCTCAAAATGCATTAAAAGCTAAGTAAGACTCATTGCTCTCATAAATCAAAATTGAACATTTCTTTTAGACTAATATTTCTTTAACTCAGTTTTCTTTTCTTTGGTGCTCATTTACTTATAAGTAAAAGTTTATAAGTAAATTTTGTTTTCTTTTGTAAATAGTGGGAGATACAGAAGCATTACTTACAGTTTAGCATAGCTACTGTCACCTGGTTTTCTGTATGGACACACGATTATGATTTTTCCAATATGTATGGAAACATATAGGGTTGACTACTTTTCTGAGTCCATTTTCAGTGGGCAATGTTAGTGCTACTCCCTATATTTAGTGTTTGTTCTGTAAAGCTTATTACTGAGATACCAAATTTTGTTTCATAAAAAGTTTTGCAACACAAACAAAGCAAAGAAAATTTACAAGTCACTGAAAAATGCTAGACACGTTAATGATTTTACCATGCAGAAAATGAAGTACTTAAAATTATCTTTTTTTCAAATAATTAATAGAACCCCTAAATTGTAGTCTTTTCAAAGTTGTATGCTAAAAAAAAGGCTCTATCTAAATCTGAAAAAAACATCCATTTTATTTGAAATTTTAACTCATGGCAATTAAATCAACTGAGCTGAAAGAAAGTAGTAAGGGGATAACTTTCTTGTTCATGAAATAAAACATTGGATACAACATACACTGTTCTCGAAAAGGAAAAGTAATAATTGACTGATTCATTAGTGTGGCCAAGATTAAAGATGGACTACTCAAAAACCAAGAGGTCACTCCCTGCAAGGTATGGACTATGTATTACATGTCAGACATTATTCTGAAAATTGAAGATAAAGAGATGAATAGATATAAAGTCCATGCTCTCATGGCACTTATCTTCAGGTAAAAGGAGAGACAACAAGCAAATATATACTAGGTCAAGTGGTGATGAACTCGGGAGCCACAAGCATGCAGATGCTGAGTGACATTCCATGCCTGGAGAGGACCAGTTAGGGAGTGGGGTCCAGAAGAGACAAAGCCCTGGGACATTCCTAGGAAGACAGAACAGAGGAGGATGCAGAAAAGAGAAATGAATAGTCAATGAGGTAGGAAATATCCAGCAGAAGGTTATTTCAGGGAAAAAAAGAGCCATCACTCTGTCAACACACTGCTGATACAGCAATAACATGAGATCTGAGAACTGAAGACTGAACTTAGCAAAACAAAAGAGACTAGAGTAATTTCTGTGAATAAGGACAACGGCAAGGACCCCTCGGAGTGGGTTCAAGAGAGAAAAGCAGGAATGTATGGAGAAATGTGACAAACGTGCCCTCAAATCATCTTCACCTAAATTTTAAAAAATGTTAAAATTTTTAATGTTTTTGAGCAAACCTCTTTTTGAACTCTATAAAAACCCAAAGGTACCAGGTGCTGCAAAAGGAATTCTCATGCTATTTAAATCTCATTTACTACAAAGTCTGCAACTCTCACTGAAAATATCAGTTAGGAGGGTACCAGCTTTCCACTGGAGAATTAATTCAAGGGGAATTCAACCTGCAAATGTAAGGATACACTCTTGTGGCTTGCCTGCCAAAATCTGTGAAGACAGGGTTTAGCAGGAGGACATAGAGGCAGAAATCAGAATACTATCATAATTAGAAGCACCCATAAACATAAATGTGAAAAACAAGGACATTTGTAGGATAAGATGTTTGAGGTTTAAGGACAAAGTCCTGGAAGAGGTTTTGAAACCAGAACAGCTCTGGAGTCTCTTCACTGTGTTACAAAGCCTATAAAGATTGAATTCCTAACATTTTTTGAAAGTCTAAAAAAGGCTGTTAAACACCTAAAGAAATTAAGCTGGGACAGACAATTGTTCTAAGCATTTAATTTTTACAAAATTTGCTCATATTTGAGCATAGTCTGATATAGTTAACTTTTTAAAAGATTTACATTTTTCAATTTAAAAAGAGAAGCAATCCTTAAGACATACATTGGTATCTATGAACAAAAGAAAAAACATTGATTAACTTTCAGGCAATTTGTTGGAAACTATATAATCATGTTCTTTTTAAAATCTCATTTTATAGGCAAAACAAACAATTATCAAATTCACCTCTGTGGAATTTTGATTCTTTTTGGTACAACATTACAGTTCACTAAAGAGAATATTAACAATATAAAAAACAAGATTTTTCTCCAGTACTCAATGAAGTCAATGTTGTCTATCTGGCATAAAATATCCCCTTATTAACAACAAGGTTCTTCATATGTCATTTATTCTTTGTCTTCTTTGTTTTGGATCCCAACTATTAAGTTCCCTGGAATACTTACTTAGTTCATTTTCTGATCACAGCAACTTTGAGAGTCTACCGTGAATTGTATTTTAAAAAATCACTCCCTAGATGCTACTAATAAAAAAAACATATAACTTTAATTTTTAATAAGGAAAGCATTCTCATTTCAGTTTAACAAGGACAAATTGTGGTTCTGCTGTGAATATGAGAAACTTGACCTTGCTCCTGGGAACATAAACTGGAAAAATCAAGGCATAGGTCACAATCTGGTGGCAGTACACAAAACTGCAGTTCTGAGATTTAAAAGGGAGATATATTCTTTTTCTTTTTTTTAATGTTTATTTTTGAGAGAGAGAGACAGAGTGCAAGCGGTGGAGGGGCAGTGAGAAAGGGAGACACAGAATCTGAAGCAGGCTCCAGGCTCTGAGTTGTCAGCACAGAGCCTGATGCGGGACTCGAACTCGTGAACCATGAGATCATGACCCCAACCGAAGTCGGATACTTAACCGACTGAGGCACCCAGGTGCCCCCATATGTTCTTTTTCAATGTTAAGTCAACAATAAGCAATGATCAGAAATATTAAACAGAATATTAGAAAGGGCAGTAGGAATACATTATATTCAGGAGGTCAGGTGTCTAATCACATCACCCATGTCACTATCCTGAGACTCAAACAGGGGAAGTAATAGTGATGGAATTTTTTCCACAGAACATATCAAAGGAGGCTACAAATAACTGGCAGAAATAAACTTCATCTATTTTTACTTTTTGGGTCTTCTAGTTCTCAATATCAAGGAGGCAGTACAGCGGTTATACATTTTTTAGTCCTAGAATTACTGAATGCAATCCTAACATAGATATTTGAAAGAACTTGAGAAAGTTTTATAAATATATCTATGACAATGCTCAAATTTCACTGTATTCTGTCCATGCTTATATATACCTACATTTATGTGTATGTATATGTATTTGTTAAGATATAAGAAAGAAATCTAATTCTATAGATCTTTCCCAAGCAATGATTATAAAATTTCACTGGGTTTATAGAAGAATGATAGGGACAGTGTTCCTGACCTTCTTCACCTGATTTAAATTTCACTGTACATTTATATTCTACTCTGAATAGAATATCAGATATTTTTGACATTATTGATGCCTATAATAGGCAGCAAATGGTTAAGTCTAACTTGATATTTGGCAATTATTTATGTTAAAAATACCTACTTTTAAAAATAATAAAAACTACTTTATTGGTTCTTGAGACAATACATAAACATTCAACATAGTCAAAAGATGACAGTAACTGAACAAAATGCAGATAAAAAATAAATGTAATTAAGTATAATTATTATTCCCACTTCTGTCTAATAATATTTTGGAGAGTTTAAAATAAAGTAATAGTAATTATTACACACTCTTAGCTAGCAGCTGTCTGGACTGACAGCTTTAGATAACAATTATCATTGCATAATCAGTACATCCGGAATCAGAAGAAAAGTGGAATTATGTGAATGCTACGGGAGCTTAAGAAATGGAATAGGAAATAAAATTTAGTCACATAAATATTAGTATAACTAAATGAATTATAAAATAATGAAAGCTGGAATAAAATTTCCAAGTGAAGGATAAAACAGAAATAAGCTTTTCACTAGAAAATAACATTAACCTACATAGGAAAGTCGGAAGGAAGATGATGAAACTCTGTTAAGGTGGATAACCCCCCAAACACAGCATGTGTCTAGATGACTTCTAAACAAAACTGCACCTGCATAAAACATACTCAGAGCATATTACTGAATACACAGTAAATTCGAAGTAACTATGGTTAAGGAATATACAAGATTAAGGAAAAGCATATCATTTCAGAGTTTGTGATGGCTGACCAAGGAAAATTCTGAGCAAAATTTGATGTGTATATATACTAGGCCTGAGAAAGAATAACTTCAAAACATTCCATGAAAAGGTTAAGTATTACTCCTTAAGCCAATAATGTGAAGCACAGGAGGGCTGAAGATGCTATTAAAAATAAAAATCTGGCTCTCCACAAATCTTATTAGTTGCAAAGTTAAAAACGGTAACTACAGATCAGAGAAATCAGACACGTAACCATGTCCTGCCTTCAGAAGGATATAACACTTATGTAGTACAAAGACAGCTAAAACTGAAAACAAAACGAAAAGGTTTTTAGGATAAGATACTTCTGTTTGAAGAGAGAAGAAAAGAGTAGGCACATAAATCCAAGGTTCCATCCATGCCGCACCTTCACAGGAGGCAAGTAAACAAATGGACAAATTCTGTGGTATGATTACAATGCAGGACAGAAATGACCTCTAGGTCTTGGAAACAAAGCTGGCCTCTATACTAACATTCATACTAATATTTCAACATAGTGTTACTCTATGAAGAATCGATCTCAAGACAAATAATAAAGTTATACTGTAAAAATGTAAACTGAGGAGAAGCCAGGAAACCTCAATTGTCCCTTTCCAAATTCCTTCCTGCTACTCCTCCACACTGAGAATAAACTGCTCGCTCTCAGGCTGTGATTTCTTCTAGTCTTCCTAGGAGCATAACAGATGTTAAGTGCTTGCATCAAAAGGCAATAATGATATCAAGTGATAACATTTACTGGGCACCCCGCTTTATGGATGAAGTAAAAAGGGCTCAGCTGTGTCACATAACCTACCTAAATAAAGCCAGTGAGTGGCTGAAAGGGAAACCTGAGTTTTAAGTTCTTTCCATCACTTCTTTCCATCTCTATAATGAACACGGTGCTTTAGTATATATTGGTATTCTCAAGCCTAAATAAATATGCATGCAGATACTCAAGTGGACATTTTAAGTCATATGTAGCAAATGTTCTGTCTCATTTAAGAATGTGGCATACAGGTGTAACAGAAAAACTTGTTGCAAGATAACCTAGAGTTTTCCTATCTGGGCTTGAAAGTACTGTTATTTTGACATATGTTACATATTGAAAATGTCTGGGAGAATAGTAAATTGTCTTAATTATCATTTTTTCCACAAGAAAAATGAAAATAAACTATTAGGCCTCCTGGACAGTAGATCTTAAATGCCTCAGTCATTTGGAAGTTTTTCAGTTTTGGAGGATCTTGCTTAGGTATAAACTCCTAATTATCATTACTCAGTAAAAACTCAGAATTATTAGACTTTGTATTGTCATATTATAGTGGTTTTAATTAGTACTGAAACATACTTCCTATTCTTTGAACATATACTCTAATATTGGAATACCTAGCATAAAATAACAAGAAACACATGATCTTAAATTCATGGTTTACACAGAAGAAAGTGATAATCTTAGTCATCTAGAGCCAATAAATATTCCTCCAATGCCTATGATGTGTAAGACCCTGTCAGGGGCTATGAGACAGAAAATGATACTTTAAAAGGAATGAATAAAGACAGTGAAAATAAGCAGTGAATTATTCTTACAGAATAATGGCAGAGATATCATTCATAACTTCAGTTCACTAGAACCCTATTGCAAAATCTTACTGATAATTGGAAATAAAAAAGTAAATTATAGAACAGTAAAGAAAAAGCCTATATACACACTTCTCTCCCTCCCTCAGACCTATACACACATAAGACAAGGAAAATTTGTAATTTTATTTCTGTAATTATTCTACTTCACTAGAAAGTTCAAGTAATATGTGTGTATGTGTAAGTTTGCTACTATAAAAAAGTACCAAATTATTTTCATGTAACAAAATAAGTACCAATTCCAAAGATTAGTGAAAGCTATGCCTCTGGGAAAACAAAACTAAAGAATTATTGATAATTACACTCATAGAAGTTCTAAATAAAGTTAACATATGGGGCAGTTTATATATGTCTATGTAGAGTTTGTATACTTAACTGGGAACTTGACTTATGACATTTAGGAAATCTTTTTTTTCTCCAACTATGCTACATTCTGAAAATTAAACTATAAAGTATAAATAAACAACCCAAACAAAGCTAATACTCTAGACTCGGTGCCAGGACAAATGTAGGCAGAAATTTTAAAAATATGTATCAAAGGCCAGTTTTGGCAGCTTTACTCAGTACGCAAAGCTGAATATTTAAAACATGGCCTTTGTAGTCAGTAGAACTGGTCTCACACTCTGGCTTTACCATTTTACTACGTTATTTCTAGGGAAAACCATTTCTACCGAGCTTCTGTTTCCTTACCTGTAAAATGGAGACATTATCTTAAATGAGGATGTATTAAAGTGTTTAAAGACAGTGTTTAGCACATAGCAGTGACTATCAATATAAGCAAAAAATTAGTACATATAGTCCCCTATACATAATGTTTTCTTTTAGTATCACAAATGTATAAGACAACAGTGATTCTCATTTTACTAATTAGTAATGAGAAGTTCAGTATGTAGCCGTCTTCTATTGTTTTTTTTTCCTAAAGTTTATTTACTTTGAGAGAGAGAGAGCGTGCCCCCTCTGTGCCCCTGTAGCCATCTTCTAAAGCGAGGTGAACTGCTGGTGTGATGGATGGCAGTGAAGTTCAGGAAAGAATACCTTACTCAGGTAGTCTTAACAATAAGCACACTCTGCCATATTTAATTTTCCCAATATGATGTGATGAATACCATTCAAACTTACTTCCAAAATATTAAAACTATTTTAGATTCCATACTTTTTTTTTTTTGGTCATACTAAAAATTAAGAATTTTGGTTTCTGGAATTTGTAAAGTCAAACTTCAGTGATATTCTGATGAGAACTAAGAGGTTTAGAAGAAAGAGATACATAATTCCCACTGTTGGAATAGAGACAAACGATGATTCAGAAAACTGGTAACTGAGATATGTTCAGACCATGATTTCAAATTTGCTCCAAGACGGTGGTAAAAGAAAGCAGTGGTACTGATAACACTCAGACACAAGATGCATACAATTATTTTGACACAATGTCAGTTGGAAACCTATTATTCTTTGAGAGAAATAAGCCTGATTTTATTATGGTCTTTATATTTTGAAATATTTTTTAGATAATTTGGTAAAACAAAAATAATTACACTTTTCTTTCTTTCTTTTTTTTTTTAATTTTTTTTTTTTAACGTTTATTTATTTTTGAGACAGAGAGAGACCAAGCATGAACGGGGGAGGGTCAGAGAGAGGGAGACACAGAATCTGAAACAGGCTCCAGGCTCTGAGCTGTCAGCACAGAGCCTGACGGGGGGCTCGAACTCACGGACCATGAGATCATGACCCGAGCCAAAGTCGGATGCTTAACCGACTGAGCCACCCCAGGCACCCCACTTTTTTTTTTTTTGAGAAGACTTGAAATGACTTTTTGTGTAGAACAAAAATGTTCTTACTTTTTTCTGTTGTCTGCTGCTGCTATGACATTATCAGAGTCATTTCCTGTTTGAAATTTTATATCTAATATGGATTTTCTGCCTAATTATGATTTTTTTGCTTTTTGTTTTTTCTCATCTTTACCTTTAAGACTTCCTGCAATCTGGGCATATATAAATGTAAAAAAACTATTGCTTCATTAAATGAGTAAACTAAGTTGTCACTTCTCTTTCCTTCATCTGTAATGCTTACCAAAGAAGGAAAAAGCTACTTCTCACACATGACACTGTCATATTTCCTTGAAATTCTTCTTTTAAGACACATTCAATATCCATATATATAGACAATGATTGGCTAGAAATTGATACTACTTATATTTCCAAACTACTTAATTTCATTAAACTTGCCTAATGTATAGTGCAATCCCAGAAAAGTTTATACTCTTGTATACTCTTTATCTAAGGTAGATAATAATATCCTAATGAGTAACATTATTTGCATGATCTGGGACTTTCATGAATTATCTCATTCAGTGAATACGTTTATATATTGTACAGCCGGTAACATGAACTGAAAGCCAAGAAGAATATATTGCTGTCATACCACAAGAAGCTTTGAGAAGTTTATGTGGAGGCCTCAAGAAGTTATTAAAAAAAAAAAAAAGGAACACTTGGTTAAGTGTAATATGTTTGGGTCTATTTTCCAGATCAATGTGAATTACATCATGGATGGAGGGCTAGAGCAATCTTAGAAGGCATAGCTAAAAGCAAATAATCACTTTAACACATTAAGAACAAGAAAAACAACAACAACAACAACAACAACAAAAAGCAAGAGAAGAAACAACAATTTGAGAAAATCTGGAAACCTCAAGTTGCTATACATTTCACAGATACCAAATTCACTTAAAAGAAACAAACAAACCTGCCCCGTACCACCTATCCTCTACCCACTGCTATAGTGAAATAGGTCTATTCTCTTGGGGCATCCCTCAGTAACAAAAATCCAGTGTAAAACAACGAAAGTTAGCTCTGTAAGTGATGCTTAGTATAGTCATGCATTTTATATAAAAAAATTTAAATGAAAGGTTTTTCTTAACATGCTTTATGTATGTATTTGCTTATGCTGGAATTAGAGAGCATAATAGCCATACTTTAATAACTATACTTAATAAAAAAATGTGTGATTAAAAAACAAATGTCTTAGCTGCACAATGTCTTAGCTCAGAATAGCTTAAATCCTTCAAAAATGTGGAAAGGGATAACATCTTCATGAAATAAAATCAGTCAAGTGAGTTGATAAATAATTAGTAACTGATAAACAACTCAGAACAAAGCTTCAGAAATGGTTTGATGAGGCAGGTAAGGCTGACAGACTTACTCTGAAGCTGAGGCTGCTGGAAGGAAAGGGGCTGTCCGAACACAAATGGGCTGTGGACTAGGGAAGAGGGAGGTTTTGCAGCTTGATCAAAGATGGAAGGAGCTGGGAGATTGGGCCGAGACTGAATGGAATTCAATATGGCACTCAGTTGGTCACCTGCAGTGGGCAAAACAGTCAAAACTACAACTTGTTATTAATTAACATCCCAAATGGCAAAGAATATGGTGCTTTATGACATTCAGATAAAGTTAAACACTAAATAAAACTATGCCAACTCAGGAATGAGTGGAAGTTGGTGATCATTATTCTCAAATTAGGGACCAAATGTTGTTATGTTGTTTTAATAATCTTATATAACAGCCCACCTATGAAAACAAATTCATGAAAATTTACACACAACATTGAGCAGCAGTGTGGGGGAATTCAGAGTCTATGAAGAATCTATGATAGAGAGGTTGACTTAATATCATACAAGTGTAAACTGAGATCTAAGCAAATGATGTCTTCGACATAATACCTAATAAATGACTAAATAACTCCACCTCATATGCAGTACTCTTCATGCAGAAAATAAGCAAATAATAGGAAAACGTTTTTTTAAGTAAATGTAGAACTGAAGGGAGGCAAAGTATATGTTATTAACTTAGTAATATATTTACATTAGAGTTAATAAATTATTATTTTCTTTTTTTAAATTGTTACTGCCAAAGAAATTATACTTCTTAAAGCATGAGCTCCTTTGCTTGGATGGATAATATAACAATCTTTAAGACTTATAAGATAAAAAGGAGTATGAGCTATCTAATTGGAATAGTATCTCAAGTATGAATTCTGACATTCTCCCTTGAAATTACATACACAGGACTTTAACAGAAAAATATTTTTAAAACTATGAAACAATATAATTAGATGGATGATCCTTAGCTTCTTCTTTAGGAGATTATATGTATTAAATATTTTAAATAATACTGAAAAAGAGAAGCAGAAAAAATATATCTAGATTAGTTGATGTAAAAACTGGAACACAGTACCTTTCCAGCCATATTCCCTAAATATAATAAAGTTTCTTAAGTGAAGACTTCAAATGAAACAGCAAGAAAGAATAGACTTATATGGAAAGAACTGTATACATAGCTACATATGTCCACTTTTCAAAAATTTATGTTGTAGATTTCAGGAAGGATTTTAGAAATTATGAAGAATTTTATAGAATTAAGAATAAAGAATTTTTATAAAAAAAATTCTTGATCTTGGACAGTATAAACAGTTAAAAAATGGGAATTAGTTTAAAGGTAAGTTCATTAACAAAGGTCAGATATATTTAATTAGATTTAAGTTTCTTAATATTCCTTTGCACCATCTAAGTATTTTAAAAGCCTATTAAAAAATACGAACAATGTAAGCAAAAATTACACTTTTAAAAAGCGGTCCTTCATTATTTCTATTTAATAACAAATGTTATCAGCAATGTTTGTCTCTTAAAAGTTGATTTAAATTCCTACGATATTTAAGTAAATTATATTTTGAAGACTGATTTAAAGTGAGAGCCACCAGTATAATTTAGACACTTTAGAGACTGACAGCATACAATTTGAATTAAACATGGCTCCAGAACAGACTACTAATGAAGTAGAGTAGTAGTGAATAAACACTGAGATTTTAATTTAAGGATTGATAATGGGAGAGAGAAAAGGACATGAAGAAAACACCATCAAGCATTTCCCCTACTTAAGTATGAAAGTCTAGCTCAAGTTAGTTGCAATCTGAGCTACCAGAAATGAGCAAGCAGGCAGTCCCCAAGTCTGCAGGATAGACCAACACAATAGAGTAGGAAAAGCCAAAAGGAAATCTTGTAGCTAGGCTTCTTTCACATAAATACTTTGTGGAAAGCAATAAAGATATCAAACATGTGGTTTTATTTTAAACTGAATATCTCCTCTACATTGATGTCATTTTGCATTTTATTGATGACTTCATTATTTCATTTGCTCTGCAAGTCTAATGATGCTGTATTTGTTCTTCGAAATCAAATCCTATGAATTAGTGTAAATGACATTTTACAGTAAAATTATTTCCATGTAGGCTATCTTCTCCCTCCTACCCATCATCCCACTTGTATGCTACTTGCTGACAATATGCTGATTTAGAAGGAGTCAGGATCATATGTGTAGAAAAGAAAAGGAATGTGTCTGAATTTTAGATGAAATCCAAGTATAAATTATTCTGAAATAATTATTGTTTGGATCGTCCATCATGTTGGTCTCTTCTAATACTGCAGACAAAACCAGCTACACACATTTTATTTCTTTGGCTTGGGTTTTTGTTTTCCTTTTTACAACTTTCTGATTTCATTATACATACCAAACCCGAATATAGCCTATTTCACATAATTCTAAATTAACTAAGATAACATGGCTAAACATTCAAAACCATGTGTATGTAATAAAGCTGACATGTAATATTACTTAAAACATTTTGATTTTAAATGGATCATTGTGGAAGGTTCCTTTTTGCTCATTAACACTACTATTAATAATAAGTGAATGATAAAAACAATAGTTCTTTTACTAGATACAGTGTCATTGAATTTATGATGTGAATTCACAGTGAGTATCTTTAAATAGGAGCAAATAAGCAAAAACTACAAACATAAGCTAAAACTGGTAAAAATGACACTCTAAAAGAACACCTCTGCAAACATTTTGATTGTTAGTTTTCTAGGAACAAACTTTAATAAAGTTTTGTGGGTGAACAGTAATAAAAATGGTTCAAAGAGAAGGTAATAAAAATAATAAAGTTGGGTAGGTAAAAGACTCACTTTCAAACACCTACCTTTATTATTTCCAAGTCCATAATCAAATCCTTGGGCACTGCAACTTGCCCCTTTATTAAAAGCTTGCACTGAGAAAGGGCTTGGAGGAGGAGTCTGAGAATTTTGATCCAGAAGAACTTGTTCTATAATAAAAGACACAGCTATAAAATTAGTTTCTTATATGCTACTCCCCTATTCATAGAATGAAGAGAAAGTTGCCAAGAAATACTTTATGATGGTTAGATTTTAAAACCTCACATTTAGATTTGATAATAAGTCTAACAATTAGGTCATTGATACTGACAAATTATACGACAAATCTTTGTTTTCATTATCAAATACACAGTGAAACTTAGAAACTGGATATGGTCTTATGAAGCCAATTTACTTTCATTGTGGCTGGATACATCATTGAATGCATACTAGTATTTTTGGACCAGGAGCTCCAATTTGTGACAGATTTATACAAGAGCACTTTATAAAATAAAAATGGGTACCCTATAAACCAGAAATCAAAATATTTTGTATATTAGCACTCAAATAGAAATGTCTAAATATATGCTCTTTTTTTTCCTATTTGAATGCGAATATACAAAATATTTTTAGTTCTGAATGTAAAAATTGTGGAAAATTTAACTTTTAACTTATTTTTACTTATTATATAAGGACATTTCCTCTAAATTAAAGGATGATAAATCAGGTTACATAGAGCTATTCACACATGCTCAAGTCAATAAATGTATCGTAATTCTTATTTCAAGGAAAAAAGGCAAGTATTTCATCCAGTTTACAACATAAATTAATAAACTAAGGTATCCTTTATTATCAATGAGATGGCCATAAGACCTTGTATGATATAATACTAAAAACACAAATACCGTAATTCAATAGTCATATTAATGCCAGCTAAAAAAGGGCAAAATAAAATCTGTCAAATGCAAGGTAAAAGGAGAAAAAGTATCTATTCTATCAAAACAACTTTACAGATAATGAAGTCTTGAGTATATTTTTTAGAAATCAAGATCTCTTCAAAAAGAAAATGGAACTAGAAAATGTGGTGTTTTCTTCCACTTGCATTTTCCTTTCACTTACATTTCTAGACTTTTTTCAAGAAGTCAATCCCCCAGCACTTCCCTTAGGCAATAGTGTTTAGTGTCAGATATTTCAGCAGTGGAATAGGTTTTCTGGAAAATACTCAGGAACACTAATCTGAATGGGAAAGACAGCATCCCTCTCACCCTCTAGACTCAGAATGGTCTCAGCATCAAGTATAAGGACTGTTTTTAACCAGACCAGTAACTTTGCCTACTAGCTTTATTTGCAAATATCAAAGACCTAGAAATAATTTTTACCAAGAGCAAAGTTTTGTTGTACTTCTACTACCTCATACAAATTACTATAGTGCCAAATCCTCTTACTTCCACATTAAATACAGTTACATACTAATATCGACGAGCAGACTATTTGGATACAACATCAACTAATCGTAGTGATTTTCAGGCACTAACTTCTTAACACTTTTTCCTGATCACCCCAGGTCTTACGTTAAAAACTTAACATCACTTTATATAAGAGCAAAGGACCATTAAGTGTTGATAGAGAGAAATTTAAACTTCTCTTACACTGCTTTTAGGGTTGAATATCTTACTTAGCAGAAATAATATACTAATTTAAGAAGCATTTTAACTAAGAAGAACCGTCTACCTTCTAAGTATATAGAAATAAAACTCTCCATTTAAAACTCAGTCTTCAGTATAGAGGGCATTTTACATTTTAATCATAACAGCTAACCTTACCATCTGCTAGTTTTATGTTATTATTTGTTCATTTAGATTTCATATGGAACTTATAAATTATTTTCATTTTGTAAACGAGAAAACTGAAGCACAGAGACATCAGGTTAACTTGGCCAAGGTTACACAACTGAAAAGCTGTGGCGCTGGTATCTGTACCTTAGCAGTCCAGCTCCAGAGTTCACTCTTACACTTAAGCTATATTGACAGTTAAAAAAATAATTAAGCTAGGAAGTTACTTTGATAGTTACCCAAACCATTCTCATATTATTTACCTATGTCTTATAAAAAGCTGACCTCACTTTATGTATTTTCATTTATATCAGAATATGCATATATAGTGGAAATGTTTAGGAACTTCTGAATATGTAATATATATATTAAGTATATTATAAATGGGAAGGTTATTTTGTAAAATGTCTAAGTTTCATCAAATGAAGCCGTTCTCATTCTCACAACATAATGAAGAATAGGTATACCAACCCAGAACATTATTTTACAATCACATCAGCTGTGATTACGAAGTGTGTCTGTAAAGACAAGGGAAGTAGCAGGTTCTCAGATTCTATTCAATGATTACTGACACAGAGTAGTGTGCTGTAATGAGCACAGCATCTCAAACACAAATGCAGTTTCTGGCTCAGGTAATACATCTGCCATACATCTAGCTATATAACCACAGGCAAAAGTCATTTCAAATCCATGACCTTTAGTTTCCTTACCTGTAAAATGAAAATTATAGAACTTATTCAAAGGCTTATTGTGGGGAAAAAAAGGAAAAATGTTTAATGTATACTGTTAATACAGTAAAACCCTGGTTTATGAGCATGATTGTTCTGGAAACATGCTTGTAATCCAAAGCAGTCGTATATCAAAGCGAATTTCAAGAACCACTGGCTAAGTTGTGATCATGTGACATTCGGTGTCAGGTACTACTTGTATTGCAAGACATCGCTCATTTATCAAGTTAAAATTTAGGATAAATGTTTGCTCGCCTTGCGGAACACTCACAGGACAAGTTATTTGCAACCCAAGGTTTTACTGTAGTCTAAATGTACTCTGTCATTCATGAAGTTTCAAACTTTTAAAAGGTCTATTTATACTTATGGCCATATTGCCTCCTGGATGGTAAATACTATGTATTTATTCTCTGTTGGATAAATATGCATGTTCTTTCATTTATCTGACCTTTTCCTATAAATTTTAGGATTTGGAAGAAAAAAATCTATGCTCGACTTATCCACTTATTTTGATGCCCTAATATTTTTGTGATTCAACTTGTATTTATAAAACTTAATATGCAATTAAGTGCCAAAACTGTTTCAGAACTAGAAATACAAAGAGTAAAAACCCTGTGCCTGTCCACAAGGGACTCACAATCTCGATATAAAGAAATAAAAATTAACTTCAGTATGATATCAGTTTTATTCTAGCGGTAAATATAGTTCTTTAGGAACTTAGGATTCTTGACTCTGTAAGGATCAGTTAAAGCTTCACCCAAGTGATGACATGGTCTGAACTTGGAAAAACTATGTTTTTGTCCCAGGAGAATGAAGAGAAGGGGACAATAAAGAAAAGTTTTTATTAACTAAGATTACTGAAAAAGATGAAGTTGAAAGCTGAAACTCTAACAACAAAATAGGAACCCCCCAAAAGATGCTATGCATTTATCCAATGCTCCTATCCTGAGACAAAATTAAATCAAATGAAATTGCCTAGGAGAAGTACTATGATTGACAATTTGAAAAGTGAACTTCCATTTAGTGTTTAAAAAAAAGGTAAAACATTCAATCCTGGACTGGCATAGAATAAGGAGTCATACAAATCTACATCAATGGGAAAAAAAAGAAAACATAGTTTGCAAAGATGGATTCATATGTTTCACATTTTCTTTTAACTCTCTTCGTACATGTGCTGAGTACCCATTATTTTCACAAACAAATTTTAAGAATTGTAAGAATTTTTAACTTCAGTTTTTCTCTTTACTTAAAAAATAAACACACAAAAAAGTTGTTTACTTCTGCATTTCAAAGGTTAATCAGAATAAATCACAAATTTAAGCCAACTTGCCATCTTCATGTCGAAGGTATTGGTTTCCGCCTCTGTCTCTAGCTAAGGACCATGCCTCTCCTTCATCACTCTCACAGAACTCTACCATGCTGTTCTTATCCAGCTGCACCCACGCACCTTCAGAATTGGTTACCTAGCACATAACAAAAAGCACGATTGATTGGCTTGATTCTTTCAGGGTACTCAGGCTGAAAACCAGCAAAAAGTTTAAGTGTTTGAATAGGGTAAGCATTCCAAAAATTACCATGAAATTAGTTTCTGAAATTAAGACCACAGCCTGAGGTAAGACAGAAATCAATAAAAAGTTCTGTAAAATGCTGCTTATTTATGACTTCAGTAAAAATAATAACTTTTAAGGCACAGGACAACCTCTAAATAACTTTACACATTACCCCAAAACACGTGGCGCTCTCTCTCTTTTTTTTTGTTTTGGCACCTAAAATATCCCAACATAGCAAACTATTATTTAGATTGGTAGTGTCTATAATACAACTTGAAAATGACCCTGACACTGAGAAATAGCATGACACACTACATCTTCAAGCTCATCAGCTGAGGCAAATGCCACCATTAACTAAAAAGTTTTATTTGCTCAGGACTTCAGTGAGACACATAAATGAGAACAAAGAAATGAACTCTTTGTATATGTCACATCTCCATACCAATTCATAGTAAATATTTTAAAGTGCTGTTAACCCATGACATCATAGTACATTTATAATAATGAAAGGATATATGTACATACCAAACATTCATATATACAATACAAATCATTTTGTTAATATAAATACTGTTTTCAGAAGGATAATTATGAGAATAAAATTACTTAAAAAAGAAGCACAGAAAAATGATGTTAGTAGTATTTGCATTACAAGTAAGGATAAAGAACATTAACGTTTAAAAACCTGGGATGGAAATGGCAACCTTTGGAAGGAAGAGATGCTCTGGTATTATATTAAAAAGGAATAATTTAGAAGTCATGAAGCTACAAGAATCCATACCTCTCCCACTGCTTTGACTTTGTTTCCCAGAACTAACATTCCAATTGGGATACCTCTAAGGTTAGGGCAGCTTCTGATGTTGTGACCGGAAGGTCCCGTCTTCACTACCTTGTACATGCCTGGCCCTCCTCGCAAGAACGGCATATCTTGTTCTTGCATTGTTGCTTCCTGTGGGCAGCAGGAGTTTATATCTTTGAAAAAGTCATCAGTATTAGTTTTAGGTTCCTGAAAATTTGAATAGGAAAAAAAAATAAACAAAATACAATCTATTACCACTTTCAACATCCTATTATTAATAGCTTTTACAGCAAGTCTTTAATACTATCAAATAAGAGAATACATATCCAAAAATAACTGAAGTATACACATTAACATGACTACCAAAGAATCTTTTAATGTTTCAATGCTGAGTAATATTTAAAAGAAGAGAAGAAAATATAGCAGAAAGAGCGAATGAACCTCTGGCTTTTGCCCACCACAATTTAAGAAATATATAGTACTTGATTTTATTTTTATTTTTTAATGAAATATTAAACAGTAGGAAAAACAAAAATAATATACTCTGTGAACCACAACTGAATAATTTTGAGTCATTATTACTGCATTGCTGTATGTTGGTACAGGTTAAAAAGTCTAAATCCTCATTTCCTTCCACTTTGTAATAATTACTTACAAATAGAGAAAACACGTGTGAAGATTCGAGAAACTTGTCTATAAACAGGATAGCAATGACAAAAAATGTGCATAAAATATAGCTACATCTTAATATTTACTAGGTTAAGGATAAATATAAGAATGCTTATAAGATTTTAACAACTCATACTTCCTTAATGTAATACAAATAAAGATGTCCTGCTAGATCTGCTAGGCCAATACTAAACAATGATATATTAATGCTATTAACAGAAAAAGATGATTATGCTTTTAGAGAGATTAATATCAAAGATGCATTTTTACATAAATACAATGCATTTAGATATAAAAGAATCACTTCTAAAATGAAAGAAAAGGACATGCCCTAAATTTTCTATTGAATCTGAATGAAATTGTTCCCTATGTGAATGCAATAAAGATAAATAATAACCTTCTCATATTTGCTCTTTGTGAAGGAGTAAAGTTCCACACTGGGGGCTCTTCCATTGTCATTATTACTTCTTTAAAACAGATTTAAACTGTACTTTTAAATACAGTAGTAAAGACTCTACAAATTATTTTATGTTTAAATATAACAAAAGATGACCCTAATGGGGCACTTATTTAAACAGTGCATTAAAATTAAATTAATATTTAGTAATACCATAAACATGGAATAAAAATGAAAAAAACACTAATATACTATTTATGCAAGATAAAATACTACTAAATAGCTCTATCCCTCTAAGTAGTCTCATACTAAAGGGTCTTCCTTTCTATAATAAAAAATTAAAAATGAAATTCTTAAGTTAAAAAAATGTAGATTCAAGAATTCTGTGTACCTGTGACTTTAACTCAGTATATGGTCAGGGAAAATTTTTAACCCACTATTAACCTTCACATAATATTCTATTAATTTCATTGTGGTGATGAATAACTTTTAGGTGTATAAATATGTACTATGGACAATATTTATTTACATTTAATATAATAATACTTGAAAAATGTAGATTTATAATCTAAAATAAACTTAAAATATGCATTGTACACACCCATGCATATATACTCATAAAAACTTACATATGAATAAAGAGTGTGCTCAAAATGAAAATGGAGGGTCAGGTCTAAACTTTAAACTGTGCTACTACACTAACAAGGTTTTCAGTAAACATTTAAAAATATCTAGTTGTGAATAACCAATTTCAGTAAATACATCAGGCTATTTCATAGTTGGAAGAGGCAAGTTAGTCCTATTTACAACCATTTTTTAAAAAATTACATGGTATGATGTCAAAAATAACAAGCAAATATTAGTAGATTTAGTGAAAAATCAATTTTACTGGTACTCACTGATATATTTAGAGCATTTAATTAAGTTATAACAGTATTTCCAAACTTTGGTCATTCAGCAGAACACAAGAGACGAGTCTTGGCAAAAACGAATAATAATTGCAAGTTGTTCAGCGAAAGGCAATATATGAGAACTTTTATTAAAATATTTAATATTTTATTGAATAAAGAAACTATGCAAATTAATAACTGTTAAACAAAGTCTATCCATTTTTTTTTATAGTGCAGAGAATGAAAAGAACTGACAGACAAATAAGTCATAGAAGTATGGTTGCCATTCTCAAAGAACCCTAATATACATGCTTTAGCCAATACAGAAATGGAAGACCTGGGGACCAGTGTAAGAAATGGATGAAGTGCAATGTAATTTTTTTTCTCTTTGCATTCCCACCCCATCCTCAGATGAATATCCAAAAGGGCATTGTGAAAAGCTAGGGAAGAAGAGAAGAGCCATGGATTTGGGACTTTCCCATCAAAACAAGCAAGCTGAGAAAGCCAGATGTGGATGTAATTATGGGAGAAGCTAGTCATAAATTAAATACAGCAAATTTGAAGTCACATAAAAGTTCAAATTAAACTAATAATACATTCTTTGACAAAAGCAGAGGGAAAAGGATTACCAGGGAAACTCAATTGTAGCACTTTGTGTCGATCTTTTTCGGCAAAAAGTCTTTCATTAACCTTAAGCAAAGGCTTCAAAAGATAGAAGGCAAAATTTGTTATACATGCTGAAATACCTGAATATTGTTTGACTGTTCCTTACAGTTAACTCACCTGGGGAAAAAAAGCTTTGGAAGTCCATGAAAATACGTCCAAGTCCCTGACTCCTTGGCTAGCATTAAAGATACTCTGAGCGACAAAGTTTAAGAAAGAAAAATATCAACAAAGAAAGGGAACAGGATATTATCTACAGAAGATGTGTTCACAGTAACAACATTGTTCTGTACTCTAGCACCAGCACTGTGATATTATTTTACTACAGGGAAACTGAAGCCACCTGAGTAAACCATACAGCAAAGAAAGACTGATAAATAAGTTTTTGTCAAAAGCTCTCCATGGATATAGTGTGTCATGCCATTTACTAAAATTAAGAGCCAGACATTGGTTTAAAGCTTAAGACAGTCAATGCAAGCAGGAAACCTTAAAACTCTTTTAAATGACGACGTATCTGTTCCAATACAAGCCAGATTTGTTTTATGACAGAAAACAGTCTGCTGTTTTATAAAGAAAAGGTAAATAATATAGATTGTATAGATAGTGCAACTATTATTATGAATATTAATGGCATGGAGAATCTGTGAACATTTCCACTTTTTAAAATACAAAAAACATCAAGAAGTCAAAAATCTAGGTCATTTTTCAATCTCCCTTTCTTCTCTAACTGAGGAAAAATCATTCAGAAATGTTACTGAAAGCTGTTAGCATATTTGTTAAGAAAAGTACACAGAAAAACATACAACTTGAATCTTTTCTTAAAAGACAGGCCTAGTTTTTGCTATCACCAAGTTTAGGAAATGCATAGAGCCTTTACATCTCTATGTTAAAATCTAAAAATATTCTGTTAAATAACCAACTCGCAGCAGCAGTCCTAGAAAAGTCAACATCTTCACAAAATGTCTTAATGAAAATTTAAGTGATATACATTTTACATAATATGCTATTGAATATATTTGATCTGAAATTAAAATCTTCCCAGTGAGTAGCAATTACACAATTTTACTGCTTATGTAAATACTGTGATAAATGGTTATTTTGAACAAAAAAGAGGACACTCAAAATGTTAATAAAAGCTTTCAGCATCCAAAACTTCAACACAAAAGAAACAACACAATTCCCAACCAATTATAAGCCATTTTAGATAATGACAATTTAATATTCTTTAACCCTGTATTTTCCTCATGTATTTATGTATGGAAAGATGCAGATACACAACCACATACATACACATATATGCTAATTCAGAGATATAAGACATATAACAGTCAGAAAAAGGAGTTCCTAGTAATGTGCCTACAAATGAATGCAAAACAAAACCAAGACCAAAAACCAAAGCCCCCTTTCATATTTAAAAATGAATAGCAAATAGGGTCCTTTCTCTTTATGTGAAGTGGAAACATGATGAAAGCATTTTAAAATGCTATTTTTTTGGGGAAAAAGATGTCTTTACTGGTTCATTCATATATATAAGAATTTTTGAACTATGTGCTCAAAGGTTTTTCTCCTTCACAGAAAACAGTGGTGCAGACCTTTTGACATAAAACAATATTGAGATATTCTTTAGCATTTTCTATTTTTTAGCAAAATTTTTTCTATATTAAAAGCAATGTAAAAAGCATCGTGAAAAGCAAGGCAGATGGAGTTAGTGATAAAGAAGCAATATGGTGATTCACAATATTTGAAGCTTGTACCTCTCTTTTATTTCCATGTGCAAACAAGTGTTTTGAGTCTGAGTACATGAATTAACAAGTGATATAACTGCTAACCATTGTGATAAATTGCCAATCAAATCATTTTTGTACATGTTAATTATATGTGGATTCAAATTTGACACTTGTTTGCTTTTCTCAATTTGTAGAAAATTCCAGTAAACACTAGTTTACTACTTTTAAAATACGGTATCCAAATAAAATTACATTTATCAAATACCAAAAATGCACCAGATAGAAAGCTGGAGTTTAAACATAAAATAGACTTGCACGGTTTTCTTTAGAAAATTTAGGCAAGTTTAGTCTAAAGACATGAACATGCATGAAAATAATAATATCTCCAAAGTCTCAATTTCTAATTATTAAAATACATAAATTAGCTTTCATAGATTAATAGGAGTACCACTATATGCAAACACACACACACACACACCCCTACAATAATCTAAATCATTTTATACTCAAAGACTGTTTTAAAGGCAAAAAAGTTCTATTAGGAAAATTAAAAATTAAAGCATACTAAAATCCTAACTAAATTAATGATCACAAAACTGCGGATAATTTTTCAAGGCACAGAAGATCAAATAAGTGAAAAATATTCATTGTGAAAATACATGACCAAACACGCCAAATGCTCACGCAAAAAAATGCTTAATAATTCTTTCACTGTGCTAGACGAGCACAGAGTTAAGAGTTGCCATTTTTAAAGAGAAAAAGATAAAATGTCTCTGAAAAATTAAACACAGGATACACAAAAACAATTATTGTTATTTTAATTGCCTTAATTTCATTCTGTTAATGGTGCATTAAGTAAATACTTAGTATTTACTAAGGTTAAATAGTAAAAACAGATTATGCATATACATACACCAATCTATTAACATAACAAAACCAATCAATTCGGGGTATGTTAAAGCTGTGGCTACCAGGCATCATCAGGTAACCCAAGAGAATGAAATGGGACATAAAATGTGAGAAACATTTGCTAATTTTACCAATTACCCCAGGTAATGCTATCAGAGAGATTACCAAATGATATTTTCCCTTCATCTCTCCTCCGTATGTTCCGGTCCCTAAAATTTGAAGAAATCAACCTACTTTCTGTATGTGAACATCAATCAGCATATGGAGGAAGGAAGTGGTTTGTATAAATGCCTGGAGATGTTTGGACACATGAGCTGTTTCTCCAAGAATTCAGATAATATAGTCATTATAAAGATATCTTAGAATACTTCCATCCAGGTATCATTTACTCTCCTTGATATACACTCTACCACTCAACCTTCACAATGTTGGAAGACCTCATTTCTGACAAAGTATCCAAAGAATTGGGCCTAGAAGTTTCAAATCACTAATATCTCCTATCCTAGAAGTAAACTCGTTTTCCCCCCAAAATGTAAGGTCTATTCCAGGCATATTTTCCCCAATGTATGAAACATTCTATTAGCTTACATTCTGTAGCTTCCAGATCTTTAGAATTTTAATTTAAAAATCAACATTTTATGCCTTCTGTCTTCTCAGACTGACCTACGTCACCTTCAACATGTATCACAGTACTCATCCTCATTCAACCATTAAGGTTATGAATATTCACATTTACTTAATTTGGGAGTTCTACTAAAGTGGTATGATTTTTATAGCTATATTTACTTTGTCCTTTTGTGACCGTATGTCTCCTTATCTATTACTTTCTACTTGTGATTTTGAGAGAGTAGCTATCTGTTGACACTAGAAAAATAAGAATGATAAAATACATGACATCACAGGTCACAACAAAATTAAATGAGAGAAAAGTAAATGAGAAGAAGCAGCATATAGGTGATAGGAATTATTCTGAACAGTACATCATACCAAATGCCAAGCATTAAAATGTAGTATTCAACAAAGTTGAAAGCCTACAGTGTGCAAAATATAATATTTAACATTTTGGAAGAAAAGAATATGAGTTAAGAAGGGATTCTTAATGAGTCCTTAACCTTAAGGAGCTTAACAAGAGAAGTAAAAGGTATACAAATACAAATGGGCTGAAGGGAAGAAAAACAAACTAAATATTATGGGTAAGAAGTAGAGCTCTTCTACTTCGACCTGAGAAAAGAGAGGGAAACCTAATTTCCCCAGTACTTATGTGATTCCTACCCCCAATCTTTTGCTTTGTCAGCCCTTATCAACTAGTTTTCAGTTCCCAAACACAGCAGGCCTCCATAACTTTGGACATTTGATTCTTTGTCACTTTTTCCTGACAACCTTTCTTCAAGACTTTTTCCCTCCTCACATATCACCTAGGTGAAGTCATTCTGTAACTTATTACAATGCAACTTAATTATTTGAATGTGGCATGTCTGCCATATTATACAATGAGTACTCCAAGAGCAAGAACTGCACTCCCATCTTATTGATTTCATATCCCTTCCCTCCCCCTCTTCACTCAATGCTTACTTCCCATCTTAGTATTTGGTACGTTAATAAGGGCTCAATAGTCCTTAAATGAACAACCAATAAATTAGTAAACACAGCATTACTGGGAAGTACAGAGAAGACAAATGTCAACAGAAATTTCTGAGCTTGGTCAACTAGGAAAATTTAGTAAAAAAGATAGGAAAAAAATAGGAAGGGAAAGCATCCTAGACAAATGAAACAACATAAAGACTCCAAGATGTAAAATTGGACAGTGTGTTCTAAAAAGGGCACAGTGCTCTTCTTCTCCTTCACTTTTTTTTTTTTTAACATTTATTTATTTTTGAGACAGAGAGAGACAGAGCATGAACGGGGGAGGGTCAGAGAGAGGGAGACACAGAATCCAAAACAGGCTCCAGGCTCTGAGCTGTCAGCACAGAGTCCGACGCGGGGCTTGAACTCACGGACCGCGAGATCATGACCTGAGCCGAAGTCGGCCACTTAACCGACTGAGCCACTCAGGCGCCCCTCCTTCACTTTTTTTAAGAGCACAAAGTTCTAACAGAACACCAGCACCTCACAAAAAAGGGTCTGCATTCTTCATATTTATCCCTGATCTTACCGTTGATCAAAAAATATTTTAAAAAATACATAGTTATATATAATATGAAAAGTCAATGCTATTTATCTGAACTAGAGCATTACTAAAGTGCTAAAACAGAGTGAAAATCACATTTGTACTAAGTGAGGGTTACCATCAATTCTTAGCAAAGTAATGAAGTATTGTTAGGCAGGCTAACAGTTAGCTACAGTACCTGTCCGCAATGACAACACGAGTACAGAGCCCGACACAGGGCTCGAACCCACAAACCACAAGATCATGACCTGAGCCAAAGTCAAACACTTAACTGACTAAGCCACCCAGGCGCCCCTAAAGCTTATTCTAAATAGGGTTACTTATGGTGATTTTTTAAATAGTTCATCAAGTATTTACTCAGTGTTCAAATTTCTAATCCTCACCCCCACCATCCCCAACAGTTTGAGTCAAGATTCAGATAAGGTACACACATTGATGTGAATGCAAAATTATTTTAACTAGAAAAGGTTGAAGAGGTAGATGTAAAGACTGCAGAAGGCAACTTTTTGGTATTTTTGTATCTTTTTAAGTTAGTGGCATCCATCCTTGGTTATTTCTAATATTATTTTTTATCTCTCTGCATTCTCTGTCTCTCTTTACTGAGGACTGTTTTACAATTATTAGCCATAATTATAGTTGATTTATTCATAAATTGACTCAAGGAGAAAGGGAGAGTGGGTGAAAAGTGAATGTGTTTTTTTCCAGTAGTAAATGTAGTAAGAGATGCAAATGAAGAGGTAGAAAGGTACATTTATTTAGCTTATTTGTTCCCTGAGAAGGTGAGATAGAATCCTTATTCCTTCCATCCCCTATTAATGTTTGGCCCTGCGGAGTAACATATTCCTTATGTTAGGGGCCCTCGCGGATCCCTACAGACAAAACCTTGAAAAATGAGCCTGTTCTCACCAATGCCAGGCTGACTGTGTGAGTCCTCATCTAACACCTGCACTGAAGCAACTTTATACCAGGTCTGTTTGGAGCCCTAGGCCTGTTAGTTTTATCCCCTCTATCATTTTTGGTTACCACATAAAATATAAACCCTCTGTCATCTACCTGTTCTAGTATTTTTATACTAAAACTACTCTATGCTTCTCTAGGAACCAGCATCAAACTATTGCCATTTGTCCCCTGACTTTGTATTGTATCTAAGAGGACCCCTCCCCCAATGGTAAACAAATTCACTTTCATCTTTAATCTTGCCAGTCACAGTGTTGCCATCATCTGTGTCTTTGGTTTGATGTGGATGATTGCCCAATTGCTGAGACTTTTAGTTCTTAGACTGAGGCAGTTAGAATGACTGTCACTTCCACTCTACTTCAGCTACCTGCTCATGGCCACATTAACGGGCCATATCATTCAGTAAAACGCTCTATGAAATCAAGTTCAAATATTCTACTTTAGCACACAAACTGCCTATCCTTCTAGTTCTTTAGGTAGACTGCACTCCTACATTGTTCCAGGATTTTATTCTGCCTCCAAGTCCCTTGGACCTCCACTTGTCCTTTCACGTTTCTAACGGAGGCTGGATTCCATGGTTGGTGATCTCAAGGCCTCTTTCATCAGCATCTGAAATCTTGTCCCTCTTTTTCTGTCACAGCAGCCCAAAATTCCAGCCAGTGCTATAATCTAATTTCTTGGCACTTTTCATTCTGGACACTTAGGGCTATGGGTGAGGAAGGGCATCCAGAATGGATACATCCAGTGGTCTCTCTGGGTCCTTAGGGACCACTAATCCAAAAACAAGTAGTTTCTCTTCAGATCCATCAGTTTCTCTTAAAGGCTATTCCAAACCTTGACTGCATTTCTAAACCCTCTAATTTAACTCATTTGTTTCAATCTCAACTGATGCCTTTCCTCTCTTCTATTTTATAAAAATCATGCTCTTCTTCAACCTCTTCCTTTTCCCCCTCCATCCCTAAAAACTTATCTACTGCCATACATATGCCCTCCCCTCCCTCACAAAACAACTCTCCAAATGAGCCCTTAATTCCATTTTCTCCTCCTTTTTGGTTTTCAAATGTCTTATCTACATCTGTATTTACCCCTTTTTACTGGCATCTTTCTTTTAATTTGTAAGGATTTCAAATCACCACCATCCTTAAAATAAAGGAACTAGAAAACCTCAGCCTTATCAATGATACCAGGCTTTCTGAGTTATTTACATTAAAATAGAACTCATGTCATTCTTCAGCATAAAAAAAGGCTAGAAAATACCACAAGTCATTTCATTTTATGATCTTCACTATTCTGTCTCTAGATTTTTTCAAATAAGTCAGGGACAACCTCTTTCACATTCCAGTGAAAACCCATCAGGAAGTATTTGTATGGTTCACCCATTTAGCTTTCTTTCTCACCTTTGTTACTGCCCTTCTCTCTCTGACCTCAACAATAAATAGTCTCTTGAATGGGATTTAGAAGCATCAAATAACAGAACACCACTGCTCCAAAATGAAACCATGGGATTTAAAACTTCAACACATGGCATTTCTTGCTCCTCCTTTCTACCTTTGTTTAGTGTCTTGCTTCATCTGTGTGAATATCTTTCTCTTCCAAAAGCATCTCCTCAAATGAACAAAGGAATTAAGAAGAAAATTTTGGAGTGGGGGTTGTTAGTAAAGATAATATAATTTAATACAATGCCTTATCAGGGATTGAAAATACACAAAATCTAGACTAATCAAAATTTTAAACATAAACTGTCAATAAAACAACAAAATGGTTATTATGTTATCTCATTTAAAATATAAATTTCATAATCCTGGGGAATATTTGGTTACAATAGTGGTTTCAAGCCATTTAAGGCTACCTTTTCGGCCACAGATGATAAAGAATTATTATTTCTCTTCCATACTAGTCCTTCTTCCAGAGGGTCAAAATTCTTTTCACTTTTTTTTTTTAAAGATTATATTTTCAAGTGATCTCTACACCCAACATGGAGGTCAAATTCACAAGTGAGATTGAGAATCGCATGCTTTATTGACTAAGCCAGTCAGGCAGCCAAAATCCTTTTCATTTTTAACTGTAGATGCAAATCTGAGGAAAACTAAAGATCTGGTTTATTTATTCAAAAGTTTGTATTTTAATTATGTATTTGTCATTGCTTAGCTTAACCTTGGTAAAACAGTACTCCAACACTCTCTAAATTTTACCACGTATTATTAGTAAAACATATACAGAAATATATTTCTCCTCACTGTACTATTATAAAACATATATAAAATAATATAAAGTACGAGATCAACAAATAGAAATAGAAGTTCAATTATATTTTTCCTCAAAGAATCATCTTCTATAATTGCCCCTTTGGAAAGAGCACATTACTCTGGACTATCAAAGAGGAAAACAAACAATATATTGAATGATTTGATATAATAAGCTACCTTTATATGCTGCTGATTTTTAAGAAATTCAACTGTTTAAAATACTAAGGTTTTTTTTTAAATAAAATTTTACCAGCGCTATTTATGAACAGTGTCATAAGGAGTACATACATTTGATAGTGATGAAAAGGAAGAAAAATCATATATTTCTGTTTAATTATAAACAGAGCTATGAGTTTATGGCAATTTTTGGACACTGGTGCTAGCTAAGTACTGTACTGCATTTGTCAGAGGTTCAATAAATTCTCTGACATTAGGATTTAGCTTTTAGTTCTAGTTGGAACACTGTAACACCACTAAGAGACTAAAACTCCTTTTCATTTTTACACAATAGTATTATAAGCCAAGAAAGAAAAGAGTCAAACTTAGACAAACACAGGGAACTAACTACAAAATGCCAACATACAACAGAAATGTTATACATCTTTTTGAATGTATAGTAATACTGAGTTCACAACTTTTAGTTTAGAACTCATTGAAAACAGCAGTGTGAATAACAGACAACTACTCTCATTCCCTACATCTTTGAAAGGAATTCCAAAGGCCTAGTTTTAATTTACTACTTCCTGCCTGTGACCATAATAAGTACCAGTGCTTAGCTTTGCCAAACTCCACCTTCATTACACAGAAGCTCTTACGAATTCAAGCACTAACAAAGCAAAAGTTATTTAGTTGTGGTTTACCTCAGAACTGAAAAGCCTTAATTAAAGAAAGCCCTGTAATGAGGACAGAGTGTACCTATTATGCTTTTTAAAACCACCTTTTACTTACGTCAACAGGGACCAGAAGACTCTTGCCAAGGTGTTGATTAAAGGACAGGCACCAGGCTTCAGTGTAACCATTCATGTTAGGAACATACTTCTTTATTGTCTCATCATTCAGTCTCAGCCACACACCATCATCATTATGGATCTACAAGACATAAGCAACAACAAGCCATGCCCACCTGTAAGTCCTAGTAGGCTTGCAAGGGCTACAGGGCTACAAAGCAGGCAAATAATAGTGGACATGAAGATTAAACATCTAGTTTTTGCAGGCGGTAAGTAAAAGAGAAACTTCAAGGAAAAAGCAGCAAAGAATGCCAAGAAATGTGGTAATTCACATGTGAGACAGTAAAAACAATGTCCCTTATGAGTAAAAGTGCAAAGAAATCACACTTTAAGATAGTTTAAAAATAAAATGTTTGTCTCTCTAAACAACATAACTTCTTTTCTCCCCTCAATTTATGATTTAATAATCGTCAGTTTCTTGGTTGTATTACTAGAAAAATATGCTGTCCAAAGTTAAAGCAATACGATGAACACATTTAAAAACAACACTTAAAATATTTAAGAAAAGCTATACCCATTTTCAGTGACTACTTGTACAGGTTCTACTTGTTAACTGAGCTTCTTTCATGTTAAAAATATAGTTTAGTTACTTTTTTGTTGATAAAGAAAAATAAAATGTTTGAAACTCAATGCATCTGCAAAACAACTTTCCAAATGCTATCCAAACCAATTAAAACATACTAACAGAAAATTTAGTAATATTATTATACAAACAATGCAAAAACTTTCTGTTCAAAATGTATTACCAAGTGTTTCTTTACAAATTACCTCATCAATGAAAGTGATAGTTCCATTGACTTTTACTATGCCTATCTGCTCACTCTGAAGGGAAGGGTGGCTACGGATACGGAGTCCTGCACTGTCCTTGGCCACAAATTTTCGAACCTGGGAAAGGCAAAGACAGACACTTGAGATAGAAAATCATAGAACAGAGATCTTATAAGTACTAAGAAAATTAAACAGGTTTGAAAGTATTATAATTCAGAGAAAGTTTGCAAAATTATTTGTAGTTGCTTTCTCTGTGCAAGTTAACACTGGCTTATTTATAATGAAAGAATTTTAGAAGTATTAAAACGTACATATTTATAATTTCCTTTCTAAACTTTGAAGACATATGATAAAAAAGAGAAAAGAGCCATAGTTTTCCTTTTAGAAAGGTATGATACAAATTCTATTCCTAGTGTTACCTTTTTAATAAGGAGTTTACCCCAATCCCTATATTTACTTTTTTAGATGTTGGGAAATTATTTTTTTCTTTTAACAGTATAGGATACTTTCCTTATAAACTTTATGCACTTAATTTCAGTAAACTTTTTGTTAATCGTATACTGTCAATAACAGAAAGTACACAAGGCCTATAAATTACTATGGCATTATACAAAGAAGCCTAAAGTCCAGGTCCTATAATTTAGAAATGATTAGAATTATCACAAAATACTCTTCAAATTTATTTAGGGATATTTAATATTCAAAAACTGAAGTCAACTAAAATATTAGATGTTTGATGACCACCTTGAAGCATCAATGAAGAAAATTAGTAAATCACTCTCTAATCGATTCAGGTTCTAATTTTATTCTATCCTAACCTTATTTGGTTGAGGTTCAGTCTTTGGTTTGACCAGCTGAGTTCCTGGTGGTATCATCCCTTTTGGGGGGTCTTTTACTTTAACTTCTAGGCCAGCATCTGTAAGAATAGAAAGATAATTGTAACATTTGTGAATACAAGGGAGAGAGGATCCTTAAACCTAACCTTGTGTACATTCACAAACGATGTTTTTATAATTTTTTAAGCTTATTTATTTATTATTATTGAGAGAGAGAGAGAGAGAGGGAGAGAGAGAAAGCACAAGCAGGGGAGGCACAGAGAGAAAGGGAGACACAGAATATGAAGCAGGTTCCAGGTTGTCAGCTGTCAGCACAGAGCCCAATGTGGGGCTCAAACCCACAGACCATGAGATCATGACCTGAGCTGAAGTCAGACACTCAACTGACTGAGCCACCCAGGTGCCCCCAGACTATTTTTATTTAAGTTTATTTATTTTGAGACAGAGAGAAAGAAAGAGAGAGAACAGAGGAGGGGCAGAGAGAGAGGGAGAGAATCTCAAGCAAGCTCCATACCATCAACACAGAACCTGATGAGGGGCTTCATCTCAAGAACTGATCTTAAAAACCATAAGATCATAAGTGAGATGAAATCAAGAGTCGGACGCTCAACTGATTGAGCCACCCAGGCGCCCCCAACAGACAATTTCAAACAAATAAAATAAGTATCAAAATACTGTCTTTTTAAGGTGATTGATATTTAAAAAGTAAAAAAAACCCAAAAGCTAAGAAACACTCTTAACTATAGAGATCATACTGATGGTTACCAGAGGGGAGGTGGGTAGGAGTATTGGTTAAATATGTGATGGGGACTAAGGAATGCACCTGTTGTGATGAGCAATGGGTGCCTATGGAAGTGCTCAATCACCATACTGTACACCTGAAACTAGTATTACACTGTATGTTAACTAACTGGAATTCAAATAAAAACTTAAAAAAAATCAACAACACAAAAACAGGTGTTGGTGAGGATGTGGAGAAAGGGAACTGTCTTACACTGTTGGTGGGAGTGCAAACTGGTGCAGCTAGGCTGGAGGAAAGTATGGAACTGCTTCAAAAAGTTAAAAATAGAACTATCCTACGATCCAACAATGGTACTACTAGGTATTTACCCAAAGAATAAAAAAAATTCTAATTCACAGGGATACAGGCACCTTAACGTTTACAGCAGCATTATCTACAACAGCCAAATTATGGAAATGGGCCAAGTGTCCATCGATTGATAAATGGATAAAGAAGACGTGGTATACAGGTATACATATACATACACACACACACAATGGAGTATTACTCAGCTCTAAAACAGAATGAAATCTTGCCATTTGCAACAGCATGGATGGAGCTAGAGAGTATTACAGAAGTAAAATAAGTCAAAGACAAATACCATATGATTTCACTCTTATGTGAAACAAATGAGCAAAGTGTAAAAAGAGAGAGAGAGGCAGCCCAAGAAACAGATTCTAACCATAGAGAACAAACTGATGTTTCTCAGAGGGGACATGGGTAGGATGGGTTAAACAGGTGATGGGGATTAAGGAGTGCACTTGTGATGAACACCGCATGTTGTCTAGATAAGTTCACCTGAAACTAAATCATACTGTGTTAATAAAACTTAAAAACTTTAAATAAAACTTAAAAAAAAGAAAAAAGGAAATATTTGAAAAGGGGCCTTAACATTCCAAATGAATCTCTCAGAAGTTCAAGGAAAAGACAAAGGGTTCCTATTCTTTATCTGGAACATATGAAATGATACTGAAAAAAATAAAAAGAAAAGAAGAAACCCTTGTGAAATTAAGTGTTATATTACAACATCAGATCACTGCACCAGATCACCATATCAAATTACAACATCAGTACCACTTCATCATCTACACCAATCACCATTCTGACCAGCAGGCGGCACAGCACGGTGGTTAATAGCTGGGGTTCTCATGTTATACTGTCTTGGTTGTTCCCATATCTGCCGCTAACTGTCTGACTTTCTGTGCCTGTTTTCATCTATAAAACGAGAATGAGAAGAGCACCTCTCTCACTGAGGTACTGTAAGAATGAAAGAATTTAAAATATGCACACACATAAGGTGTGCATAAAACAGTGCTAGAAATATATTAACTGCTTGATAAATACTAGTTATTAATATCACTGTTACTCTAATGAATTATTATCTATCTTTGCTTATGGTCAAGCAAGTCCCAGTCTACTGAGTTTGGTCACCTTGGGGAGAGAGCTGAGTTTGCAAGGTAGGAAAGAAAATGGGTGATGCTAAGTAAATATGAATCTTTTTCTTCAGTTTCATTTCAAAAAACAAATATAAGTGGATTTTTCTTATCTACTGTGCATCAGCTTTCTTTACCCCACCATTACTGAAGATGAAGACACTCTTGACTCCCTTCACTTTTGAATTCTTGTAATTGGTACCTCTCGCATGTCACTACTTATATTCTACTTCATCTGATTTTGTTTGCCCATTCTATCTTGCAATCATCAGTAAGTTGTTAAGCCTCAATAGGAATGGTCTTACCTAGAACAATGTTTTGCTTAGAATCAACTAAAGTTTGCCAAACTAAAAGCTTTATGGATATGTTGAAATAAAGGAGAGTGCAGCAAAGACTGAAGATAAAGGTCTCTGGAACAGTACAGGTGAATTTGATATATCTGATTCCATATAGTTACATTAATATATATTCTACACAGTTATATCAACATAACATATCTCTTTACCTTCACTATAAAAACAAACTACTTAAACCAGAGTTCCCCAAGGGTATTTTGGTGGAATGTTAATCAGTAACTGCTTTTATCTCTACCTTGACTCCCTCTTCCTTACATGCAAAGGGTCTCAGGAAAAGGGTTAAACAAAGTTAGACAAGATTGTTAATTTCAGGGCACTTTAGAATCCCTGTTAATGTGGATTATGTGTGAACTGAATGAATATCTAAGATGAGAGTTTTAGGTTTTCTAAATCTACCTCATTACAGAAGCCCTTTTACTTTTTTTTTTTTTTTTAATTTAATTCTGAGAGAGAGAAAGGGAGAGAGAGTGCATGTGAGCGAGCAAGTAGGGTAGAGAGAGACAGAGACGGAGACAGAATCCCAAGCAGGCCCTACACTACCAGCGTGGAGCCTGATGCAGGGCTCAAACTCACAAACCGTGAGGTCATGACCTGAGCTGAAGTCAGAGGCTTAAAAGACTGAACCACCCAGGAGCCCCAGAAGCCCTTTTTCTTGAAAAACATCAGGAAAGAGTATCATAAGGAATTCACATTGATAAACATTTATTAGAGCTTTCTTGTTTTGCTGTTGTCCTATTATATGAATAGTTTAAAAATAAAGAAAAGTAAATGATTAATGCTGAAAGGAAAAGCAATATACTTTTCAAAGTTAGTGGTGGATAAAGAAAATTCATCCATTCAATAAATATTTATTGAGCAGCCTCTGTGTGCCAGGCACTGAACTAGATTGGGAGATACAAGGATGAATGAGATGGTTTCTGCTCTAAGCCAGGAAAGGAAGACAGACAGACCATGAGGGGGAGATGAGGTATTCACATGGTTATAAATTTAGCATCATAAAGATCATACCTGACCAATCACATTACAGAATGGAGGGGGGAGTCATGAGAGCTATACTGATACTATAAATTATTAGAAAATTTTGAAATGTTATGAAGGTACTAATTAAGTACTCATCGTAAATGAGGAAATGAAGCCCCAAATAAGTAATGAAAACTGTCCATATCTATGATACAAGTTAAGGAGAAAATTAGAAAGATAATTCTGTCTAGTTGTTTGCAGAAAGTAACCATAACTTAAAAAAAAAAAAAAAAAGAATACCTATTTCAATGCCATCAATGGTCACATGAATAGTATAGAGTCCAATAGCCCCTGGAGTCCAATTTGCACAATAAGTGCCATCGTTATTGACACGGATCAGCATATTCTCACTGGGTCTGAAAAGAAATAAGATGGATATTGGAAAATTTACTTTTGGTTAAACAGCTGACAACATCATTAACGTAATTTCTAATGGTATTATTTACGATGAATGTCAATCCTATTGCCCTGCGATAGTATGTTTTCCTACCCTCCAAAATGACTGAATTTCATTTTTTCTTTCTCTCCTCAAGCCTCCATCACCCTTCTTCCTTCCTCTCAGATGATCATGACCTTATCATTTTTCACTGAGAAACAGAAGCAGTTAGATACAACTCCAAAGTTGCTCTCAGATTAATAAACCTACTTTCTATTTCTCTATCTTCTCTCCTGTTATAATGCAAGAAGTGCCCTAGGTCTTGTTCGAAGCCACCCCTTCATTTGTGCTGTGAATCTCATTCCATCAACACTTCCACGCTATAATTACCTTTCTCTCTCTCACTCATCATCAATTTCTCCCACTTTCCTGAATCATTTCTATTTCCATCTCATTTCTATACAAACTTCAGAATCTTCCATCTTAAACACTACCTTAAACATCCCTTGATATATGGGACCTAATAAGGTCTCATGTCTCTTTTCCCATTTATTTCAAACTCATCTAAAGAACTGTCTACAATCACCCTCTCCATTTCCTCATTTCCAATTCTCTCCCACAACTTATCCTGATTAGGCCTTTGTTCCCACCACTTCATTGCAACTGCTCATTGTCAGTCACCAATGACCCCAAATCTAATGGTCGTTTCTTTATCCTCAGCAATCTCTCAGTAGCATTTGACAGCTGAAATCTACTTTCTTGAAATATATTTGTTTTGCTTCCACAACATTCTCCTCACTGGCCACTGTTTCTTAGTGTTTGGCTGGCTCTCTCACTTCTGACCACCGCTTTTAACTTAAGGAATGTCCAAGGATTTGGGTCTAGTTCTTTTTTTCTTTCAATAGCATCTTTCTAGTTGATCATTCATCCAGTCCTCAGCTTTATTTTTTTTTAATTTTTTTTTAACATTTATTTATTTTTGAGAGAGACATAGCATGAACGGGGGAGGGGCAGAGAGAGAGGGAGACACAGAATCGGAAGCAGGCTCCAGGCTCTGAGCCATCAGCCCAGAGCCCGACGCGGGGCTCGAACTTCCGGACCGTGAGATTGTGACCTGGCTGAAGTCGGATGCTTAACCGACTGAGCCACCCAGGCGCCCCCAGTCCTCAGCTTTAAACACCATCTCAATATAGATGACTCTGAATTTTATTTCTCCTCTGAATTTCAAACTGAAATATCTCCACTTAGATAACCAAGAGGCATCTTGGCATCTCAACTTTAACATATCCAAAGAAGAACTCTTATTTCTTACTCGCACAGCACCCAACAAAAGAGAGCAAAAAAACACCTGCTCATTTCGGACTCTGGTCTTCATAAAAATCATGATACTCTATACCAGAGATCTGTAACATTTTCTGTAATATTTTAGTCTATTGTGTCAAACAGTCTTTGTCACACTATTTAACTCTACCACTGTAGCGTGAAAAGCAGCCAAAGACAGTATATAAGCTAATGAGTAAGGCTATGTTCTAACCTAACTTTCTTTACAAAAACAGGCCTAATATGGTCTGCAGACCAAAGCCGGACAGCTCCCATACTGCTATACTGCTATATATTCTATACTACTGCTGAAGCTGAAGAAATCTATAATCACTCTGGATCTTCTCTTTCTTTCACTTCCTATTTCCTTTCTGACAGCACGGCTATCGGCTTCATCTTCTAAGTATATCCCAAATCCATCCACTCTTCATTTCCACTTCTAACTCCCACCCACCCCTAGTCCAAGCCACCTAACAGTGTCTAACTCATCTCTCTGTTCCCACTCCTGCTCCCCTGTAATTCATTCTCCAAAGAGTAGCCAGAATGATCTTTTAAAAACTATAAATCACAGTGTCTCATTCTCCTGCTTAAAACCCACCAAATTAATCCACACAGAAGAAAAGTGAAACTCTTTAACACAGCCTACCAGTCCCTATATAACAAGGCCATCACCTAGCTCTCTGACCTCATCCTCAACCATTTTTCTTCTTGCTCACTATTCTCCTTCTGTTCCTCAAACACATCTAGCTCTGTCCACCCTCGATTTCCTCTACCTAGAATGAACTTCCTCCAAATCTTAACATGGCCAACTACCATCCAGCTCTGCAATCAAAAACCACCTCCTCAAATAGGCCTTTGTTGTCACCCAATACTTCTGGTGCCCTGTCCCATCCCCATCACTCTCCATCAAATAACTTTACTTATTATTCCTATTTTGTTTACTTATTTATAGTTTGTTTCTCCACAGGAATATAAATGTAATAAGAACGAGTACCTTGTCTATTTTGTTCATAAAAGTATCCCAGAGCCTGTTATCAGTGCCTTTCATGAAGTGGATGCTTAACAATATCACTGAATAAATAATTCATTGACTTAGGAGACTATTTTAGTTAGGTTTAAAATGTCAAATGTATATGAAAAGCTATTTATTGGCAAATGGCTAGTTTTTTCTTATTTAACATGCAGTAAATCTATACAGCTCATATTTATTTTATAAAAATCACCTGCTTTCACTATATGGACATTTTGTAAGTAAAATCAAGCCAAAGACAAAATGCTACTTTCCTTTTTCTAGACCAAGATATGTTCTCAAAACTTGGCTATTTTTATAGAAAACTTTCTAGATTGTGCATTAAAACTATTTTTAATACATATTAGAATAAAGTCATAGTAACCTGTTAATTTCTTATAAGTCATGTGATATGTGATATAATAGAAACATATAAGCATTTTTTTCAGGTTCACCTTGGAGCTTTTTCTAAGTTTTATGGTACAACCTATCTAATAATTCTTTCAAGGCATCCATTTTAAAAAGTACTTCTAACAAGCAAATAAAACAGCAAGTCAAAAAATCTGCTTAAATATGGAGTTAAAATTATTCAGAGGCTGAAAAATTAAGACCTCATAACTGAAAATACAACTACAACATACACTGAAATTGCTCTGTGACTCATTAGGTGAAGGAGAGAAGAAAAAAAATGGAAAAACAAACTAACCAACTCTAAACAAGCCAATATATATATTTTTAGATACTAATTATTCTTTCTGTAATACCTTACTATTATTTACCATATTGGCAGTATTAGAACTGGAGATAAATACATTCTATTTGCAAATCTACACTTTATAAAATCTGGGGTAAATCTACTGGAAATTTAAAAATGATATAAAATATCTATTATGGAAAATAAAGTTGGAATGCAGGATGATTTTAGTTGCAAGCAGTTGACAATATACATCTTGGCTATGTGTTACAAAAATGGTCCTTACCTTTTAGGAGTTGGTGATGCAAAACGCAGTTCTTCAAATGAGTAATTTTCATAAACCTTTAAGAAAGAGACCAGTAAGAATCCAGGGAGGTAAATAAATCTATCAAGACCAATAACTCATTAGAAATATTCTTAAAAAAAAAAAGTTTATTGGGGCGCCTGGGTGGCTCAGTCGGTTAAGCGTCCGACTTCGGCTCAGGTCATGATCTTGCGATCCGTGAGTTCAAGCCCCGCGTCGGGCTCTGTGCTGACAGCTCAGAGCCTGGAGCCTGTTTCCGATTCTGTGTCTCCCTCTCTCTCTGACCCCCCCCATTCATGTTCTGTCTCTCTCTGTCTCAAAAATAAATAAACGTTAAAAAAAAATTTTAAAAAAAGTTTATTTATTTTGAGAGAGAGATAGAGAAAGAACATGCACATGTGCATGTGGGGGAGGGGTGGAGACAGAATCCCAAGCAGACTTTGCACTGTCAGCCCAGAACCCAACACAGGGCTCAATCTCACCACTGTGAGATTATGAGCTGAGCTGAAATCAAGAGTTGGACACTTAACCAACTAAGCCATCACAGGCTCCCTTCATTAGAAACATTCTTGGAGTGCCTGGGTGGCTCAGTCACTGGGCATCTGATTTAGGCCTCAGGTCATGATCTTGCGGCCCGTGAGTTTGAGCCCTGGGTCCGGCTCTGTGCTGACAGCTGGAAGCCTGGAGCCTGCTTCAGATTCTGTGTCTCTCTCTGCCCCTCCCCCACTTGTTCTCTGTCTCTGTCTCTCTCTTTCAAAAATAAAATAAAAACATTAAAAAAAAAGAAACATTCTTAAGATAGTGATAAAACATTCAATAAATGGTGCTGAGACACCTGGTTGTCCATATAGAAGAAAAAGAAAAAAATCGATTACCTGCATCACATCATTTACAAAAATAAATTCTAGGTGTGTTAAAGACCTGAATGTAACAAACCATCAACAAATTAAGAGGGGGAAAAAAAAAGATATTATCTTTTGAGTACATTAAAATTTTAGCTTTCTCCCAAACACACACTATAAATAAAGGGCAAGGATATGAGAGGACGGGAGAAGGGGATTTGTAACTGATATAACCAAAACGGGATATGAATCCATAATATACAGATTGGTGCAACTGGACCTGTAGAACAATCTGTTTCTTAATAAAAATAACAAAAGTCTGGAAGAAATTATCGTGAAATACAAAGACAAAAATGGGCTGTAGGTACCTGAAACTTGTCACATTATTCCCAGTATTTTTGTACCCCTGTAACATTGCCAAATTAACCATTATCTTTCAAGGTTCAGGTAACGTTCTGCAAGGGTTCATTCACTTGTAACTTCTACTGTACTTACAGTAAAGAGAGGCACACCCACACCAGTCACAAATCTCCATCCTTCATCCCACCCTTTCTCTTTTCATAGTGTGATTTAGAAAAGATCTAGCTGCTTTCACTTACTACAAAGTTACAAATGAGAAATATGCCCTTACGGTTAGGTCCAACAGGAAAACCCAGGGTTCCAGATTCCCAGCACAATGTTTTCTGCTCTACCACTTTCCCTCAAAATACACATTATACATTTAATAATCAAAGAACAGATCATATTTCATTTCTCCATCCTCCACAATATTTGGCTGACTATTGAGTGGCACACAGTGTGTGTGAATGGCTAATAGAAGAAAATCTCTTTCTTGGAACACACACTGCTGTCTCCAAAAGACAGTGTGGGAATGATTTTCTATAAATGCTCTAACCCTAGGCGACTGAGAACAGTCTTGCAATACTGAATCTGGTTCTGGTAACTGGACTTTCAAAATAAATTATACAAACTGAATCATGTTCACAGGAAACTAAAGGAATGATTGGGAGGTAAGGGAACCAGAAAATAAATCCCTTAAATAAAAATGGAAAATGGATGAGAATGTTTATCTTTGAATTCTTTAAGTCAGTGGACAACTAACTCATCCAAGACTCCAGCTTTTTAGCTCCCTTGTTTCTTCAACCTCAACAAACTTCACTTCAGCTCTCCTTCAGCCACTCACACCAAATGTCATAGACCTGTGAGATTCCATAGAATTGTTCTCTGAATCAAAACAAAATGGCTGCTCACAGTTTCTGCCTCAGTGACCCTTAGTTTATCTATTCTTAGACTACCAGTCCTTCTCACCCCAACTCCTTCTCTCTGGATCTTTCTTTCCAAACAAATTAGGTTCCACTGTCCTTTCTGTAACCACTATCTGCTGAACTCCCTTCTCTCACTATTCACTTGTGGAGCTCCCTGACAAAACTTTAATGCAGAATCAATCCAACTGATTACCTTATGCATGTTCATAGGACACACACTGCATTGTTCATACATGATCTTTAGTTTCATCTGATTCTTCAAGGATGGCCGATAAACCTTTCCTTATCAGTTCTCTTTTATTCTCCACAATGACCATTTCATTTTTCCCTCTTTGTTTCAAAATCCTGACCCTAACATTCATCACTCCTATATCCAACATATAATTACTATCTTAAATAATTCTTTTGGTTACATAACCTACAAATTAACTAGCATCTGTATAAATTACTTTCTCTTCCCTCTCCTGGTAAGGTGCAAGAGGCAATGCTCCTATTTAAGGCCCACCCCTCCTCTGGAGCTCTAGACCCTATTTTCATCTCTCTTGGACTATCTTCCTGGTTTCCTTCCTCTTGACTGTCTTCTCATCAGCATTAAAACATCTAAGCCTTTCTCTATTCATCCCAAATTCTAAAGCCTTCACTCAATTCTATTTCTTCTGTTTCTTTTTATAACCTAATATCTTGAAAGACCTGATCTATACTTGTTTGTCTTTACTTTCACTTCCTCTGCATCTATAAACTCACAAACCTACCATGCCTCTAAAACTGCTCTGCCGAGATCATTGATGAATTCAATGCTGCCAGATCCTTTTCAAAACTTCACTTCTGCAGCAGAGCACTGTCAATTCTTCCCAAACTGCTCTTTACTTTCAAGACATGCCATAAGGTAGTTGGGGAAAGAAGTCAGGAAAATCAAACATGGATTGGGACTTACTGCCATTTGTGTGACCTTGAACAAGTTACTAAATCTCTCTCTGTGCTTCAGTTTCCACACATGTAAATGGGAACAAAAACAGTAACTTATAGGGCTGTTGTGAGGATTATATGAGTTACCGTAAGGAAAATGGTAGGAAAAGCGGCAAAAGTATACACTGGCCCTAGCTTAATGTCTTATCTCTTTGGCTAATATTCTTATCAATGTGTTTTTTTTTTCTTTTTCTTTCCTTTTTTCCCCCTTTAACCTGTCTTCTAAATCAATGTTTCTCAAAAGTGTAGGTTTTGATTTGAATCACTCTGCATATTTGTTTAATATGAAAATTCTTGAGCTTCTCTCTAGACCTACTGAATCTAAATCTTCAGATTACTAGAAAATCTCCTTTTTAAATAAGTGTTCCAGATGATTCTAATGTACCCCAAAATTTGAGAATCACCAATACTGGTGTTTATCCAGATCCTGTCCTGGAACTTCTCCCTTCACTCACCATGGAAGATAGGTATCATTTACTTCTATGATATCATGAGTAATCAGTGCTAATTACTCTCAAGTTCTTTTCTTGAGGTCAGACTATAATCACTTCAGGTTTGCACAACCAACTTCCTTTTACATATCTTTGCATGGATATTTCAGAGTTACCCAAAACCCAGCACATTCAAAACTATTACCTCCCTCAACCAAAACCTGCTCCTCCTCCAGCATTATCAATCTTACTATGCAAGGTCAAAGTGGAACTTCATCTTTTAATTCTTCCTTCCCTTTACTCCATTCCCTTCAGCCACCAAGTCCTACTGATACTAAATATCTTTTGAATCTATTCTCACTAAATCAAGGGATTAGCACATCATACCACATTATGTCAACAGTCTCCTAAAGAGACTCAAACCTAACCATGCCTTATGATTATTTGTCCAATTATTCTCCATATTCCATCATGACCTTTATGAAACACAAATCTAACCGTGACATTGCTCTAACTGAAAGGGTTCAATGGCTCACCACTGGTCTCTGTTACTGGCAAAATTCCTAACTCCTATTTTAACTAATGCACAACTTGCTAATTTAGTCTAACATTACCCCTAAAGAGAACTAAAAAAGCTGCACCAAATATTTAAAATATCTGTCTAAGGGCATCAAAGAACAAGAAAACCTCAAGTAGGAAACCCAACAAAATGAGGTTGGCATGTGAGAGAACCCAAAAATCAAAGGGGGCCTAACTAAACTGAATTCCTGAAGGGCTATGTTCCAGGAGAAATGGAAACTGAAAGTAGACAAATACATTTGCAGCAAATGAAATTCAGTTTTCAATCATCTCAATCTCTGATTGTATTAACTTGATCTATTATCGGTAATCCCCCTAGACATTGCCAAAAAATAAATGAAAATCCTCTTTGTAAGAAAATAAATCACCCTAAAAAAAATAGTACATGTTTTGCATCTACTGACAGCTCTCTAGACCTGTAACTCTGTGTGTGCGTTTGGATCACGGAAATGTTTGTTAAGGGGATAAATGGTGAAAAAGAAAATGTTTCTGAGAAGAAAAATAAATTACCTTCATCATTGTTATGGCAATGTATCTAGCCTCCTTCACTATCATTGGCTCGTACGACACGTCCAGCTTCGGTGAGGCCAGCCTGCCAAAAGTCATATCGGTGTTGGAAGGCACTGCTGCTACTGCAGGACTGCCAGGCAGCCTTTGAGTTTTCTTTACTTGCTCTTGTTGTAAAGATGGTTTTTTCTGAGAAACAGGAACGGCTTTCACTTCCACCTAACCACGATGTTATAAAAAACAAATGCTATTAGTATATAATTGCCTATGACACATTAAAAGAAGCAATTTACAAGTATGGACCCACAACTCCATAAATTTTCGGTGATCATTGGTCCATGTTGGGCATTCCCTTCAAAGGTGTGCCAGAGTGACCTCGAGCTAGTTCCACAGAATGAATCTTGCACAGTGTAAAAGAAGCCTCGGCTTTTGGGAGAAATCATCATAGATATAAAAACGTAAAATAAAACCAAACGCCGCCATTAATAAAGTAGAATGCATCTACACTGAATTCTCAAATTCTTAACATTAAATTATTTATCAGCTAATTCAAGTAAAAAGGCTTTCCCACAATCGCCACATATTTCATTTATTTTTAAATGTTTATGTATTTTGATAGAGCAGTGTGCACACATGTGCAAGCAGGGGAGAGGCAGAGAGACAGAGAGACAGAGAGAGAGAGAGAGAGAGAGAGAGAGAGAGAGAGAGAGAGAAAGAGAGAGAGAATATCCCAAGCAGGCTCTGTACTGTCAGCCCAGAGTCTGATGCAGGACTCAATCTCACATACTGTGAGATCATGACCTGAGCCAAAATCAAGAGACTGGATGCTTAACTGACTGAGCCAACCAGGTGCCCCATCTCCATATATTTTAAGCACTAATTTCAAGTTTAGCTGTTCTGCAAAGAAAATGTAGTCCATTGAGAAATCTTAAAAAATAACACATAAGAAATTTGGATCGACATAATGTCCCGGAAATATTACAAACCCATCTTGTATGTACTTTATTTTATTTTATTTTTAAATGTTTATTTATTTTTGAGAGACACAGAAGCAGAGCACAAACAGAGGAGGGGCAAAGAGAGAGGGAGACAGAATCTGAAACAGACTCTAGGCTCTGAGCTGTCAGCACAGAGCCCGATATGGGGCTTGAACCCACGAACCACGCGATCATGACCTGAGCCAAAATCCGGTGCTTAACCGAATGAGCCACCCAGGTGCCCCAAACCCACCTTATATTTAAAACACATAAGTTTAAAAGTATATAGTAAAATCGTCAGCTCATATACACTGCCATCATTAAAAGTTTAAAACTTTAAATGTAATAAAAAAAAGGGGAGGGGGAAAGATAAAAAGTAAGAGCTTTCAAACTTAAAGACATTTGATTTTTAAATGATAGCCACTACTTTTTGACATATTTTTATTTAATTCTTCTTTAAACAACTGTATTTACCCTAAGTAAATTAGCATCAGTATATTTGCCTGTGTACTATGAACCTTGAAGTGAATCACTGAACAATTTTATACTCTAAGAATACTGAAATACTATAGAATGACAGGTATTTTGCTTTCTGTTATAAACTACTCTATGAGTGAAAAGGATTTTGTAGATTAATGAACTCTAAACTCCAAACAACCAAATCGCTTTGTAATACATCTGGGAAAGGGTGGGGCGAGCTGGGGATTGCCTTTACAAATTTTCATTCAATATAAATTTTTTTAGAAATAAAAATTTTAAATGAGATATTTACATTAATACATTAGATCACAATGGATTCATTTTCTGCTTTGCAATATGGTTTAAAATGTCATTATTAATTAAAGTCTCAGGTAAGAGCTATCCAACTAACTATATACATTAATACAACACATGACTATTTCCATTCCTCATTCTTTTACCATCCAAATTCATGTATTTCTAATTTTTTTATTAAGTTTTAAATTCTAATTTCAGTATAGTTAATATACTGTGTTATATTAGTTTCAGACGTACAATACAGTGATTCAACAATTCTGTCCTTTACTCAGTGCTCATCACACAGTGTACTTATTCTTAATCCCCTTCACCTATTTCATCCATTCCCCCACCAATTTCCCCATTGGTAACCATCAGTTTGTTGTCTACAGTTAAGAGTCTATTTCCTGGTGTGTCGCTCTCTCTCTTTTCTCTGCCTTTGTTTTGATTCTTTTATTTTTATTTTTTTAATATGAAATTTATTGTCAAATTGGTTTCCATACAACAGCCAGTGCTCATCCCAACAGGTGCCCTCCTCAATGCCCATCACCCACTCTGCCCTCCCTCCCACCCCCCATCAAACCTCAGTTTGTTCTCAGTTTTTAAGAGTCTCTTATGCTTTGCCTCCCTCCCTCTCTAACCTTTATTTTCCTTCCCCTCCCCATGGGTTTCTGTTAAGTTTCTCAGGATCCACGTAAGAGTGAAAACATATGGTATCTGTCTTTCTCAGTATGACTTATTTCATTTAGCAGAATACTCTCCAGTTCCATCCATGTTGTTACAAAAGGCCATATTTCATTCTTTCTTATTGCCACGGTAGTATTCCATTGTGCACATAAACCAAAATTTCTTTATCCATTCATCAGTTGATGGACATTTAGGCTCTTTCCATAATTTGGCTATTGTTGAGAGTGCTGCTATAAACATTGGGGTACAAGTGGGCCTATGCATCAGTACTCCTGTATCCCTTGGGTAAATTCCGAGCAGTGCTAGTGCTGGGTCATAGGGTGGGTCTATTTTTAATTTTTTGAGGAACCTCCACACTGTTTTCCAGAGCGGCTGCACCAGTTTCCATTCCCACCAACAGTGCAAGAGGGTTCCCGTTTCTCCACATCCTCGCCAGCATCTACAGTCTCCTGATGTGTTCATTTTAGCCACCCTGACTGGTGTGAGGTGATATCTGAGTGTGGTTTTGATTTGTATTTCCCTGATGAGGAGTGACGTTGAGCATCTTTTCATGTGCCTGTTGGCCATCCGGATGTCTTCCTTAGAGAAGTGTCTATTCGTGTTTTCTGCCCATTTCTTCACTGGATTATTTGTTTTTCGGGTGTGGAGTTTGGTGAGCTCTTTATAGATTTTGGATACTAGCCCTTTGTCCGATATATCATTTGCAAATATCATTTCCCATTCTGTTGGTTGCTTTTAGTTTTGTTGACTGTTTCCTCTGCAGTGCAGAAGCTTTCTATCTTCATGAGGTCCCAATAGTTCATTTTTGCTTTTAATTCCCTTGCCTTTCAGGATGTGTCAAGTAAGAAATTGCTGTGGCTGAGGTCAGAGAGGTTTTTTTCCTGCTTCCTCCTCTAGGGTTTTGATGGTTTCCTGTCTCACATTCAGGTCCTTTATCCATTTTGAGTTTATTTTTGTGAATGGTGTGAGAAAGTGGTCTAGTTTCATTCTTCTGCATGTTGCTGTCCAGTTCTCCCAGCACCATTTGTTAAAGAGACTGTCTGTTTTCCATTGGATATTCTTTCCTGCTTAGTCAAAGATTAGTTGGCCATACGTTTGTGGGTCTAATTCTGGGGTTTCTATTCTATTCCATTGGTCTATGTGTCTGTTTTGGTGCCAATACCATGCTGTCTTGATGATTACAGCTTTGTAGTGGAGGCTAAAGTCTGGGATTGTGATGCCTCCTGCTTTGGTCTTCTTCTTCAAAATTACTTTGGCTATTTGGGGTCTTTTGTGGTTCCATATAAATTTTAGGATTGCTTGTTCTAGCTTCAAGAAGAATGCTGGTGCAATTTTGATTGGGATAGCATTGAATGTGTAGACAGCTTTGGGTAGAATTGACATTTTAACAATATTTATTCTTCCAATCCATGAGCATGGAATGTTTTTCCATTTCTTTGTGTCTTCTTCAATTTCCTCCATAAGCTTTCTATACTTTTCAGCATACAGATCTTTTACATCTTTGGTTAGGTTTATTCCTAGGTATTTTATGCTTCTTGGTGCAATTGTGGATGGGATCAGTTTCTTTGTCTTTCTGTTGCTTCATTATCAGTGTATAAGAATGCAACTGATTTCTGTACATTGATTTTGTATCCTGTGACTTTGCTCAATTCATGTATCAGTTCTAGCAGACTTTTGGTGGAGTCTGTTGGATTTTCCATACATAATATGATGTTATCTGCAAAAAGTGAAAGCTTGACTTCATCTTTGCCAATTTTGATACCTTTGATTTCCTTTGGTTGTCTGATTGCTGACAGTAGAACTTCCAATACTGTGTTAACAAACAGCAGTGAGAGTGGACATCCCTGTCATGTTCCTGATCTCAGGAAGAAAGCTCTCAGTTTTTCCCCATTGAGGATGATATTAGCTGTGGGCTTTTCATAAATGGCTTTTATGATGTTTAAGTATGTTCCTTCTATCCCGACTTTCTCGAGGGTATTTATAAAGAAAGGATGCTGAATTTTGTCAAATGCTTTTTCTGCATCGATTGACAGGATCATATGGTTCTTTTCTTTTCTTTTATTAATGTGATGTATCACATTGATTGATTTGCGAATGTTGAACCAGCCCTGCAGCCCAGGAATGAATCCCACTTGATCATGGTGAATAATTTTTTTTATATGCTGTTGAATTCGATTTGCTAGTATCTTGTTGAGGATTTTTGCGTCCGTATTCATCAGGGATATTGCCCTGTAGTTCTCTTTTTTTTGCTGGGTCTCTGTCTGGTTTGGGAATCAAAGTAATGCTGGCTTCATAGAATGAGTCTGGAAGTTTTCCTTCCCTTTCTATTTTTTTGGAACAGCTTGAGAAGGATAGGTATTATCTCTGTTTTAAATGTCTGGTAGAATTCCCCAGGGAAGCCATCTGGTCCTGGACTCTTGTTGGGAGATTTAAAAAAAAATTTTTTTTTAAACGTTTATTTATTTTTGAGACAGAGAGAGACAGAGCACGAACAGGGGAGGGGCAGAGAGAGAGGGAGACACAGTTTCCGAAACAGGCTCCAGGCTCTGAGCTGTCAGCACAGAGCCCGACGCGGGGCTCGAACTCATGGACCGTGAGATCATGACCTGAGCCAAAGTCAGACGCTTAACCGACCGAGCCACCCAGGCGCCCCTTGTTGGGAGATTTTTGATAACTGATTCAATTTATTTGCTGAACTTTGTTCAATTTTTCTATTTCTTCCTGTTTGAGTTTTCAAAGTGTGTGGGTGCTTAGGAATTTGTCCATTTCTTCCAGGTTGTCCAGTTTGTTAGCATATAATCTTTTATAGTATTCCCTGATAATTGCTTGTATTTCTGAGGGATTGGTTGTAGTAATTCCATTTTCACTCATGATTTTATCTATTTGGGTCATCTCCCTTTTCTTTTTGAGAAGCCTCGCTACAGGTTTATCAATTTTGTTTATTTTTTCAAAAAACCAACTCTTGGTTTCATTGATCTGCTCTACCCTTTTTTTTTTTTTTAGATTCTATATTATTTCTTCTCTGATCTTTATTATTTCTCTTCTTCTGCTGGGTTTGGGGTGTCTTTGCTGTTCTGCTTCTATTTCCGTTCGGTGTGCTGTTAGATTTTGTATCTGGGATTTTTCTTGTTTCGTGAGATAGGCCTGGAATGCAATGTATTTTCCTCTCAGGACTGCCTTTGCTGCATCCTAAAGCGTTTGGATTGTTGTATTTTCATCTTCATTTGTTTCCATATATTTTTAAATGTCTTCTCTAATTGCCTGGTTGACCCCCTTCATTCTTTAGTGGGGTGTTTTTTAACCTCCACGCTTTTGGAGGTTTTCCAGACTTTTTCCTGTGGTTGATTTCAAGTTTCATAGCATTGTGGTCTGAAAGTGTGCATAGTATGATCTCAGTTCTTTTATGCTTACGAAGGGCTGTTTTGTGGCCCAGTATGTGATCTCTCTTGGAGAATGTTCCATGTGCACTCAAGAAGAAAGTATATTCTGTTGCTTTGGGATGCAGAGTTCTAAATATAACCGTCAAGTCCATCTGATCCAATGTATCATTCAGGGCCCTTGTTTCTTTATTGATCCTGTGTCTAGATGATCTATCCATTGTTGTAAGTGGTGTATTAAAGGCCCCTGCAATTACCACATTCTTATCAATAAAGTTGCTTATGTTTGTGATTAATTGTTTTATGTATTTGGGGGCTCCTGTATTCGGCTCATAGACATTTATAATTGTTAGCTCTTCCTGATGGATAGACCCTGTAATCATTATATAATGCCCTTCTTCATCTCTTGTTGCTGCCTTTAATTTAAAGTCTAGTTTGTCTGATATAAGTATGGCTATTCCAGCTTTCTTTTGACTTGCAGTAGCATGAGAGACAGTTCTCCATCTCCTCACTTTCAATCTGAAGGTGTCCTCAGGTGTAAAATGAGTCTCTTGTAGACAGCAAATAGATGGGTCTTGGTTTTTATCCATTATAATACCTATGTCTTTTGGTTGGAGCATTTAGTCTGTTTACATTCAGTGCTATTATTGAAAGATATGGGTTTAGAGTCATTGTAGAGTCTGAAGGTTTCATGCTTGTAGTGATGTCTCTGGTACTTTGTGGTCCTTGCAACATTTCACTCACAGAATCCCCCTTAGGATCTCTTGTAGAGTTGGTTTAGTGGTGATGAATTCCTTCAGTTTTTGTTTGTTTGGGAAAACCTTTATCTCTCCTTCCATTCTGAATGACAGACTTGCTGGGTAAAGGATTCTCGGCTGCATATTTTTTCTGTTCAACACATTGAAGATTTCCTGTCATTCCTTTCTGGCCTGCCAAGTTTCAGTAGATAGGTCTGCCACTAGTCTTATGGGTCTCCCTTTATAAGTTAGAGCATATTTATCCCTAGCTGCTTTCAGAATTTTCTCTTTACCCTCGTATTTGCCAGTTTCACTATGATATGTCATGCAGAAGATCGATTCAAGTTATGTCTGAAGGGAGTTCTCTGTGCCTCTTGGGTTTCAATGCCTTTTTCCTTCCCCAGGTCAGGGAAATTCTCAACTGTGATTTGTTTAAGTACACCTTCAGCCCCTTTCTCTTTCTCTTCCTCTTCTGGAATTCCTATTATACAGATATTGTTTTGTTGGATTGTGTCACTTAGTTCTCTAATTCTCCCCTCATACTCTTGGATTTTTTTAAATCTTTTTGTCAGCTTCCTCTTTTTCCATAATTTTATCTTCTAATTCACCTATTCTCTCCTCTGCCTCTTCAATCCATGCTATGGCTGCCTCCATTTTTTTTTTTTTTGTTATGAGGCCACCTCCAAAGGTAACTTTATTTTTGGGGCTGCCTCCATTTTATTTTGCACCTCATTCATAGCATTTTTTAGTTCCTCATGACTATTTTTTAGTCCCTTGGTCTCTGTAGCAATAGATTCTCTGCTTTCCTCTATACTTTTGTCAAGCCCAGTGGTTAATTTTATGACTATTATTCTAAATTCTTGTTCTGTTATATTGCTTAAATTGTTTTTTATCTATTCATTAGCTGTTGCTACTTCCTGGAGTTTCTTTTGAGGAGAGTTTTTCTGCTTCCTCATTTTGGATAGTCCCTGGGGTGGCATGGAACTGCAGGGCACTTCCCCTGTGCTGTCTGGAGTAACTTGTGTTGGTGGGCAGGGCCCACAGTCAGACCTGATGTCTGTCCCCAGCCCATGGCTGGGGCCACAGTCAGACTGGTGTGTACCTTATCTTCCCCTCTCCCAGGGGCAGGACTCACTGTGGAGTGGTGTGGCCCCTGTCTGGGCTACTTGCACACTGACAGGCTTGTGGTGCTGCTTTGATGGGAATCTGGCCTATTAGCCAGGGTGGATCCGCAAGGTGCACAGGGGCGGGAGGGGCAGGCTTAGCTTGCTTTGCTGTGGTGGTCTCCTGGGGGAGGGGCCCTGCAGCACCAGTGGGGAGGCAGACCCGTTGGAGGGATGGATTCACAGAAGCACAGCGTTGGGTGTTTGTGGGGTGCAAGCAAGCTGGGTGATGGGAACTGGTTCCATTTGGGTTTACAGCTGGGGGATGGGAGAGGGAGATGGCGCTTGCCAGCGCCTTTATTCCCCACTGAGCTGACGTCTGTTTTCCCTGGCTCAACAACTCTCCCTCTCAATGTCCTCTTGCCCTCCTGCTCTCCAAGCAGAGCTGTTGACTTTAACATCCAGATGTTAAGTCCCACTGGCTGTCAGATCTCACGGAGTCTGGCCCCTCAACTTTTGCAAGCCAGACTTTGGGGGCTCTGTCTTGCCAGGCGGGCTGCCCCTCCACCGCCCCTGCTCCCTCCTGCCAGTCTGTGTAGCACGCACCACCTCTCCGCCCTTCCTACCATCTTCTGTAGGCCTCTTATCCACACTTGGCTCCGGAGAGTCTGTTCTGCTAGACATCTGGCGTTTTTCTGGATTATTTAGGCAGGTGTGGGTGGAATCTAAGTGATCAGCCGGACGAGGTGAGCCTATCGCCCTCTTATGCCTCCATCTTCCAACAACCTCCTTTGTTTTGATTCTTAAATTTCACATAAGGAATCATTTAACATTTGCCTTTCTCGGACTTATTTCATTCAGCATTATACTCTCTAGCTCCATCTATGTTGTTGCAAATAGCAAGATTTCATTCTTTTTTATGGCTGAATAATAATATTCCATTGTGTGTGTATATATCCATTTTTAAAATCCATTTCTTTTTTTTTTCTTAAAGTTACTCTCCTGATTTATTTATTTTCTTTTTTTAATTTTTTTTTTTCAACGTTTATTTATTTTTGGGACAGAGAGAGACAGAGCATGAACGGGGGAGGGGCAGAGAGAGAGGGAGACAAGAATCGGAAACAGGCTCCAGGCTCTGGGCCATCAGCCCAGAGCCCGACGCGGGGCTCGAACTCATGGACCGCGAGATCGTGACATGGCTGAAGTCGGACGCTTAACCGACTGTGCCACCCAGGCGCCCCAAAATCCATTTCTTTATCCATTCATCTACTGATGGACACTTGGACTGCTTCCATAATTTGGCTACTGTAAATAATGCTGCAGTAAATACATGGGTGTATGTATCCCTCTGAATTAGTGTTTTGTATTTTTTGGGTAAATACCCAACAGTGTTTACTAGATCGTGGGGTATTCTATTTTTAACTTTTTGAGGAACTGCCATCATTTCTAATTTAATATGTATCAATATTATATTTTAAATTAAATGTTGTTTCAATAGTACCAAATACAGAATGTATTAGTGTCTTTTAAAAAATACATACAGGGTGCCTGGGTGGCTCAGTCGGTTAGGTGTCTGACTTTAGCTCAGGTCATGATGTCATAGTTTGTGGGTTTGAGCCCCATGTCAGGCTCTGTGCTGACAGCATGGAGCCTGGACCCTGGTTCAGATATTGTCTCCCTCTCTCTCTGCTCCACCCGCCCCCCCCACCCCCACCCCATGCTCTGTCTCTGTCTCTCAAAAATAAAATAAAACATTTAAAAAAAAGTAAAAAAAATATACATATACAAAATTTTAAAATGTGTTCCTTTATCGATTTATTCAACCACTTTATATTAAAGGCCTTCCCTCTGTGTGCATATATGAACACTTTTTTATCCTTCCCTTGAATCACTATAGCTCCCAGCTAAATGTAAAAAACAAACAATAAAACATGTAACTTGGAGGGAGCCTGCGTGGTTCAGTTGGTTAAGTGTCCGACTTCAGCTCAGGTCATGATCTTGCGGTTCATGAGATCAAGCCCCCCCCCCCCCCCCCCCCCCCCCCCGCATCAGGCTCTGTGCTAAGCTCGGCGTCTGGAGTCGGCTTCAGATTCTGTGCTTCCTGCACTCTCTCTGCCCCTGCCCCGCTCACCATCTGTCTCTTTCTAAAAATAAAAATTAAAAAAAATAATAACTTGGAAAATTATGTGCTAATTAATATAAGTCCTTACACAATTTTTCAGCTTCCTCTATTGACAAATATAAAGACAGTACTGCAAGTGGACTCTAAACACTTGCTTTTTCTAAAATTTTACTAGTAATAATAGTGCTTTGATGACTATTAATTTAATTCTGATATAATTACCTTCATATTGGGAACATGTACTACATCCCCATATTGGTCTTTTGTTTGAACAGTTATGGTGGTAGGCCAACCACAACGAATATCATCCTTGTTCAGGATCAAAGATGTTTTCTGAGGATCAGCATAGGAATCTGGTTGAAGCCACCTAGCAGTGATGAAAAAACAAGCAAAAAAGTAAACATTCATAAATATCTTCAATGATTAACATGAAATTAAGCCAAATGAGTAACATTTGTACCAAATAATATCTTCATTTCCAATTCAGTGACAATCACAAGTGTCTCCCTTGCAAATTGTTAATGACGCATTCATTAAAAAAATATGACAAAGTACAGGAGGTTTCTGATGTTTTTGTAAATAGAAATAATTTTAAAATCAGAAAGCTTGAAATTTTAACTACAGCTGACACAAAATAACCAAGAAAATAAATTTAGGTTGTGTATATTTGAAGTCCCAGTACACTCATGCTTACTGAGGGAGGTCTGCCCGGATTTCCCAGCCTGAAAATCTGAGAAAGAACAACTCATCTGTAAAAGCAGTGATAGTAATGGCATTCTGCTGCCTGAGAACAGCTAGGTTAAAGATGTACTGTTCATCTCCTGTTCATCCAGTGTCTCAACTATCTTCCCTATTACCTTCCCTTCCATGTAAATTTTGCCAAATTTCCACACTTTGGGATACCCATTCTTCTTCTTTTTTTTTTTTTAATAGAAGAAACTGATAATCTTTTTTTTAAATGCTTATTTATTTTTGAGAGAGAGTGTGCACAAGTGGGGGAGGGGCAGAGAGAGAGGGAGACAAGGAGTCTGAAGTAGGCTCCAGGCTCTGAGCTGTCAGTGCAGAGGCTGAAGCAGGGCTTGAACCCACAAGATGCGAGATCATGACCTGAGCTGAAGTCAGGCACTTAACTGACTGAGCCACCCAGGTGCCCCAGGATATTCATTCTTGAATTCATTCCATGATCTACATTCAAGTTGTCCTGGGAGATAAGTTATAAGTAATTCTGTCATGTATTATGTAAAAATGTCCACAAAGTTAGCAGTGAGGCTGACTTAAAAAAATTCTCTATCCTCCAATCACCATTTTGATTTTTCAAAACTAAAGAGGAATCTCTTTATTTTTAAAATTAGAAATGGGAAGAAGTAAGACTTCTATATTTACTAGTAAAATCACACAAGCCAGCACATTTTTTCTTTTCATAAAAAAAAAATAGCAACAAGATAAATGAGAACTCTACAACCAACCCCAAATGATTTCATTTAAATTCTAAATATATTTGTATTATTTGTAGGTTTTAAAGAAATCATATTAAAATAACATACGGTGATAAATTTAAGTTTAGTCTAAAATTCCTAGACTTCTCAATTATACCATGTGCTCCATCTATTTTTTAAATAAATAAAAGTTCACCTAGGAAACTATAAAATAATCAACTAACAACTACCATATTCTTTAAAGGTATTTTAAAATATTTACCATTTTATACTTCGGCAAGTTCAAAACACATAAACCAGATTCTTCAGGCTTCATTTTAACATCTTTCCCTTTCATTTCTCTTCAAAAACGAAGAGTGAGGCATGCCCTGAAATAAGTCGCTGTAGCACTTAAAGCACATTACCTTGCAAGCCTCCCACCACTTGATCCTGGAACACAGGCAATAAAATCATCCAGAAAGGACTGTTCATTGCTTTGGATTTGAAGTGGTAAGTTTCCTTCAAGCGCCTCTAATATAGTTGGTGAATGAGAAAGAGCTAAACCCTTTCCAAGAATACCAGAATGGGTTTTGCACACCTGTTGGGTAAGACAATATTCATGTATTTGAAAACATACAATTTTAATTACATGAGTTTCTTGAACTTGCACACAATTTTAGGTAGGCCTTTTCGGGGAAAGCATTTTCTCTCCATGCCCCAGTGCTCCTGTAGCCTGCCAAGTAGAAAACAAACCTCCAGGAGGGAAAAATATGGGATAGCCAGCCTCCTTCCTCCCACCAAAACAAGTGACGTCAGAGGCGTGCAGGTTGAGAAGGTGCATCTCTTCTCGCTCCACTGGGCCAGGGCTCCCTTCTGCAGGCAGCTGTGGAGGCCTCTCACCTTTTGTGTCCCCATTACTGGCATCTTTCATGGGTGGATTATCTTTGCTCTCTTAGGTGGGTGGCTACCAAGGTCCTGCCTTGGACAACATGTGGATACAAGCCTGACTGTGGCTGCACATAAACTCCATTAGTCTGTCTAAGCCTCAATTAAAATTAAGAAAAAGAGCCAGATACAACTGAAATTTTAGTTTTCACTGACCTGACAAGCAAACTTTACCTTTTTGAAAGATCTGCTTTAAATGTTGAAACTCTAGAAACTTTTTAATGACTATGTTATAAATTTTGAAACAAAATATTTTTCATAGAAAAGGATTATATTTCCACTACTATGACACTTATACAACAGTACCTTCTGCATTCTCTGAGATATACAATTTCAAAAATCATGATCTTTAAAATCAAACAGATTTGAGTTCAATTCCTGACTTTTAGACAAGCACTGCTGTGTGCTCTTGAGCTAAGAGATTACACACCATTCCTGAATCTGCAAAATGTATGAACTGGTAATCAAATAATATCTCTCTTCTGTAGTTACTGTAAAATTTAAATTATATAACACATACAAAGTGCACACTATGCTGCCTAACAAGTAGTAGGTATTAGACCACATGACATCTACCTTATGTGCCAAAACTGTGGGCAATCTGGGATTTGAGGGTTTTTGTCTTTAACAGAAGCACAATAAACATCTCTTTATATCAGGCCTAAATGACATTTTATAAACCATTATAATCTCTGTAAGGATAAATAACATATGAACTCCTTGATGGTTCTCTTTAATTAGAATGTTGTCTGATACATACTGTATTTATTAAATCTCTATTGAATTTTTATTTTTTTATCTTAAAGTACAAAAATTTAACTCTTTTTTAAAAACAAAAACAAAACCTGGTGGGTTTTTAAAACGTAGAAGCTTCTTAACATTATTGAGGATACCAGGGCTCTCTATAATTGGAGCATAATAATCAAGATCATGGACTTTGTCACCCAATTGCCAGAGGTCAAATTCTAGCCAGCTGCTTACTAGCTATGTGATTCTGGGCAAGTTACCTAAGCACTCCATGCCTCCTTGTAAATGGAAAATAAGAGTCTCTCATTCATGGGGCCACTATGAGGACTAAATGAGTTAAAATATGCAAAGTGTTTGGAATAGTACTTGATAAAGTCAGGATCAAATAAATGTTTGTTTTTATTATTACTGCTATCATCAATTCACCTTGGGAAGTGAATAAGATGTAAACAACCAGCTATAGGTTAACAGTTGACCTGGATACTAGCCTCTGTCTCCTAATTAGCTGAATTCTTAGACAAGTCACAGAACTTCCTTGAACTTCAGTTATTGTAACTATAAGATGCAAGAGAGAATACTGACCTCAAAATGTAAATGCTAAAAACAGATAATATTAAAGATACAATAAAATACTCTATAGAAATTATTTAAGTTACTACTACTAACACCCATTTCCCTCTTCTTCTGACCGGTAAATAAAACTTCTTTTGAGATCCAATTTAAATGTCAACAGCTCTGCAAAGCCCTTCCCTAAACCCTTGGCACTTGGTAACTTCCTTCTCTGGCAGGATTTATGTTCACTTCATATTTAACAACCTCCATGCAGCACAGCAAGGACTCACCTGGGTTTCTCCTATCAAGATATTATAAGTTATGTATTATCTGTCAATAAACAGAATGAAGTACTTAATGAAAGCCCTATATTCAAGAAAAATAAGGTTGATCTGAATGAAAATACTGCTTTCAAATCAATGTACAAATTTATCCTTACGATGTCTGTGACAATACCTGCAATGCAGCCTCTTCAAGAATTTCAAGATCTTCCTCTAATTCATTACCTGTTGTGTAAATGAAAAGTTTTAGTAACATATATTAATACTTAGTTTAACTTTTTTTTTTTTTTTAGTTTATGTATTTATTTTGAGAGCAAGAGCAGGGGAGGTGCAAAGAGAGGGGGGCAGAGAGAGAGAGAGAGAGAGAGAGAGAGAGAGAGAGAGAATCTCAAGCAGGCTCCATGTTGTCAGCGCAGAGCTGGACATGGGGCTTGAAGTCATGAACCGCAAGATCATGACCTGAGCCGAAATCAAGAGTAGGATGCTTAACCCTCTGAGCCACCCAGGCACCTCACTTAGTTTAACTCTCTAGTCCTCTGCATTTATTCACACCTTTTTCACAATTCTGATATTCCAGATTGGAAAGAACTATTACCATTCTGGATCAGTCTCAGTGCTTTATGTTTTAAAATGTAATTTTCAGTGTAAATATAAGGCTATAATTCTCAAGGCAATACTCAAAAGGTATCTACCAAGTGATGTGCAACACACACACACACACACACACACACACACACACACACACACTACATTTAGGCATATAAATGTGCACTTTTGAATTTAGTGTATTCAAATTCCCCTCTACCCTCCAAAATGAAGGAACTAATTACTCAGAATCTGGGCCTTTTTATTTTGGTTATCTTATACAAGAGCTATCTATACTTTTAGTAAAAAGAGTAATTTACAGGAAAACATAAGATAGTGAGTGTATCCTCCATCCATTTTCTCCTTTATTGCTTCATATAAAACACATTTAGGGGCACCTGTGTGGCTCAGTCGGTTAAGCATCCGACTTCATCTCAGGTCATGATCTCATGGTTTGTGAATTCAAGCCCCATTGTGGGTTCTGTGCTGACAGCTCAGAGCCTGAAGCCTGCTTCAGATTCTATGTGTCCCTCTCTCTCTGCTCCTCTCTGCTCATGCTCTGGATCTCTTGCCTTCAAAAATAAAGCAACATTAAAAAAAAACCAACCATATTTATTGAATTTGCTTTCATAGTTTAATTAATTTAAAAACTATTATGAAGGTAATACATGTTCAAAAGGAAATATTCAAATTTTGCAGAGGTGTAGAATGAAAAATTCTCCTACCTACCTCCTTCTGAAAATAAAATGTCAACAGTTTATGTATTATTCAAGAAACTTTGTGTGCAAATAAGTACATGTGTGTGTGTGTCAACATATATACTCATGCACACATACACATATATTATTATATATATATAACATAATATTCACGAAGAATGGGACTCTCTTCTGAAACTTTTCTCAGTTAACATAATTAGGAACTCTTCTTGGTCAGAACATAGAAATCTCTTTTTGTTGTTTTTTAACAGTCTCATGTATTCCCCTTGTATGTATCATTACTTATTTAACCAGTTTCCAACTGATAGATATTTTAGTTGCTTCTATGTTTTACAATCACAAGCACTGCTATATTAATATCTCTCTTACAACATATATTTTTTAAGCATTTGTGCAAGTACATACAAAAATTGCTGTATCAAAAAGTATACGGCATGTAAAATTTGAACAGGTATTAACAAATTTCCTCCAAAGGCTACACCCATTTCCTTCATATAAAGAGAACACAACATGTCTCATTTCCTCATACCTGTGTCAACATTAAGTAGGAGCAGGGGAACTGAGAAGCATGGAAGGGAGCAGGAAAAAGGGAAGGAAGAAAAGAGCAGAGAATGAGAAGGGAGGAAGGAGGGATAAGGTGGAAAGGGTAGTCTTTGAGGGAGGACCTACAAATGAACTTCTGAGGGTGAGAACTGGGGAAATACAATAATAATGTCTTTTACTCCCAAACACTGTGAAGATAAATGTTAAACCACGTCTAAGCATCATAGAATCAGTAAATATTTCTAACCTTAGTTTCATCTTTACCATCCTGATCATAAATTGATTCACATACCACACAAATTTGTATCATTTTATAAAGAGGTATTGTTCCTGCCACTACCTCATTTCTCTCCTGTGCTTCACAGGAAAATTCTTCTAAAGAGCTATCTATATTTAACCTGCGTCTCTTTTCTGACCATCCATTCTCTCCCTCTACTCTAAAGGCCTTATGTTTCTCTCATCTCACTGATATATTTCTTATTGAGAATATATGTAACCAACAAGTCTCTCCATCCAATGGTAGATTTTAATTGACTTCTCAACTACATTAAAAAATCCCATCAATGTCCATTTTCCTGGTTTTATGCCTACCTCCTTCGCTGCTGTACCAGTCTTTTTTACATGCTCTTCCTCCTGTTTTGTCCATTTTTGACACTTTGGCAGTCCCACCTCTGATCCTGGGCTATCTTCTCTTTCTCATTTGCATTCTCTTCCTAGCTCATCTTTCACATGGTCCCATGCCTTTAAATTTCAACTATGTTCAAATGACATTTCCTTTGACTTGTGCCCTGAGTGTCAGGCAATGAATATCCAACTGTCTAGTTGATATGTCCACAAGGATATTTAAGAAATTATCTTTAAACTTTTGGTTTACTATTATGTACCTAATGTTTAACCCAGTGTCTGACACACAGCATGTATGTGCCTAAGAAGGGTTTGTGTGCATGTCTGTGTGTGAATAGAAAAGACTAGAGGATACTCTTCAATCTTCAGTACAGAAAACCCAAACTACCAGCGTATTAAACAGTTATTACTCATGAAGGTATGGGACTATTGAATTCATTTTGCTAATTTATTTCAGAATGCCCTAAAATAAACATATTCTACTCTTGAAATTTTTAACAAAATCATAAACACCTAATACTTGACCAGACTTACCAATAGGAAGTGCTAGATCCTTTTTCATCAAAGCGGCTGCACAAACTCCGCCAAGATTGGCTAATTCTTTTTCCAACTGAATGACACCCTGGAGAATCCCAAAAATAAAATAAAATAAAATAAAATGAAGTGAAATGAAATGAAAATAAGATAAAATGAGCTGCTTTAAAAAATATTTGGAGGATAAAATATTTGGAAGATAATGTGGATTATCAACAAAATGTGATTTGCATCCAAGCATAACTTTTGAAACCAGAAAGAACAGGTCAACTAGTGGTTAAATTAAGAGTGGAAGAGGGTCAATAAAATGTCTACTGCATGTTATAAGGTCCAGGTCTACAGGTGCATTATCCAAAGAATTTGTCATTCATTACTTTGAAGTAACATGATCATTTTTTTCACCTTGATTTTGTTTTATTGTGTGATTTGAAACATTTAGAATAGAAACTAAATTGGCCCCACTGGGAAAGCAGATTCTATTATTTACTCAGAAAGGTACAGCCACCTGAGCAGGTTTGGAGCAGGTACAATTATACTTTCTGTTGCAGACTCTATTCTCTTCATGTGTTAAAAGTAGCAAAAACAAACAAACAAAACACTAAAAAACAAAAAACACTACACAAAATTAAACTACAAGGTATTTTAAATTATATTCTTTAAATTTCAGGCTTCGTGAACATAGGCAGCAAACACACCTTTAGTCAATAGCAGCCCTCAGAAACACAATCTTAACACAATGAGAAGATAATTCATTCCTACCTCATCAGGTCCAGGGCTAAACTCATATCCAATTGCAAAACATTTAAAACCATAGAAAGAAGCTTTGTCATCTTTCACATAATCTGATGCAGTCTCCAATGAAAAAAGGGCTTCATTTCCTAAGAAAAAAAAGCAAACATTGAGTTCAAAATCTGAAATGACTTTATTAAAATTTCCCTTTTATCTATCTCAAGATAGGTAGCAATACAAATCAGTTACTAAAAAGCCCAGGCTTTTTGGGGGTGGGGGTGTTCCTGTATCTACTTGAATATAATTGCTAAAAACAACTCTAGCCAACAACAGAATCATCTCAAGTGAATTGTTATTTTTCTTTATGATCAAGCTCTCCTCAATCAAATGTTCTACCTTCATGTTACATGAGCAATCATTTTTCAATTATCTATTTCTAGGGTAACCTAGGTTAGTTAGCCTTTTCTGTTTCAGTCAGTAAGCAATCCTCTAACCTGGCTCCTTACAAACAAACAAGGCAGGTCAGACTAGAAGACAAAAGCTTCTGAATTCAAACAGGCTATGAGTTTGAGGAATCACAAGAATATTTATGGTTAACTGGTTAAAAACACAACAGACTACATGCAGTTTTAATAATTTACAAACTTTCTTTGAAAGGAAAACATTAGCAATAGCAATAAAAAATGCTTTCTATCTCTGACACCCCCCCCTGCCCTGCCCAACACACACACATCCTCAAGCCTGAAGAACTAAAAACAACAGCTTTAATGTAACTCAGTACGTGAGGTGTTTCACCAATTCTCTTGAGTGGAAGAAGCCCTAAGTTCTCAAAGTCTAGCACTTATTGGGAAAATAAAAGATCAAATTCACTTCTTCCATAGTTTGTTCCCAACTATACAGACATCCACTCCTCAATATTAACCCTCTGCTTTGGTCAAGCTAAACTTTTTTCACAAGATCCTCATGACGTTCTCTCTTTGAAAACTCAGTCGTGTTATGCCCTCTGTCTAGAGTCTTCTTCACTACTCAAGTGCACTCCAGATGCATAGTACGTTTTGAAGAAATTCTTCTCAATGTTTATAAACGTTTTCAATGTTGTATCCTTACTAAACATAATTGTCATAAATGCATATATTTTACCATATAAAACAGAAAAGAAAAAAACAACTTACCTGGCAACACTAAAACCATAGTAGGCCACCCAGAGGACCCTGAAAATTTCTTTAATTCTATCCAGGAGTTAAGATTTTCATGAACAGATGTCAATTTTGGTCCATATCCTGAATTCTGAACAGTTCTGACAGGAATCAATAAACGGAGGACATCTTCTGACTGCGCAGTGCCACACTGGGGGTCAAACTCGATTGTCATCCACCGTACACATTCTGGGAACGTCACCTGAGGTCAACAGGCGAGAGGACACTTGTATTTGTTAAGAAAAATTTGATTTTTTTTTCCCTATTTTAGACACAGGGCATACTGTAAATATGATGCTTTAAACATACTGTAAACTAAATTTTAAGAAACTAATACAGTAGTTTCAATATGACTAGAAATCATGGTATTAATGTTCAATATCAATTGTCCCTATTCCCAACTTGCAATATCTACTGCTTTCTACCTAAAACTTGGTTGATATTACATTAATAATGTTTGTAAGTACACATTGATAACACTGAAAAAGTATTACAAGGTTGTTTTGATTTCCATAAACATTCAGTTATCTAATTTTCTTGTGGAACTATATATATAGTAAATTTTCTATTTCAGTCAGTATGCATTTAAGGAATCTAAGTAGGTAAATGAAAATATAATTAGATGGGCAAAATATAAAGATATATTGATGGAAAAGAAACAAATCATTAAAATTTAAGGTTTTAGTCACTTTTAAGTTATCTACCATTCATAGTATCTGCTACAAATGATATTTTTCATTAGCAAAAAACTTCAGAACTTCATATATAACGAGAATAAAAAAATAAACTAAACACACAATGATGAAAACTTAGATTTTTATATTTTCCTAATCTGAAGTTTCAATGTAATATGAGTTTATGATGGCACATACTTATATGTATATTTTTAAGTAAGCCAATATAGTTTATTTTATTAAAGTTGAAATATGAATGAAGGGTAGAAAAACTAAATGTAATAAAATTGCCAAATATTAGCTATTGTGTTGAAAGTCACACAAACTAGGCCATAAAATGTATCTTTGTCCTTATCTTTTTAAAATCTTTTATTAGTATTTTTAAAAATATAATTTAGTGTCAAGTTGGTTAACATACAGTGTATACAGTGTGCTCTTGGTTTCAGGGGTAGATTCCCATGATTCATTGCTTACATGCAAAATCCAGTGCTCATTCCAAGAAGTGCCCTCCTCAATGCCCATCACCCACTTTCCCCTCTCCCCTGCCACCCCCATCAATCCTCAGTTTGTTCTCTGTATTTAAGAGTCTAATATGGGTTTGCCTCCCTCTCTGTTTGAAACTATTTCTTCCCCATCCCTTCCCCCATGGACTTCTGTTAAGTTTCTCAAATTCCACATAGGAGTGAAATCGTATGTCTTTCTCTGCCTGACTTATTTCAGTTAGCATAATACCCTCCAGTTCCATCCACATTGTTGCAAATGGCAGGATTTCATTCTTTCTCAGTGCCAAGTAGTATTCCATTGTATATATAACCACATCTTCTTTATCCATTCATCAGTTGATGGACATTTGGGCTCTTTCCATGATTTGGCTATTGTTGAAAGTGCTGCTATAAACATCGGGGCACAAGTGCCCCTATGAATCAGCACTCCTGTATCCTTTGGATAAATTCCTAGTAATACTATTGCTGGGTTGTAGGGTAAGCTTCTATCATCATCATTGCAGACAGCATTCTGTCTTGGTAGTCGAATTACAATTAAGTGGGACCATGTCAAATAGTAAACTATGAAATGGTTATAGGATATGATATGACAGGAAATTTCCTAAGTATGATATTGATCTAAAAAAATTACCTAGAACTAAGGCAAACAGCTTTGGTACAGGATTAAAAAAAATCTCCACTTAAATGAAAAGCTCACCTTTGTTCATAATTACATAAATGCAAATTAAAACTAAAGTAAGATACCATTACTCCCACCAATTCTCCCATTATATTAGCAAAAGGCCCAAAATTTAACCACACACTCTGTTGGGGAGGCTGTGAGAAAACAAGCATTCTCAAACACTGGTGCTGGGGACACAAAACAGTATAACCTCGACAGGACTCTCTCAACCCTAGCAAAGACACATATGCATTCAGCTTCTGTAGCAGTAACCCCAAACCTATGAAGCACATGGCTCCTCAGTCTACATTTGTTTGACCCAGTAATCCCACTTCTGGGGATGTGCTTTGAAGATATATTTCTAAATACATGAAAAAACAAACAAAAAAGCCCAACATTTACGTAAGGTTATTCATCGCAAAAAAATTAGCAAAATACTGAAAACACCTGAAGTGGTCACACAAGCTACCTACTGAATAAACTATGATCCATCTTCACAGAGGAGCACTAACCAGTTGTAAAAAAAGAATGAGGATGATCTCTTTAAATGGTACGGGGAGATTTCTATGCATTTTGTTACATTTCAAAAAGTACCAAACAGATTTGGTGTGCTACCATTTTAAAAAGAAAAACCTACATCTATATCCATCTATCTATTTTTTTCAAAAATAAACACAGGAAGGAAACACCAGGACACTCAATGGAGTAAGCTGAGAAGCAGAGAAGGCAAAGGGAAGGGCCTCATAATTCTGAGCATGTTATTTTATATGATTTTATTTCTGGAGCTATGTTGATATTTTAAATACTGTATAAAGTTAAAAGATAAAAGTTAACCAAGATAAAGATAAAGATAAACAAAGAAGGATGATGGAAAACTCACAAAAATTAAGTACAAAAAACCAAATAAGCCTAATTTTATAGCAAAGTGATCATATAGCAACCTGCACATATAGATAAAAGTAACTTCTGAATTTGATACTTTGTTATCTAATGTCAGCGGGATATATTCTGAAGACAAACATTTTACAAGGAAATTGTTAATTTTACCCAGTAGTTCTATTTTTCACAGTGACACATAAATGGGATAGATATAAAGAAAAGACTCCTATAATGTTGACTAAAACTGGTAGGTAGTATTCAAAAACTGATGAAAACATGATAAAACATATAAAAAACATAAAATCCAGCTTGAATGAACTTCCACTGGCCAAATCAATTAAAATTTGAGAATTAAAATAATAACAGCAAAGGATTATAACATTAAACAAAAAGAAAATTCTTAAATCTGTATTGATATAAACACATAAAATAAATGAGTGAATGTGTGTTTAAAAGTGGAAGGGATGGAAAAACGGTCTTTTACAATAGAACACCAAATGGAAGGAATAACAGAATTAGAAAGCCACCGTTTTGCAACCACTATAGTAATAAGTGATTTGGGTAAGAATCACCAATGGATGCTAAAACTGCTGGGTGAAAATTTGTTAGGGAGTATTTTTTACACAGTCTCTAGCTCTCTACCCATAAGCCTTTTCAAAGAGAAAAAAGGTAGTTTTGGTGGAGAAACTTGCCAGATATCCTCTTAATCAAATGGTAAGTACTTCCTGATGGAATGCACTGACAAGAATATGGTACCAATTATGAACCGTTGCTGCCCAAAACAAGTAACCTAAGTTTAATCATTAGGAAACAATCAATCAAGTCCAAATTAAAGGATACTTCTACAGAACCGCTGATTGTACTCTTCATAAATGCCAATGTCAAGAAAGACAAGGAAAGCCTGAGGCACTATTTCAGATCAAAGGAAACAGAGAAGAACTGACAACTAAGTGCAATGGATGAATCTGGTTGGATCCCAGATCTGGGTTTAGAAAAATGCCATGAATGCTGTTGTTGGGGCGGCTGGCAAAACATCTAGCTCATAATATCATGGTATACTACTATTACGCATTATGGTAATAGAGCATCAATGTTAAATTCCCTAAATTTGACTAGTGTATTACTGATACACAGAAAAATCTCTGTTCTTAGGAACAAGGTGACTGTTCATGTTTGCAACTTACTCTTAAATGGTTCAGCAGTATCAAATACAGATAAATAAATACAACAAATGTGGCAAAATGTTAACTGATGAAGCCAGGTGAAAGGCATACAAGGTGATCATTGCACAAATCTTATTTTTTCCTACAGGTTTGAAATATTTACAATAAAAGCTGAAACACATGGGGAATGAATATACACACTATCTCCATCTGTGTATGTGACTACACTTACATTATAAAAAACGGAAGAATAAACTACAAAGTTATAATAAAATGAAATGCTACCTAGGATAGGGAAGGAGGGAACAGAGATTGGGGATAGAAATAAAACCTAGACTTCTCTGAGTACTCTTTCCTTTATAGATTTGAGTTAGGACAATGTAATCATTTAAGTTGTTATAAAACAAAACAAGATATAAAAAGCAGTTCCTAAAATCCTAAAATAAAAGAAATGATGCCAAATGTATGTCCAATTTGTGGCATAATCACACAGAAGAGTGCCTATTCCAACTTACATTAAACACAGTAATTGACCATACCCACTTACTTTAAAACACATTCATTTCTTTATACATCCTAGATGGGATATACCCAACATGACAAAACACACCCACACATATACACACACAGGAAATGAATAACCGATTTTCTAATTCTAATATTCCCAGTGTCATTGGGAACAGGGATCTAGATGTATGACAAAAAGATTCAAGGATAAGGTCCTATGGACCTTATTCTGAATTAGTATCATCAGTACAAACCTCAGGTATTGTATCTTAAAAAAAAAAACACATACATATAAATGTGTCTATACAGGAATATATACACATATATAAAAATAATATGTGCCTGTGTGTATAAATACATGCATGAGTGACTGTATGTACCAGTTCTGTGCACTACAAATATTTAGAAACAATCACCAGCCCAAGAGAAACGAGTCAAATTCTTCTGCCAAATTTTGGCTCTTAAATACCAACACAAGAAATGTAGAAGATGAGCCTAGAATATCTTACACTAGTGAGGGAGGATGCTATGAATGACTACAAGGGGTATGTCTAAAGGATTCAGGCGGCAAGCTGAAGAGGTTCCTACCAACAAAGACATATGGTCCATTTTCTCAAATAAAATTCAAGGAAACAAAAAAAGACCGAGTTGGCGGGGAACCTCCTCAAGTAGATAACAAGAGACTTGAGAGACATAATAACCAATCACAATGTATGGATCTTATCTGGATTCTAATTCAAACAATTAAAAAAGTTAAACTCTTATTTTGAATCTAACTCAATTAAAAATTTACATATTTGATGACATGAAGGAATTATTAGCATTTTCTGTATAATAATAATATAGTTACTTTTTATGGGTCTATATTTAAAGATAGATAATAAAATATCCATAAAGGTGCTTTAAAATAATCTAGATTATTATATGTTTACCACAGTGTATAATAAAAAGTTGAGTATTTTGCAAGCACATAAAACTTATAATTACATTGATGAAGTAGACAAATCTTCCTTCTCCTCCTTAGTTTACATGATACAATTTAAAAAGGAATAAAGACTCTGGATACTCTGTAATATTATATTTATAAATGTTTTATTATTTTTTACATTATTTATATTAGAGCACTCGAAGTCCTGCATTGGATATACAAATTTTCAGAACTCAGGCTGTGGTATAAATAATAGCAGTTCAAACAATATGATTTTTAAATTTTCATGCTTATATCCACTACTATTACAATACATAATATGCAGTTGAACATTATATACTGCACTGGACTTATAAAAACATATGAGAACAATTCTCATAAATACTCCCAACATTACGCTTTAATGACAAAAATTCTATCTTAAACCCTTTTGTGTATCTGAAAGTGCCTAACCACCTGATTTCTATATTTAAATACTATAAAAAACTATACTTCTAAACAGAGGCAAAGTATCCTGTAAGATATCATTATAGAACATCAAACCAACTTTTAAATTTAAACTCTGCCCAGGAGTCAGCGCCTACCTTGTAGTGCATCACACATGCAGGTTTATAGGGGTGCTCACTCTCTATGACCGCATAGTGATTAGAGGTTGTACAAGCAGAGAGGCCTTGCTCAGGCTGGTTTCCTGTGGTGCTATCTGTTGACTGATTAGGATTGAATGCAGGGGGTGCATACTTTTGATTCAAAATGGCAACTGAGGGAAGTAACTGTTGGACAAGGCCAAAGACTTCTACAGCCACCTGGTATAAAAAGAAATGATTAAATGAGATAATAAATGTGAAAATTGCTTTAAAGTTGTTAATTACTGTAATTGTTGGCCATCCTTAATTACTAAGATATTATTAAGAGTTTCTTCTGACTAAATTTTCGCTCAAAGAGAAATTTTTTTTATGGAAAAAAAAGATTTACCTTAGATGTCTTAGATGTTATATGAAAATAACCTTGTCTATACTTTTAAACACTTTGCCTTTTTGTAATCTGCCGTAAACTAGGTTTTACTCAATCTTTATGCTAAAGAATCAATAGTTTATGATTTCCTCCATATCTTGACTATTTCTCAATTGTAAAATACGCCTACCTTGCTATTTTTATTCAAAAAGAAGACTTGGCATCAACTTCATAATTACAAAAATCTACTTAAACTCTCCTTATATGTCATAACTAAAATATATTTCTCATTCCCAAATTCTTCAACTGTAAAGCCAATAAGTAAGCATAGTAATCTAGTCAACAATATGAAGAACAGAGAGGTTTAACTGATAACTTCTACCATTTTAACATGTCTATCTCTGTATGTTACTTGTAACCCAGGTGCCTCAAAGATTAAAATGTTTATAAAGATACAAAGTCTAAAAAAAATGATATTAAAAAAATATTCAAAGTTACATAATTAAGTTACACACCTTGGGAATAGCAGCAGCTACTGGTCCTATGTAGGCTATAATAAGGGGAAGCAGCATGGAAAACAGACTGGAAGAACTAAGCAGTTCTGGAATGTCATCAGCTAAAAAAGGCATTAAAACTATAGTTAGAAGGTAATTTCACTGTAATGTATATATGCTATACTAAATCTATATTCTAATCTCTTGAGCAAAATAAAATTATCACTCTTATAAAGGACCTGGCCCTATTTAAGGGCTTTACTGACATAAGCCATAGCAATTAATCCTCACAGTAAGATACTTTTATTATCTCTACTTTATACAAGAAGAAACCAAGGCACACACTGTTTAAGTAACTCATCCAAAATCCTACAGCTGTAAAATGACAGAGGCAGGATTAGAACCTACAGTAATAGTCATGATGTTAACCACTACACCTGATGCCACATGTGGCTACATGTGTGACATTAGGCCAATTACTTAATTGGCGTATGCCTCAGGTTACTCCTCTGTAAAAAGGATAGTAACAGTACTTCCCTCAGTGGGTACTATGAAGATTGAGTTAATATATGTAAAACATTAGAACAATGCCTGCACATATTAAGCACTACAAAAATGCTGTTATTAAACTATATTGCCTTCTATTTTACCAAGAAAGCCTTTTGCTGAAGGACATTATAATCATTTACCCAATGAGCACGGTGCTGGGAAGATATGTTGAGTCTAGACTGAGATCACCTTTATATTAAAGGCCAATTATTTCCAAATACTTCTTTCTAGATATGCTGTTGCATCAGAATAGGATTCAGTTATTTTAAAAATACAGTTTCTTAGCCCAGCCCAAACCTGCAGACTGGCTGGGCCAAACATTTTTTATTTTTAGCAAGTTTCCCAGGTGATTCTGATGTGTACTAGGCTTAGGAACAAATGTTACAGATTACAGTAAGGCTGGGTGGGTTACAATGAATGCTTGTGTAAATGAACTCCACTGCCAGTGTGGAGGTGACTAGGTAGCTAGATGTGGAATGGGAGAACAGTGGCAGTGAGGCTGCTGGGATGTTACCCATCTACGGGGAAGAGGACATGTGCCAGCACCATGGTAGCTTGGACTATGGAAGAACAGACAGGGGAATACAAATTGCAGAGTTTCCAGTGGAAGAACTTACAGAACTGAAATCAGACAAGTGCGTTTGGGGAGATGTTTAGGGTTACCCACACCTTTGGGTGAATGGTGATAACATTACTGGAAATATAGGAAGAAAAACACACCTTAAGGAGAAAATAAAATGCTTTCTGACTACTACAGCAAGGATAAAGCAAAGACTCAGCTTTATCCTTGAGTTTTTCTTACTAGGTTAACTAAGGAAAAAATAGGTATCCGGTAACTGCTTTTGGACATTTTAAAAAGTTCTGCATTAGAATATGGAGAGTATGGCTGATCCAAAATGAATGTGTATGTGTGAGCAGATCTACAATGAATAAAACATTCTGGGATTCCACAAAATAGTTACTCTTCAGTAACTCTGTGTACAAGTTAGGGAATAAAGAATCTAAAATATGACTATTAAAAGAAAAGTCTTACCATCCACAGCAAGAGCTCTGTGCAAGAGGTCTTTTGCAGCTCGAACAACAGTGCTTACCACAGAGAGAGCTCTGCTACAGTTTTTATCTTCTTCATTGGCTTTACTCAGAAGCTGGGATTGTAAATCTCCATCAAATTCACTCCTGTAACAGGAGTAATACATGAGATTATTTTACATGGTAGGTAAAACATGATCTAACTCTAGTTAGATCAGAGCTCCTCACTTAAAGTTAAAAAAGTTAAAGTTGTAACCGTGCAATTTCAAGGAGTGATAGGACTTCAAAGAAAAATACAGCCGGATGAGGATATAAAGTTATTTTAGAATAAGACCAAAGAGAGTCTATATCAGGAACTGATATTTAAATAAAGGCTTGAATTATGTTAAAAAAACAAAAAGCTGAGGATAAAATATTCAGGCATAAGGAATAGTAAGATAAAGGTTCAGACAAGAACAAGACTGGCAAGTTCAAGGAACAGAATGAAGACAAGGGTGACTGGAATGAAAGGAGCATGGAGGGTGACAGGAATCACACCATGTGAGCTCCATAAGCCTCCGTAAGACCTTGCATTTCCTGGGATGGGAAGCTGTGAGGGAATCGTGAGCAGGGGCAGAACTTGGCCTGATGCATATTTCTGTGAAACCCTTCTGGCTGCACTGTGCAGACTGACTGCAGGAGGGCCACCACAAAAGGTGGGAGGGAGACTGGGGGGGAGACTGGGTTAGAAGCTATGATTGTTACGCAGGGGGCGGCAGTGATGGTTTGAACTGAACTGTTAATTATGGGAGTTAGAAAAGGTCAGACTTAGAACATTTTAAAAGCACAGCTGCCAGGACTTGGTGATGGAAAGAGTGAGAGAAACAGGGAAGTCAAGAAACTCCAAGGTGCTTGGCTCCAACCATGGATGGGGAGGAGCACTGTGACACATTAAACTACGATGTCTCACAGGTGACCTTAAGCATTGTTAAAGAGGACATGTTAAAAGCAGGTCATCTGGAGACCAATTACCTGCCTACAGAACCCAGGACCATACTTTACAAGAAGTGTGACTTTAGGCAAGGTATTTAACCCTCAACGTGCCTGTTTCCTCATCTGTGAAGCAGGACAAGCGCCCACCTCATGGAGTTACTACAAGGACTAGCTAATAACACAGGTCATGCACTGAAAACACATGTGTTAAGAAACACCTTATTATGTATCCTAGGGCCCCAAGAACTAGACTCAGAGACATCAAAATATATTGCAGACTGGATAACAGAACCAAGGCAAAGCTAGTACTTGGATAGAAGTGATCTGATCACTAATCTTTAGTATTTTTAAAGAAGAAATGAACTGAATGTTTTTAATATTTTTGGTATTTTTAAAAAAGAAATGAACACACATGCCCAGGAGATAAAAATTTCAAAGATATTAAAGAAGTAACAACAAAAAAAAGGAAGTAACGACAAAAACATTTTAAAGCATTCACCTTTACAGTGAACAGTGAAAAAATAGAAATATATTAATATATATATATAAACCATGACCCTGGGATCATGACTTGAGCCAAAATCAAGAGTCAGACACTCAAACAACTGGCCCACCCAGGTGCTCCTATATATTAATAAGAGATCTTTTTACACAAATCAGCACAAGTATGTGCAAGGAAGTTATGCTGCATAATTTAATTATAACTATGCATTTAGCATTTTTTACCTTGATATCAAACTGTATGTGTTCTGTTGCTTTAAAATGCCCCCTTCCCTGTACATACACACTTACCTATAGTACAGGATCTGTGGAATCTGTCCTCTGGTTTGATTTGTACCATTACTACTCAAGCTGCATGTGCTGAATGTGAATGTCACACCGTCCGGGCACTGAACTGTGGTCATTCCTCCATCTCCATTGGCTGTACGGCTTCCATAGTTCCTCAAGCGCACAGCATATTTAACATTTTCCTTCACAATAAAGATGTAAAACATGTTTATAATGTACAGAGGCTATAAAAAAAACTGGGCCAGTATACTGAATTTCTTTGTCCTATTTATAGATGATTTGGTTAAGCACATTTTTAATGAATCACACAGGAAGATAACTCTTAATGATGTTTATTATTTAAAAAAAAAAAACTGTACTAAGTACTTCATGTGCTTTGATTAAGTTAATCCTTAAAATAACTTCATGAGGTAAGTACCATTACTATTCCTACTTTACAGATGAGGAATCGGAGACACAGAGAAGTTACATAAACCATCCAAAGGCACACAGCTATTAAGTGATGGGATGAGTATTTGAATATAGGCAGTTTGACTCTAGGCCCATAAAGAATACTAACCATAACAAAAGATTTAAAGTACATAATCTAATTATTTTTCTTTGATGAGTTTAACTTTTGAAATAATTTTAAGTGTGGGGAAAAATGGTGAATCTACTATATTTTATTTAAGAGACACTCAGAGATAGAAACAGAAAGGTGGAGAAATGGGAAGAAATATCCATAAGCAAAAGTTGTCCCAAATAAGATGTACCGTGCATAGAAAATATGAGATACAGACACTGGTGCCTTATGATCTATGATATAGACTTTACAGTGAAAAGATTTTTTTTTTGTTTTTTGGTACCCTAACTCTTTTTGATAAGGCCTCTGATGAACTTCTCTTATCCCAGATTCTGTTCTATAATAAAAATAATAATTTACAGTTGAATTCAGGATTACTCCATTCATAACTACTTTAAGATTAGGTAAAGGCGCCTGGGTGGCTCAGTCGATTGAGCATCCGACTACGGCTCAGGTCATGATCTCACGGCTCGTGAGTTTGAGCCCCGCCTCGGACTCTGTGCTAACAGCTCAGAGCCTGGAGCCTGCTTTGGATTCCGTGTCTCCTTCTCTCTCTCTCTCTCTCTCTCTCTCTCTCTCTCTCTCTGCCCCTCCCCCACTCATGCTCTGTCTCTCTGTCTCAAAAATAAATAAACATTAAAAAAAATTTTTAAAAAGGATAAGACTTCTGTTTTGGTAAATAGTTATGTTACATGAAGTAATAAACAACTTTTATATAAAGTAATAGTAACTTTAATAGTTAATATGATCTATTAAGGCCATTTTTTAAAAAAGAGTTTGGCACAATAAGAGAAGAAAAGACAGGAACTAATATTTGCTGAGTTTCTATACTGTACTAGACATTGAGGCAAGTACTTTATTCTATTATTTAATTTCATCTGAACAACACTACAATGTAGGTACAATCCTTCTAAATCTTCAGATAAGCCTCAGAGTGGTTAAATAATATCTAATGTCTTTAAGCTATGTGAAAGTGCAGGCATCTGAAGCTAGTTCTGCCTGACTCCAAAACTAAACAATACTTTCTACTATACCAGACTTTAACAGATCTTTTGCAAAAATACAATACAGTACAATATAAGGGGTACAGTAGTGACTCTATAAACATTTTAAGCATCACAAAAAGGAATACTTTTCATTACTTTTTAAGTAAACTACATAGTACCTCTTATTTATAAAAGAAACATAACTGAAATTACCTTTAAAGGAACAACTTTGTCAAGTCTGATTTCAGCTATATCACTGGGTGAGTCATCTGTTGTATACGTTCCTTTGACTAATTCTAGAGATGTCCATCTGTGAGAATGAGTTGAATCTCCTGCATGTTCACTCTAATTAAAACAAAAACAAAACAAAACCCACCCTATTCTTAATTTTGTTTTATTGTTTTTAAGCAGTTTCTTTCCTTGCATATGAAATTATCCATTAGCATTTCCCCATATATAATGAAGAAAAAAAAAATTTAGTAAATTATTTATTTTTATCTGATTTCCTGAGGAGTCTACAACCTAAATCATACAAATGGGCTTTTCTCATCTGATGTCTTAAAATGATTTCCACTTCTTCATAAGAAGAGTGCTAATCTAATTAAAGAGCCTAATGAAGTAGGACATAATTTAATTGCTAAAGAGAATCAAGATACAGATGGATTTCTATTTTTTATGAAATGATTTACATGGTAACTTTTTGTCCCATTTTAATAAAACTTTGTGAAAACTCAGGTAATTTAAATAATTTAGAGAATACAGCAAGATAGAGCTTAATCAATCAATCGAAACTATCTTTACTAAGAATAATCCATTTGCACTCTATGACAAAACTGCTTTAGTCATGGATACAGGTAATAATACTGATCTGAATACTGTTCTTGTTTCTAAAAAACTACAAAAGCAAAAAAATTACACAAAAGTTATAATCAGAGGCTTAGCTCTATAATTTCTAGTATTTTCATTTAACATCTCCCCTGGAAGTGCAAAAAACATGAGGCAGAAGTAATCCAGAGTGGCACAGAAGCAATCATGCAGAATCACTCTTTCCATTTCTTTAATGTCTTCCACGACTAATGACTAATCTGCTAAACCCTCAAAGATTTGGACACTCTTACTATGATAATGGTAAGTCCTGACGCACAACTTACACACAAGATGACACTGTTAGAGTGGTACTTACGTCATCAACTAACACCTCTAATTCATATTCATGAATTCCACCTCCTCCATAGACAGAAAAACCAACCACAACTATTCCTGGTTTGTCTACTGAAAAACAGATTGCATCAGGGGACCCATTCCCAGTGTTCCAACTTCTTCCCTGACTTGTTTTTGTGAATCGGTTAGCACTGGCTTTAACAGAGTGGAGAGAATTAAGTCCATCAACCTATGAACAACAAAAGCAGTTACACATCAGTAGTCTGTACCTTAGTGTTAATAATATACCTACAACAAAACTATCTCCAAACTTCTAAGAAATTCAAAAAATAATCTACATTTAAGAAGTAGGTGTGAACCTTTCTAAATGTACATTCTATTAAGAGATTATATAGCAATAAAACTAGATTTTATCATTCTAAATTCACAAATCATCACGGGACAGTATTTTCTTCTCTTAGTCATGCATTTCACTTAATTTATAATGCAGAACTATAAACATGTAAGTCATCACAGTCATAACATATGAATGAACTATATCACTCACTCTGAAAAGAAATACCAAAATTTCATCAACATTCTGTGGACCAACAGTTTTCAATCTACGTGACATAGAGCTCTAGGAATTCTGGAGAGAATTAAGAAACAGGTGGACTAAGTTTCCCCTCTTCAGTGGGACTATCCCCTCCTCTTATCTGTGAGTTTTCAAGACTTCATTTGCAGAAAATACATATACAAAAGTGAATATATATACATAACTACAACATCATTAATTACAGACTTTCATTAGAGAGGATCAGTGAACTTATTTTGGATTGAAAGTGCTCTTTTCAATTACAGAGCCTGCTTTTGATCTAAGTTGGCTGTAGAAATCTGAAAGACCTATAAGAGGGAAAAAATTGAAGTTTATGATTCTAACAAGAATTTCAAACTATTCTGGGAAAGAAGGAAATATGGATGTCTAAGTCATGACCTTTGTAAGTTTTTCCAAGTTCGTAGATTAGGCACATGCAATCGGAGCATTCTTTCTCATTGGAAAGTTAAGTTCATATGGGGAAAACCAGATAGTAACCTTCTGAGGGGGACCTATGCATCAGACTTTCCTCCAGGATCTGGTACAGAAGGGAAGCCTATTATACAGGCTGAATGACCAAGTGAAAAAAAGACAAATTAAAATTTTCTGACAAGGGGCTCAATGACCTCCTAGACCAAAGTCAAAGTGAACTAAGAAATGGAGGAAGTGGTTCCCAGGGTTAAATACTAAACTCTGCTCAGGTGCATGTAATCATTCAGAAATCCTAAAGGCTAAACTGTCGCTATGAATTAGTAATGAGTATACACTGGATAGATTAATTTAGAATAGATTCCAAAATAAGTCTCCAAGTAAGAAAAAGCAAAGGCTAGGGATTATAAAAGCAAAAGAGAGAAAAGATGTTATTTGGCAAGCAACTGAGTACATGCTAACTAATCAACATTCATTTGAATGATATAAGATATTTTGCATTGTGACATGATTTTTAAAATCAACCTTCTGTCTGCATTTTGGGGAAAAAATTAGAAACATTCACTAAATTCAGTCAAAATGTTTAGATAAATTATATGGCAGAGCAAGCAGGACAGTGATATGATTAAAAATAATGTTATTTTGCAAAATGTGAAGCACTTTAAAACATTTCAAAGTAGGTTTCTCAAACGTACTCATATTCGATTCTTTTAAAACTTTGTGATAATAGCTGTGCAACAATGTGAATGTACTTAATGCCGATTTTCATAAAATTATTTTTTGCATTTTATGGGGTGCCTGGCTGGCTCAGTTGGGGGAGCGTGTGACTCTTGATCTTGGAGTTGTGAGTCTGAGTCCCACGCTGGGTGCAGAAGTAACTATAAAAATAAATTAACTTAAAAAAATTACTTTTCCCATTTTACAGATGTCATTTGTCTTGTGTCAGTCAAGTGGGCAGAACTATGGTTTAAACCTCTTTACCTTTTCCATACTGTGTGTTCCCTACTAGTAGCCCCATTTCTATTCCTCATGGGCCAGCAATGTGAACTATTTTGGAACATGGCAGTGAGGTTGTACAATGGGGCAAATACGAGGAAAACATGCAGTGTGTATCGCTGTGACGTCTTGGGGAAACTGGTGAGAGAGGAAGCAAGCAACAGCACAGAAGAGGTGTAAGGAAGGGAAAACCAAACAAACAGCCTGCTTGAAGGTTTTTTATTTTTTTTTTAAGAAGACAGTACAAATAGGATTAAAATTAGTTTATACAAAGACAAAATATATGAAAAAAGAAATTATGTGGCAAGCTTAAACATGTGCTTATTATTCAGTCTCAAAATAAAACATCACCTCAGATCCCAGGGCTGATGCTGTCAGTTCACTGACAATACTGGCCAGCAATCCACAGGTGTTGGAAACCAGGTGAGAGGAGAAGAGCTCATTTTCTCTCCTCAGGCTGTTCCTGACTGGGAGCACAACAATGACCAGCATTTTCTCCAGAACTTCACGGAAGCTTGTCATACCTGAGATATTCTCTTCACTCTATGATAGATTAAAAAAAAAAAAAAAAAGTTCCAAATACTGCTTTATCTTCCTTCACCTGAGTACTCAATTGCAAAATCTTATCTTTCTAAATGACACCCTTAAAATTCAGGTTTGACTCTATGTCTAGAAGTCCATCCAGTTGTATGTGGAACCACTGACTTTACTTTTACTGTTCTTTTTTCTTTTTTTTTTATTTTATTTAAAAAAATTTTTTAAATTTTTTTTTAACATTTTATTTATTTTTGAGAGAGAGAGAGACAGAGCATGAACGGGGGAGGGGCAGAGAGAGGGGGAGACACAGAATGGAAGCAGGCTCCAGGCTCTGAGCCATCAGCCCAGAGCCCGACGCGGGGCTCGAACTCACGGACCGCGAGATCGTGACCTGAGCTGAAGTCGGACGCTCAACCGACTGAGCCACCCAGGCGCCCCCAAAATTTTTTTTAACGTTTATTTATTTTTGAGACAGAGAGAGAAAGAGCATGAACGGGGGAGGGTCAGAGAGAGGGAGACACAGAATCTGAAACAGGCTCCAGGCTCCGAGCTGTCAGCACAGAGCCCAACGCGGGGCTCGAACTCATGGACCGCGAGATCTTGACCTGAGCCAAAGTCGGCCGCCCAACTGACTGAGCCACCCAGGCGCCCCTTACTGTTCTTTTTTCAATTAGTCTCTGTGTATCACAAAAGTACCACATATTTACAAGATGTATGTGTTTTTGTTAGCTTTGACTCATTTTCACTTACTCTCTTATTTAACTTCTCAATAATAATTATATATGACAGAAAAACACTCCTCCTATTTAAAAAGCTTTTTCAGGGGCGCCTGGGTGGCGCAGTCGGTTAAGCGTCCGACTTCAGCCAGGTCACGATCTCGCGGTTCATGAGTTCGAGCCCCGCGTCGGGCTCTGGGCTGATGGCTCGGAGCCTGGAGCCTGTTTCCGATTCTGTGTCTCCCTCTCTCTCTGCCCCTCCCCCGTTCATGCTCTGTCTCTCTCTGTCCCAAAAATAAATAAACATTAAAAAAAAAAAATTATTAAAAAAAAATAAAAAAAAATAAAAAAATAAAAAAATAAAAAGCTTTTTCAATAGGACAAAATTCCAATCTAAGATAATTATTTCTGGTATAGTTACAGGTAAAACAACTGGGAAAGTCTGTACAAATCTTTTTTCTAATAAAACTTTTTCTGTACATGCATGTAATAAAAATATGGAATTCTACTACAAATACTCCTATGCAGTTTTACAATTTCTTCTGTACTTGACTTCCTAAATGAAGATAAGACATTCCAACCCCTACCAATAAAAATTTCAAGATAAGAAATTATAAAGTCCCAACAAAGACCAAGGGGAAAACACAGGTCTTTTTTTCCAGAAACCAAGTGAAAAGATGATTAAATTAGTTGATGTCCAGCATGAACATTATTTATATTTTTTACCATCCTCAGTATCATTTAGCCCACTGTGGACACAGCGCAAAATGCATCCAATTTCATGAGGGGACAATTGTGACCAATGACCCAATTTTACTGTGGACTAGAGAATCAAACAATTTGAAATTTAGTTCCAGTTTCTTCATAGTGCCTTAACTTCTGTAAAATCAGGGAAACTATATACTCTGATTCAGTTATCAAAATCACCTAGCTGCACCCTGAATAGCCAAGTTTTTCCACAATACTTACATTCCATGCTGCTTTACAAGATACAGCAAATTCAACAGATTTCATAAAGTCATAAAATCTCAAGGTAGAAAAGGGTCTTTAAAGTTAAATCAGTCTTCCCAAGACAAATAAAATATGTAAATGAGGGTACATTCAACCCATTATAGAAAACTAAGTAACTTTTTAGTTAAAATAATCATCAGCATTATTTTATTTTATTTTATTTAAAAAAAATTTTTTTTCAACGTTTATTTATTTTTGGGACAGAGAGAGACAGAGCATGAATGGGGGAGGGGCAGAGAGAGAGGGAGACACAGAATCGGAAACAGGCTCCAGGCTCCGAGCCATCAGCCCAGAGCCTGACGCGGGGCTCGAACTCACGGACCGCGAGATCGTGACCTGGCTGAAGTCGGACGCTCAACCGACTGCGCCACCCAGGCGCCCCATCAGCATTATTTTAAACCACTCCCAACAGCTTTCCTTTTTGAGAGAGAGAGAGAGAGAGACAGAGACAGAGTGAGAAAGAGAGAGAGAAAATCAGGGGCAGAGACCAATGTGGGGCTCTATCTCACCACCGACAGGTGAGATCATGACCTGAACTGAAATCAAGAGTCAGATGCTTAATCAACTCAGCCACCCACGTGCCCCATCAACAGCTTTCTTAATGTGCAATCTTAAGCTAACAAAAAGTCACTTAGAAATAATCTTCCATCCTTGGCCCAAGAACTGAGAACCAAGATCAATGGAACAGAATAGACAACCCAGAAATGGACCCACAAATGTATGGCCAACTAATCTTTGACAAAGCAGGAAAGAATATCCAATGGAATAAAGACAGTCTCCTCAGCAAGTGGTGCTGAGAAAACTGGACAGCGACATGCAGAAGAATGAACCTGGACCACTTTCTTACACCATACACAAAAATAAACTCAAAATGGATGAAAGACCTCAATGTAAGACAGGAAGCCATCAAAATCCTCGAGGAGAAAGCAGGCAAAAACCTCTTTGATCTTGCCTGCAGCAACGTCTTACTCAACACATCTCCGGAGGCAAGGGAAACAAAAGCAAAAATGAACTACTGGGACCTCATCAAAATAAAAAGCTTTTGCACAGCTAAGGAAACAATCAGCAAAACTAAAAGGCAGCCGACAGAATGGGAGAAGATATTTGCAAATGACATATCAGATAAAGGGTTAGTATCCCAAATCTATTAAGAACTTATCAAACCCAAAAAACAAATAATCCAGTGAAGAGATGGGCAAAAGACATGAATAGACGCTTCTCCAAAGAAGACATCCAGATGGCCAACCGACACATGAAAAAATGCTCAACATCACTCATCATCAAGGAAATACAAATCAAAACCACAATGAGGTATCACCTCACACCTGTCAGAATGGCAAACATTAACAACTCAGGCAACAACAGATGTTGATGAGGATGCAGAGAAAGAGGATCTTTTTTGTACTGCTGGTGGGAATGCAAACTGGTGCAGCCACTCTGGAAAACAGTATGGAGGTTCCTCAAAAAACTAAAACTAGAACTACCCTACAACCCAGCAATCGCACTACTAGGCATTTTTCCAAGGGATATAGGTGTGCTGTTTCAAAGGGACACATGCACCCCCATGTTTATAGCAGCACTATCAACAATAGCCAAAGCATGGAAAAAGCCCAAATGTCCATCGATGGATGAATGGATAAAGACGTGGTATATATATATACAATGAAACATTTTACTCGGCAATCAGAAAGAATGAAATCTTGCCATTTGCAACTACGTGGATGGAACTGGAGGGTATAATGCTAAGTGAAATTAGTCAGAGAAAGACAAAAATCCTATGACTTCATTCATATGAGGACTTTAAGAGACAAAACAGATGAACACAAGGGAAGGGAAACAAAAATAATATAAAAACAGGGCGGGGACAAAACAGAAGAGACTCATACATATGGAGAACAAACTGAGGGTTACGGGAGGGGTTGTGGGAGGAGGGATGGGCTAAATGGGTAAGGGCCACTAAGGAATCTACTTCTGAAATCATTGTTGCACTATATGCTAACTAATTTGGATGTAAATTTAAAAAAAATAAAAAAATAAAATAAAAAAAAATAATCTTCCATCTTTAGATTATTTCTATTATCATTTGAATAAGATTACCATAAAACATCAATTCTTATGTAATTAGTTCTCCTGGCTTTAAAATAAGAAATTCCTCATTTTGCTAAAATTGTAATTCTTCTAGCCTTTACATCACTTTAATTCTCCAGAAACTTTACTTTTTGGAACTTCTCAGAAAATTAGCTTTGGATGAAACTCAATCCCGAACTGTACTCCATAATCAATAACCTGGAAGGGCTTTATCAGGGGGATGGGTGGAGTGTATTTATTTAGTTACACCCACTTAGTTTCTAATTAGTAACTAACAAGATTAATACGAGAAGCTTCCCATATATTCTTAAAATGGAGTTAACAGTGTCAATGCTTTAGCTGAAGAACCAAAATGTATGAATGTATGTGTATATATGCACATATATGTGTACATAGATATGTAATATGTATAATATATAAAAATAAATAATATGAAAAAATATATTTATTAGTACATCACTAGCCCCTTAAATTTAAAATTTTTTAAATGTTTATTCATTTTTGAGAGAGAGCGAGAGAGCGCGTGCACGTGTGCGCACACAAGCGGGGGAGGGGCAGAGAGAGAGGGAGACACAGAATCCGAAGCAGGCTCCAGGCTCTGAGGTGTCAGCACAGAACCTGACACGGGGCTCGAGCTCATGAATTGTTAGATTATGACCTGAGCTGAACTCACACGCTCCGCCAACTGAGCCACCCAGGCGCCCCATTAGCCACTTAAACTTTAGAAAAGGGAACTCATTCACCAGTGGTGGGGAATGTAAGCTGACACTTGGTTTCTGGAGGGCATTTTAACAATTTGTAGAAAAGTCTTGAGGTGTTTTCCTTTTACTTAAGAATTTTTCCGCTCCTGATGACTTACTCCGGAAAAGTCATCGTTAATATACATAAAAATGTAGTCAATGATATTTTCAGCAACACGGTTTAAAATAGTGGGAATAATCTAAATATATACATAGAGAGAGAAAGGACTCATTAACTATATTATGCTACATCCAAATGGTAGAATCCTGTATCTATTAAAAAGAGGGTAGGGGCGCCTGGGTGACTCAGTCGGTAGTGTCTGACTTCGGCTCAGGTCATGATCTCACAGTTCATGCGTTCAAGCCTCACGTCAGGCTCTGTGCTGACAGCTCAGAGCCTGGAGCCTGCTTCAGATTCTGTGGCTCCTTCTTTCTCTCTGCCCCTTCCCTGCTCAGTCTGCGTCTCTTTCTCTCAAAAATAAATAAAAACATTAAAAAAAAAAAGGAGGGTAGAATATGTACTACCTTCATAGAATATTGATAAAGACATACAAATACACAATTATTAACCATTAATAACTACCAAATGTTTGTAGAATTCCAAAAGAAAAACACAGAATTACCCATAACTTTATCACCTAAGTATTATTTTCATTTCTCAGTATTTTCTTACAAAATATGTATTAAATACATATTACAAGATATGTATGTCTTTTGCATACATATTTTACATAGTCATCACAGTACACCATAGTCATACTAAAGTACATAAACTTTAGTTTCTGATTTTCTAACTAAAAAGTTTAAAAACATTGGCCTTGATATTAAATGTAAATAAAGTTATTTTTAAGGGCTGAACCTTTTTCTATCAAGTTGATATATCCAAATTCAAGTATTTCACTTAATGATGAACATTTGGGACTCTAATTAAGGTTTTCCATTTTTCCTTTTAATAAAGTACACAAAAGGCTTCAGTCTTTCAATTATTCCCTTGGATAATTTACTTTGTAAATATTCAACAACATAATACTGAATTGACAATTTATCTTGTAAAAATATCCTCCAGTTTATAGGCACTCCCCCATTGCCAATTCAAGAGCTGACTCCTGCCTCAACTAATACCTAATTATAATCCCAGTAAATAGAAGGTACACAATAAATACTTGATGAGAGACCGAAAGAAAAAGATTACTTAGATTAATTACATAATGCCAGGAACCATCATCAATAAGTTCAGGAGGTTTCCTCATAGTCTCACCAGTGTAGGACTTGATAAGAGAAAAAAACTCTTCATTTTTCTTAATTTTTTACAAATAAATTAGTACCTTAATTCATCCACATTTAATTTCTAGTAAGGCTTAAATTTTTCCCATAATGGCTTACTCTCTAAAGACCCTCTTATATTTACTCTTATTATTTCTACTGTAATTCTACAAAGTATTATTAACCGCAAATTTTCTTCCCATTCTGCTATTGTCCTTCATTTCTATATGTCACTTAAATTTTTCTCATTATTTTTCTGTTGCTTCAGTCAACAGAAAATTGCTATTGTATAATTAGGATAACTATTCTATTTTCTACTGCTTTTTTTGGCTTTCATTTTAAAGATTACTCCTCATCAACTTGATAGTATTATATATGGTTTTCACGTGTATTTAAGTTAATTTTTCTCCATAGTGCTTTCTAATAAACCAGAAACAGTTTCTAAAGCATGTTTCCTGTGACTATTGTTTTAGAGTACTTATTTTAACACACCAAAATGTTATAGAAAAAAAATGTCTCAAAAATTTACTTATTTCCCTAAGAATTCTATGTTAGCAATCTAAAATAAGAGAATATACAAGTTTGCTTATAGTATCTGCAACTTTCAAATGGTTTGGCAAATAATATATGTGAATATTATGTGAATAATATGTGAATAATATGAATAATATATGAATTCACTGTGCAACTCTCAAATTTTTTATAGGTTAGGTTTCATTCAAAATTAAAAAATGAGAGAAAGAATATTGCAAATTTACAGGTAAACATGAGAATTTTTTCCCCTGAATTTTAGCTCTTCTTGTGAAACACATACTTATTTGGTAAATATCAATATAGAAGAATAAGCAACAACTTAAATATGCCCTCCATTTACTTCAGTATAAAAGACATTTTGGGAAAAGACCTACCTGGCTGAGCTTTTCCATATGTGCTACCAAAAGGGGGAACCGGTGAACTAGTGTTGAGTCGTTCTCTGTGCTAACTTGTTTAACAATTGATCGTAACAGTACTTCTCCATCATATGCAATAGGGAAGATGGAAGTCAGCTTAACAGAAGTGTGGCACAGAGCTGACATAACAGCTGCAAGCAATCGGCTACTTGAAGTCTTGAAGTTTGCTTCCTGGATATCCTTTAAAAAAAAAAGAAAGATGAGCCCATCAAAGAAATATGGCATCAGTTTAATCCAAATGTTTGGATACACAAAAGTTAAACAATTTTTAAATCATACCAAAGTTTTCTAGCACTCATTTTAATTGTCTTGATACAGAATTTAATTACATCAATACTTTTAAACACAACTGTTTAAGTTACTATCCAATGAAGATGTAAAATTATTAAATATGGTCAAATATCAGCCTCCTATTCTCCATTCAATGAGTTTATATATCCTCAGAATCTTAGTCCTCTCTAGCACTATGCTCAAAGAATTACATCAAAAAGGCCCCAATCAGTATATATCTAAGACATGTACAGTAACAAGCACTGAAACAATTTTCCTCAAATAATTACTGATTTAAATTATAATTCTGTGCAACTATAACATTTCACTAATGGTAATGTAGCATAATGAATTACTATAATAAACATTTCACTAAGGTTACAAAATATGTCATCACATTATATATCTGTTCAGAAAATTAACAGCATACTTGTAAAATTTTGTAACAAAATATTAAAAACTTATCAAGACATGATATCCTAATTAACAAAAACTGTGTATACGTTACTTAGTTCATCAAACATCTGCACTACAAATTCAGGTTAACAGCAATATCCTATATGTTAAACCAACATTTGTTAATGCTAGCCTGTTCTGTAGCCAGTTCAGTAGTAAAGAAAACCATATGAGACTGGACAGGTTGAGAGAGTAAGTTGTGCACCAGTCCAGGCAATAACCTTATCTCAGGAAATTGAGTGGTAAAATACACTACTCTGCTATAGGTCATCAATGAACCTGGAGAACACTATGAGTGAAATAAGCCAGTTACAGCAAGCCAAAATACTGCATGATTCCACTTATATGCAGTGTCTGCTCACAGAAGCAGAGAAGAGTGTGGATAGGATGAGGGGGAAAGGGGGAGCTGGTATTCAACAGGTATAAAGTTTCAGTTATGAAAGATGAGTAAGCACTAGTGATGTGTTATACAACATTGCATCTGCAGTTAACAATATCATACTGTATGCTCAAAATCTAAGAGGGAGATCTCATATTAAGTGTTTTTACCACAAAGAAATACATTTTTAATGACAAGAATAATAAATTCAGTATGTAAACAGCTAAAAAAACAGTAATAATAAAATAAAAACAAAGTTGCCTACCCCAATGTCATCCCTAGAATATCTTTCAAATAGGCTAGGATGCCCTGGTGATGACAGTGAACTTTCTTAGGGGAGGAGAAGGTGCTAGAATTTCCTCTACAATGCTGAATAGAAGTGGTGACAACAGTCACCTTGTGCCTTACTCCCAAGCTTAGAGGAGTATTCAGTATTTCACCATTAAGTTTGATATTAACTATGCATTTTTCTCTAGAGATCCTTTATAATCATAGCTTGAGGAAGTTTCCTTAAATCCTAGTTTGCATGGACGTTTTCACCATTGAATAAGTGCCAATTTTGTCACATTTTCTGTATCTATTGAGACAATTATACAATTTCCCCAGTTTATTCAGTTAATATGGTGAATTACATTGAACTTTGAAAGTTTAGCCTTGCATTTCCAAGAAAAACCCTACTTGGTGTGATATATTTTTTATATTGCTGGATTTGATTTGATAATATTGTTAAGAGTTCTTGCATCTATGTTTCTGAGTAAAATTTGTACTAATATGTTCTTTTAATATCTTTGTCAGGTTTTGGTATCAGTATAAGGCTAACTTGACAAAATCAGTTGGGAAATGTTGTCTCCTATGTCTTCTGAAAGAATTTGTAAAAGATTGATATTGTTTCAGGTTTGATAGAATTCACCAATAACAATATCTGGGTCTGGAGTTTTCTTTGTGGGAAAGCTTTTGATAATGAATTCAATGTTTTAATGAATAGAAGGCAATTCAGATTTTTATATTTCTTATTGTGCTAGTTTTGATTAAGCTATATTTTTCAAGAAATTTGTCTACTTTACCTAAAATTATAAGTTATTGATATACAGCTGTTCAAAATATTCTTTTATCATTTTAATGTCTGTTTGGATCTATATTGATATTTGCTATTTCATTTTTGATAATGGCATTTTGTGTTTTTTCTTCATCTCTGGTCTCTCAATCAGACTTGCTATGAGTGTATTAGTTTGGTTTTAATTTTGAAGAACCAACTTTTGGTCAATTTTCTCTATTTTTACTTTACTGATTTCTGCTCTCATCTTTATTATTTCCTCCCAATATCTTTATTACTTTCTTCTTATTTTGGTTTGCTAATTCTTTCTGACTTCTTTAGGAAGAAACTTAGATCACTGATTTTAAACCTTTCTTCTTTGCTAGTATTATCATTTAAAGGTATACATTTCTTGGGGCACCTGGGTGGCTCAGTTGGCTAAGTGTCCAACTCTTGGTCTCAGCTCAGGTCATGATCTCACAATTTGTGGGATCAGGCCCCAAGTCGGGCTCCGTGCTGAGAGTGCAGTGCCTGCTTGGGATTCTCTCTCTCCCTCTCTCAAGATAAATAAATAAATATTTTAAAAAGTATAAATTTCCTTTAGCTACATCTCACAATTTCTGACGTTATACTTTTATCTTTCAGTGCAAAATATTTTCAAGTTGCCTTTGGATTTCTTTGATTCACTGGTTACTTAGAATTATTGTCTATTTTCCATATATTTAGTGCTTTTCTCAATATATTTTGCTATTTATTTTAACTTTAGTCCTATTATGGTCTGAAAACCTTTAATTTTAATCTTTTGAAATTACTAAAACTTATTTTATGGCTTAGCATATGATCTATCTTTGTGAGCAAGATATGTATACTTGAAAATAACATGTATTGTGCACTTGACATTCTGTTTTATAAATGTCAGTAAAGCCAATGTGGTTGATAATGTTGTCCAGATCTTCTATTTCCTTACTGATTTTTCGGTTTAGTTGTTCTATTAATTGCTAACAGAGGAGCGTGGAAGTCTCCAACTATCACTGTGAATTTGTCTATTTCTCCCTTTAGTTCTGCCATTTTTTTGCCTCAAGCATTTTGAAACTGTGATTTGGGGCATACACATTTATGAGGCTTGTGGTTTCCTCATGAATGAATGATGTTAGCAAGCAAGTTCACTCACAGCTCTTTCTCCTGACCATTCTGCACATAAGGAGGCTGCAGGAGCTGCCCTTCTAGTGCTGTTCTTGCTCTTACACACTTGCTCACAACTGTTCTTGCTCTTACGCACACATGCTTACTCAGATTCAAAAAGCAAATCAGCAACTGCACAATGTGCCTGTCAAGTTTACAAGTAAAAATGATAAAGCAAACAGAAAAAAAAATGTCTTTGAACTTTATTTAAGTCACATATACCAAACCAATGTCCTAATTTACCTTTTATAAAAGTTAGAGAGATTGAGGCAACAGCACTTTAAAGAGTATTAAGTAACATATCATATTTTCAACTAACATTTTACAAACTTAAATTACCTGATCCAGACAATTCAGCAGATCACAAAGGCAAGCCCACTGTAAGGCAGGAGTTGGGTAGAAAGAATGAAAACAGGCAGTAAAGGTATTATGACACTCTTGAAGGACAGCTTCTAGGAGACTCAAAGGTTGACTGAGATATCCTTGAGGATCATTATCCAACTTCACCATGCAGTGATCAACTCCTTCTGATAAAATTTTTCTTAACAAAGTTCTAGTTTTTCCAATACATTCTGCTAATTTGCTAGTTTCTTCCACAACTGCTTTTCCGGTAGCTTTGAGGGAACAAAGCAGATTGCTAATTAAATAGGATAATAAATATGGATGGAGACATTTAATATAATTCAAGTAATTTCCTATGTAACTAGAGATCACAAGTACTCATAACCTAGAGATGAAACAATTTAGAGATTAAATGCAGTCCAAAATTATTTCTTTTAAAAATCTAAGTAGGAAAAAAAAAATGACCCTGAAATATTGGTTTCAGCCTCTAAGTCCAAATGAGTTGTTCAAAAGTTTTCTATTTGACCAAATCTGTTTAAAATAATACTTTATTAGAGTAATTTTTAGCCTGACATGACTTTTTGTTATCAGCATAACATGTAATCTATTTTACTCTTCGTAAGTAAATATATAAAGGTCACAAAAGCTGACTTTCTCCCCTCATTTTTGGAGGTTAAAGGCAGCTGGGGATCTTAAATTCCTGGTTTTCCCATATAGACCTTCTCAATGTCTCAAATATTTTCTCCCTAAAGTCATTTAAAAAGAAGCTTCATACCTGATACTGGGTAAATTTCACACGTATAGACACGCAATAACCTCAGACAACAGGTACCCACAAAGCGCAGTCTCTCTAAATCTAGAAGTGTCGCTGTGAACTGGAATCCTTTTAATCCTCTAAGTTCTTCAACTCCTAAGACTAAGGTGGTCCAACTCCAGTGAAGAATGCTCAATAATGACTCAAAACATTCCTAATCCAGAATATGAAAAAACAGGTAACAGTTAGTTCAAATGATCCATAGGTTGAATCAAATGGAAAGATGGCATCAACTTCAAAACTTTATTTGAACTTTTTTACTGTGTTTTGATTAGTGCAAATAATAGACATTCTATTAGTTCATTTACCACATTACCATTAGGAGTACCTTTGAAGCTTGGCAAAAAAGGTACAGTAGTTAGGCATCTATAAAAACAACATTCTTCAATATTTGCCTAGTTAAAAATACATTAAATTGTTTTTTAGTGTTTATTTATTTTTGAGAGAGAGAGACAAGAGTGTGAGTGGGGGAAGGGCAGAGAGAGAGGGAGACACAGAATCCAAAGCAGGCTCCAGGCTCTGAGCTGTCAGTGCAGAGCCCAATGTGGAGCTTGAACTCACAAACCGTGAGGTCACGACTAAAGTCAGACACTTAAATGAGTCACCCAGGCACCACTAAAAATACATTTTTAAGTTTCCCTGCTCTCAACCTATCTAGTTTATCATATAAGTAAGGAAAAAAATAAAAAATATTTACAAATCTATGTTTACTTGAAAGCAAAATTAAACTCTACGCTATTGCTGTAGTATTGCATTTCTAGTTGTTCTGCAGTATGTGTGTATCCTATGAAAATTTTAAAAAGATGCAAAATTTTATCATTACAAACAAGAAGGTTGTATAGCATACTGTATGAAAGACTAATAAGTTTGTGTATATATAAAAAATGGTCTGAAAGGATATACATCAAATGTAAACAGTAGTTATATGGGGTAATAAGAGTGACAGGGAAAGAACTTTAGGGTACTTTTAATATAGTTTTATCCCTACTCTACCCTATTCCAAACCAGGGATGTATACTAATCTTGTGATTTTAAAAAACTAATACAAAAAGAAAAAAAAAAAAAACATTCTCCCTATGCATTTTACCAACATGAAAGACTACTGACTACATTAATGAATCACATTCATATAGTGCCTTACAATTAAAAAAGCATTTTTGTATCCCTTATGTCAACAGAAATTCATACTGATGCTATCAGTTTATTTAAATAACTTGCATAAGAATGGTCAACTAGTACAGGACAAGAACTTAACTCAGACTTCCCATGATCTCTCAATTACATCATGTTGGCTTTCCATTCTACACTAGTAACCCCAGTAATGTGGCATAGTTTTGAATGTAGAATGCAGATGGTCAAGTAGTTCAACAGAGCCCTGAGTTAAATATACAACTCTTCTACTTAGCTCCTCAAGCATTAGATTAGCACTTTTTAGTCAATTATCAGCCTTAACTTTTCCTTCACTTTCTCCTTCAGCACATGTATTCATACAAGATTTACTAGAAAACCCACCAGTTATTTCAGTTCATGTTTAAGTTCATGTTAAAGTCAGCCAACATCTCTATTTTCCCATTATTTAAAGTACATATTATTTATTCTTTGCCCTGGGATGTCAGTGCTAATCTAAAAACAAATCTGAGTTCATAAAACTATGTTGAGATAAACTCTCAGAAGGGTGGCTAACCGCCAAACATCAAAATGAAATGGAGCACTGGACAAAGAACCTGAAATTTAAAAAAAAATGGCTTACCACTGAGACAGTTCTTGCAAAAGATCTCTTTAAAATATGTACAGGTTCGCTGGTTTGCTGTTTGCCTTTTGAGGCACTACCATCACTGGTTGGAAGTCTGAAAGTAGCAGATACACATAAATTTATGTTAGAAGGTCCAATGACACTTTTCAAAATATACATTTTTGAAATAGCAAAATATGCTATTAAATATTAAGTGCTATATAATTAAAACATCATTTAATCAGTGTACCCAGAAGCAGTCCAAGCAACTTGCTATGTTCATAATGCTATATATTACAAATACTAACTGTAATAAATTGCATAAAAACAAACAAAAATCCCTTCCTGGGAAAAGTGAGGTTTAAACCACTTCGATTTTTAAAAGTGATTACTAGGAAAGGAAGACATAAGAGACAGTTACTGCTCTAGAGGTGTTTCTTTAGATTTTTTACTACTCAAGGAATGACATTTTTTTCTAGCGAGGGTTACCTATTTGAATTCTTCATTCTAAAAATTGAGTAATTATTGAGTAAATTATTGAGTTTAGAAACAGGTAGACAGACACATAGGCATATGCTTCCATAAATGTCTCAAATACCATAAAGTAATTAAAATTCTTAAATAATGTTACAAATATAATAAGTACTATCACATGGACAAGTTACTGTTTCATACTTCAAAAGTGGAAACTTTTAGCAGTAAGGGATTTTCTAATTCATTCCATCACAAGACAAACAGGAAACACAAAACAGCAGCATATCAATCAGGCCTGCATCTGAAATCCCTATCAAAAACCCCAATATCATTTCTCTAAGACAAATTTTTATTACTTTATAATATTCTGAAATAGCTATGAAAATCTACAGATTAAAACACTGTTAATGGCATAATACAGATAGTCTGAGTCATGAGGTAAAGTTTCAAATCAGGCTCAAAGTAGAAAATGTTTAAAAATATACAAAATATTAAATTAAGTGTTTTTGTTAAAAGTAGCTATATTTCTTCTGGTATGTTATAGTTTGCTGAGTGCTTCAAGTGATTTCTCTCATTATGTCATATATTTTATAGTATCCTAGCTCATTATAACAGAGGAACAAACCATATTAATTCACTGTAAATATGCTAAATACCTGTATAATAATTGAGGTATCTGACCAGCATTAACATCTGTACCATTATTTGATTTCTTTGAACTCTTAAATTGGAAAACAACCCTAAGAAGAGAAAAAATAACAATGACACCAAAAAACAACATGATTCGAGATTCATGAAAGAAAATAAGAAATCTGACAATTGTCTTTTCAAATATATGTTAATGCACAGAGATCCATTCTTTAAGAAAAAAACCTACAAGTAAAAAGGAATTGTTTTTATTCTGGTTCAAGCTCTGAGTGGCTTAAGGAATAAAATGAAGGAAATGAACCTGATCAGGCAGCCATGGGTAAGTGGCAGGTCCCTCCAGCTCAACTTTAACCAGAACAATAAGCTAGTAACAAAATACTTCAACTTACAGTTTAAAATGTGCTCAACCACACACATGATACCTTCTATTTAAAGCAGCTTTAAACTGCTGTGATACTCCAAAGTTCAATGAACTGCATGTGGAATCATGAGGTCCAGGACCAAGGCAGTCTCCCTGGTGCTAACACGTAATCTTACAGTAAGTAGAAAGGGATACATTACAGCTGACTTGATTCTTCTATGGCATTCTACTTGAACATTCAGGAACAAAGATTTCACCTCTTACATTAGTCTGTTCTGTTTCTGGTCAGCTCTGTTATGAATAGAACATAACTATTTGAAATATACTGTTACATAACTTTCACTCATGCTCAAGAAGAGTAAGAGTAAACTGAATTTCTCTTCTAAGTAATGGTCCTTCCAAACACACAAAATCAGAGTACTGAGAATAAAGAAGGATGGAGCTAGACTCAAGAGATTCCAGGTCTAGATTTGGTTCTGCCACACAGCAGCGATATGATGTGAAGCAAATCACTTCACTTTCTGTCTCTCTATTCCCCTGAGAGGAAAACAGGGCTAATAATGGCTTCACGTAATTGTTGAGGCCATCAAATGAGAATATAGATATGAAAGTATTTTATAAACTGAAAAATGATCTATATATGAAATTTAAGCAGTAAATTTCCCTACATTTTATTAAAACTGTACCATCTCATATTGCCAAAGCTCTGCAATTTATAAACTGCTTTCATAAGAACTATCAAACTGCACAGCAAGTATTTATTCCTTTTTTTATGGTTTCCAAATTCCTCATTTACCTTGTCACTTTATATAATTTCTAACTGGTAATAAGTTCTTAAACAATATAACACCCAGAAATACATACAAATGACAAATGGCAAGAGCAAAGAATAGCAGTCCTATTGTCTCCCTGTTCTGTCTAGACCTTAAATTTGGCATGAGATCACATAAACTTAAATGTTTGGCAGTCATATATTCTAGTCTTACTAACATTTTTACCTTACCAAAAGACCTCTGAGCTTTTAAAACAATATTCCACTAACAAAAATGACAGCTGCTTAAGTAATACTTAAACATTCTGCTTACCCGTCATCTGTGGTAATAGAAGCTTGTCCATGAGATCCACAGTCACTGCTGGGTCCAGACACTCGAGCCCATGCTACATACCACCATCCAGCTTGCAAGAGAACTGGCTCATCAAACATCATTGCATACTTTTCTCTGAGAGAAAAATTAGTGAGTCAAAGACAATGCCTTTGCCCTGCTACATGCATGTGTTTATTGGTTTTATTTATTATTAAAAAAATTTTTTTTAATGTTTGTTTATTTTTAAGAGGCAGAGAGAGACAGAATGTGAATGGGGAAGGGGCAGAGAGAGAGGGAGACACAGAACCCGAAGCAGGCTCCAGGCTCCAAGCTGTTGGTACAGAGCCCGACGTGGGGCTTGAACTCACCAGCTGTAAGATCGTGACCTGAGCCAGTCAGACGCTCAACTGACTGAGCCACCCAGGCACCCTGCATTTATTGGTTTTAAATCCTTTATAAACAAAGCATGAAATACATTGTATAATATTCTTATTAAACATCATTCAAAACCTTCTATTTAAAAAAGTCTGGGGGTGCCAGGGTGGCTCACTCGGTTAACCATTCAACTCTGCATTTCAGTTCAGGTCATGATCTCACTGTTTGTGAGTCTGAGCCCTGCATCAGGTTCTGCACTGACATGTTGAGCCTGCTTGGAATTCATTCTCTCTCTCTCTCTCTCTCTCTCTCTCTCTCTCTCTGCCCTTCCCCCACCCTCTCTCAAAGTAAATAAATAGAGGCACCTGGGTGGCTCAATCGGTTAAGCATCTGACTTCGGCTCAGGTCATGATCTCACAGCTCGTGGGTTTGAGCCCCGTGTTGAGCTCAGTGCTGACAGCTCAGAGCCTGGAGCCTGCTTCGAATTCTGTGTGTGTGTGTGTGTGTGTGTCTGTGTGTGTGTGTGTCTGTGTCTGTGTGTGTCTGTCTGCGCCTCCCCCACTTGCACTCTCTCTCTCTCTCAAAAATAAATAAACATTAAAAATAAATAAACTTAAAAATAAAAGTCTAAAAAAAAAAAGTGCATACATGCACTCCAATGTTCATGGTAGCACTACCGACAATAGCCAAAGTATGGAAAGAGTCCAAATGTCCATCAACTGACGAACAGATAAAGAAGATTATTAGTCATTGATCAAAAAGAATGAAATCTTGCCATTTGCAACAGCATGGATGGAACTAGACTGTATTATGCATGCTAAGAGAAGTAGAGAAAGATAAAATCATATGATTTCACTCATATGTGGAATTTAAGAAACAAAAGAGATGAACAGAGGGGAAGGGAAGCAAAAATAAGATAAAACCAGAAACGGAGACACACCCCAAGAGACCCTTAAATACAGAGAAGAAACTGAGGGTTGCTGGAGAGGAGGAGGGTGGGGGAACGGGCTAAATGGGAGATGGGCATTAAGGAGGAACTTGTTGGGATGAACACTGGGTTTTATATGTAAGTGATGAATCACCAAATTCTACTCCTGTAATCATTATTACACTATATGTTAACTAACTTGGATTTAAATGAAAATAATAATAAAAATTTTTTTAAAAAAAGAAGAAAAAATTAAAGGAAGAGGAAAAAAAAGGTATCTGGCTGGCTCAGTTAAAAAAGCACGCAACTCTTGATCTCAGAGTTGTGACTTTGAGCCCCATGTTGGGTATAGAGATCACTGAAATAAATAAACACACAAATAAACAAAAAAAAAGTCAGAAAAAAATTAAAAAGTCTTGACAAGAACACACAAATAATAATAGTCATTTGTGTTGTGGTGATGACACCCCTCAACCTTGAATTCTACAACTTGCTTAAATGTTATAAAACTTTCATATTAAAATAACACAAAATCTTTTAATTGTTGTTAAAAACAAACAAACAAACCATGCCAGTGTCATTGGAAAATGAAACTCTGAATTTTAGTTTTAAAGTTCATTTATTTAAGTCAAGTTTTTTCAGAGGTAGCATATTAAGAAAACGGTTTTGGAGTCAGATGGCCAGAATTCAAGGCTCAGCTTCACAACACTAGTTGTGTGACCTTGGGCAAATTATTACACCCTCTCTGTGACTCAGTTTCTTCATCTGAAAATAGGGATGAAGATGAGGTCTAGATCACAGGATTGTTCTGAGGACTGAGCAAATTCAAATAAAGTGTTGGAACTGTGCCCGTCACATAGTAACTACACAAAAAATTTTACTAAAATAGAAGGAGAAAGCATGTATATAAATAAGGACGTCTGATAAAGATACACACAAGTTTTAGTTCCAGGTAATGGAGTATGGTGGTTGTAGCTGGGAAACTGGGATAGAAAAAAGAATCAAGGGTATTTGAGGAAGGGGACAAATTTACACACTGTAGAGGTATGAAGGTACACAACAGCGCCTGAAAATGACAGGGGGTCCAGTCGGGTTAAAGCATTAAGACAGATAAAAACGATTAGTAGGAAGCAAGTTAAAAAAGATGCTATAAATGATTATGGAAGTCCTTTAATGCTAGCTGTAGGAACCTGGGCTTTGTTAGTCGGCAAATAAATACACTCTACATGATTCTCTATATGTGAAACAATATTATTTTTGACCCATAATTACATGTTCAAAAATAAATGCTAAATGACAATGGCATCTTAAGGCTTTGTTAAAAATTAATCAATTAACTTTTCCTGATCTTCATTTTTTGTCACATAAAATATGACTGAAAAGTATCTCCTGACATTGGTAAATGCCTGAAGTGAAAAAACAGTCAGAATTTTCTTTAAGTTTGCTGTTTTGTTCTCAAAGTATGTATCTGTTAAAAGCAGACTCAATGCCTTACTACCATTTTCAGAAATCACATTTTCACTAGCAAAAAGCTCACGTATGACACACAGGTTTTAACGTAACTATCACTGGGAAGAAGTATACTATTATTATTTTGAAGTTCAATTTATTCTCTTTCACACCATAATATTCCCTGATTCAAATCACTAACTTGTCATAACATAGTGTTGGAGATATTCCGTGGCATTATACAGAGAGGACTGATAAAATCTAAGTCTCTTCTTACTTAATGAAGTTTTATAAATAAACATCTGGATTCTGGTAACCTCCTAAGAGGTTTCAGTAAAAGCTGGCCACCACCCCAAGCATGTTACAAACAAGCACATACTATGAGCATGGTGTTAGGGCGCACAGGTGATTGGACTTCTGGCCTTCTCTATTTGATACTATATACATGCTCCAGGTAGTAAATAATTGTATCACATCACTGGAAAGCTAGCACAGTAGCTGTTCTCTAAGGGATGCATGAAAGCAAAGGTATATAAAATATATGTATAGTTTCATCCAATCTTCAATGGAGAAATAATTTATAAAATACAAATAGGGAAAATACTGTTAGTTTTAATGCAGCTCTGTTAAATGCAACACTTATACACAATTTAATATCTCAAGCATCTTATCACGGATTATTTAAAACATCCTTTTCATGTTTGTTTCTTCACTTACAATGAATTTTTCATATTAAGTATGTAAGGATGATGCTGAGTAATTGGGAAATCATTACCTGGCAGCACAGTCATAAGCCAACACATCAGTCTCTGCAAGAAGGTCTCCGTCGGTTTCATGATCTCCTCCATCAGGACCCAACTCGAACAGCTGGGGAAAGGAGATAAAACACATCGTTTCTAGTCTGTCATTCAATCATGCAAACCTGCTGAATAATATGTTTATAATTTTGTGTGTTTCCAAAAATGTGCTGGACACTGAAGAATGTAAAAATCAGAATGCATGCTTTTCTTTTTGAGTTTTACTGATTTATTTTGAGAGAGCGAGAGAGCATGGGGGAGGGGCAGAGAGAGAAGGAGAGAGAAAATCCCAAGCAGGTTCCGTGCTGTCAGCACAGAGCTCAACATGGAGATAGATCCCATGAACTGTGAGATCATTACCTCAGCTGAAATCAAGAGTTGGATGCTTAACCGACTGAGCCACCCAGGTGCCCCAGAATGCCTGCTTTTTTAATGTTGAATACACAAACCTACACATTTAAATTTAGAAACTCATGGCCTATATTAATTTCAGCTTATTTATATATTCATCTATTTATAGTAAATGCTCCAAGTTCTTCTGTACCAAATATAAACATCTGAAGGAGGTGAAAGAATTCAACCAATGCATTGTATCTAAGTGAGCTTCCAAGGAGGAAGAATTTTGCTTCAACACGTACAAGCTGTGAGATATGGGACATGGTTTCCTCATGCATAAAAGGAAAATGGACACTAACAGTGCCTACTTCATAGTAATTGTGAGAACTACATGAAATAATACTCATGGAGCATTTAGAAAAATACGCAGCAAAAAGGCTAGAAAAATTTTAGCTATGGAGAGAGGAATAATAGAAGATAAGGATCCTTAAAATAGTTCAAAGTAATATGGCACAGGAATAGGAGAGATGAAGAGAATGAAATAAAATGGGTATAAAACAAGGGGAGGAGGACCAGAAAGTCTGAGGAAAGGATAAGAGAGAAGATATCAAAGATGAAAAGTTATGAAATTAAGTGAAAATAAAGGAGAATTATTAGGAAGAGATCTTTTTTCTTCAAAAATGGACCAACACATATAAAAAAACCCCTCATTTCTCTGGAGAATTATATAGCAGGTAAACTACAAAAACACTAAGAAGGAAGAAAAGGGAGCATTAAAACTTACTGGATACTTACTATGCTAGATGTCTCATTTTATCAATTATATGCTAATAATTTGAAAATCTGTCTCCAGTTCAGATCTTGTTCTCAACAGCCACTGCATTCCTCTCCTACAGCTGGACCTCATTAGTTCTAAAATGAGTCACTCCCCTTCTCCCCTGCCTTCCCCGTTCTGATTATCACTCACCTACTCACTCAGATAAAAAAATCTGGAATAATCCTTTTTCCCGTATCTTTCTGCCATCACTACATCTATTCTATTGCTGGTACCAGAGCTTGTCAGTTCACGCATGCTCACTGTTACTAGCTAGAACTCATCAGTCTTCTTATCTCCATTCTCTCCTTGCTCTGGCCCATTTCCACAAGGGTTCCATAAACCACAAGCATTCTGGTTTTTTTTTAATGATCCTTAGTACTCTGTAAAATGAATATTTGATTAGAATATTTCTGTAATCTAAAATTTTTCAGTGGTTTCTCATTCCCTGCTTTGTATGTAGCATAATATAAAGGTCCTTAATGATTTCCCCCTTATGTTCGACAAATATTTCTCAACACATATTGTGTAGTGTCCTAGGAACGGCCAAGGCCACACAGGTGAGAACAATGCAAATAAAAAAATGGGGTAATTGGAAGTTAAATTTGTGGTAAGGGAGAGGATTGTTTAAAAAAATTTTTTTTTAACGTTTATTTATTTTTGAGACAGAGAGAGACACAGCATGAACGGGGAAGGGGCAGAGAGAGAGGGAGACACAGAATCGGAAGCAAGCTCCAGGCTCTGAGCCATCAGCCCAGAGCCCGACGTGGGGCTCGAACTCGCGGACTGCGAGATCCTGACCTAAGCTGAAGTCGGGCACTTAACCAACTGAGCCACCCAGGCGCCCTGGGAGAGGATTGTTTTAAATAGGCTCACCAGAGAATCAAGACCTGAATATAATGAGGAAGTGATCCACGGAGGTACTAAAGAGTTGCAGTCAGCAGAAGTAGCCAGTAGCCAGCTGAGGAACAACAGCAGGCCACTGTGGCTGGATTAGAGCGAGACAGCTAGTATAATATAAGGTCAGAGTGATAATGGCAGGCAGTTCTATGGTGCTTTGTGGGCCCTCCTAAGGCCCGTAGCTTTTAATCTAATCCTAGAAGACACTGCAGGAATCCCAACAGAAGGAGTAGCATACTCTGGTGGACATTTTAAGAAAATCTCTGCTGTACTGAGAACAGAATAAAGGGAGCAAGGACAGAAGCAGGATACAAGTTGGGAGGCTACTGTAATAATCTAGGTGAGAATGGCTATGGTTTGGACTGATTTGATATTAGGAACAGTTTTTAGAAGTGGTTAAATCCTGGCTTTATTTTCAAAGTTCAGCCAACAGTGTTTGCTGCCGAAGGGGATGTGGGGTGTGAAAGAGAGAAGGCAAGGATGATTCCAAGATTTCTGGCCCCAGCAGGTAGAGGAATAAAGTTAGCTCTATCCTAAGTCAGTTAATTGGGATGGGGAAAACATCAGAACAACAAGTTTATTTATTTATTTTTTTAATTTTATTTAAAAAAAAAATTTTTTTTTCAACGTTTATTTATTTTTGGTACAGAGAGAGACAGAGCATGAACGGGGGAGGGGCACAGAGAGGGAGACACAGAATCGGAAACAGCCTCCAGGCTCTGAGCCATCAGCCCAGAGCCTGACGCGGGACTCGAACTCACGGACTGCAAGATCGTGACCTGGCTGAAGTCGTACGCTTAACCGACTGCGCCACCCAGGCGCCCCAGAACAACAAGTTTATTAGAGAGATCACCAAAAGCCTAGTGTTGAATATGTTATATCCGAAACACCTATTAGCTATCCAACTGGAGATGTGAAGTAGGAGCTGTATCTATGACTTTGGAGGTTAATAAATTGAAAGTAATCAGAGGAAAAATACTTAAAAAGCCATAAGCCTGGATCATTTTAGGGATGAACAGACTTTAAAAAGTGTCCAAGACTGAGTTCTGGCACTCCAACACTCAGAGGTCAGGAAGATGATGAGTAACCAGGCTGGGACTCAGAAGAACAGTCAGTGAGACGGGACAAAAATCAAGTGTGGGGCCTTAGGAGCCAAGTGAAGACAGTATTTTAAAGAAGGGTTTAATTGGATTAAATTATGTCCACTGGTTAAGGAAGATGAGGAGTGAGAATTGACACTGGCTTTAGCAATCAGAAGCCACTCACATCCTTGACAAGAGCAGTTTTGGTGGAGTGGGTGGGGCAAAAACGTGATTAGAGTGGATTCAAGAAGGAAAGGGAAGAGAAAGAATGGAAACACAAAGCATGTCAGTAAGAATATGTACAGAGTCCAGCTAGGTGGCTAGTCCAAGACAAGTACCTTTGCCCAGAGTAGTTAGTGGTGGAAGACTCTTCTAGCAGCAGGAAGGAGGTAAAGGAGGATCCAACAAGAAAGATGTCTAGGTTTCTGACTTAGGGTAACAAGCATATTGTGGATGGTACTATTTAAGAAAGGGACTACTGGAAGAAAGCCAGGTCCTGGGGAAAGAGCATGAATTCAGTTGAGATATAAAGACTAACAACTGTCATGCCTTTAAAGCACTTACATGGAAATGGGTCAAAGAAGAAGTCTGAGCTGGAGATCTAAATTTGGACATCATGGTATGCTGACAGCTATTTAAACTTCAGGCTTAGAAGAGAATGTCTAGGAGAAAATATAAAGTGTAGAAATAGGGCCCTAGGGCTGGGCTTAGAAGAAATCCAACATTTAGTGTCCAGGTAGAAGAGGACAAACCTACAAAAAAGACAGAAGAAACAACCAGAGATATGAAAACAAAACAAAACAAAACAAAACAAAAAAATAAAGAGGCTTACTGCTAGAAAAAAAAATGTATACCTTGGAGAGGTGAGTGGAGGAATAAAAAAAGACTTCCGTTGGAAAACCTTAGTTTACTAATAACTGAATTACAAAGGCAAGTTCACATCCAGTGTACTGGAGGAATAAGGGAGGATTTGAGACTTAGAAAAAAAAATTACATCCACTATAAAGACAGGATTATGGAAGGCCTATATACTTCTGTACCACAACTACTAGAGACAGGGGTCAGTATGGTGTTCAATATCATCAAAACAAAACAAAAAACTTTTCAGGGCCATAAAAAAAATATCTTCTTGATAAACTTACTAGACAGTGCCAACTAGCATTATGTAATTCACGGAGTTTGCTTCTCAATCTTAATTTTGAATCAAGACATCTTAAAATAACCCTTTCAAAGAAGTTGCTTTGAAATAAGCCAAAAACTATAACTACTGTCCTTCCTCCCCTTCTTCCTCCCTTCCTTCTTCCCCTCCCCTCTCTCTCCCCTTCCTTTGTATATATGTATGAATGTATGTATGTATGTGTGTATCTATCTATCTATCTATCTATTTATCTATCTATCTATCTATGCCATAGGTATAATCATTACTCCATCCCTATCCCTAGGGACTTCTAATTCTTACTTCCTTAATCTCTATATTATCTGTGTTTCTTTACCACATGTATTACAATCATAGCCAGAAATAAGCAAATGTTTTTAAGTCTGTCAGCTCTGGGTGGGTCTCTATGGGAAGTGTCCTCAAAAACCATCATTTTAAGGGAGTTTTTTGTTTTTTTTAAATTTTTTTTCAACGTTTTTTATTTACTTTTGGGACAGAGAGAGACAGAGCATGAACGGGGGAGGGGCAGAGAGAGAGGGAGACACAGAATCGGAAACAGGCTCCAGGCTCTGAGCCATCAGCCCAGAGCCCGACGCGGGGCTCGAACTCACGGACCGCGAGATCGTGACCTGGCTGAAGTCGGTCGCTTAACCGGCTGCGCCACCCAGGCGCCCCATGGGAGTTTTAACAATATAATTTTTAGATATTAAAACAATTTTTTTTAATGTTTACTCGTTTTTTGAGACAGAGAAAGACAAGAGTATGAGCAGGGGAGGGGCAGAGGGAGACACAGAATCTGAAGCAGGCTCCAGGCTCTGAGCTGTTAGCACAGAGCCTGATGCGGGGCTTGAACTCACGAACTGTGAGATCATGACCTGAGCCAAAGTTGGCTGCTTAACTTAACTGACTGAACTACGCAGGCATTCCAATTTTTAGATATTATTGAGAGAGCTAAGAATTTATCTCCTGAACAGATGGCATTTAATTAAGAATTTTTAATGAAGCCTGCTATTGAAATTAAGGCAGTAACTATAGTTTTACTTTAAAGGCAAAATCAGATTGGGGCACCTGGGTGGCTCAGTTGGTTAAGCAGCCAATTTAGGTTCAGGTCATGATCTCCCCGTCTGTGAGTTCTAGCCCCGTGTCGGGCTCTGTGCTGACAGCTCACAGCCTGGAGCCTGCTTCAGATTCTGTGTCTCCCTCTCTCTCTGCTCCTTCCCCTGCTCGCACTCTGTCACTCTCTCAAAAAAATAAATAAACATGTGGAAAAAAAGGCAAAATCAGGTTAATTTGAGAAGTAGAACATTCAAACATCCTTTGCTTGCAATAATTGCAGGTCTTTTCTGAGATGAACAGGTAAAGTAAACTTAGGACTTTTGATTACTTTTATGTTATCTCCCTGATGAATTCCATACCCCATATTCCATCTCTCACTTCATTCCTGGTCCCCACTCTTAGGGTGATCATGTCTGTTTACATAGTATTTGGCATCAAAAATGCTAACTTTTTAAAAAGTTTCTTTATTTGAGAGAGTGAGCATACACATGAGCGGGGGGGGAGGGGCAGAGAGAGGGAGAGAAAGAATCCCAAGCAGTTTCCACAGTCAGTATGGAGCCCATTGCGGGGCTTGATCTCACAAACCAGGAGATCATGACCTGAGCCGACATCAAGAGGTGGATGCTTAACCTATTGAGCCACCCAGACCCCCTAATGACTTTTAAGGCTACATCAAAATGTCCCTGAATCAAAACAGCTGTGCCCTCGTTATTAAAGTGGCTACAAAAATGGAGGCATATCAAAAGGTACTGCTGTTCCTAGACCACTAGGAAGTTCAGCACAAAGGATTGAGATTGACTATTATAGTCTTTTTCAGCCTAAAATTATTATAAAATCATTTTCCATCATTTCCTCACTTCTTGACTTTTGCTTTTCTAATGAGTCAATGCTTTAGTATTATTATATTAGATTTTAGCAATGTTTCCTCAAGTCCTTTTTTATATATATTATATATATAAAATAATAAGCTAAGTCAAAACCAACATCTTCAAAAAAGGGCAACAGTGTCAAAAAACTGCTTACCTTAATTTTCGCAGTATATTCTCCTCTACCTCCAAACAGACCAAGGCCACCAAGTAAAATATCAGTGTCAGCACTAAAACGTATAGCTTCTACTGAATGGGCAGAGTAACCCCAGCCCCCTCCATGACCTAGGACACAAATAATTTATGTTTTAAGATATTTATATTTCACTTATAAAACAATATTTCCTAAAGATAAATATACATACTTTCAAACCTGTTCACTACACTATAATCTTCTTTGGAATAAACCTTCATTACTGCTTGAGTCTCCTCCTCTGTACTTGCAACACCCATTTTTAAATCCTGCATAGCTGCTAAGGTATCAAGGCAACCTAAAAACAAACAAACAAAAATTCAACTCCTTGAAATTAAAATTTCCTATTATATTGATGACAGGAGATGATGTAGGGAATAAATTAAAATAGTTAACTCTGAGTGTGCTCAATAAATGTATTCCAAAATTTAAACAATATTTCATGAGAGAACACCTATAACCAATAAGAATTCTCCACTGCTTAGGTAATTGTCATATTTAAACACATTCTATACGTCAATGTTTTGCAAAAAACTGCATCTTTAGTTTTGGATGTTTATAATGATTCACCAGCTGAAATTTGAGAAAAAAGAAGCAAGGAATTATATGTATGCTCTAGTAATTATACTTAGGAATATGACTTCACAACTGCTAGGTTTAGATAAACATAAATAAGTCTTTTTAAGGATCTTTTTAAAAAACAACAAAATAAGTAGTTATGTGGATTGGTACAAAATTTCCACCAACAGAATATCTATATAAACTAAAAAAATGCTGTATTTCAAATTAATTAAATAGAAGTAAAGAGAAACTGTGTTATGTAAAAAAAAGAAAGAATATGTATAAAATTTATAATTATATCAATATGTATTTTATAGGATGTCATTTAAAATAATGTATATAAATTAAATATTATAATTATATATTTGAATATTCTATCTGTATCTCTAAAGTTAATATATTTAACCTAAACAAAGATATTATTTAAAAAAATACCTATTAGGAAAATTATCTTCAGAGATGCTTTATACTTGGGCATACACAAACTATGTTGGTTCAAATCTGATGTATTGTTCTTTGTTGGATAAACAAACCTCTTAAAGCTAGGGGGTTTAACTTACATTGCACCTAGTATTTTGTTGTTTAACACACATGAAAAAATGACATACAAATCTAAATATTCTCAAAAAAAAAATTCTCAGCACACTGAATGAATGAAAATTAACTGGTCATCAAAGAGCAACCCTACCTAGAATGTGCAAAGCTGCATGAGATCGGGTGGTGAGAGCCCTTGATCCTGTTGGTAAGGCAAGTTCAGGACTTAGAATACTACATCTGGACTGCATGTCTGCTGCAGAGGGAAGTCTGGCATCAGCAACCACTGCATTGTAACACCACAGCTCTCTGGTATTTGGTCGAAACCTTCAAGAAAGAATAATTATAGCACTTCAACATACAGTTTCATTAAAAAAAATTTTCTAAAGTAGAATTGATGATACAAAGGGATTACATACAGTCAGCTTAAAGAGGATAAAATGTAGCTCATTATTTTCTCTATCTGAGCTAAGTATATAAATAAAATGATTTATGTCACTATAAGTGGAATAATTTGAATGAAACAGTAACACGGGCTATGATTTTTTTTTATGAGTACAGGAGCAATAGTACACATGGTGCACACATATATAAAGCTTTGTACAACAAAAAGTCTACAGATGAAGTCTAAAGACAAAGGCCAAGTTGAAAGAAAATATGTGAAACACACATGAGACAAAAGAACAGTATTCACAATGTATAAGAGCTCCTGCAAGACAAAAAGAGGTATCAATCTAATATCAAAAGTGGACAAAAGACTTGGAATGCTGTTTCCACAAATGAAACACAAATAAAGTGTAAGGAGGTGTTCAACCTTACTAATAAACAGTAAACCATAAGGGACCCACAATACCCCCCACCATTATCTCATTTCTCTTATCCCTTCCATAAAAATATTCTCAAAAAGCTGCCTCCATTTCTTTGCCAATTTTTTGCTATGAATTCTTTTTGGAAAAGTTGTTTTAATCAACTACAGAGTACATACAAAAGAATAGTAACAAAATATTTTCAAGATAAGGTATGAAGAATAATGCCATAATGTGCACCAGTAAAAAGAACATTACTACTACATTTTAAGTGCCCTGGATCTCCCTCCCTACTTAATTTCTTTCCTTTTCTTTCAAAGGTAGCAATTACTTTGAAGTTTAAAAGTTTATCATTCTCTTCTTACGTTTATGATTTTTCATATGTTATACCAAAATTGTGTATTATTTAAGTTTCATGTTTTGAATTGTTTATGAACAGGATACACAATTTATGTGTTTTTCTGTGGCTTGCTTTCTTCAAACAATAGAATATGCTTACAACGTATTTATACAATGGTGTATAACTGCAAGCTCATTCATTCTCATTGTTATAGAGTATTAATAGCTCATGTGACTATATTACAGCTATTTGTCCATTCTACTAATGATGGCAAAAAAATGAAAACCACTCAATTTTTCCATTACAAAAAAATGCTGCTGTGGATAATTTTATAAGTTTCCCTAAAGCATTAATACAAGAGTAAATGGGAAGGAAGAACAAAATTCTCATTTTTTCCACAACTGGTATTCCTATACAGAATACCCAGGTTCTTTTGAAAATCTGATTTATGTCAGATACAGCTAACAATCATATTCATTTAGTAAGGTTGTTTTTGTCAATCAATGGTGCTTGATGATCCAAATTTACTAAATACAAAGGACAATCTTGAAGAGATATTTACACACTCACAATCATAGCAGTATTATCCACAAGAGCCAAAAGGTGCAAGCAACTGAAGCATCCATGGATGGATAGTGGATAAATAAAATGTGGTAGAAACATACAATGGAATGTTATTCCAGCCTTAAACAATTCTGTCACAGGCTATAATGCGAATGAATCTTGAGAACATGATGCTAGAAATAAGCTAGTCACAAAAAAGACAAATACTGTATGATTCCACTTATATATCAAAACTGGTCAAATTGACTGAAAGTAGAATGGTGGCTGCTACAGGCTACAGGGACAGAGTAATAGGGAACTGTTCTTTGGGTACAGAGTTTCAGTTTTGCAAGATAAAAACATTCTGCAGATCTATTGTAGAGCAATGTGAATATACCTAACACTGCTGAATTGTACAACTAGAAATGGTTAAATTTTGTTTTTTACCATAATTAAAAATAATTATTAAAAAATCTTTATCTTAAACTTAAAAATAATACTTGGCACAGAACAAATTCTATGAAAGTACCTGCTACAATTAGTAGCATTAATATAATTGTACTATTAAATTTTAATTTAATCTATTAATTAGTTTGTGTGTGTGTGTGTGATTATTTCTCTAGTTGCTTTTAAGATTTTTATCTTAGTCTTAGTGTTCTATAATTTCACAACAATTTCTCTTGATTGTAGATAATGGAAACACATAATTTCTAGTATCTGTGAATTTATTTTTTCATTTTTTAAGTTTTATTTATTTATTTTGAGAGAGACAGAGACAGCATGAGTTGGGGAGGGGGAGACAACGAGGGAGAGAGAAATCCCAAGCAGGCTGCATGCTGTCAGCACAGAGCCAGATGCTGGGCTTTAACTCATGAACTGTGAGATCAGGACCTGAGCTGAAACCAAGAGTCGGATGCTTAACCAACTGAGCCACTCAGGCATCCCAGATATCTGCAAATTTAAACCTTTTTTTGGTTCTGGAAAATTATTAGGCATTATCTCTTCAAATGTTTTTCTCCTTTATTTTCTCTAATTTCTAATATTTTCTTCTTGGATGTGTACTAGATCTTCTCATTATATTCTCAAATCTCTCTCACATTTTTTTATTAAAAAAAATTTTTTTAATGTTTATTTATTTTTGAGAGGGAGAGAGAGACAGACAGAATGCCAGCTGTCAGCACAGAGCCCAGTGTGGGACTTGAACTCACGGACTGCAAGATCATGACCTGAGCTGAAGTCAGACGCTTAACCGACTGAATCACCCAGGCGCTCCCACTTTTTTTATATTCTTGTCTCTGGCATTTTGTGTAATTCCCTTTCATTTGTTCAAATATGATCTACTCATGCATTTGTGTAAAAAACTATTCTTCATTTATAAAAGTTTTGGTTGGTTGTTTTTCAAATATGCTTCATCATCTTGAGTCTTACGAGTTTTCTTTTGTTGTTCAATTCCATCTTTTATTTTTTAAACATTTCATATATACTTTACATTATTTCTGATAATTCCAAGATCTCATTGCTTGCCTCTTGCTGAATTTCATTAAAAGTGATATTACTTGTATGTTAAGCAATCTTTGACTTGGTGCTCATACTTGATGGAATGTTAATTCATTAAAACCTATGGTACCATGCTGGTACCAAAGCATGGAGGATTTACACTGGCCTTGTGCTGGAGACAGAGGGGTATTACCTATTTGATCCCACTTCAGCATCATTCTAAGGCCAGATGCTTAACAGAATTTTCAGGATCAGTTCCCATCTCCCTCACCTTGTAGCTGGCACAATGTTTGTTTTCCAAACTGCAGCACTGCTTATCAGCAGTTGCCCTCAGCAAAATCCTGTGTTTACAGTGCTGACTGCTTACTTCTCAAGGGTCACCTCATGAGGTATGATTTTTATTTTTATGCTGGTTTTCATTCTTTGAGGTAGGGGTGGAAGAGAGGGGCACTATATTAGTGATATCTTAGCTGAGTGCCAAGCAATGTATAAAATTTAAACTTGGGGTGCCTGGGTGGCTCAGTCAGTTGAGCGACTGACTTCAGCTCGGGTCATGATCTCACGGTTTGTGAGTTCGAGCCCCACATCGGGCTCTGTGCTGACAGCTCAGAGCCTGGAGCCTGCTTCTGATTCTGTGTTTCCCTCTCTCTCTGCCCCTCCCCGACCCATGCTCTGTCTCTCTCTGTCTCAGAAATAAATAAACATAAAAAAATTTTTTTTAATTTAAACTTATTTTTTTTTAGTTCATCAAATTGCCAAAAGTGGAAATCCCCACTCTTCAAACCATACCAATCTAGTTTGCACATCTAACACTTGCATGAAATTATTCTCAAAGTTGTAAATAACTTCTAAGTAGCTAAACCTAATGGAATTTTTGGTCATCTACTTAGTTAAGCCCTCAGCATATTCAACATCATTAAATGCTCCTCTTTATGATCCATCCCCTTCTCACTTCCATGTCAGCACACCCTTTTCGCTTTTTCTAATAGTTCACTGGCTGCTCTTTCTAGTCTCCTGTCTAGTTCCTCTCTCCCCTAACTTAAAATGTTTTAAGTTTAGGACTCTCCTCAACCTACATTCTCTGCCTAGGTGCTCTCGTTCAAAAACACCCCTTTAGATATACCTATAAACTAAAAATTCTGGAATTTACATTCCCAGTCCAAACTAGTCCTTTGTGCCTGGCTCACTTCTCTGCCTACTTAACATGTCAAAAACAGAAATCTTGACAAAATCTGTTCCTTTCTCTGCCTCTCTTGGCTCAGTTAATGTCTATTCAAATGCCAAAATCAGAACTTTGGGAATCATCCTTGAACACTTTCTTTCCTTAAATGGCCACTGCCCCCACCCCCACCACTCCCCCCCACAACCCCACCCCCAAATTAACCAAGTTCTATTGGCTCTATTCCAAACTATGTGCTACTGCCTTCTCCTCCCATCTTTCCCACCACAACCCTAAGTTTCATGCTATCCTCTCTCCCTTGCACTACTGCAGTAACCTCCTGTATCTGTGCCTGCCTCCTTCCATCTATTTTCCACACAGTAAGTATAATCTCTTCCCAACTCAACATCCTACAAAAACTTCCTATTGGAAGAAAACTCAAATTTCTTGATCTACCCTACAAAGTCCTGCATGTCCTAGCCCTGCCTACTCCTTTGAATTCATTTTGTGCCACTCACTCAATATGTTCTAACCACACTGGCTTTTTTCAAGTTCCTAAAACACAGCCAAGCTCTTGCTGGTACCAAAGCATTTGGGTCTACTAAGCTCTCCCTGCTCAGAAAACTTTTCATAACTCTTCAAATGCCTGGTTCTTTTTATATTTTAAGGTCTTAACTTATACTATCTCCACTGAATGGAATATAGGTCACTGCTATTAACCTCAATCATAGCGCCCTCTTTTTCCTTAATAATGCTGAGCAAGCTCTGTAAAGTATATTAGATAATCATTTTGTACAGTCTTTATCTCTGTTAAAAAAAAAAAAAAGATGACTTCCCTAAGAGCAAGGACATTGTCTATCTCATATCATATAGTATGTATTTAAATATTAACAGAATAAAATTAAAATAGCAAAAATTGAAAATAATAGTGCAGTATTAGCATACAGTATTAATATTAGTATTTAATATTATTAAATGATAATAACTGTATAGTGATGCAATAGTATGGGAAAATACGGACTCTCCCATGCGGTTGGTGAAGAGAGTATTAAGGGAGAAAAGGGCAGGTATATATGACAATTCTGACTATCTTCTGACTCAGCAATTCCACTTCTTGAAAGCCACCTCATAGCAATACACTCCCATGAGTATAAAACTCTGTGCTTATATACATGTGTGTGTTTGTGTGTTCACTGGGGCATTATAGATAATACTGAAACATTAAAAAATAATCTAAAAATTTTGTTCATTAATAGGGAAATAGATCAGTATATTTTGGTATATCCAGACTACAGGATTCTATACAGGTTTAACAAAAAAGCAGTTCTTAGAGTAGTGACTTGGAAAGACCTAGAAATTGTTGTTTAGCAAAAAACCTAACTTTTAAAATGAATATATTCTTATTTGTATTTTAAAAATACATGCATTTAAAAAGGTGTCAAACTGGGGCTCCGGGGTGGCTCAGTGGGTTGAGCTTCCGACTTCGACTCAGGTCATGATCTCACCTGTGAGTTCAAGCCCCACATCGGGCTCTGTGCTGACAGCTCAGAGCCTGGAGCCTGCGTCAGAGTCTGTGTCTCCCTCTCTCTCTGCCCCTCCCCTACTCACACTGTGTGTGTGTGTGTGTGTGTGTGTGTGTGTGTGTCTCTCTCTCTCTCTCTCTCTCTCTCTCTCTCTCAACAAATGAATAAAGGCTTGCACCATGCAAACGCCCAATGTTGTGCTTCTGCGGATCCATCCCTCCAAGGGGCCTGCCTCCCTCCAGGTGCTGCAATGCCCCTCCCGCAGGGGACCACCTACTGCAAAGCAAGCTAAGCCTGCCCCTCCTGCCCCTGTGTACCTTGCAGATCACCCCGTCTGATATGCCCTTGGCCAGATCCCATCTCAACAGCACTACAAAACTGGCAGTGTGTAAGCAGCCCAGACAGAGGCCACACCACTCCACAGTGAGTCCTGCCCCTGGAAGAAGGGAAGATAAGGTACACACCAGTCTGACTGTGACCCCAGTGGTGGGCTGGGGACAGACATCTAGTCTGACTGCAGCCCCGCCCAACAACACAAGTTACTCCAGACAGCACAGGGGAAGTGCCCTGCAGTTCTGTGCCACTCCAGGGACTATCCAAAATGACGAAACGGAAGAATTCTCCTCAAAAGAGACTCCAGGAAGTAACGACAGCTAACGAATTGACCAAAACCGATTTAAGCAATATAACGGAACAAGAATTTAGAATAATAGTCATAAAATTAATCACTGGGCTTGAAAAAAGCATACAGGACAGCAGAAAATCTATTACTACAGAGATCAAGGGACTAAAAATAGTCATGAGGAACTAAAAAATGCTATAAATGAGGTGCAAAATAAAATGGAGGCTGCCATAGCACGGATTGAAGAGGCAGAGGAGACAATAGGTGAATTAGAAGACAAAATTATGGAAAATGAGGAAGCTGACAAAAAGAGAGATAAAAAAAATCCAGGAGTATGAGGGGAGAATTAGAGAACTAAGTGATGCAATCAAATGGAACAATATCTGTATCATAGAAATTCTAGAAGAGGAAGAGAAAGAGAGAGGGGCTGAAGGTGTACTTGAACAAATCATAGCTGAGACTTCCCCGATATGGGGAAGGAAACAGGCATTAAAATCAAAGAGGCACAGAGAACTACCTTCAGCTGTAACTTGAATCAAACTTCTGCATGACACATCATAGTGAAACTGGCAAAATACAAGGATAAAGAGAGAATTCTGAAAGCAGTTAGGGATAAACAGGCCCTAACTTACAAAGCTAGACACATAAGGGTAGTAGCAGACCTATCTACTGAAACTTGGTGGGCCAGAGAGGAATGGCAAGAAATCTTCAATGTGATGAACAGAAAAAATCTGTAGCTGAGAATCCTTTATCCAGCAGGGCTGTCATTCAGATTAGGAGAGATAAAGGTTTTCCCAAACACACAAAAACTGAAGGAATTCATCACCACTAAACCAGCCCTACAAGAGATCCTAAGGGGGATTCTGTGAGTGAAATGTGGTAAGGACCACAAAGTACCAGAGATATCACTACAAGCATGAAACCTACGGACATCACAATGACTCTAAACCCATATCTTTCAATAACAACAATGAATGTAAATGGACTAAATGCTCCAATCAAAAGACAAATGGTATCAGAATGGATAAGAAAACAAGACCCATCTATTTGCTGTCTACAAGAGACTCATTTTACACTTGAGGACAACTTCAGATTGAAAGTGAGGGGATGGAGAACTATCTATCATGCTACCGCAAGTCAGAAGAAAGCTGAGTAGCCATACTTACATCAGACAAACTAGACTTTAAATTAAAGGTGGTAACAAGAGATGAAGAAGGGCATTATATAATAATTACAGGGTCTATCCATCAGGAAGAGCTAACAATTATAAATGTCTATGCACCAAACATGGGAGCCCCCAAATATATAAAACAATCAAAACATAAGCAACCATGTTGATAAGAATGTGGTATTGCAGGGGACTTTAATACTCCACTTACAGAAATGGATAGATCATCTAGACACAGGATCAATAAAGAAACAAGGGCCCTGAATGATACATTGGATCAGATGGACTTAGCAGATATATTTAGAACTCTGCATCCCAAAGCAACAGAATATATTTTCTTCTCCAGTGCACATGGAACATTCTCCAAGAGAGATCACATACTGGGTCACAAAACAGCCCTTCATAAGCATAAAAGAACTGAGATCATACCATGCACACTTAAAGACCACAATACTATGAAACTTGAAATCAACCACAGGAAAAAGCCTGGAAAACCTCCAAAAGCGGGGAGGTTAAAGAACACCCCACTAAACAATGAATGGGTCAACCAGGCAATTAGAGAAGAAATTTAAAAATATATGCAAACAAATGAAGATGAAAATACAACAATCCAAACGCTTTGGGATGTAGCAAAGGCAGTCCTGAGAGGAAAATACATTGCAATCCAGGCCTATCTTAAGAAACAAGAAAAATCCCAAATACAAAATCTAACAGCACACCTAAAGGAAATAGAGCAGAACAGCAAAGACATCCCAAACCCAGCAGAAGAAGAGAAATAATAAAGATCAGAGCAGAAATAATATAGAATCTAAAAAAACTGTAGAGCAGATCAATGAAACTAAGATTGGTTTTTTGAAAAAAATAAACAAAATTGATAAACCTCTAGCCAAGCTTCTCAAAAAGAAAAGGGAGATTACTCAAATAGATAAAATCATGAATGAAAATGCAATTATTACAATCAATCCCTCAGAAACACAAGCAATAATCAGGGAATACTATCAAAAATTATATGCCAACAAACTGGACAGCCTAGAAGAAATGTTCAAATACCTAAGCACCCATACACTTCTGAAACTCAAATGGAAAGAAATAGAAAACTTGAACAGACCCATTACCAGCAAAGAAATTGAATCAGTTATCAAAAATCTCCCAACAAATAAGAGTCCAGGACCAGATGGCTTCCCTGGGGAATTCTACCAGACATTTAAAACAGAGATAATACCTATCCTTCTCAAGCTGTTCCAAAAAATTGAAAGGGAAGGAAAACTTCCAGACTCATTCTATGAAGCCAGCATTACTTTGATTCCCAAACCAGACAGAGACCCAGCAAAAAAAAGAGAACTACAGGGCAATATCCTTGATGAATACGGATGCAAAAATCCTCAACAAGATACTAGCAAATCGAATTCAACAGCATACAAAAAAAATTATTCACCATGATCAAGTGGGATTTATTCCTGGGCTGCAGGGCTGGTTCAACATTCGCAAATCAATCAATGTGATACATCACATTAATAAAAGAAAAGAAAAGAACCATATGATCCTGTCAATCGAAGCAGAAAAAGCGTTTGACAAAATTCAGCATCCTTTCTTAATAAAAACCCTCGAGAAAGTCGGGATAGAAGGAACATACTTAAACATCATAAAAGCCATTTATGAAAAGCCCACAGCTAATATCATCCTCAATGGGGAAAAACTGAGAGCTTTCCTCCTGAGATCAGGAACATGACAGGGATGTCCACTCTCACTGCTGTTTGCTAATATAGTGTTGGAAGTTCTAGCATCAGCAATCAGGCAACAAAAGGAAATCAAGGGCATCAAAATTGGCAAAGATGAATTCAAGCTTTCACTTTTTGCAGATGACATGATATTATATATGGAAAACCGACAGACTCCACCAAAAGTCTGCTAGAACTGATACATGAATTCAGCAAAGTCGCAGGATACAGAATTAATTTACAGAAATCAGCTGCATTCTTGTACATTAATAATGAAAGAACAGAAAGACAAAGAAACTGATCCCATTCACAACTGCACCAAGAATCATAAAATACCTAGGAATAAACCTAACCAAAAATGTAAAAGATCCGTATGCTGAAAAGTATAGAAAGCTTATGAAGGAAATTGAAGAAGATATAAAGAAATGGAAAAACATTCCATGCTCATGGGTTGGAAGAATAAATATTGTTAAAATGTCAATTCTACCCAAAGCTATCTACACATTCAATGCTATCCCAATCAAAATTGCACCAGCATTCTTCTTGAAGCTAGAACAAGCAATCCTAAAATTTATATGGAACCACAAAAGACCCCAAATAGCCAAAGTAATTTTGAAGAAGACCAAAGCAGGAGGCATCACAATCCCAGACTTTAGCCTCCACTACAAAGCTGTAATCATCAAGACAGCATGGTATTGGCACAAAGACAGACACAAAGACCAGTGGAATAGAATAGAGACTCCAGAATTGGACCCACAAAAGTATGGCCAACTAATCTTTGACAAAGCAGGAAAGAATATCCAATGGAAAACAGACAGTCTCTTTAACAAATAGTGCTGGGAGAACTGGACAGCAACATGCAGAAGAATGAAACTAGACCACTTACTTACACCATTCACAAAAATAAATTCAAAATGGATAAAGGACCTGAATTTGAGACAAGAAACCATCAAAACACTAGAGGAGAAAGCAGGAAAAAATCTCTCTGATCTCAGCCGCAGCAATTTCTTACTTGACACATCCTGAAAGGCAAGGGAATTAAAAGCAAAAATGAAGTATTAGGACCTCATGAAGATAAAAAGCTTCTGCACTGCAGAGGAAACAATCAACAAAACTAAAAGGCAACCAACGGAATGGGAAAAGATATCTTAAAATGACATATTGGACAAAGGGCTAGTATCTAAAATCTATAAAGAACTCACCAAACTCCACACCCCAAAAACAAATAATCCGGTGAAGAAATGGGCAGAAAACATGAATAGACACTTCTCTAAAGAAGACATCCAGATGGCCAACAGGCACATGAAAAGATGCTCAACGTCACTCCTCATCAGGGAAATACAAATCAAAACCACACTCAGCACCTCACACAAGTCAGAGTGGCTAAAATTAACAAATTAGAAGACTTTAGATGTTGGCGAGGATGTGGAGAAACGGGAACCCTCTTGCACTGTTGGTGGAAATGCAAACTGGTGCACCCACTCTGGAAAACAGTGTGGAGGTTCCTCAAAAAATTAAAAATAGATCTACCCTATGACCCAGTAATAGCACTGCTGGGAATTTACCCAAGGGATACAGGAGTGCTGATGCATAGGGGCGCTTGTACCCCAATGTTTATAGCAGCTTTTTCAACAATAGCCAAATTATGGAAAGAGCCTAAATGTCCATCAACTGATGAATGGATAAAGAAGGTGTGGTTTTTATATACAATGGAATACTACTTGGCAATGAGAAAGAATGAAATACGGCCTTTTGTAGCAACGTGGATGGAACTAGAGAGTGTTATACTACGTGAAATAAGTCATACAGAGAAAGATAGATACCATATGTTTTCACTCTTACGTAGATCTTGAGAAACTTAACAGAACACCATGGGGGAGGGGAAGGGGAAAAAAATAGAGAGGGAGGGAGGCAAAGCATAAGAGACTCTTAAAAACTGAGAATAAACTGAGGGTTGATGGGGGGGTAGGAGGGAGGGGAAAGTGGGTGATGGGCATTGAGGGCACCTGTTGGGATGAGCACTGGGTGTTGTTTGGAAACCAATTTGACAATAAATTTCGTATTAAAAAAATAAATGAACAAACGTTAAAAAATTTTTTTAAAAATGAAAACACATATTCATGTATTAATTGTATATATTTTGAAGTGGGAAATAAAATTGCTATTCTTAACATTCATCTGCTTTTTATAGGTGTTAAGTTTCTAATTATACAGGAGAAATTCTCTGTTAAGACTACAAAAAGAAGCATTCTAGATGGAAGGAAAGTCAAAGTAAGCTAATACTGAATCTGCAGTACCTATGACAGCTGTAAAATGCAAGTACCCTAGTGAAAAACACAAAGGACATAAAATAGCCTGAAGTCAGGATAACAGAATAAAAACTCTAATTCTGATTATAAGAAAACACCCTCTAGCTGTTTTAGTGAAACAGTGGAGGAGTGACTGCTCTTCATCTCTCAATCTTTGTTCTGGAACAAAGGGGTAAATGGTCAAGGACTGTGGAGACACTCGAGATCATCTCTCCCAATGTTATCACCATATGTGAAAAAGGCAAGGTTCAACTAACTGCCTACCACACTTCTGAGTTCTGTTAAGACTCTAGGAAATGGGTCTAGTTATACTATTAGAATCCAGTTCTGCTATTAACTAATATAGAGAATGCATTTCTAATTTAGTGAATGTATCCATAAACAAATTCCACCCTGTCAACTTTTATTTTGCTAATGCAAATTTACTTCATTTAAAAATAAAACATAGGGGCGCCTGGGTGGCGCAGTCGGTTAAGCGTCCGACTTCAGCCAGGTCACGCTCTCGCGGTCCGCGAGTTCGAGCCCCGCATCAGGCTCTGGGCTGATGGCTCAGAGCCTGGAGCCTGTTTCCGATTCTGTGTCTCCCTCTCTCTCTGCCCCTCCCCCGTTCATGCTCTGTCTCTCTCTGTCCCAAAAATAAATAAATGTTGAAAAAAAAAATTTAAAAATAAAACATATAAAAGTTATACATATTCTATAAAGATTCTAGAAAATAAAACACCCTAGGTCCAAACCAATGCTTGCTCTTTGGTAACTAAGTCTCTTGTGTATGGACTTGTAATCAGTAAATAACTAATGACTAGTCTATCTTTACACCATGTGCCTTTCTATACCCTCCATGCTATCCCACATGACCACTCTAATTTTGATTCCTAGTATTTCATGTCTCTGTAAGATTTACTGTAAGACTACTTACCTGCAGTCTTTCATTATCTAATCTATCCTATGTAATGCTGCCAAGGAGAATGAAAAGCACTACTCAATTCTGGCTTCCAGACCTTCTCACAAAGTGTCCAAGTAAGATAGTTATGCTGGTCAGCAACCTGGGAAGCAATATAATTACTTCACTCTGAATGCAGCCTTAGGAATGATAGCATGGCCTCTTAAGATGTGGCTGGCTGATAGAAATGAAAGCAGGCACGTGCAGAGGAAGGAAGACAGAAAAAGCCTTTTGCCTTTCCTTACTGGTGCTACTTAAACCTTTCAATTTATCTAATTCCTGTCCACTGATGTTGGCCAAATAAACAATGCAAGGGATTGGGGCGGGGCGGGGGAGGTAAGTCCTGTGATAAGTCACTCTGGTAATGCAGGGGACACCTCCTACTAGTATTCAAACCTAGAGTTGCTGAAAGGGACAACACTTTTCTTTACTCATTATGTATATAAAGCACCATAATAAATTTTAAACAAATACAATATAATTTGAGTCTCTAGTGTATCTGTATCCATTCTCTACATTTTTACAGTTTCCAGAGTTTGGTAGCCCTATATATTTCGACATTTCTCTACCAATTTGGGGATTCTGTTATGTGCATTCATAAAGGGCGAGTTTATTTACCTTAATTATTCTGTACTATGTTTGGCACAGTTTCTTCTACATAGTCGGTAATAATTCAATATTTATGAAAAAAGAATGAGCTCTACACAGTTTAGATATGATTGCTGAAAGACCAAAAATAATAACAGAATTCTTAAAAGTAAAAGTGCTTAATATAATGACAGTGGCAAACAATTCTATAGCACCTACTATGTGCCTCAGCTCTAAATTCTTCACTCCTCCTAACAATCTATGAGGTAGGTACTATTATCATTCCAAATTTATAAATGAGAGAAGTGAAGCACATAGAGCCATGATAACTATTCCAAGTTGACACAGAAAGCAAATTGTGGATGTGGGATAAACTGAGGCAGCCTGGCTGCCTTAATCACTGCACTACACTGTAAAGGTCCCAGGAAGCACAGTCAAATAGGAAAGTACTCATGTATGTAAAGTCTGCTTATACATGAATTTTACATCACCACAAAAGTATAATTTGATCAAAACTTATTCACCACTCTATTTTATAAACAGAGCTTACCTCCAAATGACATCATACACAGGGTCAAGACACACACCAAATCCTTGCAGATCCTCTTGTTCAGAGTCATTAAAAGTTTTACAACTCCCATCCACTTTATTGATCAGAAGACATTTAAATGGAGGAGGTTCTGACATAGAAGCAGGTACCAAGCCTTGAGGAAAGATATTTATACATCTTAAAAATGCATTACCCTTTTACATACCCTCAGCTTAGAAATTAAGTATTACTTATAAGGTATGTATTATTATTACATCCATTTCATAGATGAGACAAAACTGAGATTTAAATAGATTAACTAAACATTTTTAAGTAATAGAATTAGGACTAAAATCTCAGGTGGTCTAAATCCACAACACATGCTCTTAAAATCTATATTACCCTATTATATAATTATTTATGGTATCACAGACACAAGTATAGATTGATACCTACAGATGGAACTTCAAAGTTTGACTTACATAACCTTTCATAAAAATTAATTTCTACCATTTACCTAACCAGAACTAATATACAAAAATTCCTCCTTCCAACACAGGGTTTATCCTACTTCAATTTGGTTCATATTTCCACGACTCCCTAGCTTATAAATACTCATATAATCACAGACACTTGGAAGCTTCTTTAAAATTTCTTCAAACAGAAAGAAAACAAAAAGCTCTAAGACTTATCTAATGATAAGGAAAGATGATGAATCATTTACTATCAATCAAGAAAATGATTTTGGGAAGGACGTTTTTTAGGGATATTACCTATTATGTGTTTACTGGCAAAAATTTCTGATGTAGCAAGTACATGAGAATTAATAAGTGCTTCATCAATTCGTAAGAAAGTCTGGTCCCCACTTGCACCTATCCAGGTAGCTTTTCTTCCATATTTTGATCCAATGTTAGGCATGGGAGCTGGTTTTGCATTCCAGTATGGCACATCCAAAATTGGTCTGCCAAGTTGTCCTTTCTAAAAAATTAAATAAACCATAATAACAACATTATTGGATAAAAAAATATCTGATTTTTTATAAAATTAAGAAGAGAGTAGACAAAAATAGCTCTATGAAAAATTATTCTTTATTTACTGTTAGTACTTTTACTTATTAATGACATTCATGTGAAATTTGGACCAAAATTTATATAGAAATAAAATAATTTCTATTATTCTTAGAAACTCTGCTCCTAATAAGCCACAAAATGCATTATTAAAAAACAATAATAAAGCTAAATATTTTCCATGCAAGAAATCTCCCTGAAATATTGTCTTTACCTACATTTAAATGGAAAGTACAATATACAACATGTTAAAAAAAATTAGTATTACAAATTGTTCATTTAAAAAATTCACTTTGAAAAAAATCACTGTGATGTTGACAGTATACAATGAAAGTCACTATTAAAATCACAGTCTGAAAATATTTGAGTAAAGGCCAAAATAATGAATACTACAACTTGTGAATACAATCTGAAAATTAAGTATGTTCACATGATCATGTGTTAGTAAGTTATTTCATTTATGTTTCAAAATAAACAGCAGAAAAAATGTTAAGGAATGGTATCTTAAGTAAATACTTGTTAACTTATTTAAAACTATGGCTGTCCACAGGTACTAGGTTAGGTAAGAGTTTAATTTAAAAAATAAGAGGAAGCCTTTCTCCACTAAGCTAGTAGCTATAAAAGAATGCTGATGGTGAATAGGTAAACATTCATCCACCCCAGGCTCAGGAGCTCACCCTCCCCCCACAAAAACTTCCCTTCCAAAAACCCTCTGGAGGGTGGAAAATGCTGGATCTTGACTTCCAGCGCATCATTGTCTGTAAGTAATGGGAATGAGAAACCATTAGCAAAAAAGCTGAAGAACAAGGGAGTCTGGAGCACTATAAACAGCCTGGTTAATTCTCACCCCAACTATTAGGTTTCTAGTGCGTTCTATCACTCCAACATCATAGCAAGAAACCACAGCCACAAAGTGACTGCAAAAGCAACAGAACTTCAATCCCTGGGCTGAGCCAGGGGAGGGAAAAGTGGCAAGCATAGGAACAGAGAAGCCAAAAAAACCCTGATGTTTATTCTCAGCTTCTTTCAATGTCTGTTCTTATTTTCTGACAAAAAAACAAAAAAACAAAAAAAAAGAACAAACGAAAAAAACCCCATAAGAATGTGAACAGTGAGCAAAATATATCATATTCAAGGACATTATGCTTTCAGAAGAAAAATAATTCTATTTGTCATTAACTACCGAAATAAGTATCTACTCCCTTACTATCAACCAACTAATGTAAAGAAAAGCAGTGTAAAAATACAACAGATGCCTGGACAACCCCAGGCATTCAGAATATGGCTACACATAAACCATATTTGAATTCATGAAAGTTCACAACTAGAACTTCTAGGGGTAGAGGACAATAATGGTTGTCTGATTTCAAATATTAACATTCACAATCCCCCCTCCCCCGCAAAACAATATAAAAACCAATACACAGGGCAAAGAAAACCACACATCACTCAAGCCTTCAGCAGTATTAGGAAACAGCAGATCTGCTGACCTTTAAGTCACCTGTAACCAGAGGAATAAAACAAATTCCAACCATTTTCTCCACCCACCTGCCACTGCAAGTTGGAGGGGGTGAAGCCTGCAAAAGGGGTGGCTTGAGAAGAAGAGAGAGTACAGAGGACTTGGAAAAAGCACTGGTAAAATCATCTACCCAAAGAGAAAACCTAACCCTTAATGTCAAAACACTAAATGTAGGTTAAGGGCTTGAAGGTTCACAGCACCAGCTACTGGAAAAAGGCTTCAAAGTGTGCAGGGCCACTTCTCACCCATCAGACTGTCACGAATTAAAAGGCATGACAGTGCATTGTGTTGGCAAAGCTGTGGAGAAACAGGTATTCTCATCCATTGCTGGCGAGAATACAAAACAGAAGGGAGTTGTTAATATCTCACAAAACTACACAGGCACTAACCTTCAACCCAGCAACCTTACTTCTAGAAATTTACCTCAAAGATACACCTCTAACAGTATTTATTGTTTTGTTGCAAAATATTGTAAAGCACTTAAATGTCCAAGCATAAGAAACTGACTGAATAAAATATAGTATATATGTACAATGTACTATGCAGAAATAAAAAAAAAAAAGAATAAGGAATATCTCTACGAACATGGAGTGATTTCCAGGAAATACAGTACAGTAAAAAGGGCCAAGTGCAGAAGAGCATATATAAAATGCTACCTTTTGAAAAATAAAGAAGGGGAAATAATTATAGATACATGTGTTACATACATACGCATACATATATGCACACAAACCTGTATCTATACAATGCAGATGTAGACAGTATATGTGTGTACTTATTTATTTATTAATCCTACAAGAAACTCAGGAAGGATAAACTGGAAGACAATGAAGTTTATTACTTACAAGCATGGAGTAAAAAGGATAGGGGGGAAATGACATTTGACAGAGTACATACTATTTTTGCATAACTTAACTTTTAGAAACATGTCAATGTTCTACATATTCAAAAAATAAAATTACACCTAAGGATATGAGAAGAGGGATCCTAAAACTAAAACAAATTGAAACAGTGCATTGGGCCACAAGCCTCTTTCCTTGGAAGTCTGAGAGCTCAAAGGGGGCATGACATGTCAGGCGTCAGCATTTTAACCTGTGTGTTCCCAGGAAGGGCTAGGGGGCCTGTTACCACAGGGAGAAGAAGGAGGCCACTGTGTAACAGTCTTCTGCATCTGCCCCTTTTCTACTACTGCTGACACCCCTCGGGAGCCTCATTCATTGTTTGAGGACGAAGTGATCTCCTCCATGCTGAAAGGTCATCTCTCTTTCTCCCTTAGCCCCTGACATCAGATCTTACTCACTTTACAGAGATGAACCCCTGCCCCAGGACAGGGTGAGACAAATGGATCTGAAAAAGGGCTTGTTTTCAGAAACAAGGGGAAGAAGGGTAATCCTTGGCTGTTGCTGCTCTTCACAAAGAATCTGTTATTTGTACCTATTCTTATTAATATTAACTATTTTTTAAAATGAAACAAAAAGCAAACTGAAGGAAATGAATCCAATTCTATTCCAAAGGAATAACATAATTCCACTGAACTGGGGTAAGAAGAAAAACCCACGTGACTTATAAACACAATACTTGACTTTATACCTTTAGCTTTGGGGAGGGACACAGGTAAAAGGGGGCAGGAGCGAGAGGGACAGAAAATCCTGAACTCCTTTCAGTGAGTTTGTGTTTATAGTGGTGAGGGGAAAATCAAATATAAAACTATCTTACCCATATTTTAGGACTGACTGAATGAGAAATAAATGTATTGATATTGTTAGAAGCCAAAATTCTTACTGTGGAAAAAGGAAACAAAACAAACATGGAATGGGTCAAGGTAAGAAAGACCCCTATAGGGATGAAATGGAATTAGAGGTACTGACTGGTATGGGCTTATGATTTCTAAAATACTTACATGTATAGATATATGTACATATATGTGTACTGGGGATATAAAGACACCCCATAGCAATAAATATACCTAGTGCTCAACTGGGTGTCTAATCCTATTCCCCACTAAAACAAACCTGCATTCTCAGAGAAATGGCTGATTCTAGGCTTACAGGTAAGCCTGAAACATCTTGTTATGCCAGGAAATAAGGAAATGCTCCCAAAAATGAAGGGGCATGTCACAAGAACACAGGAGCCAGCTTGAAGGGACTTGAATCGATGAAATATGAGACAATCGAAGCAACCAAATAATTAAGGACAGTAATGAAAAAAATACAAATACATGCATCTGTATGAAACAAATAAGATGGGCTCTTGCTTACACTAAAATGCAAAGGGCCAATTGGTAAATGTGATGGCGTGCTGGAATTAGAAAATCATCTTTTTGTAACCGTTATAGTAAAGAATGGTCTAGGCAAGAATGGGATGCTAAATCTAGGGGGAAACTGCATGAAAAGCAGGTACCCTACAACTGTCTTTTTAATAGGACTCACTTAATTGAATCAACCCATAAATTCCTTATTAATTTCAAGGGAAAAAATACTAATTATGCAGTAGAGAAATTAAACATTTTCCAGGTAATCAAAAATTGCATCATCAATGAAGGGCAGGTGGGTACTTTGTGCCTCCAGACGTGATACCTGAGAAGAACACAACATCACTTACATAGTATTTTGCCTTGGAATGCACAACCTGAAATCTAAACATGAGAAAATAGCAGAGAAACAAAAATGAGGCTCATTTTATTAGGAAAAAAAAAAAGTACTATACTCTTCAAAAACATCAATGTCATCATAATAGACAAAGAAAAGGTGTGGGTGTGGTACAGATTAAAGGAGACTAATGAGACATGATAATCAGATGCAATGACTGATCATAGATTAGAGGAGACAAAAAAAAAGTCAAAAAGTAATTACTGGATCAATCAAAAAAATATAAACTGAAGTATTCAAGAGTAAAGGGTCACAATATATGTAAAGTTATTCTTAAAGGATTCAGGAAAAAAAAGTTTTACACACACACCCACAGAGTGTGTAAGGGACAATAAGAGCATGTATGTAAAAGTTATAAAGCAAATCAAAATGTTACCAATAGATGAATCTGGCTCAAGGGTATATGGGTGTTCTATGTACTACTCTTACTTTTTGCAACCTTTCTGTAGTTTAAAATTATTTCCAAATAAAAGATTCTTTTTTTTTTTTTTTTCAAGTTTATTTGAGAGAAAGAGCAAGTGAGAGAGCATGGCAGGGGCAGAGAGAGGGAGAGAAAGAATCCCAAGCAGGCTCCATGCTGACAGCAGAGAGTCCAATGCGGGGCTCAAATTCATGAACCGTGAGATCATGACCTAAGTCAGACACTTAACCGACTGAGCCACCCAGGTGCCCGAAAAGATTTTTTCTTAAAGTTCACATTCACATTTTTGAAAAATCAATAGCTGCAAATTCCAACCCAGAAATTTAGGTTATAGAGTTGTAAACAGTTACCCATGACAGAGATGGTATAGGTTTTATGAGGCTTAAAGTCTTATGAGGCTTTTCCTTGATCTCTATTATGACCAAACTATACAAAACTCTCAGAGCATTTTTTACTCTTTTGAAGTTTTGGCAAAAAGAGAGAAACAAACAGGCAAACAGAGGGAAACAGAGAGAGAGAGGAGGAGAGGAAAAAGGAAACTATAATTTTAAATAAATCTATTAAGAAAACTAAGCCTTTAAGAAGTGCTAAGTTAGAAACAGTTCTATAGGTTAAGAAAAATCAATCTGTGCAAGCTAGTTGGGATATACGCTTCCAAATGATAGAATTAGCTCTACTGAATGTTTAAAGAATTTTGACCTGGAATAAGCATGTCCAACTCTAATACATTGTTAAATTTAATAAATTCTAATGCTATCCTGGAGAAGAAAGTTATTTCAAAGTAACGTCATTCAGGTCTTGTGTGCACTAGATGTAGAGACAGGAAATATGCATATGCAATAATTATAACACAAGAATTTCACTGAAACCAGAAAAAAACAGCTAACACAGACAAATTGTAAGGCAATGGTACAATGCAATACTGTCAATGCTTAAAAAATTCCTTACAGAAAAACTTCCAAATGTGAAGACCTGTCCATCCATTAAAAGTACTGCCGTGTGGTTGCTGCCTGCAGTAACTTGTGTGCTAGGGCCTGGCAGTGCTTGAACAAGGGTGGGACATCCCCTAGGTTAAAAAAAAAAAAAAAAAAATTAAGTCAATTTCTTACAGGCCTCAACTGAAATAAAAAGCAATAAATAAACATTGCAATAAGGAATCCAAGACATAAAAGGCACTAATAGTATATTTACTAAATACTTATTGAGGTACTATATGCCTGTTTCCACCTAGATCCACAAAGATGTAAAAGAGGTTATCACTGACTTCATAGAGATTATTAAAAGGATTTCCTAAATTTATTACTCTAATTATGGACACACAATCTCTGTCTTTTCTCAAAGACTGGTGCTACTTTTGCTTTTATAGCAAAAGTCATGTTATAAATATTTGTTGGATGAAATAAAAATCATACACAGCTTTAACAGGAACTATACAAAACAATCAATTTTATACTCTTTTTCCTACCTTTTTTTTACTGAGCTATAATTTTAGATTTTAATACAGTAGTTAATGAAATCAGAGTGGGATACGATGAGAGGCACTACAACAGTGGCTAGAAGCTTAAACTCTAGAGCTAGATGAGATGGCCAGGGTGTGAACCCTGGCTCCAACAGCATTGTGACCATGACTTTAAGCAAGTTACTCATCTTTTTTGTGTTTTAGTTTTCTCTTCTATAACATGGAGGATAGTACTAACTAGTACCTACCCCATAGGCTTCCTACGAACAATAAAGAAGTTTATATACATCAAGTGCTTGGCTCAGTGTCCAGCACACAGTTAACACTGAATAAATGACACCCTCATATCCACTGTATCCATCCTTGTCCCCATCCTTGTATCACTTTACTAACCATTTATTCACCATTTTTAGTAATCATTATCTGTAATTAGAATAATCACTGTAGAAACAGTTGACACATAATAGGAACTCTGTTTCAGACAATTATGATACTTCAAATTTTTTAAAAATTACATAAAGTATATTTTTTAATGGTTATTCAGGCTCCAATGAAAACTGAGTTGGAAAGGGCGAGACTAGCACCTGGAAACCTAGTTATGAAAATTTCACAATAATCTGGATGAGTTATGATAAAGGCCTGAACTAAAAACAGTGTGGATTCAAAGAAATGAACGAGTATGATAGCTGTGTAAGGAACGGAACTGACTAGACTTGGCAGGAAGGTTTTTGCTTAAGCAGCAAGGTAGATGGTGGTAACATTCACTCAAGCTATGAAAATGAATGAGAGATCTAGGAAGACAATTAGAGCAAAGAACAGATCCTAATTTTCATCATGAGTTTTTTCCAACACTTCAGGTATGGACAGACAGAGGAAGAAGAGCTCACAGCAATCTAGGACATAACAAAGAGGAAGCATGAACTCTGGGAAAATGTGGCATGAAGACAGTCACTGGAGGAGAAAGTTTCAAGAAGAGGGATATAATGTACATGCTAAACACTCCAGAGACATATACAAGTGACCATGGGATTTAGCAAGGAAAAAGTCTCTGGTGGAAATAGGCACAACATTACAGCAGATGAGGCATTAACAGTGGGGCCAGAGACTATGCAAAACCTCTTCAAGAATCTCTGCCCCAAAACAGAAAAAAGAAAGGAGAACCAACAGCTAAAGAGGAAATGAAGCTCAAAGAGGCTTTGTTCCTTTTAAGAAGACAGAACTTTGTTTAGGTTTACAAGAGTGAGTAAAGATAAAAAGGCTAAAGATACAGTTTAGACAGGAGAAATGAAACAGAACTAGATCCCTAGGGTAAAGGCTTCATAGCATGGACAAGAACAGGTCCTTCTTTCAAAGTAACATGAAAAGGAGCAAAGAAATAGTATGGATGCAGGTAGGTGTGTAGAGTTGGTGGGCTAAAGAATTTTCCACCTAATGGTTTTTATTTTTGTAGTGATGTGAACAGAAGTCACATGCTGAGAGAAGAAGGAAATGGGTAAGCAGAGAATATGAAGATTACAAAAAAGGGATGGTAAAGGGAACAAATAAATATCTAGACCAGGAGTTTTAACTCAGATCCAAAGGATTTCTAGATAGCCTATGAGTGAACTTCAGGACATCCGTGAACCTCCTAAATTTATAAGCCAACTTTTTTTTTTTAATTTTTCTTAACGTTTTTTTTTTTTGAGAGACATAGAAACAGAGCGCGAGCAGAGGAGGAGGAGGAGAGACAGTGACAGAGACACAGAATCCAAAGCAGACTCCAGGCTCTGAGCTGTCAGCACAGAGCCTGGTGCGGGGCTTGAACTCACAAACCGTGAGATCATGACCTGAGCCGAAGTCGGGCACTTAACTGACTGAGCCACTCAGGTGCCCCATAAGCCAACTTTCATGTATATATTCTTATACCTACTGTTCTGAAGAGAGATCCCATATCTTTCATCAAATTCAAGAGATGTGAAACCAAATAGTCCCAAACCACAAAACAGAACAATTACTGCCCATTGTAGAAGACCTGGTTGAATCTGGAAATCACTTACCAATCTGCACATATATGGTGATTTACTTTTTTCCAGAAGTATAAGTTAGATATGGAAAATATGGATAGATTGATTCATGCAGGAAGTGTTGCCATGCCCTATTATCAAGACCAAGAGGGCAAAAAAACTGAGGTTGCTGGTAAGGGTATAGGTGAAAAAAATCCATAATAATCTCTAAGTTGGGTAGAAAATAAAGTAAAAAAGGTCAGAGAGAGTAAAAATGTAGAGTGTAGTGGGGAATGAAGTACTGATAGAGTCAAAGGCCAAGTAAAGTAAAGCTATCATCAGACTATGAGCTTTTTATAAACTTAGGAATTCAGAGTTGGAGCTATGCTTGATCCAAGATGGGTCTTGGAAATAACCACCATGAATGTGGAAGTAAAGTTTACTAGATACAAGGTGCCAAGATAGGTATAGTGTATGGGACCATTCTCATGGATACTGAAGTCACTCATGAATGGGACAAGACTCAGAGACAGAAAACACTGTGAACCAGATACTAAATTTTCAGTGAATGAAAGGCAATGACTGAACGGTAGGTAATAAAAGGGAGTACAACAGAATGATCTTGCCTCAAAAGAGCGGTAGTTTTTTGACTTGAGGATGGAGTAACATGGCCAAGAATAGTAGTGAAAGGTAAATCATTTTCAACTCTGAGCTATAGAGACTTTTGCCAAAAAGACAACTGTCCATTCAAAGGGTTATACGGTGAACTAATGCTCTCTAACAGAAATGTCCACTAACAAAGAATGAAGGGGACGTTCTTTTATCTGTTAACTTATCTGCAATTTTGCAAAGCACTTTCACATAAACTGTATAACTGATTATCAAAATAACTCTATAGGTAGATCTGAAGAGCTCAAAGCATCTTCCCAAGAGCCGGTAGCAGACCTTCTAATACATAGTCTTTGAACTCTTTCCATAATATTAGTGAGCCCATTTATTGTTTTGAAAACACAAGAACAGAAAAGAAAAATCACGTGTGTATGTTTGCATGCATGTGTGCACACTAGGCATTTCACATACACTGAATTGATTCTTCCACAATCCTATGGGATATTTAAACTAAGGTCTAGTAAACTGCAGTCAGTCACATAGTTGGTAGGAGATGAAGATTTCAACCTTGTCTAAATGGTTCCAGATACTATGATAGGGTAATAAATATACTAATGCAGAATGCAGTCAGGATAGCAAGAAAAAGATGAAACTCAAAAATACTATAAGAATGATCAAAATTCTACTGGAAAACAGAGAATTAAAGTATCTAAACTATATAATCTCTTTGCAAATATCCAGGTTTAAGTTTACTGTAAATGGCTTAAAAAGAATACAGAATTCAGACACTTAGAAGCATACTGAACAAAATAAACAAACTAAAAAGAGAGTTAGTAGATTCATGGCAGGGGTGAATATAGAAAAGCTCTAACTTTCTGACATTCACTTTAAAAAGCAGCAGCTAACAGCACTGAACACCTACCATGGACTAGGCCCTATACTAAGTGACAGGCATTATCCTCCTGAATTCTCACAACAACCTTCTGAAGGAAATGTACTTCAATTAAACAGAGAAAGAAATTGAGACAAAGTTAAGAAACGTGGCCACGGTCATATAGGCACCAAGTGATAGAATCAGGACCCAAACTGGAGAATGAACTCAGTCATTCTGCCAAGACAACACATTAAATAAAGAGAATCAATAACATTTTTATTAATCTTTACCACAATGCACACTACAATATTTACTTTGCTTTAACCACACATAATCAATGTGTGCTATACAATAAATTCTAGTTAAAAGAACTTGATTACTATAAACTTTTAAAAATAACCCCCAACTATGTACTTTATTTCAACTAAATACCTATAAATGTTTTCTTTGTGGTAGTTAACATGTATGCTATAGGGGCTCTGTTCCTCCTGGGACTGTTCCTCCATAGAAGTGGCTAATTCATCTCTGAATCAATACCACAGGTATTGTGTCCTGCCTTCCAAGTCCCACATGGGCCCAGACAAACAGGGTAACTAGAGTGGTTACAACAGAAAGTTTTGACTAATTTCTATTTAACACACCAGGCACAGTGTGTAGGCATTGTTTCACTGGGTTACCCAGTTTAGCTCTTCCCACACCACATGTTACAACCTTCCAGTTACAACTCAATCAATGGAGCCAGGAATGAAAATGTACCTGTGGGGAAAGAACCATTTTGAGCAGTGAAAGCAAACTCCATCAGAGTTAAGTCTTAAGAAACTCTGATATTTTGTCAACACTTAAACCTATCATATTTTTGTGAAGATGATAAATTCAAGCTATTCAAAAATACTCAGCAAACTGCTATAATATTATCACCTGAGCAAGTCACTGAAAATCAAGGGATGGTGCTCACTGATAAAATCAGGTCTACAAGACAATGTTTTTAGGTAACCTCTCATTTTAAAAGCTGACAAGAGCACCTTCTCTTTTCAACAACCATTACACCTCAATGTAGTGTAGCAGAATCTTGTGCTTATGTGGTTCCTTCTACATATTTCACAGTTACTTGAGGGCTGTGATTTGATTATAATCATAATTTTCACTGTTTCCCTCCCACTCAGTCAAGACCATGAAATACAGCTATTTGCCAATTATTTTCTGTGGAATGGCATCCAAGTATAAAGTATGACTTGTGAAGAAATGCCATCCTGCTGCACATGATTGATGGTCCATCATGTCTAACTATAATGCACCCTTCTCAGCTTATATCATGACTACAAAATAAACACCAGTTCAATAACAGCGATGATGATGATGATGATGATGATGATGACAAACCGTCTTCTTCTGTGTCATGAGCCCCAATAAAGAACAAAAAAGTTGCCGAGTTCTTCCCCAGTCAAGTTACAACCCTGACTCAGTCTCTGCATATCACTGATGTCATCCAACTATAAAGCAAAACATCTGTTGCCTTCTAACACCTGTGATAGTAACTGTTCAACCCTGCAAGGCACTGATATTTTATCATGTCCAATGTCCAACATCCAAATGCTATATCCAGTGACACTTGATGAACTGATTCTGCCAAAGACCTTTTGCTGTCTTTCCAAGCACAATATTTGTCATTAAGACTGTGATAGTTTTTATGCTGATTACACTAGAATTAAATAAAAGAAAAAAAGTTGTGATAGTTTTACAGATCTTTTGACAAGAGTATCAAATATATGTTACACTTGTGTTTTTAGTGAGAAATTAAACTCAATGATACCTTAATCATCTCTTCTCATTAGCAACAACATTCATCAAAGTAACTAAGTACTACATTTCATACCCATTTTGAGTGCACTGCAAATGGATCTGACCTTGCTCTCTAAGGATAGACAGTGGTTCTTAATCCTGATACATATTAGAATCTGGAGAGCTCTTAAGAAAAAACTCTTGATCCTATCCAGCACTGCCCTTGCCACCTCCATCCACCTCCCACCCTACTCCCACCTCCCAACACACACTTCCTGAGTATAGAATACAGAGGCAGGATACAAGCATGGGATTTTTAAAGTTCCCTAGGTAATTCCAATGTGCAGCCAGGATTAAGAACCTGGCTTCTTCATAATTCACTAATTGTGAATGAGAAACCATATAGGTCCCGTTGATTCTGGCAGATACCTTATAACCACAAGGGAGAATGAGGCAGAGTAAAGATTCAAAAAAGAAAGAAGGTTCTTTTGGCAAAATGAATTGGTAAGTCAAGTCTGGCCTGAAAGTACCGTATATCTATCTCCAGACTTGATCAATAAGCCTCGTTTCAATGGTGGGGCAGCCATGTACGTGAATCACTCAGATCTCTGACAACCTGCTCCAGGGAGCACAGCTGAGTGACAGCCTCAGATGATGTCCCTTTGGCTCCATGAGGCCATTCTTCCCCAGGGATGCTTCCAGCCTGTGTCTAAGCATGAAGAAGGTATAATACTGGGCCCTCCTGCCCAATCTGGGGCTCCTCCAAAGGCAACCTCAGCTTGAGGACACCCCAATGCCTGTCTGAAACTCTCTCAGAACTGCACTTCAATCTAGACACTTCCTACTCTATCCTTCTTCCCTCTTTTCCTTTCACAGGGGTCAGACCTATATATGTGTGTTTGACAGTTCTCTCTGCTCTTTCCCCTTTTATCCTCCACCGGAGTTTTCTCCCAATGAACCCTTTGCGCATCTAATCCTGTCTTAGCAACTTCTTCTTGGAAGACCTGAACTAATAAAGATGGATTTTCTACACTTTTGACCAAAAGATCTCTCACCATATTAAGCAGAATATGGATTCAGCTGCTATAATGAAAGCCAAAGTAATAGGGGCTTAAACATGATAGTTCATTTCTCTCAGGTAAGTATCTATTTTACTGTAAGGAGCTGATATGGCAGTTCGATGTTATCAGGAACCGAGACTATTTCTATCTTGTAGCTCTGCTTTTCTTAATACATGGCTTCCAATTTATGATCACTATAATGACTTCTCCAGCTCCTGCCACCATACATGGACTCCAGGCAGCAAGCTGGGAGGGAAGAACAAGAGACGGAAGAGTACCCTCTCTTCCCTTTAACAGCATGATTCCAAAGCTGCACAAATCACTTTAATTCACAAGGCCATATCCTGCTGCAATGGAGGTAGGCAAATGAAGTCTTTAGCTGCATGGTCATGTCACCAACTAAAACTCTACTATCAAATGAAGTAGGGAAGAATGAGTATCAGGTGACATCTGGTAGTCTCCACCACGATCAGTTCTTCACTATGCTGGGTAAGCCAAAGCAGTTTCTCTGAGAGACCACAGGTTTTGTTTGAAAATTATTCAAACGCTTGAATGACTTCATGTTAATATTAGACCAAGATTTCAAAACAGACAACATCAAGGAATATGAATACATCTATTGCTTATTTTTTTAAATGCACTTTGGGGATATTCATTGCCTTTTCTATTGTCATGAACAACTTTTAAAAAGATAATAATTATTAAAAATATACTAGGATTTTGTGATAATCATAGCCACTCTGATATTTTAAATGTATTAAATGTAAATCAACTTTTCTCCTGGAACTACAAAATCGTTTAGCCCCACAAAAGCACTCAACCACAAAATCCAGATCCACCGATAATTTATGGGCCACATTTTGCAAAACAGTGGTATAAAAATACTATTTCAAGTGTAGAGATATATATTTAGAAAGAAAAAAGAAAAGTTAAAAAAAAAAGTATCTTCAAACAAAAAGAGTACCTGGAATTGACATCTCCATGTCCTAGCTGCCCGTGCTGCCCATAGCCAAATGTGTAGACATCTCCATTTTCCATTAAAACCACTGAAACCAATATACAGAGCTTTATGTTTTTTCATTATATGCATTTTATATTTTTATCACAATACTGAAAGCAGTATAATATTCACTAAAATAGAAAGCTATTAAAAATGGGTAATTGACATCAACTGATGAATAAAGAATATGCGCTATACATATATAATGGAATATTACTCAGCCATAAAAAAGAATGAAATCTTGCCATTTGAACAACGTGGATGGAGCTAAAGAGTATAATGCTAAGCGAAATAAGTCAGTCAGAGAAAGACAAATACCATATGATTTCACTCACATGTGGAATTTAAGAAACAAATGAACAAAGGGAAATGAGAGAGAGAAATCAAGAAACAGACTCTTAACTCCAGAGAACAAACTGATAGCTACCAGAGGAGAGGTGGGTGGAAGGATGGGTGAAATAGGTGATGGGGGTTAAGAGGTGCACTTGTCATATGAGCACCATGTGATTAAAGTAAAAACTTTAAAAAAATGGATAACTGAATCACAATTTATATTTAGTAAGATAACATAATTTTAGTTCTGTAAAATATTTTTGTAGGTTATAAAAATGCATAATGTTTTTCTTAAAACATTAAAAATTTTTAAAGGCCCTTTAATAACATTAATATTTAATAAGGAATAGGTTTGGACCAACTGTAAAACCTTTTTAATAATGAGTAGAAAATTCCACAGAAAATATTGTTCTCTTACATCTAGGATGATTATAGGTAGCAGATGAGTTTGAGCTTTGTACAATCATGCACAACATCAATGAAATGTCAGAACTTTAATATCTGTCAATGCCTTATCAAATAAGGAAATATATTTAGTACCAAAGAAATAATTTAACATTTTTTATTTTTATTAAGGTTGAATAGTACAATCTAGGCAATACAGGTCACATGTCAATAATTGACTAAGAATTTAATGATTTTCTACATTTAAAAAAAATAAAGAAATTTGTCGATACACATTTTTCATCGAACAGTAACAAAACATGGGATTAGGTTATAAAAAACACAGGCTCCTAGAGTCCAGAGAGATTTTAGAGATTATTTCATCTTCAGGAGTTTCACTAATTGAATTATAACACAAGTCCATCAGAAGATAGATTTTAAAAGAGAGTCTGTAATAAATACAAAGTTTTTATAGATTTGAGAGAAACTGCCAAACTACTGCTTTTAACACACACTTAATAGACTACATTTGTCAAAACTAAGCAAATAAGTTACTTAGCACAATTGTAAAAATGCATTTATACCCTAAAGTTCCAGCTGCTACCTGAATGATGAAATCCACAGCTGACTTGTACCGCCCGGAGCTCACAGTCAAATCGCACAGAGCCTGGAGGATATGTTGTGATTTTGCTTGCATCCTTTTCTCCTCGTTCTCCACTTCCATCTGTAAGTGTTATAATTTGTAATTAAGCCATTATTCATCTTCAAAATAAGATTTTAAATCAGTTTACTATGGAAGAACAAGAGAAAAATGTTAAGAGAAGCAAGAAGAATCTGCAGCTGTTAGAAGGGATAGATCAAGAATCTACCTGCAAAGAAGCAATTTTGAAAAGATATACTACATACTTCTGTTTGCAAATATCACTAAATCAATAAAAACAGAGATAAGAGTTATGGATAAAACCTATTAAGCTAGTCAGTTATGCAATGTAAATGGGTCATAAAATTACACACATAACAAAATTCTAAATAGTTTACATGGGAAATTTTAGTTTGCTTAAAAATAACTGCATGCAAAGTCATTTAACAATTATTTTAAACAGTGATAGTGTTAGTACTAGCCATTTAAAAAAGTATTCCTAGTCAACTTGCAAATGACTTATATTTCCCAAACATCTTAGAAGGCTAACCTGTCCATCAGTACTGCCACAGACTCAACTGAACTTTAAAAAATTTATAAAGACCAACAAGCTTTATCCAATATACTATAATCTAATGGCTGACTCTTATTCATCTTTCCTGCCCCACTTTGCCCCTCAGCCATTCTACTTTGTGGTCTTCTTCTGGCCCCCAATGCCACTCTCACCCAAACCTTTCTGTTTCATTTCTTCTTTCCTCCTCCCTTCTTTATATAATTTCCTCCCCTAAACTTGCTTCAGGCCTTCTTCTCTCCACCTAGTTTTTACATTTGACTTTGAATATTCTGGCATTCTGACCATAAAATAAAAACCACATTCCAGAATATAAAACTTTAGTTTGGAATGTGTAAATAAGGGAGGCAATTCTGTTTTTCCTAATCTAAGACTACACATCACTAAAATATGACCTCTATATCATCAAGATTCAAATTCCTTATACACGGAATACATCTAGTTCTGGAAGGAATTTCAAAAGGCTGATTAGTCTAAACCACTCTCTTGTGGTATAGCAACATTAAACAAGTGTGTATAATATGCAGATACACATGTGGATCCACAGACACACATTTTTAACTAAATCTGAATTTTTATTGATCACTTTAAAATGCCAGACAGAATAACATCAAACCATTTTATGTTCAATGTTATCCTTTCTTTTTAATCTAATATTTCTAACTTTTAGTAATAATCCAGTTAAGACAAGATTAGCCTAAATTATGACTTCTCTTTTTATAACTAAACAACTTTCTATCATTTCAAAAAGCTTTAAACTCTTTATAACACTAGGACAGTAAAACCTCACTAATTCGGAATAACACAGAATGGGTTGGCTCAGATGACTTACTAAAAAGGTCTTAATCATAGAATATTTGGGTAAAAATTCAGTTTTAATACTTTCAAGCAGTACAGATTATGGATGAAACTAAAGGCTACAATAAATAAAATGTGGTTACCTACATTATAATTCAAAATAGGCCTATATTACATAAAAATGTACCATAAACATAAAAGTCCTTTAACATACAAGAATTAATTGCTGGACCCAGAGGCTGAAGGCACGCTGAAGGAATCCTTCATTTCTTGAGCCCTTGGTTTGAAAAGCTAGTGATTTTAGACAGGTTTCCCCTTATAAGTATGACCCTGAAAATTCAGAGGAAGAAATTATTTTGAATTTTTTACTCAAAGAAGATAACAAATACTGCATCTGAAGTATAATAAATTCTGAATTAGTGAGAGGTTTTACTATAATAGGATAAAGAATGTGATTCCTCTTTTGCTAAATTATCTAATGTGGGTTTGCCAAATCAAATCTGAAAGAATGAATGGGCTAAAAAGAAAAAAAAAACCACAACATTTTTTTCACTCTGTCCAAAATGGAATACAATCTTAGTTCAGAGACTCCTCATCTTGGAAAGACAGGAAAGACAGGGCCTAAACAAAAGGAGTAAGTATCTTCTAAAAACCAATTTAAATAAGATAACAGATGTATAGAAATTTTACTGCTTTATCTCAATTGGTTAAAAATATCTAATTATTAAAACCAAATCTAATTTAATAGAGAAAACAAACTGTGTTCATATGATTTTGCCAGACTTAACTAAATTCAATATTACAAGTGTCATTCTACTTTATATAGATGTATTGATGCTTAATTAGAAGATTCTACCTTTGAGTTTAGCATTTTGCCCTCTCCCTTGAGTCAGAGATTAATAGACACAAATTCCATTATAGACGCATAGCATCAGGGAAGGAGGAAAAAAAAAAGCCTAGTAATTTACTGATTAAAATCACAGTGATTAAAAGAGTAGTAGTTGTTATTTAAAGGTAAAAAAAATACCAGAAACATTTTGTTCAAGTTTATCTAAACAAACCTGTATCTAACTATTGAAAATAATCTCAATTATTACAGATGGTGAAAACATCACAAGTAAAAAAACAGAGATGAAGTTCTTGATCATTATCAGCAGTAGTGGCAGAATTTTTAAAATATATATCTGCATCTGGTAGTTGATGTCAGTCAAAAAAATTAAATATGCTTCTAATAATTTAGAAATTTATAGGTTATCAAAGAAAAAAAAGGTCCCTGATGAGTAGCCAAAAATTCAGTGTCAATTCAAGAATCAGCAAGTGAAATTCAGCAAGATTAATTCTGCTCAAGCTCCTTATTTAGTAAAGTGTTAATAAGCAGCAATAAAATTAATCTCACATTTGTAGGAAAAATAATTAGGTCTGAATATTCTTATAATTGGCCATTTAGGAAGAAGCATATCTGCATTTTCCCCTAATATGAGTGTGTTCATAGATATGTGATATTGAAACTATAATAGCTATAAAGTTTGGACAGATATGTATCTAAAGTAATATATATATATACATACATATGTATATATATATACATACACACACACACACACACTCTACACTATTTACGCATATTTGTGCACATACATAGAGAAAAGGAGATTCAGGAATTAAAGGACTTTAACTCTTAATTTTAATCTTTATTTAATCTCCACTTTTTTGGGTAATCTTAGAGCCATGCATATCACAAAATGTATCACAGAATACTGTGAGTACTTTGAGCAAAATCACTAAAATTAAACATCAAACCAGTTATCAACTACAATTTGCTATCCACTTGCTCTGTGCTTAAACACTGAAAATTTAAATAGCACAGTGGAGAAGTACTTTTGGGCACTGAAGCCTAAGAGACTTCGACTAGAATCCTGGCTGTACTATTTGCTAGTATGAGGACAACAGGACACTGGGCCTTCTTTAAGTCTTAGCTTTCCCATCTATAAAAAAGCAATAATGATACATTACCTCACAAGGTCCTTATGAGGATTAAGTGAAATAATATATAAAAAGTGCTCAATCAATATTTACTATTGTTGCTTTTTAAAAATCAATACAATAATCCAATGATATCAGTATTGTGACTCCACTTTACAGCTGGGAAAACCAAGGCTTACAAGGGTTAAGTAACCAGTCAAAAGTAATAAACAGTAGAGCAGTTTTGGAGTTTGATCGAAAATAAGGCTCATGTGTTTTACCACCACCAAATGGCTGACATCTTCAATCTTTTATAAAAATCAACTAATTAATTACATAATTAACAAATCTCAAATCTGTGCCTTTTGGATAATTCTAAAAGAGAAAGCAAAGAATTCAATTCAAAGAATTAAAGCTAGTATTCATGGAGGATTTCTAATGGCAAGGAATATATATGTATATACAAACATATATAAAATCAGGAATTATCAATCCTATTTTTAAATAAGGAAAACTAAAGCCAAAGCGATTATAAAATTTATGAACAGCCATATATCCTAATTAATGACAAATCTGGGATTAAAACTGAGGCCTGATTCAAAAGTTACAAGGGTTACACCATGCCTTTCTAAACAGAAAACAGGTGTAAAATACACACAGATGTTTATCAGTGAGCCTTCGGATTTTCACATTGGTCACTTCAAGCCAGATTTCAAGACTGATGTCCAGAATAATTCAGATGTTCCTAACTAGGAGTACTACAAAACAATGTTTTTCTACGTAAGGGACTAAAGAGCTGAAACAAATGTTAATCCAGGTATCTGTTTGAAATATGATCATATAGAAACAAATTACTCTGTTTTATGGATCATATGTTAGACTTACTAACATATAACAAGCCTCATATACTCTAGTTTGACTCTAATCAAAATTTCCCTGGAACAGGATGGATTCTGTAACCTTCTCTGAATTCCTTTCAATCAGGCAGAAGCTCTCCAACTTTCCATCTTAGAACTCATTCCTGTTAACAATGAATCCACAGTTGTTAACCTCCACACGCCCATAAAAAAGTCATAGTCTAGGCAATTTTACCTATTACCATCCTATAGTTTGTACCACCAATGTATTTAAAGGTAAGCTAGGACACAGCAATTAATATAGTGAATTTCTCCGTGGAAGACAAACAGGGTAAGGAAAAAGAGAAAAATATACGTATTAAAAGACTGTGACTGTGGTTCTATATAGCAAGAGTAAAAGCAGTGTATGGTGAGGTGATTAAATGACAGGGACAGTAGGACTAATGGGACAAAAGAAGGGAGAATTTGTGGGTGTACAGGAATTAGTCAGTGGTAAATCAATACTCTACATAAAACAGCACCATTTGATATTACTTACACTTTAAATTCATTTTGGTGGTAAAGAGATGAAACTGTTTCAGTTATAAAACCATAAAACCTGATAAAAAAACATATATGCATACACACAACTGGCTGTATACTGTAATACTACAAGCAGATCCTTCTGAAGAGGTTGCTACAAATATGCAGTCTGGTTATAAAATAAACCTGCAGCAGTTAAGATGGAACTACTGTTGAGTAATTTGTATAGTTAATCAATGAGACATTGTAATAAGTCTGTTTTGAATTTGTAACCCTAGTCTTCGTTTGGCATTTCATCTTCAAATTCTGCAAAATAAAGATGTTTGGCCATAAGATAGCAACATGGAGCTGAAAAAGTTTTAAACTGTTTCATGAAATGTGAACATTTAACTTCAGGTAAAGTGCTGGAAAAATTGCACTTTCCAACAACTGGGGGTTAAAAAAAAAAAAGACACGGAGAAAATCCATTCCAATAGTGGTGTAGTATAAAATATGAGATCAGAGACTCTGGCAATAAGATAGTTTACATAGTAAGTACATGGTAATAGCGTTCCATTGATGTAAATATTTATGGCATTATTAGAGCACTCAGTAAATAAAACAATCACAAATTTTACTATGGTTAATCACATTAGATTTAAAATATTCTCAATTTTAGTTTCTGTAGAATGTATCTTAAATAGTGCTCTACCTGTGCTTTGGCTAACAACAGGGGTTTTGTTTGTTTTGTTTGGTGGTTTTGCTTTGAGTGGCAAACTGATAAACCAAGAGAGGCAAATGTAAATAAAGTGAATTATAATATATTGCATGTGAAAGTTTAAAAATAAAATTAGTCTATAATTGTTTTGTAGCAAAGGAAAAAACAAGACACAAAACAGAGTAATTTGTCTATATGGATCGCATGTTTTTAAAACTTTCTCTTCTATTTTGCAGGGTATATCTTGGGCATTTAAGAAAACAGCAACTATTAGTTATACTTGTCACATGCCATGATTCAAGGCAGAATTTATATATAAATTTATAAACTCTCTGCATTAAATTCTTTCCTGACCTTGTAGTTTAAAAGACCCATAGCTGTAGTTTAAACAAAAATAAGCTTTTAAAAAAATATTTCTAATTAATGCAGAATGATGAGTTCTCAAAGAATTACACAGAAATAGATTCCTAGTCACTCACAGACTTGTTTATTAGATTTCTGATAGTTTTCAAGGACTAGAACAGGCCTACATAACTCACTCTTTGCTTACATGTATCACCATTTTTGTGTGCATTGTGAATATAAACTTTAATGTTAAAACAATGGAAAAGCTTAATAGCAGTCAACTCTCTATCACTTTATACACTGAATTTAGTAATTTTGTTAATTCTAAAGCACACTGCATTTTTAAGAAAAGGGCTATAAAATGTCAGATAGCAGTCATCTAAGAGCAGATAATAAAGGATAAAAAATAGAAAGAAATCATTATTTTTCCACTTTCCCTTAACTTTATGAAATTTGAAAAGAAATGGGAAATAAAAAGATACACCATAAAATGTCTTCTTCATTAAAGTTAACAAATAAAAAGAAATAAGATTGACAGTCATTGACAAACAGTACAACTTTCAGCATGTTCTTTCTCCTCAGGCTATATAATGATAGAAGCAAAGTAGAAGAATTAGGTTTGTGCATTTTCCCAGAGACAAAATTCAAATGAGTGGAGGAAACGGGGGAAGTATCCCACCTAATTGATAAGGAAGACCAAATACCTTTGTGCTTGTCCCGTTTATGCTTTAGCTGAGCTGGATGGGATCTGAGTCTGGCTAGAGCCTGTTCTCGATGGTTCATAAAAATAGGACCAGCAAATACAAGGGGGCCTGAGGAGAAACATTTTGTATGTGCATAGAAAAGCTCACAAAATGAAAACACTACAATGAACAAAAATAATTCAAAGTAAAAGTATGGAAATTTATTCTTTACTGTTTTAGACATTATACTTGTCTCCCAATTCCCCCACGTTAACTTGCTCCACCCCCAATAATAACCTATTCACCATTCCACAGACAAGTTTTAACATCTGAAATACAGTTGATAAAGTATAATTTCTATCTTTTATATTCATAAAAGTATCATGTAGCTCCTAAGTCTCAAGTATATAATCAGAAAGTTCAATTAAAATAAATCAAATTATCTTATAAATACTTTTAATATCATATATATTCAAACTTAGTAAACCAAACATTCATTGGAAACAAACATTTCTCCAATTAAAATACAAAACCAACTAATTTTTAAAAGATTAAATTTTAACAGTCTTCAAGATTTAAAATCCACATCAGTTTTCCTACAAAACCAAGAAAAATGTTATCGACTTAATACATTCTGTCATAGAGGTAAGAAATCAAGAAAGCAAAAAACAAAACCAAACCAAAAATTAGTATGATCTGATATGTACATATACACATACAGACACACATTTGTGTGTGCGTGTGTGTGTGCGTGTGTGTGTGCGTGTGTGTGTATAAAATCACTACTTTATGAAGTCAGCATTATAGAAGATATATATAATCTTCTAAAAAGAATAAATCTAACTATATGTGACTTCTTTTAACCACATACACAAAATCAGAAACAAGGATAAGCTGAGCTTCATATTGATGCTGAAGAGGGGAAGCTAACCCAAGTAACATTTTGGAACACTAACAATTCTCTGATAAAGTAATTTCTTTCTGAAGTTCCACTATGTACACAAATACACATATACAAATGCACATTCATACAGATTATAGTTATTTCCACTTATATCCAAGAAAATAACCAATAGCAAAATTAATTTTAATAAAATTTAAAATTTGTTTTTCCTTATTATCATTTAGCTTGAAAAGAATGGAAAACTTTAAATTATATCTTAAAATTTTAGTTCTTATAGAACTACACATTCTTTGAGTTTGAGCAACATCAAAAATGCCTGCAAATTCCAAAATACTCTACATTTGACCATTAAGAAGTTACCAGTATATGAAAAAGGAACTGACAGTATATAAGCACTGCATGTTTTTAATTAAAGCCAGTTTTTTCTTGATTCTCTGTATCTCTTCAGCTATAATTATTTTTTCTAGCAACGGAACAATATAAAACTATTGCCCTATTATAAAATTCGACACCAAAGCACCCTTCATCAAATATTAAAAAATGGGTAGGAAAAATAAATTTTAATTATGTCTCAAGATACAGATAAAAATGCAAGCAGCACCAATTCTATGAAAAACCAAGAATAACATATTCTATGATCACTATAGGTAGAAATATGCTAATTTAAAGTTAATAGAAAAATTAAATATTATTTTCTAGTAATGCAGTAGCAATTATTTTCAAGCTAAGATTATACAAATGTGAACAAAATGTCTTATTTCTTCAACAAGCATTCATTTTCAATTAATTTACTAAAGCAAAGAATATAAATCACTCTAAAAAGCATTAACACACTTTCCAACTACCGAAATGAATTATAAATATCAAAATAACAGTAATATTAAGTTATATTACCTTTTTTTGAATTCTATGATTTGCTTGGGATATTTGTCTTCCCATAAAAATATTACATCCATAATATTCATAGTTTTTGAGCTTCTCACTAAATTCAATCTTTTTAGAATCTTTTCATATAAAAATTTAGAAGGCTCACGGGCAATCACACCAGAAAGTATACCATTTGAGCTCAATTTAAATCACTGTTTATAATACCAGACTACCAGGTTCTAAAATACTCTTATGTCCCATGGACTAAAATAATTTTTTGTATAACCATAGTTCAGTCATTCACTTATTTGCCATTTTTTAATCTTGAATGTAATAGATACCAGGTATCATGTATCATGAATATCATGACAAAGAGATCTCAGAATTCAGTCCATTAGGGAAGAAAGAAATAAAAACGAAGAATATGTTTGATAAAGGAAATCCATACACATCCTGAAGGATGAAAAGTGATCACTCAACCTGGATGAAAGAATGAGAAAAAGTTTGCCAAGAGGGAAGGAAGAGAGGACATTTCAGGCAAAAGAAACAGGATTTGTAAAAGCATTCAGAGATTAAACAATATTGTACAGTCATTAAAAACACATCTAGCTGAAATGGATGGAATATAGAGTTATGAAGCAGAAAATGGTGGGAAATGAGTTTGGAGATACATATAATAATTAAAGTCTTTTTCTACCATGAAACTTTATTGTAAAGGTGATGAGAACTCCCTGAAATGTTTTCAATTAGTCAACAAAGACAGACTAGTACTGAACAATTTCATTCACCACACTAAGTCCTGGGAACTCTTGGAAAAACAAGATACTATCTCTGCTTTAAGCAGGTAAGAGTTTATGCTCAGCTCAAGAAGAAATTATGACCGTGTGCTATGACAAAATTAAGCACACTGAAGGGGGTAGCCAGCAAACCTTAAGGATGGGCATGCAGGGAGTTTCAGGGTACAAGAAAATTATGCATAAGCTGACACCTAATAAAAGTAGTAGTAGTACTACTACAAAGGTTCATAGATGTGGGGGGAAATGGGGGTAGGGAACAGAAAAAAGGAGTAAAGAGAGAGGCTTTATACATTTTAATTTAAAAAGGGACTTTCATATAACATTGAAAGATCAGCTAATATTGGATTTAATATGTCAAATCAAGAAAACTTAATAGTTTCAGGGGCTTAAAAATCAATAGCAACCCCAACTCAATTACTCTGAAATTAGACTAACTATAATAGATTTGTTTTTACATTCCAACTTGTAACTATAACAAACTAATTTTTCTTCCTTATCAAAATGGAATCTGTTTTATTCTACAGAAGTTGTGGGGGTTTTGTTAATAATAACCAAAGTTTTGTGATTAGCATCCCAATGTCGTGAGAAAAGCAACCAAGTCAAGGCCAGGGCAAAAAGAATCAAATCCAAAGAAAATACAAGTCCACTAAATAGCCCAACTCCACTAGCATCATCATTATCATTACCATTATCATCATTATCAAAGCCCACTTACTTTGGGCTTAGTCTATGTAAGGTATTTTCATGTATATCATTTAATCTTCATTAACATCCCTACTCAGATATGTACAGTTGTCACCCTCATTTTAAAGGTAAGGAAGTGAAGGTTCAGAGTGATTAAACTCCAGGGTTATCTATCCCCAGCAAAACTTAAGAAGCCAGGATCTGAACCAAAGCCTAACATCAGAATGTATACTCTGAACTGCCATGCTATACAGCCTTGCTAACCACATAACCTGTTATCAAAGTGAAACTCTACTGAGAGTTAAGAGGGCCTGGACAGTCAGCACAAAATGGGACTGCCAGGCAAGCCAGGACATAAGCTCACCCCATCTACAGCTCACAATTTTGAAAGTTTGATGACATTTAGGGGAGAAGAAAGAAGGAAAAATATCCAACATTATTTGAGCTTAGTTTTCCCTACAATAGAGCACTGAGAAGGAATATAAAGATAAGATCACTGACACAACCACCCAGTAGTTCTTCTGATGAATTAGAGTTCTACTTAAAAATTCCATGGACGAGCATCTCACCTATAAAGTTAAAATAAGACTCAGAAAATTTAAATTATCAATCAACCCTATATAAACTAAAAAGCTTTAAAAATTGTCACAAATGTCACTGAAACAAAAGCAAATGAATATACTGGTACCTAAGAATAATACATTTAAGAAAAATATCATCTAAAAGAATAATATAAAAAATATAAAGACAAAGTTCTAAAATAATAAAAATGCAGTAATAACGCTGCTCTTTCAGATTTCAATAGCATATTCCATTATAGAAAACTATGTTATAAACAGCAGCTAAATTACATCAATAGGCCTGAGTCTGAGCCAAGTTTTTTTGTTTTAGTTTTAGTTTTTTTTTTTTTAGTGTTTATTTATTTCTGAGACAGAGACAGAGCCTGAGTGGGGGAGGGGCAAAGAGAGAGGGAGACACAGAATCCGAAGCAGGCTTCAGGCTCCAAGCTGTCAGCACAGAGCCTGACATGGGGCCTGAACTCACGAACCCGCGAGATCATGACCTGAGCTGAAGTCGGATGCTTAACCGACTGAGCCAACCAGGCGCCCCTGAGCCAAGTTTTAATGTAAGAACTAGGTTCTAAAATTCTGATCAACTTTGAAATAACACAAACTTGATAAATAGGATGGGACAGATGAATCAAGTAAAATAATTCATTATAATCTAATCCTGAAGTTCTGAAATTTCAACACAAGTAAAAGACAATTACTAATGAGTATAATTACTAACATCACTAAACTGTTAGTATCTAAAAAGTACTAAGCAAAGGCTAAGGAAAAAAACCCCACAGGTATGTGTGGCAGTTGGAACACTAAAAATTTATTTGGCATTCCTCCTCCTTGTGAAGACAAAACAAGACAAACTATTCTCTGTAGCTCCTTAAGCAGAATGCAGAAATTGTGACCCAGGCCCAGGTATTCTGATGTAGAAGGTCCCTGGAGCAGTTCTCACACTTTAGCACACACAGAATTACCTGGTAAGCTTGTTCAAACAGTTTGCTGGGCTCTGCTCCCTGAATTTCTGATTCAGTAGGTCTGACGTGGGTTTGAGAACAGGCAATTGTAATAAGTGCCCAGTGATGCTGGTCCCTTTGAGACCACTTTGAGAACCACTGCCCTAACATAATGAAAACAGCACAGTACCTGAAAGGGATTGCTCTATCCAATTAAAATAAAAATATTTTTTAAAAAGCAAAGGTAACGTTTAAATGACTTAGAATTAGTCTTTATTATTTTTTTAAGAAACAATGGCCTAAGTTTTAAAACATAACTCTTAGATTATTTAAAAAACACTGTAAAGAACAAAATACAAAATCACCTGTAAACTTACTTTTCAGGAACTAAAACACTACTAACATTTTGGTATTTACCTTTCTAACTTTTTTCCTATGCAAGTGTGGGTATATTTCTGTGTATATTTTGTTTTCTTATAAAAATTTGTCTTTCCTATAAAATTTCTTATAATGATATGCTGGGAAAGAATATAAAGATAATATAAAAGTATCATATCAACATACTGGTTTTAAATTATTTAATATGGTATATGAATTTTCTAAAATCATTGAATATGAAACTGAAGTTTGACTTTTCATTTTTACTTTTTGAGAGACAGAGAGACCACGGGTGCAGGGGAGGGGAGAGAGAGAGAGGGAGAGAATCTTAAGCAGACTCCACGCTCAGCGCAGAGCCCCATGCAGGACTCCATCTCACGACCATGAGATCATGACCTGAGCTGAAATCAAGAGCTGGACACTCAACTGACTAAGCCACTCAAGTTCCCCTGAAGTTTGACTTTTAAAAAGGGGGTACAAAGTTGAAATTCTTATTTAAAAGTGTTTTTACAAAATAAAATTTCTAAGCATGCTTCTCTCTGCACTGTACTGTGTTAAATGAAACACATGTGGATTGTAACTATATCCTCACTGCATGATTCCATAGTAACCATGGTGACTGTGCAAAGCAAGGACATGAATATGCACAAATTTCAGTAGCATGTAAGGCAATGAATGCCATAATTAAGGTCCATAATGAAGATCCTAAGCCATCAAGAAAAGATATTTACTATATATTGCATTTTAACAGAAATAAAAGATCGTATGTGTAAGAAAAGAGCTCATCCAAAAAATAAAAACAAACTTTTTGTGCACCAATAATCTGAAGAAGTCTTTCTATATACTGAGGACTGCAGATGAAATGGAATTGTCAGAAAAGATACATGAACTGCCTATAACATAAATCTGTGTTTGTAAAATCAAACACAGTAATATAATTCCTGTAAATATCTAAATAATGGAGTTTTTAAACCTTTAAAAGATTAGAATTTATGTTTTTAAGGTCTATGACACATCTTAAAATAAACGGCAGGGGGCACCTGGGTGGCTCAGTTGGTTAAGTGTCTAACTCTTGATTTCGGCTCAGGTCATGATCTCTGGGATTGTGAGTTTGAGCCCCATGTCGGGCTCCGAGATGATAGTGCAGAGCCTGCTTGGGATTCTCTCTCACACTCTCTCTCTCTCTGCCTCTCCCCTGCTGGTGCTCTCTTTCTTTCTCTCTCTCAAAATAAATAATAAACTTTAAAAAATAAATAAATGGCAAAAGAACATTCTGCAATCACAAAATTTTGTTGAACTAATGCATAATCAGTGTTCTTTTACTTCTATTATGCAGAGATACACTAGCTAGAGAAAAACAGTTTTACAGAAGGAGAAAATTATCACAATACTTTTGTGTTAATTTGCTATACTTTGGTTGATACAAAGGAAATTGCTGGTTTTTGTAGGTCAAGTCATATGGATTCAAGCTAATATTTCCCAAAAAACACAAAGCAGGTTGTAAAAAGATGCATTGATAATTATCCTTAAACAAACCATATAACTAACATAAAAGAAATTAGCACTCAATTACTATGTCATAAAGACCTACAACTTAAATTTTACCCTATTTTCTATAAAACATTTAATATGTAATTTCCCAAATATTTATATACTGTAAATAATGCCAGTATATACATTCTCATTAACATAAATTGCTTTGAAAGTAATGATTTTATATAAACACGGCCAAACAGCAAATATTCCTGTGTCAACTAATCTTGTTTATCAGATCAGATATAATGAACAATCTTCAAGTTCCAAGTATGTTTTACAACTTAAGTTTAATAAAAATAAAATTTATACATGTGTGCTATATATATATATATATATTTTATGACTTTCTCCATTTTACATTAAAAAAAAGTGCCTAGAAAAAAAATCTGTAATGGCGGTTAAATGGATAATTGGTTTTATCTCATGTATCAAATCATGTCATTTCTAATAAGCATTTAAAATACACAATATCAGTAAATATTTCCAGTCAAGATTTTGTCCAGCAGAGGAATAAAATCACAGATCTCTGTAACCATCTGTCTCAATCCTACAAAGAAAAGATTCTACTGAGCAACAACAGCTCTAGTGATATTTATATTTATCTCTGCTTGTTGAATGTATACTAAAATATCTATTATAACCGCAGTGAAATGTATTTTCAGGCTGCGAACTGGTCATAAACAATGAGGAAAAGAGAAACAATAGATCTATCTTTCCAATTAAAACCTGCAAACTCTCCAATTTACCCTTCTTGTTCATAACTAGAAAAGATTTTTTCAAAAAAGACATACATAAGCATAATGATGCACTGGATTGAAAGAAGAATGTTGGGAACATGCTCAAATGATAATGATCATAGACAACTAAGAAAACAGAAACTAAAATACTATTATTAAGTTAATTTGTTGTTCATGGTTAAATAACAACCATGAGTCCAAACTCTGGGTAAAACATCTGTTTTTAAAGTTCATATATTTTTTTTAAAGTTGCCATTGCTAAAGACAGATGGCACAATTCTTAATATGGTTGTCTTACTCTATAAATGCTCTATTGATTAGCACAACTTTAAATACCCTGAATATTTTTTGTACTATTTTCATGAGTTACTATAAACTTTTCAGTGGTCTCAGGATAGGGTAAGAAAATTGATGCAGCTCCATCTTACCTCTTCCTTCCTCTAATCTGTGTCTCCTGATTACACGCTGTCTTTTTTCTTCTTGTCGTAACTGAAGGTGTTCTTCAATGTTAACCCCAGGCACTGGGACAGCTAGATGATTTACCAAACAAAAACAAAACAAAACAAAAAAACACATATAGACAGATACAATAATAATTATGAGAGAACTATGCGAAATTCAAGAAAGTAAAAGCTAACAAAACACCAATGAAAACACAAATTATTTTTACTCGAAGAATCTTAGCAAAAAAGAGGAAAAGAACCTTATCCTTTAATTAATGACGTATTGTCAGTTACCATACAAGCAGTACTGAATAGTTAACTATTAATTTTTTAACATATACTAATATAAATTAATTACTAAACTGATGTATAGTACAAGATATAGGACAAGATGTATAGCACAATCCATCAAATTACCTAACAGAAGATCTAAAGGTATCATTTCTTTCACAGCATCAAGAATTCCTCTTTGTCTTGCCTCCTGACCATCCAACTCTCTTGCACATGCCTTGCAACACCCACACACAGCACAGCCAGATTCTCCGGAACCACAACCACAGATCCTTTAAAAAAAGAAAAAAAGTACCTGAAATCCTTCTACTCTTTCCTTAAAACTCTTTTCTAGAACCATCTTTTCTGCGTTTTTGAAATAAAGTTACTTGAGTCAGCAATGAAATCACTCCTTCAGATCAGGATGTGCCAATTTTAAAGAACTGAATAGGTATAAATAGACGGAATAACAAAAAACAAGATTTAGGGGTGCCAGGGTAGTTCAGCCAGTTAAATGTCTAACTCTTGGTTTCGGCTCAGGTCATCATCTCACGGTTTGTGAGTCGAGCCCTAGGTCAGGCTTTGTGCTGACAGTATGGAGCCTGCTTGGGATTCTCGCTCTCTCCCTTTCTCTCTGCCTCTCTCCTACTCTCACATGCTCTTTCTCTCTCTCTCTCAAAATAAATAAATAAAGTTAAAAAAAAAAAAAAACAAACCCAAGAGTTTATTAAGCTCCTCATGGGTATAACTGGTATCTTCCTACAGAAAATACAAATGGATTCTGCTATCTTCAAAACCACTATTAACAAATATTTTTAAAAGTTATCACAATTAGTAAAGCACCAGTTTACTATTAAATGGTCTGGATGAGTTAGTTGGTTACCAAACAACACTATTCTCCATCAACTAACTTAAGGAATGTGTGGATAGCCATCAATAAGTGAACCCAGCTTGCCAGCTTCATACATTACGTCTCCTTTTCCCTCCCTTCTTTATATGCCATCATCTCTCATTCTCTCCTCTTACTGTGTCCAATTACCTTTGTCTTTTTTGTCTTTTTTCTTATCAGTTGTGAACTAAGTGTATGACATTTGATTACCACACAAGGAAGACTAGAACACTCCCAGAAGTTGGCTACAGGGTCAGTGAACAACTAACTTCTTAGTCACATATTTCATAGATGTAGAAGTCATAGCTTTCATGTTATTTGTTGGACTGGAACTGAAAACCTTTAGACGGCTTCACTAAGCCTGTGGTTATCCAGATTTGTGGTGGTACAAGAGAAAGGATCTACCTGGCAGCAGTTTTGAAAGACACAGCCCTGTGAAACTCCTGGGTTTAAAATGCAAGCAGTACCGACATTTTGGAGGATCACTAACCATTGGAGTAAAAACTGATGAAACAGTATGCCCTACAGAATTGTCTGTGGGAACTGTTTCAAAGATAATGTGGCATTCTAAATTTATTCTAAGATATACAGTCACAATTTTATAATAATTTGAAGTCATTTTTAATGGTGCAGAGTGTCCTGGCATATAGTCCTATAGTGATTTTATTTCATTTATTCATTTCTGCCTCATTAATAAAGAAACTATTGTATTTGGTTAGGTACTGTCCATTTAGGTCTATAAATTATTGGAAACTGATAGTAAATCTCTGGGGAAAAGCACATAAAGAATAATAACTAATTTCAGGAAAGATCAGAGAATTCAGAAATTCATTTATGATACTTATCAACAGCTCATGTTCAGAGATTGGGGACACTTGATTTTAATGGAAATAGCTTGGGAAAGATGCAGGAGGACACATTTCAACTCCAATACTATTTAAAAAAAAATCATAGACTCTTTCTGTATCCAAATTATATTAAAAATAAACAATTAGAGACTTAAATATAGCAAACAGAGCCAAACATATAGCTTTGTAGAAGAAACAGTATTCTTTGATAGAGAGCCAAAATGTTCTTACATATGCTGAGAATGCCAAAAAAAATTTATAGTTAAAAAATCATAATCATTACAACAGCCTAAAATAAAGGCTTGTTATATGTGATTTATTTTCCTATGTTAGGCCAAGTACAAATCTAGAAATACACTCATAGTAGATGCAGACATTATGTGGGAGGAAGTATCTGACTACTTAAAGAGGTATCAGAGAGGGAGGTCAGAGATGCAGGGGTGGCTGTCCCAGCTCTGGGCTTTTCTTCACAAGATCCCCCGCCCCCACTTCCCGAAGTCTGCTAATTATCATAACTAATCTGATCTTACAAAGATCAGGTCTATCATAATACAAAGATCTATCATAATTAATTTCCTTACAAAGAATGCCCCATTATGTTATATTGGTAACAAAAATAGGACCCAAAATTCTAGGGAAAAATTGCATTCTGATTCTGCCAAATTCGCATACATATTAACTTTAAAATAATGATAATATAGGATTCTGGGGGGAAAAAAAGATCCAAAAAGAGTATAAGGGGATAAATACAAATGGGTGTAATGTAACTTAAGAAGTGACAGTTCCTAGAACACCCAAAATTGCGAACATAAATTTAATTTAAATGAAAATTATATGTCTCTAATTGAATATTTTACATGATATTTGATACTTCTATCCAGAAAACATTCATGTTCAACAAAAATGAAAAGATATATGGTATTAAAGCAGTCTTAGAAAAAGAATACAAATTAAGGCACAGCCCAAGCCTTGAAGAAACTTTTGACTTGTTTTAAATAATGGTTTAAATGAATCGAATGAAAGAAAGAAAAGCAACGTAAATGACACTGAATTAGAAACTATCATAATAGAAAACAATTACTAGAATTACACGTACATGCCAATACGCCCTCAAGAAACAACACAGAACAATTCTGAAAAGAAATGTGTTCTGCACATTTTCTACTCATAGTTTACTTTTTGAGTATGAATCATTTTCTTACCCTCCAGGGACTCTGTCTGGACGCCCACTACTGACACAACTGGCTCCATAACCTGTACAGTCTCCGCAGACAGTGCACACCATGCACTGTTCCAGCTTCCATTTATGCATGCCTGGAGGGCACATCATGGACTTCTCATCTTTCTCATCTAGTTCTTCTTCCAGGTCTTCATCCATTGCTGTTGCCATATTTTCAACGCCAAACCCTACATGACAGATCAATTTGTAACCTTTATGTAGATTATTCTCATGTCTTAAAAAACACACATCACATACACTAATCCAAATGAATATACAAAAGAATGCTCAAACAGAAAGTAACAAAAATATAATTTAATTTAGGGACCACAAATAAATGCTCTCCTCATTTCCTTTTTGCAAAAAGAGGGAAGGCAGGAACCCCTCTTAGCCGTTACTTTATGCCAATCACACTTTTAACTTTTGCTGATTTTAGTCCCTCCTTTCCATCTTCACTGCCAACACTGTCCTTCAACAGACCACAGAAAGTCTCCCAACTATGCTCTAAGCCATGTGTCCCTCCGCTCTAGAATATCCTTCCACAACTGGTAATCAGCTTCTTAAAACATATACTTGACCCTATGATTTCACAATTTATAAACCTCCAATGTTTTTCCACGGTCTTTAAAAGAACAAAACTCTTCAGCAAGATACAGTTAGTCACAACATGGCCCTTGAATTTTCTGTAACCTCATTTCTTCCATGCAAACTACATTCTGTCTGAACCTAAATTCCCTCTGCTTTCTAAACATACTATGTCCTTTCACATGCTCAGGGCCTTTGCTCATTCCTGCTCCATCTGTATCTCTCTACCTCATTTACCAGATGCCTCGCTCTACCTCATCTACCAGAGAAACTCCTCTTCAGCATTCAATAAAACTTAGCCCGGAAGTCATCTGCCATGAAAGGACTTACTACTTTTTGCAGGGAGTTAGTCACTATTTCCTCAAAGCCTGTTTATGCCTCAATTACAACTTACAGAATTGTGTTATAATTCACTCAACTGTAAAAAAATTGTTTTTAATGTTTATTTATTTTTGAGAGAGATAGAGCGCAAGCAGGGGAAAGAGCAGAGAGAGAGGCAGACAGAATCCGAAGCAGGCTCCAGGCTCTAAGCTGTCAGCACAGAGCCCAACACGGGGCTTGAACTCACAAACCATGAGATCATGACCTGAGCGGAAGTCGGACCCTAAACCGAATGAGCCACTCAGGGGCCCCTTGTTCAACTTTTTAAAGATCGGACATCTACTCCGGATGACCCAAGTGTTCCTTTATGAGAGTCAGCAAACTTTTTTGTAAAGGGCCACGCTGCAAAAAATTTAGGCTTTGTAGGCTACACAAGTCTCTGTCATGTTTTGTTTTTTTTTTTTAAATAACTCCTTATAAATGTAAAATCCATTCTTAGCTTGAAGAGTCACACAGAAATAAGCCACTGAGCAGACACAGCATCAGGTTATGGTTTGCAGACCTCTGCTCTAGGCAGTGAGGACTCTGATAATGAACTATTATAATCTAGCGAGAAAGACAGACTTTTTATCAAAATACCATACAAGAAAACTGTAAATATACAACTGTGATAGAAATGAAGAAACAAATAGTGTTACAAGAGATTGTAATAAAAGAGTAAATTTATGGGAATAAAGTATTTTTATGTTTGTTTTTCCTATTAGACTTAGATCATCAAAGACGAGGTTATGCCTTACTCATTTTATCTCTTATTCTTAGTCAACCTTACTCTCTTATCACTTGTAACAGACTCAGTATAGGTCTGTCTAATCAAGAAGTAAACTCGTAGAATATACAGCCTCTTTTAATCTCTGCCACTTCTAATCTATATACAGGCTAGGAAATTAAATAGCCAAGTACTGGACAACTACTTATAGAGTTAGAATAAAGCAACTCTGAAGGCTTGAGTGCCTGTTTTTAATAATCATGATAGCTAAAATATACTAAGCACTTACTTGCATTTGGGTCTACTTGCATTTGGGTTTACGTACTCATTTAATCATCCCAACAATGCTATAACTATTATCCCCAAATTAATCTCTAAATCCAAAGCATCCCAATCATAATACCAAGTAGAAAAACTGATTCTAATTCATATTAAAAGTAAAGGCCCCCAACATGACTATATAAAGAAAAAATTTATATAGAAAAGCAATGAAAAACTTATCACCAAAATTTAGAAATTATATACAACAAAAGAAACCTAAAATAAATGCAAAGGTTAAGCCAGTTAGTCAAAGATATGTGCAACACATGCAATATAATATATAAAAAATTCCCACAAATCAATAAGAAGGCAAGTAAAATGAGAAGTTTGAAGAGATGGTCTAACACTACTAACAATCAGGAAAAGCAAATTAAAAAAAAAAAGAAAAACAAGGGACCCAGCCACTCCACTCATAGTTATATGCCTAAAAGCATACAAATTTCACCAACATTCACTAGAATGTTCATAGAAACCTTATTCATAAAAACCAAAACTAGAAACCACCCAAATGTCCATTAATATGAAAAAAGATTCCAAAACTGTGGTATACATTCACACAACTGATTACAACAATGAAAATGAACAATCTATAAATGCTTGTAACAATATAAATGAATCTCATAAACAAAGTTGAGTGAAAAGAAACTAGACACAAAAGTTCATGTGACATAATTCTATTTATATAAAATACAAAAGTATGCAAAACTAAATTAAGCCGTTATCTAGAGAGGTAGATGGTGACTGGAGAGGAACATAAAGCGGGATTCCTTGGGTGCTGGTAATATACTATTTCTTGATTAAGGTGCCGATTACATGAATGTGTTCAGTTTGTGATAATTCATCAAGATCCTCACTTATGTGTATTTTGATGCATGTATGTTTTACTTCAATATAACAAATAAAAAAAAATTAATGAAATACAATGTCATAGTCATCAAACTGACAAAAATCAGAATGTTAATACTACCTCTAGGAGTGATGTGGAAAATCACAGTATAAATTGATACAACCTCTTTTAAGAAAAATCTAGCAAAGCTGAAATCTACAACACCAGAAATTACACTTGAGAAATCTCAGATGTTTGCTAGGAGACATGAATAAAAGAGGTTTTGAAATTATTGATAAGAATGAAAAATTAGAAATAAACACATCTATCAGCAGGAGAATGGATAAACTGTGGCATGTTAGTGGTATGGTTTATTACACAGCACTTAACATGAATCATTTAGATGTATATGTACCAACATGGACAGAGTACACAATGGTGAGACTAAATAAATAAACCTCCTAATTTGCAGAAAAATATACTTATAAAAGTATCTTACATATAAAACATGAGTATGTAACACATTTTACATGTAAAATATATAAGAACAAGTAAAAGTACAGAAATATGACAGGATCAAAGTTATGATTGTGGTTGGTCTGGAGAAAGAGGGAGTATAATAATAAATCTTGGAAGGAGAATACAGGACACTTATCTATAACTTTCTTACTGAAAAATAAGGCATGGTGCTAGATACACAATTTTTTCATATTATAATCTTATTTTCTGTACTTTTCCTTTCTTTTAAAAAAAGATACATAAAAACCCTTTATGTTCCCTATGACTATATAATCTGTATTCATTTTATGTATTACACTACTAGTCTGCTTTCTAATTCATTACTTACTAGCAGAGTAGGTATGATTTTTTACAAAGTAAAAAAAGCCTTTAACAATTTTATTTTGGTTATTATAAATTTTACAGTAATACTCTAAAACATAGGTGTAATTATATGCCAAATTTTCATAAAAGTTTCAGAATAACAGGGAAATAATTTTTTTTAGTTCAAAACTTTTATAAAACATAATCTGAAAATATATTTATATTACACATAGAAAACTAAACTGTTTCTCTCCTTTCTGCCTAGTAGGTATTATCCAAAACTATGGTTCAGTATTTCAGCAAGAAGAAAAATATTTCCATTTTGGAGTAATCCATTTCATTCCTTTCTTTTGTTCTTCCTTCCTTTTAAAAATCAATGTGCTCTAACAGACTTACTCTTTTTATTTTTTTTTTTAAATTTTTTTTTTTTAACGTTTTATTTATTTTTGGGACAGAGAGAGACAGAGCATGAACGGGGGAGGGGCAGAGAGAGAGGGAGACACAGAATCGGAAACAGGCTCCAGGCTCTGAGCCATCAGCCCAGAGCCCGACGCGGGGCTCGAACTCACGGACCGCGAGAGCGTGACCTGGCTGAAGTCGGACGCTTAACCGACTGCGCCACCCAGGCGCCCCCAGACTTACTTTTTTTAAAAACAAAAGCATTTTAAGAACACGCATATATGAATATGGTAAAAAAAAAAAAATAGTGGCCTCTTGATATTCAGATGAGTCTGCTATCAAGAAGGTCCCAAACCTGTTTATGTTAATTCATACAAATATTAACCCTCAAATATTAATCCTCAAACTCTTTTGTACTTTGAACACAGTTCAACACTTGGTTCTGATAATATGTATTTATTTCCTATTCTTCAGCCCACACCAAATTAAAAACAGAAAACCAGCAATTGGAATGAAGGGTACAGGATAGCACTGATAGCAGCTGGAAGTAAACATTGAGAGCAAGAATGAAGTAGACATAAACCATTACCAACACCAAAAAACTACAAGCATGACAAAGGATAAACTCTTCTTCCTGTCAATACCCTTTGTGTTAGGGAAAAGCATATGGTGAATAAGGTGCATCTACAATTCAGCTCTTGGTAAAGGGTCAAATATTCTTAAGATCATTTTCAGTTGTCAGGAACTGATTAAATTGCAGGTAGCATGTGCTCTTAAATAGGAAGATGATATTTGCCAGATAGACTGCTGCCAAATATGGCTAAAACTGAAAATGTGTAGGGATGCCTGGGTGGCTCAGGGTTGAGAGTCCAACTCTTGATTTTGGCTCAGGTAATGATATAGCCCTGCTTGGGTTTGAGCCCTGCATCAGGCTCTGCTGATGGAGCCTGCTTGAGATTCTCCCTCTCCCTCTCTCTGCCCTTTCCATGCTTTCTCTCTCAAAATAAGTAAACTTAAAAAAAAAAACAACTAAACTAAAAATGTGTGGTATAAAAGAAACTAATAATGAAGAGTTTGAAAAATGCGCTTTTCTAGAATAGTCACCCAAAATGCTAAATCAAAGAGGTGCTATTACATTTTATATAAAATTAAGAAAAATAGGGGAGCCTGGCTGGCTCAGTTGGAAGAGCATATGACTCTTGATCTCAGGGTCATGAGCACAAGCCCCATGTTGGGTGCAGAGATTACTTGTATTACATACATACACATATATAAAGAGACAAACAAACAAACTTAAAAAGAAAGAAAAACATTCAAGTTCATTTGCTCAAAAATTAAAAGTCTAAAGTATACTCGATTGTTTCAGTGATATAATACCAAATAAATAAGAAATTCAGTGGTTTTCCTAATTTATAAGTATGAAATTAAAGAGCCACTTGTTTCGAAGAGTAAGATTCTTTACCACACTGTTCTGAAAACCTAATGAAAAGAGGGCACAAAGTTAATATCCACATGTCCAACACCTACCTTTCCCCCCCTGGTTCATGGCACCAGTGTCTCGTCCACACTGTCCTTTATTATTTACACCAAATGTCCAAACTTCTCCATTCTTCATTAAAACACAAGTATGGGCTTTGCCCATAGCTACCTGAATTACAAAATGACCCTTCAAATCTGTTACCAAACCTGTAGGAAAGATACAAATTTGGTAAGAAACAACAATAAAACCTTTCTGAGTCTAGTAAATCATCAGTATTGTAAAAGGACCACCTCAATACAGAATTTTTTATTTCTGGGATAAAATAACCCACAAAAATGAGAAATACATGGCCAAAAGACTGGCCAGGTATCAGCAAATTAATTTTGTAGGTTTGTAAGGAAGTTTCAAAATCTTAACACATTATCATCCAGACTTCAGACAAATGCTTCTCCTGAATGTTTCCTCTAAATGTCAACACTTCTCAACAACCCTCAGAAGGGTCACTAGTTCTGAAGCTTTCCTGGTCCAAGAACAAAGGAGCTTATAAATCATGTACTTAACCTGCTTTGACTTGCCTCAGCAAAACAAAATAAAATACTTGCTGGGGAATACTGAAATAACACTGTTTCTGTAGAAACCTGTGAGATGATCCAAAGCAGCATTTTTCAATCCTTTTTAACCTACAGTGCTTTCTTCCACAATCCAATAGCTAGCTAGTTTAGCCAGCTCCTAAACCTCACTTATTCACATATAACTTTCATTGTATGTGCCATATCCAAATGCAACCCATATAAGCTTAGTATTTTTTGCATCAATTTTAAATTGACTAAAGCATTTTTAACCTTATCAAGTAATCAACGGTAAAAATCAGATTGTTGAGTATTTCCACTATATACTAAAGAGTTAAAAACTTAAGTATTTGTTTTATTTAAATTACAAAAACCATAATTCTTATATCACACTTTCGGAAAGCTGTTATTATTATTATAATATTATGTTATTATTTTCTAAGATACTACTTTCCTAAGGTGACTTTCTCTTCCACCCTATATTACTTAGGTCTTTTTAGCTCAAAAATTTCCATTTTTAGTATTTAGTATACTTGAAAAAGATATGTATATTTAGCAATATTACTTATTATTACTAATAGTACTAGCTGACATGTTTTGGCCCTTGCATGCGCTAGGCTCTGTGCTTAGCATTTCATAAGCATTATCTCCTATAATCTTACAACAACCATATGAAACAGGTACTGTCATTAGCTCCCTTTTGAAGATGAAAAAAGTGAAAGTAATCTCTGAAAAGTTAAAATATTTAAGTTAGCTATTAGCCAACTAAAAAGTGGCAGTGCCAGGATCTAGGTCCGTATCCATAACCATTAAACCACACTTATCTAATATTTAAGTTGCATAATACCCAACTGTCTCTCAGACCCTCAAAACAAATACAACATTTTGTGAATCTTTCCTGTCTTATTGCTGGGAACAGTGCCAGTAGTTTTAGGCAGGGCTAATCATGGAGCTTGGCCAGTGCAGCTCTACCTTAGCTACTACTTTGGAAAGCTTTCCCTACACTCATTTAGATGCTCACATGACATGTTCTTGGTAGTACCCTGGGGAAATGATTTTGGTAATGTAACTGATTTATCATTGATGAGTTACTTATCTCCCTATTTAGATAGTTATGGAAGGATTCTCTCTCTCCTATATTTACTTTTATATCCCCAGTTCCCAGCACAGTTGTCTTGTACATGTAGAGTCTTAAGAATTACTTGCCATGTGACTGAGTAACTGAAAAACCAAAAGTTACTGTAATGAATGGATATGTGGGGTGGGACTAGCCAAATAGAGAGTTTTATATTTATAAACTCTAATTGCAAAAATTTGTCATATTTGGTTGCTAGATTTTCTTTCTAGCCCTTAAGAAATGAGTATGATTGTGACAGCCCACTTGGCAGGATTTTATATGAGGTGAATATGTAAAGCCTGTGAACTTCTTCGTAAAAAGGAAAATAGAATAAAATTTCTGATTGGAAGTTTAAGTGATGGTCTCATGCTGGGGAAATGACGTGTTGAATATTTCTAGCAATTAATTATTAAGTTGAACTCTACTCAAGCGATATGTGAGTTGCCTTAATGTGGTAATACTTAGATCCTCAGTTGGCCTCAACTGACAGAGTGAATCAAAATTTGGGAGTGGGCTCTCGTATAGTTTAAAAGTAGTATTTAGCCTAGCTATTGCTTGCTAAAATCCTGCTGGCTAACACCGATTAAAATTTGTGCATTTATCCAGTATATATTTATTGAGAACTGACAGTGTGTCGCAGCTTGGTGGACAGGCAGGTATGGTCCGTCGCTGAAAGAAATGTGGAAAAAGTAAAGAAAATATGCTAGAACTGTTAATTTCCTAGACATATCTTTCCAATATAATGTCTAGTATTGGACTTTCTTTGTATAAAAGTGAAATGTATTTAAGTTGAACTTACTTGAACTGTCAGAGTAAATGGCATCTTTCCCAAACATGTATAGCTCTCCATCTTTAGAAATAACAGAACTACTTCCATTATTGCAGGCTGTGTACACCACAATCTTTCCTTCCATCTTAATTATCTTTTTAGGTTTGTAGGGTTTTGATTGCCGTCTGCTCTTAGCTTAAAAAATAACACAAAACAAAATTAATTTAAGACATCTATGTATAAATAAAAATATATGCATTTATGACACACTTTATTTATTTTCACAAAGGCCTGGGATTCCCAACATGTCAATTAAAATGAGTCAACCTGCAAGCCTCATATGGTTAATTAATACTTAGGCTATCACTGTCAGATCCTTTTCTTTGTTATACGTTAGAATTTCCAATGAGAAACACCAATTTCTAACAAACTTCTGGGGACCTCAATCTCTGTATTGGCTATTTACACATTATTAACACTATTCCATATATATATGTGTGTGTGTGTGTGTGTGTGTGTGTGTGTGTGTGTGTGTGTATAAACACCATTTCACCATCATATATAACTATATATGTATATAAATTCCCTTTTCTCTCAAACTCTACCTCACATGCTTTCTTATGCTAGATCCTAGAAAGTGAAATCACTTCCTCATTCGTTGAACACGTTTAAGCACCCAGTTAGTGGATGGGAAATACATATATGGAGAAAGACTAAATAAATTTAAATGTGGATGATGATCCAAGTAGCCTCTGATATCAAAAACGAAATCCCTGAAATGAGCAGAAGACAAGGAATATCAATCTTCTGTTCCTTTGGTCAATCCCAGTTCTTGATGCCTTTCAGAATAAAAACATATTGCTATGCTGGGCACAACTCTGGGACTTAAAATACCATTATACTTTTTCATATAACATGACCCATATACATGTATACAGCAACTACACTATCTCATGCTCGAAGAAAGAACAAGGTCCTCCAAATGCTAGAAGGAAACTTGGCTGTGCTCAAGTTTCTGAGATGGCAATACACGTTATGTGTTTTTTTTTCCCAAGTAACTTTTATTTACACATGATTTTTACATTAGATGTTGAATTCAAACCTAATCCTCATAAGATGCTACTCCACTGTGCTAAAACATGTAAAGTATATGGGAAGTTACAAAAAGAGAAAAATGGCACTTTGAGAAAGACTGAACAGAAATATACGAAAGATAAGAGATAAAATTGTTTTCATTGTTTAGGAATGATTTAATTACAGAGAAATAACATCAAGAATAGTGACCCATAACTAAAGCTACTACACAAGGCAACAAAAGGTTTACTTCATTCTGAAATATATATTCCTTATAAAATTTTGGGTGACCTAAGATAATATATTGTAATAAATACGTTTTTAAAAATAACACCAATGAGCAAAACAGATGAATAGCAATATATACATACAAAAAGTATATATAAAAATTTATGAAAATCAACTCTACAATGAAATCAGCAATCCCAGTTCTTTAATGAACAGTACACTATTAACCGATTATGCCACAATGTAAAATCATCTATTAATCTGGTAAGGTTAATCTGGTTAAGGCTACTGAAATTGATATACCTTATGTTAATAAATTCCACAATATTTTTACTGAATGTCCAGTTTCTTAGTCAACTTACTTGACTCTCCATCTTCTCCTTTACTAGCAGATCCTGTAAAGAATATGCTTCCATCTTCTGCAACTAAAAGGGCATGAGAACCATCATGTCCAACTGAAAAGTGTACAATCTTTGGAGATTTTGTAATTGGTAGTTCAACCCATTTTCCTGCTGAAGGACCACCTTGCTTGATTCCAAGACTCTGGTACTTGCCAGTATAATATATCTTATATATCAAAAAAAAAAAAAAAAAAAAAAAAAGAGGGAGTAAGAGAGAGACAGAGAATTATGGTGCCTTTTGGGGTACTGTCCCAGGTTTCACATGAGAGAAAAAAGACTTTCATATCTTACTAAAAAACAAAAATAACAAGAAACCAAACTGTTTTTATACTTCAGTGAGATCCATCAGTAGGAGAGAAATATACATATTTTTCTAAAGATCCAGTTCATAATAGCTTTTTCGTATCTATTCAAGGTATCTATAATCTTCCATTATAAGTCTCCCGATAGATATGAATAAAAATATACTTCACAAATATACTCTAACCTCACAAGAGGAGGAAATGGATAAAATTCTCAACTTGTTTTCCTAATGTAAAAAACCCTACATATTAACATACCATAATTGCCTAGTAATTTTAATTTTCTTTTTTTTAAATTTTATGTTTATTTTTGAGAGAGACAGACAGACAGAGCATGAGCGGGGGAGGGGCAGAGAGAGAGGGAGACACAGAATCTGAAGCAGGATCCAAGGCTCGAACTCATGAGCCATGAGATCATGACCTGGGCCAAAGTCAGATGCTTAACCGAGTAAGTCACCCAGGTTCCCCTAGTCATTGTAATTTTCAAAATTCTTGTAATTACCTCACTTTATTCTCACACCCATGAGATAAGAAAGAAGCTTCTATCTCTACAGACTGAGCTCTACAATCTGTCACTTATACTTGCTCCTACTTTCCCCAAATTGTAGTCTTTATATTTCTGAACATTTATAGAAATTTGCAATAAATGTGTTCATCAAAATAAACTCAAAATATGAATTCATTCCCACTCAAAGAATTAAAAGCTCCATAATTAAAATATCTGTAAAAATGTAGTATTTTATAAAGTTTTATACTCTTGTATCTCACAATTTTCTTTTATACTATTTCAACATGAATAAAATTTCACCATATTAAAAAAACATGAAATAATTTAAAATCAAAATTTCAATTATGTTTAAACATGTGGTCTATGTAAATAAACTAATCAACTGATTATACCAATTGGTTATCTCATAAAACACAGGATGTTCATTTTTAATACTAAAGAGTAATTTACCTTTCCATTTGCTGTTTTCATTAGTGCAAACTCTCGCCCTGCACCAAGAATTGCTGACTCCTCATCAAATCCTGTGCCTGATAATACAAGACTCATAAATATTACTATATTTTAATATGAACAACGTAAATCATAATTTTGCACTATTTTGAGTTATTGAAACGTCAACTCAGTACCATTCAAAAACAAGGATGACGATAAACTTGTTGAATCACTATGAAACTAATGTAACATTGTGTGTCAACTACACTTCAATTAAAAAAAAGAAAAAACAAGGATGACAAAATATGCCATATTCCTGACTTAAAAAAAAATTAACAGTATGTACAGTACTCCAAGGAAAGATAAAATTACCATAAATTTTTAACTTGTTCCAAACTAGTGCCAAATTAATCTTTTAAACATAAAAAAATGTTTAAAACCAATGTCAGCAATATTTCTTGAATTAATGAATTAAGAAATTTTTACTGAGCATTATTATTAGGTAGTAGGCATTACATAGTGCATGAACCTTATCCCATTCAATTTTCACAACTATACTGCCTGGTTTACTCGATGAGGTTAGTCCAGACACAGAGTCATTTGGGCTTGAACAGTGTTGTGCAGATATCTGAATTAAGGTATATTAGATTCTTTGTTCCATGCTCTTTTCTACAGAAGAACATTTCATGTGGCTACTCCATGAATTTGGATACATATGTGTGCATACATAACAAAGACCCTTATGCATATTTTCAAATTCTAAAACTATGAGTAAATAATTACATATGGTATATTTTATGATTTTGTCTAATATAAACTACTAGTTTATGAGCTTTTTAAATTTAAAAACTACAATTTCAATTCAGTACCTTCTATGGAAAAATTTTAAAAACACTACATAATTAAATAAAATAGGCAAAGCATATCACTCATGTCAAGTTTATTAAACTTAATGAGATAATAGTCAAAAAAGGTGGGTATTGCAAAGAATCCTGCACGTTAGAAATGGCACTATTAAACCTGGAACAGCACGGCAAACCAAAATTGAGAGCCTCCTGGGAAACAGGATCCTAATTACTACTAGGACACTGCAGGAGGATGTATACTAAGACAGAAATATTCTGTGGCTGTCCCTATTTCTGCATCCAAATGAAAGATTATTAATCAGTGTTTTAGGCCAATTACCATTGTCACAATCTACGGGATCATTCTATGGCTGTCCTAAAAATCTGTTCAAATTAACAATCAAAGGTTTCAATGAGGGAACTATGTATATTAATGTGGTAATATTTACAGAGCAAGTTTTCAAAATTTTAAATAATTGAATAAAGATAGAACATATAAATTAAGGATGTCCCTAAGTGCTGCCTATAATTCTTATCAAATGTAAGTTTATTTTCATTTGCTCTATTTAAAATGAAAACGGAAAATCATTAGTCACTTTCTTCAAATGGTGTTCATATAACACACTCTGTTTAAAGACCATATTTCCTAGTTACTTATGCATACTAATTCATAAGTTGCTTTATAGTAACAGCAAAGTAACTGCCAAAATGTAACACACAATGCTTAAAACACTGTACTAGTTTTCAAAAGAATAAAGAATCTAAAAACTTAAATATGGGAGAAAGGCTTATTTGACTATCTTACTTATAATATGCAAGTCCTTTTCCAGATCAAATAGTGAGATTCCACAGGCATGTAAACATTTTCTGGCCAGTTTAAGTTGTAATTCTTGTTGTAGCACAGGTTCAGTGCTTGTGGCAAAAATTCTGACAACAAAGCCATCCTAAAAGAAAGAAAACACTCAGAGTATTATGTTGCATAAACTGGTCTTCCAAGGCTTTATACTAATTAATATCAAATAATTTATGAGAAAGGGATTCCATTTACACCAGCTATTCATGATTCAGAGTACTTACATCTCTTGAAGCAGCGATCTGATTAATATATTCTCCATCAGTGAATAAAATATTTTGACCTTCAGTATGGCAATCTGTACAAGAAGAGGAAAAAGTAATTATATTACAATATAAATAAATAGCTCACAAAATGACTTTACTCCTCTGTTGAAGTCAGAATGAGAGTTCTCCAGGCAATAAGGATAAACTTAAACTTAAAGGGATACTGTGCTTTTTTAATAAAGAATTACAAATTAGCAGAAACTAAGTAACTCAACTATTATTACATTTTGTGCTTACATTTATAAATCTTCCATAATCAAGGACCTGAAAGCCCACCTAATTTCAAAATGAATTAGTATTAGATGTAGTCTGATAATAAACATGCACCATGATGAACAAACTATAATGTTGGTTATAATCATTTCAATACATGCAATGTAGGCAACACTCTACCTTCAGACATACATCACAGTCATTAGTGTCACAGAAAAATACAGATAGACCTAAAGCTTCTGCATTTGAGGTCTATGGCATCCAGCTACAGATATCCCTTGCTTTATCAAACAGAACTGGTTATACCATTTCCACTTAGAAGTTTAATGGTTATTCCCAGCATTTTCAGCATTTAGCATGCTATGTATACATTTGTGTGTGTGTGTGTGTGTGTGTGTGTGTGTGTGTGTGTGTGTTTAAAGTAAGCTCAATGCCCAACTGGAGCTTGAACTCACGTCATGACCCCAAGATCAGGAGTCACATGTTGTACTGACTGAGCCAGCCAGGCGCCCACAGCATGCTATACATTTTAAATGTTCATCTGCTTTGTACAACAAACACACTTAGGTTTATGTATTTCTTTTGTCTGAAAGCACTCATATATTTTGGCTGGAATATTGTGTTTTATCAATACGATATGTATCTCTGTGGAACACTGCACTATCTACTTTGATCAAAATAATGCACAAATGCCATTGTAACAAGGGATACCAGTATTACAGAAGGACCACTGGAACATGTGTTAGTGATTGCTACTGAACAACATGAAACTACAAGCAAAATCAACATCTAAATATAAACTGTATCCTTTTGGAAAAACAAATGTTCAGCAAGCAAGTATAAAAGCACACACACTTCTCAAAATAACTGCAGAGAACTAGGATGAATCTCTCCATTAATTACAATACTAAAATAATATTTCATTTCTATTTGCACCTGAATCAACAAAACGTAAAATTCTGGTTTTGGAATGCAGTAATGGAGCCCACCCAAATAAGCTGGATTACTCCATATCTTTGCCCAGGAGCTTCATACTAGCATACTTCCTTATTATAAATATGCAAAACACAGGCAGACCCTTACCAAATAGAGAATTCAGTGATCACAAACTGGAAATAGAAACTGGGAGACAAGGCCCACTGGTAGCCCAAGAGACTTGGTAATCAAAGAGAGGAGAAATCGAAAGAAAGAGTTCCTAGTCCACTGTACAGAATACAAAGAGGCGCAAGAAAGATGCTTCCCAAGCTCTAAGCAGTAAGATTTTAAACTAAAAAGCAAAGAAGAAAAACTCATTATAATTTCAGATAAATGCAGGGGTGAGGAGTGAAGTGGCGCAAGAAGAGTAGCAAAAATTCTCATGATCTGAGGCAATCTGTCACCAGACATGGAGAGTAAATGACATAGGATACAATATAAAAGATATGTCACACTATAAAGGCTAAAATGATTATTAACAGAAAAAAGTATGTTCTAAGTTCATCAATGCTAGGTTGAAAATAACTTATTTACAAGCTAAACTATAAGACAAGTTGAAACATGAAGCTCAAGGAATTACCAGATTTATGTCAATTTTAAATATGGTATTCATTACCATCTATAAACCTGACAATTTACTTGTGCTTCTTGATGTGAAAACTATAGAGTTGCCCCTCGTTAGGGGAAAAACGAAAAAAAAAAAAAAAAAAAAAAAAAAGAGTGCTATTGAAGAAATTGCAGACCAGGTCAAAGAAATGGAAAAATGATGATGGGTATCTTCCGGGTATCTTCAGGCTTGAGCGCAAGTCTTCCTGCTGCATGATTTCAAAAAGATTTTCTCTTTATCCTTTCTTTATCCAGCATGTAATGTTATAAGACAGCATCTTCAGGAAAATATCAAGCAACATCTGCCAGTTGGGAAGACATACAACACGGGACTGTCCTCCCAAAGTTTGGTTCATTCTTCACCTTGAATATGGCACGTATTCATGAAACAAAGAAAGCCACACTTGTACTGTTAAAAGTTGTATTTCATATGTTAAATGATGTAGAGGGATTTAAACTGAACAAAAACAACAAGTCAATTCTTATCATAATTTCATCATAAATAAAACAGCTATACATAAGCCATTTTCAAATAATCTTCTCAGTCACAATCTCTGTTAATCGATCAGGGTTTCTCAGAAGCACATCTTTTATATTAGTATCTACCTGTTGGTGTGTGCATGGTGGGGGTGAGTGTTTAAAATTTTTCTTCCAAGACATTATCCTAAAATGACACACACAAAGAGCAACAGGGATGCTCATTACAGTATAACATATGGTAAAAAACTAGGAGGAATTTCCATTTGAATGTATTTTGTAACATTAAAATGATATTGGAACTATATGCAGAATATTAAGTGAAAGGGATAGGTCCAAAAAAAGCATTAGGCAGCATATGATCTCTTCTTTTTTTTTTTCCACAACAATGTCCATCTAAACATAGGAAAAAGATAGGATATTTACCAATATGCTGATAGTGTTTATACATGAGAAGTGGGGTTACAATTAGTTTTTATTTTTTCCTTATATATACTTATACAATAAGTATTATTATTTTTAATATATGTATATATAAGGGGGTACATGTAATCATTTTAAAATTATTATCATCATCATCATCATCACCACAGGCATGGCCCAGGACTTGCAGTGATTTAAAAAAACCTGTAGATATATCTGTAAACAGTGATTTACAAAATAGCTCTAATAAGTTATGTTTTCCAAAGTACTTTATTTGTTGAAACACACATGAAATGTGGCATTTACCTTAACATGGTGTCATGTACACTAATTTGGATATATATATATATATATATATATATATATATATATATATATATGCATAGCAACATCTGAATAAATGTTTGATGAAGTTGAAGGAATCTTTAAAAAATTAACAAGCAGCTTGGGAGCAATTATCCTTCCCAATGTATTCTTCGGAAGTAGTTCTCAATCATTTTCAGATGGTCAAGTGCCTAAAAGTAGTATTGCTGCTCTTCATGAAATTACTGATAGACACATTAAACATTTAAGATTTTAATATAAACAAACTTCCTCACTATGCATTAAAGGTATATGCAAATTCAAAGATTTTAAAATGGATATCATGCATTTGCCCAGTGTTCTACAAAATTTAAGATCCCCTGCCCCAGAATTTAGAAAGTACAGTGATTTAAGAGATAAATGCGTATGTGCAACTTCAAAATTAAAGCAAAATGAAATGTGTCCAATGTGCCTTACCAGAGTATTATTAAAAAGTATAAATGATGGAATTAAAAAAATTCCTGATCCATTCTAAAATCTGTCTCTGAAAACCCTTTCATAGGAAGAGGAAAACCCAAAGTGTACTGCTATTAAAGTAAAAATAAAAATTAACAGAGAGTTCTTCATACCAAGTTTTATAAGAGCCAGAGTCATGGTTTTATTAGGAGCAACAAAGTAACCTCACCCCCTTATTCAGCAGCTGAATTAGTCTTGGTGGTGAGGGTGAAGGACCAGGCTGCAGATGGGCAGTGATTTGAAAACAAACACTAAAACGATTTATGCTATATTTCTGATGTCTGTTTTCCTCACATGCATCAACTTTATACACACTATAACATTTTTGTATGTCAAGATTTTTCTCAACCTATTTATAAGCAAGTACTGTCCCTTGCTAATCATTGTTTATAGGTCCAAAGGCCCAACATGCACATCTCTTAAAATTTACCTGTAAAGAAAACAAATGACTAGTTGAATAACATACCTGGTAATATCACAGTACCATCCTGTTCCAGTGTTTCAGGGCTTATTCTTATGGCTGTCATGCTGTGGTTATTCACATCTCTATACAATAAATAACCCTGTAAACAACAAAATATTTTGCTGTGTTATGTGTACAAATATCTTTTCATTAGCTATTTAGCAGAAACAATAGTCATACAGGTCTGTATAGTTTTCTGAGGTATGATAATATGTCAAATTTCATGTCTACAACAGATTAAATATTAAAAATACAAGTATCTGAGGTGTGCTTTAATAAGAGGAGGAATCGTATACCACTGAGTATCAATTTAACCTATTACATTCTCAGATACATATATGAGATACACCACACAGGCCAGTACAGACATCTTGCTCAAAATTATTTTATCATTTGCCAAGTAAATAATAGAAATGACTACTGTTACTTTAAGAAATATTTTAAGGAAATATAGCTGAAATATTTAGGTTAATATTAATAAATGAATAGAGTAGTGGTTTGAGATGGAATGATATGTCACTGAACATACTTCCACGTCCTTATTCTTTATAACATACTATAGTGGCAAATAACAATTTGATGTTTTGAACCATGTTAAGTTTTAAAAGACAATCGCTGAGAAATTAATTTGACAATTAAAATTTAATTTCGGGGCGCCTGGGTGGCGCAGTCGGTTAAGCGTCCGACTTCAGCCAGGTCACGATCTCGCGGTCCATGAGTTCGAGCCCCGCGTCAGGCTCTGGGCTGATGGCTCAGAGCCTGGAGCCTGTTTCCGATTCTGTGTCTCCCTCTCTCTCTGCCCTCTCCCGTTCATGCTCTGTCTCTCTCTGTCCCAAAAATAAATAAAAAACGTTGGAAAAAAAAAATTTTTTTTTAAAAATTTAATTTCAAAATCTCCCCAATAGTTGATCTAGCACAATTATTTTTCATATAACAACAATTTCTTTAATTTTCAAAATCCTTTCAAATATATCTTATAATCTGATGATGACAACAAGCTCTGAGCTGAGCAAGACAGGTATGCGGGGACATATTTATTCGACATCCTTCCACAAGGGAGCTTGTATTTTACCTCTCAGGAAGGGAGAGTAAGTATGGAAATAAACACTTCTGGCCCTTTTCCATCCTTCATTTGCTTCTCTTCATGGGAGGTGAAGAGTGTAGTAGTGTGTCTGATTGCTGACACCCATTTGGCCACATTAGTCAGGTGATGAGATCACAGCATTAAGAAAGCAACATGGGCCTACCACTTTTCTCTTTGGGGATACTTTGCATGATCCTCCATACAGGTAACTATGCCCTGGGCAGACCACGCACTGTTCCCTGGAAGGTACTGATCTAGGCTTAAAGTGGAGGGTCTTGTGGCAAGAAATTCTAATTTGGACTCACGTCATGGATACATTCCCAATCCATATTTACTAATGGTAATGGTGGTCTCCATTCTTATCTAGAGATTCACAAAATTTGGCTAAATAACAGGGGATCAAATAAGTTAACTGAGTTGTCCAAAGTCACACAGCTAGTAAAGATCACGGTCAGAACTAAAAGTAAACCTCTCATGAATTCTAAGCCAATGTTCTCTATACTACACTGTATCATTGTTATTAGCCATATTAGTAAAAATATACCATATCTGTTTAAACAGAAGTCACATTATTTATTGATCAAACAAGTACAAGCCACATGCTCTATAAGAAAGAAAAGTGTGGTTTATTGTGGATATTCTCCTACCTGAGCATACCCTAACCAAGACTTTTTTTCTTTTCTGTTTCTGATGCGAGATGTAGAATTATATATATGGCCCTGCAAAGTAACAAAAAAGCCCATCAACAGTTGCATAATTAATAATCAATGAAAAATAACATAAACAGATGACATTTTATACTTGCGTTTCCATTATGATTACATCAAAATTAAATAGTACTGTAAAAATGAAGCTGAAAACAAAACACAATTAGGGATAACTTCTGCTAAAATTAAGAACTGTAAGGAATCACATTACCCTAACTGTTCCACTGTATCCAGAGCCTATTTTGTATAATCCATCCTTGCATAACAGATAAAGAAAAAATCCATCATTCTGAAGTAGACACTGATCATCTTCATCAACGGATATTTCCTTTAATGGCCACTTGTGCATTAAAGCTGCTTTCTTAATGCCATTGCTAAACCAGTCCTGAATTTGAATTTTTCCCACCAACACTGCCTGTACACTTCTCTGTAGTGAATTTAGTATCATTGGCACCTATTTAAAAGACAAGAAACAAATAAAAAAGCATGTTTAAATGTCCCAAACACAGACAAAATAAAGATACTTCAGTAATATGTCATCGTTTATGAGAAAATAAATTGCTCAGAATTATCATGGTTTGGCACATCAGTAAAAAGTACTAACTAGAAGTTTATTGTAAGAAGCAAATTTCAAGCAGCCCAAAATAAAAATGTCAAATCCAAAGATTATTAACTGACAGTTTGGCTCAAAACACTGAAATATTGCATCTTTCTCCAAAACACTCAATAACCAGTACTGCCTATGATTTCAAGTTTTGTGGACGGAAACATACTAGATTAGTAAAAAGTATGAATACTGGATATAAATAAAATTATACCGTATTAGAATACACATAAGCCAAAATATTTTATATGTTATGCATAATTACTAATATGCTTCATGATACGAAGCACAAATTTAAGCATAAGAGAATGGTGTGGCTTCTACAGATGAAACAAAATTTCCAATGTTCCTCTTCCACTTTGCTTCTCCATTATGACTAATACCCATCAACATCAACAATATTCCATAATATGAAAACTCATTTGTTAATTGTGTATTCATTCAGCACTCATTTATCCAATATTCATCAAAGACCTGCTATAAATACCTGTCACATTAAATGAGTCCTCAACAGTCACCAGCATGGGACCAGCACTCTGCCAGCAGAGGAAATTCTGTTCCTCACCTTTTGTCCCTCTTTTACCACATCCAACAATACAGCCAAGACGCACTGTCCAATATAGCAGCCATTAGCCACATGTGACTGACTACTGAGCTCCTGAAATGTGGTTAGTGCTTTAAATACAAAATACCCACTGGATTTTGAAGACTTAGCATAAAAACAAGAGTACAGAATCTTAATATTATATCGATTACATGTTGAAATTATTTTTTAGATATACTGAGTTGAGTGAAATACATCATTAATACATACACATTTAACCACACCTATTTCTTTTTACCTTTTTAATGTGGCTAATAAAAAGATTTTAATTACATACATAGACTACATTGTATTTCCATTGGACAGCACTTTGTAGAGGGTAGAGTTTTCATAGGAATAAGTGACCCAGTGTTCAGTCTCCTCTTCTTCCAGTTCTAAGGCCTCTGACTCAGCCAAGATATGTAATTTATACTATATATACTTATGTATATAATAGATTTATGTATATAATATATACATAGTTGAATACTATAAATTCTTTCACTAGAAGTAGCTATATTAAACTTATGGCTATTTTATCTAGAATTGATATCCATATTACTATATAATATGCCAAAGCTTCCACTGTTAATATTTTTGTTTGTTTCAGATACTTTCTGTTGGTGTCTATTATGAACAATGATGCTCTCCTCCCTCCCCAAATCCTCAAAATTGAGCTATATATAATAATTTCTGGTAAAATTAGTATTCAAAGGTCACTTATTATGATTGTGTAATCATGGCTCATGAGCCAAATTGTATATTACATTTCCTTCCTTGTGTAATTTTTTTTTCATTAAGTCAACAATTGCCTTATTTTTGCATTTGCTAAGTTTTCTCTACACCTTCCCTTAAGGGTTCCCCATACACCTTTCAAGAAAGTCAAACATCATTTCTACTTCTTCCGCTTGGCAACACCCCTCATAAAACCTTGTTCTGGTCTAAAGAAGTGACAGGCGTGGAAGTTAAAATTGTTCAATATCATGCATGTTCAAAAGCCATCTTCATCGTCCCTCAAACATGACTGCTAGTTGAACTAGGTATGGTGAACATCATTTTCTCTGAGAACTTTGAAGGCACTGTTATTTTCTATGCCAGTGCTGCTTTGAACCAGTCTAATGCCATTCTGTTTGATATTTGTTCATAATCTGTCTTTGCTCTCTGGAAACTTTACAGTCTGTTAATTAACAGTGTTCTGATTTACAAAGTTGTATCCTAGTTTGATTCTTTTTTCATAATGAATGTTGGGCACTCAGTGTGTATTCTGTCAATCTGAAGACGTATATCTTTGAGGCACATGAATTTTCCTTGTAAGATTTCTTGAGTAATTTATTTCCTCTTCTCTGTTTGAATACCTGTGAGGGATTGTATTTCCTGGTTAGATCCAATTTTATTTTATGTCACCTATTTTCTTTCTCTTTTTTCTATTTTCTGGAGACTGCTTCAACCTGATCTTCTAACCCTTCTACTGATTTTATTGCTGTTGTCTTAACTTATAAAATTTTTTCTTGTTCTATGAGCTTAAAAAACAGAATACTGATGTTTAATGTAAACAATATTCTCTTATCCTTCATCAAAATATTAATTACAGTCTTCTTAGAGTTTCTTCTGTCTCTATATTCTTTTTATTCAAAGTTTCTTTTATTATCATTATCATTATTGATTTAGGGAATCTCTGTTTTTCATGTTAGCCTAGTGATACTTGGTTGTATGCTTTTTTTGTTGTATTTTATTTTTTTGTTATCTTTTTTTAATATTTCAAGCTTTTATTTCAATTTTAGTTAGCTAACATACAGTGTAATATTAGTTTTAGGAGTAGAATTTAGTGAATGATCACTTGCATATAACACCCAGTCCTCATCACAAGTGCCCTCCTTAATACCAATCACCCATTTAGCCCATCTCTCACCCACCTCCCTCCATCAACCCTCAGTTTGTTCTCTACAGTTAAGAGTTTATTTTATGGTTTGCCTCCCTCTCTCTCTTTTTTATTTCCTATGTTCATCTTTCCCTATGTTCATCTGTTTTGTTTCTGAAAATTCCACAGGTGAGTGAAATCATATGGTATTTGTCTTTCTGACTTTTTTCACTTAGCATAATACACTCTAGCACCATCCATGTCATTGCAAATAGCAAGATTTCATTCTTTTTCTTTTTTTAAGTTTTTATTTATTTATTTTGTGAGAGACAGAGACAGCATGAGCTGGGGAGGGGCAGAAAGAGAGGGAGAAATAATGCCAAGCAGGCTTCACACCATCAGCACAAAGCCCAGTGTAGGGCTCAAACTCAAGAAACTATGAGATCATGACTTGAGTCGAAAACTGAAAGTCGGCGCTCAACTGATTGAGCCACCCAGATGCCCCAATATTTTATTCTTCTTGATGGCTGAGTAATATTCCATTGCACATATATACCATATCTTCTTTATCCATTCATCAATTGATGGACATTTGGGCTCTTTCCATAATTAGGTTATTGTAGATAATACTACTATAAACATTGGGGTGCATGTGCCCCTTTGAATCAGTATTTTTGTATCCTTTGGATAAGTACCCAGCAGTGCATTTGCTAGATTGCAGGGTAGTTCTATTTTTAACTTTTTGAGGAACCTCCATACTGTCTTCCATAGTGGCTGCACTAGTTTGCATCCCTACCAACAGTTCAAGAGGGTTCCCCTTTCTCCACATCCTCACCAAAACCTGTCATTTCCTCTGTGGTTAATTTTAGCCATTCTGACAGGTGTCAGGTGGTAACTCACTGTAGTTTTGATTTGTATTTCCCTAACGATGAATGATATTGAGCATCTTTTCATGTCTCTGTTAGCCAATTGTATGTCTTCTTTGGAAAAATGTCTATTCATGTTTTTTGCCCATTTCTGAACTGGATTATGTGTTTTGGGGGTACAAATTCATTCTATGAAGCCAGCATTGCCTTGATTCCAAAGCCATACAAAGACCCCACTAAAAAGGAGAATTACAAGCCAATATCCCTGATGGACATGGATACAAAAATTCTCAACAAGATACTAGCAAATCAAATCCAACAAGCTAAAAGTTTAAGTTTGACAAAGTACAGCATCCATTCCTGATAAAAACAAAGTAGGGATAGAGGGAACATACCTCAACATCATAAAGGCCATATATGAAAGACCCACAGCTAATATCACCCTCAAAGGGGGAAAACTGAAAGCTTTTCCTCTAAGGTCAGGAATAAGACAGGGATGCCCACTCTCACCATTGTTATATAACATTGTACTAGAAGTCCTAGCTTTAGCAATCAGACAACAAAAAGAAACAAAAGTCAGCCAAATTGGCAAGGAAGAAGTCAAACTTTCACTATTCGCAGATGACATGATACTCTATGTAGAAAATCTAGAAGACTCCACCAAAAAATTGCTAGACAGATATATGAATTCAGCAAAGTCACAGAATACAAAATCAATGTACAGAAACCTGTTGCATTTCTACATACCAATAATGAAGCAGCAGAAAGAAAAATCAAGGAAATCGATCTCATTTATAATTGCACCAAAAACCATAAGATACCTAGGAATAACCTAACCAAAGAGGTAAAAGATCTGTATTCTGAAAACTACAAAACACTTATGAAAGAAATTGAAGATGACACATAGAAATGGAAAAACATTCCATGCTTATGGATTAGAACAGCAAATATTGTTAAAATGTCTATATTACCCAAGGCAATCTACACATTTACTGTAATCCCTATTAAAATACTACCAGCATTCTTCATGGAGCTTGAACATGGAATCATAAAATTTATATGGAACCACAAAAGTCTCCAAATAGCCAAAGCAATCTTGAAAAAGGAAAGTAAAGCTGGAGGCATCACAATTCTGGACTTTAAGCTATATTACAAAGCTGTAGTCATCAAGACAGTATGGTATAGCACAAAAACAGACACAGAACAGAATAGAAAACCCAGAAATGGACCCACAGCTATATGGTCAAGTAATATTCAACAAAGCAGGAAAGAATATCCAATGGAATAAAGACAATCTCTTCAACAAGTGGTGTTGGGAAAACTGGACAGCAACATGCAGAAGAATGAAACTGGACCACTTCTTACACCATACACAAAAATAAATTAAAAATGGATGAAAGACCTAAATGTGAGACAGAAAGCCATCAAACTCCTAGAGAAAAACACAGACAGCAATCTCTTTGACCTCAACCATAGCAACTTCCTACCAGACACATCTCCATCAAGGGAAACAAAAGCAAACATGAACTATTGGGACTTCATCAAGATAAAAAGCTTCTGCACAGCAAAGGAAACAATCAACAAAACTAAAAGGCAACCTCCAGAATGGGAGAAGATATCTGCAAATGACATATTGGATAAGGGGTTAATATCTAAAATCTATAAAGAACTTACCAAACTCAACATCCAAAAACCAAATAATCTGGTTGTACACTTATTTTTAAGAGTAAACTACTAAAAATCTGGTAGGAAGCTCGGTGTGAATGGACAGGGTATTGGAGGACCCCTCAAATATCTGCATCTGTGGGTCTTTTCTCATTCCTTCTCCAAAGAAGAATCTGCCAGTCTTTTTCCTAGAAGCTGTAAGTCGCCTCATGGCCAGTGTTCTGGAAACTCAGTGAGGATAAGGAAATTTCATCATTAATACAAACACTTTCACTTAATCTCCATTTTCAGCCTAGTTCCTAATTCCACTTGCAACTGTGTCTGCTTTCCCCTGGCTTCTCCGACTCAATTTCTTTAGACAGTAAACATATCTCTTTGGTGTATGACAGAAGGACAGTTGCTTGGCTGGGAAGGGCAAAGCAAGGGCCCTGGGGTTCTCTACCTTTCATAATACAGATTTCCAATCAATTTTTAGCTCTTGCCCTGACCACCACTTTCCAAGTACCTATTACATCCAACTCCAAATCTTATCTGGAGTTTTAAGTGAAAATCAAATTACTTTCTATGGGCATTTGCCTCTTAAGGAACTTAAATTCAAGCTTTCTCCAACTTCTCTCTACCGAAAATGTGTCCCATTCTTAAAAGTGTATATTAAATAAAATTCCTTTATTATAACCTAAGTTGAAACTAGGGAAGGAGCAAAAACTTAACATGTTTCTTCAACATAACTCTATTTCTTTCATGCTTTCTAAAAGGGTACTAAAGTTTTAAGATAACCCAGTGCTATAATAAAAAGTCTCAGATACACTGTTTTTTTCTTTCTTTGATTTTCTCTCACCAACACTGTGGCAGGGCCTAGGGAATTTATTCTGATAAACTAGACTTCCTTAATCTGAGGATTCCATGTCATTTACCAATTTTGGAAAATTTTGCCCATTATTTCAACTACTTCCTCTCCATAATGCATTATTGCCCTTGTGGAACTCAAATTGTATTGATACATTATGTTTTGTCATTCTCTATTCATGTTTCCTATTGTGTCTTCCATATTTTCTCTCTCTGTGTTGCATTCTGAATAATTTTTTTCCCTTTTTATACCCAATGGTTAACTCAGCCTTTAAATTTCAGATTGTAGTTATTTGGTTTTTTTTATTTCCAGGAGTTGAATTTGGTTCATTTTCTGATATGATTACTTTTTACATTTACATTCTTATTCCTTAATTGTACTTGTGATACCTTCTTTCATTAATTTATACATTATACATACACACACACGTTTTATGGTCTATATCAAATAATTTCAATATATACAGACTAGGCAGGACTGATTCTACCATATTTGTTTCTACTAACTCTCAATAACGGTGCCTTTTTTTTCTATGTTGTTTTTGTTTGTAAGCTCAGATGTGCCTTTAAAGCCTGGAGTTCATTCCTCCAAAAAAAGATTTTAAGTCTCCTTCAATATGGTAGTTCATGGTACTATCATCCCTACCCTACTTTAAAATCTCAGCTTAATATCTTTGGAAAAAGACAGCTAATACGCATTTGAATCCCAAAACAATTTGAGATGTTAGAGTTACACATTCTCCGGGAAGAGTTTTCTCCCTCCACCCATAGCCTGGCCAAGAGAATTTTGTGAACTGAAGTTAGCAGGTGGAATGAGGCCAAGTCATGAAGAACACCGTATAAGATAGGGGTGCCTGGGTGGCTCAGTGGGTGAAACGTCCAACTCTGGCTCAGGTCATGATCTCATGGCTTGTGGGTTCAATCCCCACATCAGGCTCTGGGCTGACAGCTCAGAGCCTGCAGCCTGCTTCAGATTCCGTATTTCCCTCTCTCTGCCCTACCCAGCTTGTTCTGTCTCCCTCCCTCCCTCTCCCCCTCTCTCTCTCTCTCTCTCAAAAATAAATAAACTTAAAAAAAGATAATGTTAAGATAATAGGCTTTAACATGGTGTTTGGGCTGGTGATGGGAATGTAGTGACAGGGCAGGTCCAGGGAACCTCAGCTATTGATTCAGGGGATCTAGTAATTGTGCACAGCCTAGTGCTTAAGCATACTGCAATCAGACAGATAAACATGCAAGTCCTGTCTCTGTTAGCTGAAAGCTCTCTATACTAGAACTATACTAAACTTCTTTCAGACTTCAGTATTCTACTCTTAATCTTAACCTCCATGCATTATTAGCATGTGGATACCAAGAAAATTTCTCCCTCCACATCCCCAGCGGTAACACTTCCTCCCTTTGGACTGGCTACTTTCAACTCATCATTTAGATCTCACCTCATATCCTCTGAAAGGAGTCTACACAAGAAAAAACTCACACAGTGTCTAATAAGCTCATGTTTTTTTTTTTTTTTAATTTTTTTTTCAACTTTTATTTATTTTTGGGACAGAGAGAGACAGAGCATGAGCAGGGGAGGGACAGAGAGAGAGGGAGACACAGAATCGGAAACAGGCTCCAGGCTCTGAGCCATCAGCCCAGAGCCTGATGCGGGGCTCGAACTCCCAGACCGTGAGATCGTGACCTGGCCGAAGTCGGACGCTTAACCGACTGCGCCACCCAGGCGCCCCTAATAAGCTCATGTTTTTATGGTCACTATATTTTTTAAAATTTGGTATATGATATGTAAATGTGTTATTTCATTAAAATTAAGCATTATTTGTGTATTTTAAGCATGTGTTTAAATTAAAATTTTGCCAAACCTCAAAGTACCACTGCAGAACACAGTTCTGAAAAACACTGCATTATAGGAAACTCAAAATATTAAGGATCATAAAAAGGGAAAAGAAGATTTCAGGCAGGGCAGAAACAGGAAAATCTAGAATAGAATCTAGAATAGAAATCTAGAATAAGGGGATCGCTCATGTTTGACAAGGAGAGTTCAACATTGCTGAATTAAGTTCAAGAAAATGACCCATATACCCTTTTCGCTATCTTGGTCTGCTAATAACAGGATTGAAGCAGTCCTTCCATCTGTTCTGGATGTTGCCCAAGGGGCCAGTGAAGAGCACATAACAGAGACCTAAAACTGTAACTTCTTACTCAATTTTCTAGAACAATCCAAAGGAATTAAATCAAGTTTGCCCATAAGGAGAATTCTATTTCCCACTACTAACAACAATAAAGAGTTTCTTCCACAATCAGACATTAAAAGCTTAAAATGTTACATGCAAAGCTGAAGAAGCTCAGAAACAAATCAATCCATAAGAAACCACATTTGATTCTCGAACAGTGCAGGGATTGGGACACTGAGCATACTTGAAAATTCCATACTTAAAAACTAGGGAAAGATGGGAGGTGGGGGAGGGCAGAGAACAGGGAATGCAAAAGAAGAGGTGGCTGGAGTGTTGATACAAAGCCCAGCTTAAAAGTTAAACAGTTTTTTGCCAAATTTCATTTTATTACCTTTATATACTGTGGATTATTCACACATCAACCTTGGATAGATCAAATCACTATAATGAGTGAGCAAAACCAGAGGATTCCTACTGACAGAAATTAAGGTGAAATTCCAACCTGGCATCTTGTACCTTCTAAGCAGCTATAAATGAAATACCTGTATAGTTTGGCAAGCATGGCTGCCATTGTTGGTGAGGATAGCAGAGATGGCCTGAAGTGTCCTTCCTGTTTCTCCCCAAGAAGCTACCAGACTAAAGAGGCAAGCACAGGAAAGTGCTGTCAGAGACTGTCCTGTGCTGTCATTCATTCCAGTACTTCGAACAGTGATTTCCAAAAGGAGCTGGAAGAGAGCCTCTGTGAATAAAATAGAACTCAGTTATATTCATTCAACATACAGAACATTAAATGTGTATTTATTTATAACTTGCCTCATTATAAAAAAATATTTAAGGCAGCTAGAACACTTACTTTGTATTAGTTCCTTTTTAGTTACCCTTTCCCCCCCAAAGTTAGAATATTTATATACAAAGGACCTCAGAGAACACTTAGTTCAACTCTTCACTTTTGTAAATAAATGGATCTATCCCAGGTTGTTTAAAAGAAATTTATCTTGAGGCATTCACACATTCAAGAAATATCCTCTCAAGTAATAGACTACTCACTGTACTTATTTAACCTTTCACACTGGGAAGAATTGGAGCTTCTTAAAATGTTAAGTGTCCAGAAAATTTGTTTGTGTAAAACAACAGAATACATAAAAAATACATGCTATAATTTTTTTAATATAAAATTGTTTTACTGCTAACGTAACAGCAGTTCACATTTATAAACAAGTATGTAATTCATTTTATACCCTAGAAAAACCTCCAAGTCAATAGGACAGATATCCTCCTCCTTCAATGGACAATGAAATTGAGACAGGGAGGTAAAGAGATTTTTCCAAAATGATAAAGCCATTTAGTGGCAGAGATGGTAAAGTAACACCTGAACATTTGATGGCCACCAGAAGTTTCCATGCAAAATTCCCTGAACAACTCTGTCCAAGAACTGAACCGACAGACCTCTAGGCATTTCTTCTGCAGAAGGGAAGGGATTTTGAAAATCCTTAAAGAGTGAACACTCAAGACGGAGAAAGAAACAGAATCAGAAAAAGAAAAATTGAGGAAGATGAAGAAAGGGAAAGGGAAAAGAGAGAGCAAAAGAAAGAGAAAAGAGAATTCGTGTACTGCAACTCACCAAAAACTAAAAGCCATCTGTGGTTTATTCGTTAACTCACAGAGAGCTAGCCTTCCTCTGTCCATTCCTCATCTCCCATGTATCTCATCCCTAGTAAGCCCTGTCACTTTCGCTTCCAAATTCCTCCACTTGCTCTGTCTCATGACCATCTTCCCAAACTATGCTCTTTATCAGCACCTGTTAATCAGACTACTAAAAAGTGTTCAAAAATTAGCTCCCACCTTCACTTTTGTTCTTTTATATCCAAAGAGAATTTTTAAACCAAAAATCTGGTTTTCCATTTAAAATCCATTTGCTCCTTTGTTAATTCGTCCCTACTCCTCTTCCTTCTTTCCATTCTCCCTACTTTTCTTCATGTGCCTGTACATCCTTCAGTCTTCCCTTTCTTTCATTTAGCCTTCCCTTCGTGCTTCCTTCCAACTATCCTTTCCCCTCATCCTTTCATCTACCCTTTCTCCATCTGTCCATCTTTCCTTCCATCATTATCCTTCTGCCCCTTCATCTTTTAATTACTCAGCAAATATTCACTGAATTCTTCCTGTGCATGAGAAACGATTCTAGGTTGTGGTAGTACTTTGGCAAACAAGACTAAGAATCTATGCCATCAAAAAAAGTTAGATTCAAGTGGAAGAAAACAGAAGTGCTATAAAATTAAGAACATTTTTTTAAGCATGAGGAGAGATAGTGAGTGACTTTCCATTTCTCCTACAACAATAGCCAGGTTCCCTTAACATGATGTATGAAGCTCCACATGATCTAGTCTCTGCCTCCCTCCTCACCTATGGCAAAGCCCTCCCTCCTTTCACTCTCCACATCCTAGCCAATCTTTGTTCAGTCATTCTCCTTTCTGTGTCAGAGACTTATAGCATGCTGTCCTTTTTGCCTAGAAACTCAGTTAACTCCTTCCTACTCATCCTTCAAATCTCCAATGTCACATCTTCAAGGAGGCCTGTTATAGACTCCTAGAACTTCCTCTCCTTTCCCCCATACTATTTACCCATACCTGCAATCACACAAGTGTCCAACTGTCTGATGCTAAGTCCCATAATAACAGCAACAGTGTCTGTACTGATCACCCCTGAACTATATGCTCATAGTACAGCACACAGGAGATAATATTACATTTAAGTGAATACTTAAGAACATACATTCCAACCTTAAATTGAACAGAAAGATAGATATAACAATGATTTTTTTAAACTAGACAATTTCTAAATCAAAATCCATTTGCTAAGAGAAGAAGCTTGGTGTATCATAATCATCAAGCTATCCCAACAGTGAGAGTGATATATACATATATGTATATATTTTCATGGATAAAATGAAAAACAAAGCATACTAATGTGATTATGCTATTAGATCAAAGGAAAAAACAGACAGATTTCAATAGAAATTTAGTTTTAAAGAGCCAAATTACATCTTTGAGCTAATTAAGCCATTTCAAATAAGAAATATAAAGTGATGTTAAATCCCTCAATATAAAAATAAGTCAAAACAGGAAAGAGATAGGAAGCAAACACTGAAAGGATAAAAAAGAAACCAAAGAATTATAGCAGCATTTGAAACTGTTAACAAGAAAATAAAAACAGACAAATTAATCAGGTGAAAGTTTTAATAGAAGATGATTAAGCTGAAGCACACATTATAATTTCAAAAACAGTATTAAGAACAAGATCTATTTTGAAAAGCATAAAGGAAAGGGAGTATTTATACATAGACTAGATACTAAACAAGGTATATGACAACTAATAAAAGATAACTGAATGGCAGAGGATCTAGGAAAAAGAAATGACTAGCATGCTGTTCAAAGTAATAAATAGGATGTGCAGGTTTTAGTGGATATTTTAAATATTTCAATTATTTGTTAATTGACAAACTAGAGCTAAGAACAGCAAAATATCCTTAAATATAATCAATTAAATAAATAAAAAGCTTTGGTAAGATGCTGTGATGCCAAGTAATGCATCACAATAGTAATACGATCACTTGTGTTACCATAACAGTAATCAACAAGGTGCCTGCTTCTTACCATATGACAGCTTTTATTTAGTAGTAGTGTTTAATAACATGGGGTGGGGGAGGGTATTGTGTTTTTTAAATCCTCAGCTTGTTTTCATGGCAAGCACTCCCCTCCCTGACCAAACCAAAAAAAAAACAAAAAAACAATCCAACACAAAAACTAATCACCATGTGACACCACCACCCCCCACAGCCAAACAAACAAACAGCCACCAAAACAAAACCTGTATGATCTGTAATTAGGTTCTCACATGTGGGTCTAATAAACACCAAATAGCCAAGTAGAAAAAAAAATCAAACTCTAGTCCAGACCAGCAGTGCAGTCCTCAGATGAGCAGTACTGGCAACATCACCCAGAAATTTACTCTAAATGCAAATTCTTGGGCCCCATGCCAAATCTACTGAATCAGAAACTCTGCGGGTAGGGCCCATATGAATCTGATATGAACTAATGCTTGAGATTTAGAAAAGTCTAGACTTTCAAGGCCCATGGTTAGCATCAGAAAAAATCAATTAGCCAATTTCAAACTTATGCCTCCATCTCTATTTCTATTCCTCAAGAGCTCCTAACTTCTTTATGTGTTCAACCTGCATCAATAGCAAGAAAGGCATGTGTTCATAAAATTCAAATACACTTTACAAAAAGCAAACATATTTACTTAATGGAAGTTGCTACTAATTCAAAAGCATAATCTATAACAAAAATTAATTTTTATTTATAATGAATACAAAAGAAATGCCCTGTTTGGAAAGTAATTGTGCTGTTTGGGGTTGGTAGCATTTGTTCACTTTCTTCCCACTTTTTTAACTATCCAGAATAATATATAAAGTTAGAGAAAGTCAATGTTAGCTATTTCGGCCAAAGGTTTAACAAGAATGATTTAAGTTAGTAGTGACTTATAAAGGCTTGGATTATTTCTGGGTTCCAAGGATTTATGTTTTGCTTTTTTCCCCCATCATCACAATAATCAAGAAATGTCTATGTGTGAACTAAAACTCTTAAACTGGAACTCCAGTAGAACATAGCAAAATCCCTTAAAATTTATACCCTTGCTGTTTCAATACATTAAAAAAAAAAAAAAACTGCATTACAGGCTGCTGTACATGCTTGTAAGAGAAGCTATTTACATTCAAAGACTTCATTCAATGCCCAGGGCTCTCACCTAGGACCTCTGGGGGCTCTGACTGGAGGCCTTCCGGCTGCTGACCCTGAAGCACGTTAAGCAGGGCCTGTAGACTCCTCAGACACAGGGATGGATGAGAAAATCTCGTCTCCTTGATCAATTCAAAAACTTCACAAAGTCCAACCTCAATGATCTGTTTAAGATGAAAAAAAAAAATACATATATATATATTATAACAGGTAAACTAGTAACACTTTCCAGACAGTTTCACCAGTACAGCTTATTGCCACAGCAAATGATTAATGCTGCAATATTTACTAGGCTAAAACAAACAAAAACACATAAAAAAGCAAAACACAACCACCCATGGCATTTAATTCCAAGGTACAGAAAACCATCTAGTTACATGAAAGGGTTAAAAAATTATGGCACTATTTTATTTTAGAGAGAGAGAGGACATAAACAGGGGAGAGGGACAGAGGGAGAGAGACAGAATCATAAGCAGGTTCCACACTCATCTCGCAACCCTGGGATGATGACCTGGGCCGGAATCAAGAGTCAGAAGCTCAACCGACTGAGCCACCTAGGCGCCCTACAGTGGCAGTATTTTAAAAGTATTTATAGCACAAGGAAGCCATAATAAAATATAATAAAAATTCTAACAATGAAGTAGATACTAGGTTACATTCACTCAGAAAAAATAAACTCTATTAATTTAAAAGTTCATTTGGCTGTACTCAAGTACAAATCAGCATTCTTTTGTTAAAAGTCATGTTACTTGTTACTTATGAGCAGGAAAAAAGTCAATATAACTCATACAATGCAGAGATTTAAAAAGGAGCGTTTCGTCTTAGCCATTCCTATAATGGTACAATCACAATATTACTGTTTACTGATGTGTCCCCTCTTCTTATAGGGTTTAATCACCAAAAAACCTACCTATCAAAAAGATCACTGCTATTTTTACCTTCATTATCTTACATTCCTGATCAGAACCAAATCTGACTCAGTCCATATCTAGCAAAAGATACATCTGTAACTAAAGATTGACAGAGAAGTGTGATGAGCATAAATGTTTCTTAAACCCTTATTTTGTGCAACTCACTATAGGAGATATGAAGATACACATCACAACAGCCCCTGTCCTCTAAGAATTTATTCTCTAACAGGGTAAATGAGCCTTGTACATGACTCTTATCCAGTTGAGACCTCTGTTATACCATTTATTATAGTATAGCTGACCATTGTTGTTTCCTTTTTCCTGTGGTCTCCTTATAGACAAGGAGCATGCCTGAGCTGGCTTAATATGTCCTGTGGCTAACCTAGTGCCTAGCACATGATAGGCATATAATAAATATTTAATTACTCTCCGTTGTGTGCTAAAAACCACTGCAAATCAGAAATAGATTTCCCAGACAATGGTCAAATCAGTTGCAGGCAAGTCACTTGCAGTTCTGATTATCATTTGCAAGGTTTCTGAAGAATACAGACATGACTGAGAAGTTAAACTAGTAGGACTGTCTTTAGAGAAGTTATCTAAAATACTAGCAGACTTAATTATAGCCAAGATTACAGAGGTGGCCTGTATAGAGTTTCAATTGATTAAATGCACTAAGCAGTGAAAATTTACCAGTTGATATAGTTTCTTTTCCTGAAACACACTAGAAAGTAAAAACATGCTGTTCAAGATTTCTATCTGCTTATGCACTTACAGGAAATGAATCTGAACTCAAAGATCTCCTAAGCACAAAATATAGGGCTCTGTTCTCAGGCCAATGGGAAACTACTCTACCCTTTCAGTCTTCAAAAATGCTTATTCTACTGCTACCAATCATGACTTTTCAAAGTTCAAAGGAGACTCTTCACAGATAACATTTTTAGCTACGGTTTATTTATATAAGATTCCTATGGTAACAGAGAAAGTACTGAACCTTACCAAAAAAGAGTGAGGCTACTTACTGAACAAGTTCCTGAGCTGTCTCTCCGGTAAGTTCAGGGCATAATAACAAATATATTAAAATAGGCAACTCAGATACACTGCTTAGGAACAGAGCACTAGCTGGTTTTGGTAAACCCATAAAATGTTAGCCAAATGATCAGGAAAGAGAAATTACCCACCTATCTAGGTTAACCACTGTAGATTCTCATCTACACCTTACTTCATAAAAAAAATTTTTAATAAGGGGGAAAATTAATTTGTTTCCAGAATATTGATATGTTTTCAAAATACAATAAAGTAAAAATCAACTTCAAGTTTTCCAATCATATTTAGCTTTGAATTATTGAGCAGAGGAATAAAAGTTGTTGTGAAATAAGTTTGTTTGTTTGTGTTTGTTTTTGAGGTTTGGCTGAGAACATTTTACCATATGTATGAACTCTGAAATTATACTTTACACACTGAATCCTGTCTTACAGTCACTGAGAACGTACTGTACTTTCTCCCCACTCAATATTGGGAAGGAAGAGTATAAGGAAAAAATATAGCACAGCAAATATAGTATGATTTTATTTGTGCAGAAATAATATACTTTTAACGTATACATATATAAATGTTTATAATGGGTATGTTTTGGTTAATAGGAATTTAAGAGGGATTTCTAATTTTTAATTTCTATTTCCTCTTTGTAAAAAATGTTCTGCATTTTTCAAACTATCTACAATATATACTGCCTTTATAATTAGCAATATAAATAAATGTGACTTTTAAACAGAGTAGTTGATTATAGTAATTAAATACACTAAGCTTCGGTACTTTCAATGAAAAACCATAACTACCCAACACACAGTCTTCCACTTCTCTTCAGAAAATAACCTTTTATATTCACTAAATAAATTTACTGAATTTTCCCTTTACAGCTACTTTCAAATAATTAAATCCTGAAGGCTCTCTATTACACTTAAAGGAACACAGAACCCAAATAACTATCTGATACAGCCAGTGCAATGTCACTGCTGGGAAAAGTGAGATAAAAACATGCTTGGCCAAAGAAAAATAACATAATGAGTCTTTCAAGGTTTTATTTTGCTCTCGTCAAATCATATATTCCCAAAAGTGATTTTATTATTTCACTAGCAAGTATGAGCATAAAAGTTTAGTTACATCACATTTAGATTAATAATTTTTTAATAAATTTTACCTTGTTCTATTAAAAAGTCCTAGAAAAAAGGGATGGGAGGGGCAAAACAGGTGAGGAGGATTAAAAAGTACAAACTTCCAGTTATAAATAAGTAAGTCTTGAAGATGAAAAGTACAGCCTAGGAAATATCACCAATAATACTGTAATAAATGTTGTGTGGTGACAGACGGTGACTACATTTATCCTGGTGAACATTTCAAAATATACAGAATTATTGAATTACTATGTCATACACCTGAAACCAGTGCAACATTGTACGTCAACTATACACTAATGAATTTTTAACAAGTCCTAGAATCTATTCTAATACTTTCAGAATCCATTTGAAAAAATTCAAGAGAAAATCAAAAGTAGGTTTATATATTACCACCGAGGGAAGTACACTGCCTTCCAAAATTTTTTATATAAAGCAAATATTTGGTAGATATGATATTTACAAATAATGAAAAATAAAAATCTAGAAGGGAGCAAAAGGAAGAGTGGAAGAAGAGCAGCAGCAGAGGAGGAGGAGGACAAAAAGAAGAGGAAGAATTCTGCTTCTCAAAAGGTCTGGGTGTGAGATGTCTAAGAGTTTCATACACCTGAAACCAGTGCAACATTGTACGTCAACTATACACTAATGAATTTTTAACAAGTCCTAGAATCTATTCTAATACTTTCAGAATCCATTTGAAAAAATTCAAGAGAAAATCAAAAGTAGGTTTATATATTACCACCGAGGGAAGTACACTGCCTTCCAAAATTTTTTATATAAAGCAAATATTTGGTAGATATGATATTTACAAATAATGAAAAATAAAAATCTAGAAGGGAGCAAAAGGAAGAGTGGAAGAAGAGCAGCAGCAGAGGAGGAGGAGGACAAAAAGAAGAGGAAGAATTCTGCTTCTCAAAAGGTCTGGGTGTGAGATGTCTAAGCAGTATCGTCTAACATACAAATTTATCTAGGACTACTACCATCTTCTTCCCTTCTCTTTACACCCAAAAGTGTTCTCACAACTTTTCAAAACTAACAATTTTTTTTTTACATTTATGTATTTTTGAGAGACAGAGAGAGACAGAGCACGAGTGGGGGGGGGGGGCAGGGAGAGAAAGAAACAGAATTTGAAGCAGGCTCCAGGCTCTGAGCTGTCAGCATAGGGCCCAACGTGGGGCTCAAACTCACAAACCGTGAGACCATGACCTGAGCCGAAGTCAGACGCTTAACCGACTGAGCCACCCAGGAGCCACTGAAACTAACAATTTTTAAGTGATGCTCTTGATCCCACCCCCATCCTATCTCTAACAGAATTTTATCTTACCTTCCCCCACACTGTGACAGTCCCCAAGTCTCTATTTTTAGCTGGGACCTTTCTTTGGAACTTCAGCCCTACATAGTATACACAGGACACCTCACAGGTACCTCAAACTCAGTAAAGAGAAATAAACATCATCATCATCCCAACAAAGCACTGCTTCTCCTCCAGTTCCCCCTCTTGCAGTAAATGACATTGCCACCAGAAACTTCAGAAGTATGTTTCGATTCCACTTTCTCTTTCAGCCTTCATAATCAACTAATTACCAATTTGTCAATTCTGCTTCCTTAACATTTCCTGTAACCCAAACACCACCACTAGCAACCTTCAGTAACGCTTCCGGGACAAATGCAATAGCTGCCTAACTGATCCCTCTGCTCTAACCTTACCACCCTCTATGGTTTGTCTTACTAGCACCCAAGTAATTTTACTAAAATACAAGTCTGATCAAACTCTTTTGCTTAAAATCTTCAATATTTCCAAATCACAAGACAAAATCTGAAAGTGGGTGCATGACACAGAAGGCCCTTCACAATCTACCTCCTGCTCTCAGCCTCTTGCCCTATTCAGCTACTCCACTCTAGCTAAAAACAGATCACGTGTACTTTTGTAATGGTGCTGTTCCCTCCGCCTGTAAGTGCATCTACAGTCAGTGCTGCATCCGTACCCACGGTGTTCCACTACACCCAGCATGCCCTAGTAATCCTTAAGTCACTAGACATGTCTGGTATCCCCTACCAGACATAACTTTCTTGAGGGTAGGGACCGTGTCTCATCATTATTTTGTTCCCAGGGCCTAATATACTGCTTGCTATAACTCAAAAAAGAATTTAAAAGCAAATAAACTTAAGAAGTAAATAAGTAAGTCTATGTAAGTCTATATCTTTTAACAAAATACATGGCATGATGAGCCTCAAATAAGACTGGGAAGTATGAATCCCAACAATAACTACTAAAAATTATGCAGTTATAGGGACACCCAGGTGGCTCAGTCAGTTAAACATCCAACTCTTGATTTCAGCTCAGGTCATAATCTCACAGTGAGCCCTGTGTTGGACTCCGTGCTCAGTATGGAGCCTGCTTAGGAAAGATTCTCTCTCTCTCTCTCTCTCTCTCTCTCTCTTTCTCTCTCTCTCTCTGCACCTTCCTTGTGCTCTTGCTCTCTCTCTCAAAAAAAAAAAAAAAAAACACCAAAAACCAAAAAAACTATGTAGTTATAAAGCATGGAACACTATAGGAAATCTGGAAGTCAGATAGTGAAAGATGGTTTCAGCTGGGTAAAAACTGTGTTTTAGGTAAAAACCTTAATACGAAGCATTTAGGTGGGGGTAAGAAAGTCCCCCTTTTTTAAAAATGTTTACTTATTTTTGAGAGAGAGAGTGTGTGTGCAAGTGGTGGAGGGGCAGAGAGAGATGGGAGAGAGAGAATCTGAAGCAGGCTCCAGGTTCCAAGCTGTCAGCACAGAGCCCGATATGGGGCTCAAACCCATGAACCGTGAGATCATGACCTGAGCAAAAGTCGGATGCTTAACTGACTGAATCACCCAGGTGTCCCAAGTCGTTTTTAAAATATCAATGACTGGAGTGCCTACGTGGCTCAGTCAGTTAGGCGTCCAGCTATTGATTTGGGTTCAGGTCATGATCTCATGGTTTGTGAGTTCAAGCTCTGTGTCTCTGCACTATCAGTGCAGAGCCTGCTTGGGATTCTCTCTCTCTCTCTCTCTCTCTCTCTCTCTCTCTCAAAATAAATAAACTTTACAAAATATCAATGATTGCTGACCTACAAAAAAACAAAAAGCAAAGAAAACCCTGACAAGTAAGATCTACACAATAATCAAATGCAATTTAACTTTTAAAATTCAAATAGAAGGGACGACTGTGTGGCTCAGTCAGTTAAGTGTCTGACTTCAGCTCAGGTCATGACCTCATGGTTTGGGAGTTCGAGACCCGAGTCAGGCTCTGTGCTGACAGCTCAGAGCCTGGAGCCTGCTTCAGATTCTGTGTCTCCCTCTCTCTCTCTGCCCCTCTCCTACTCACTCTCTGTCTCTGTCTCTCTCAAAAATAAATAAACATTAAAAAAAAATTCAAATAGAAAATTAAATTGCATCAAAATGATACTTTAACAACAAATAAAAACTGTCTTAATTATGTGAAAGAGCAGTGGGAGAGGAAAAACACTCAGTGAAAAGGAAAGCAACAGCCACACATGTAGTCAAGAAGAACAAGAGAGGAACAATTGCAAAGAAAAGGAAGGAACTGATGTAGAAGAGTAGCATCTGGAGCGGAAGGGTCAAAAGGAAAAGAAAAATGCTAACGTTTCTCACCTGCCCTTAAATTCTCATCTCCTCAAGTCCTACAGGCCTCATTTCTTCTGTGTCGGTCCTTCATGTCATGCAAATGGCTGCCAAAAACATCACCTAGAAGTTTCATTCCCCACCCACGCCCTAACCCACAGCATTTTGAATGCCTCTGCATAAAGGCATCTCAAAACTTCTTCCCCTCTCATTCGTCACATGGTCTCACTGACTTTCCAGAAGTTTATTTCCTTGGACATAAAGTATTTATTAATAAATTGAGGAGTTCCTCGAAAAGCAACTCAAATTCATTTGCACCTACACAATTTCTTGTTTTCACCTAACCTGATACTTACAACTATACCTATTATTTACTCACACACTTGTATTTGACATTTGTTAACTCACTGCATCTTCACTACAACCCTGTGAGGTATATATTATCTCCATTTCAGAGATGACAAAATGGAGGCACAGATAAGTCAAATAACTTCCCCAGCATTACACAGTTATTTTTAAGGGTGAGTATTTGAACGCAGGCAGTTTGACTCCACTGCCCAGGTTCTTAATCACTATACCCTGTTTCCTGATGTGTCAGTACTTGATGGAAAACTCTTTACCTAGAGGAGCTTACACAGAAAAGATAAGCTTATTTGTTTTAAGAAGAAAGGAGCCAATAGAGAAGTTATACTTAAGGACACTGGAGAGAAAGGGGCTAAAAGAAGAAGAGTCCCAAGAAGAACACTTAAAGATGGTTGACTAAAAGGCTGAGGAAGTTCACAAAACTTCTCTTACTCTATAAAACAGGAAGCAAGCCATCTGCTGAGAATAAGGTGAGAAGAATGTGACAGTACTGATTAAGGGCTGTGGTGCACTTAGGAATAGCCACCATGAAATATGGCAAAATATTTGCATGATATTTGCATGATAGCTCCTGTGTGTATGTACAAAAGTTTTTAAGGCATAGCTTTAAGGTATCAGTTTAGTAAAAATATTGGCATGATAGCTCCTGTGTGTATGTATAAAAAAGTTTTTAAGGCACAGCTTTAAGGTATCAGTTTAGTAAAAAGGCAACACACTGAACCATTTATGATAAAGGAAATCATTTAAAAATGTTTACATTTAGAAAAAGGCAATATACATATAAATCATTTATGATAGATACCCCTTTAAAAATATGTCTATATTGTCACTATTCTTTTGTTAGAAATACTAACTATGCCTACAATGTAGAAAAAATACCATATATACAATAACATTACAGTCTTGAAATACACTAACACTTAAATAGAAGAGAGTACCTTAAGAATAGTTTGTTCTACTATAGTACATGCTTCTTTAACACCAATTAGCTTACATGTCTCTGGTAAATAAGGGAGTGATATCAGAACAATGTAGAAGTTTTGTTGCTTCATATGTAATTTTTTCCTAGGCAAGGAGAGCCAAAATAGCAAGAGAACAATCATAACCTAAGGAAGAAAAGGCAAAAAGCTCTCAACTCAGCAGCTGCACAGCCAGGAGCCCTCCTAGTTCTATTTGAAGGAAAATAAAAATGCATACCTGTACCCAAGGCTCCCTCCCCAGAAGGAAGCACCCCCAGCTTACTATGGCTCTTGGCTGGTGGTAGTTTGCAGTTCTGCTTACGCCCACCTTAATGGCAGCCCACTGGCTCAGAGCTCCACTTCTAGCTGCAATGGCTCAGTGCTTACAAGCCTCCATTTCCACTCTACTGCTTTTGTACATTTTTTAAAGCCCCTGATCTTTCTTCCTGGGTTGTCAAGTATTCTCCACTGGGTTACCAATTATTGATTTTGTTAGCACTCCAGTTATAAAGATGCATAGAGTTTTCCTGGTCTGCCCCAAACCTATTTTTGCCCATCAGCCCTATTAATTTTGAGTGCACAATTTTCTTAAAAAACAAGGTATTTTAGCAATGTAAATATATGTACTATAGCCCAAACACCTGTGGTTATCCATCCAAGTGGAATTTAGTGACTTACCTTTGGAAGCTTGATAGGGGGCTCTTTGGATTCCTCCTCTTCATCACTATCTGATTCTCCACTCTGCACAGAGTTCTTAGATGCAGCTGCCAATGATGTTTCCTTTTTCTGCCATTCCAGAACGCAATGGCGTACATTGCAATAAATATTGAAAGCAGAAGGATTGCTATGTAATTTGATATCTGGTATGATTACCGTATTCTCCAAGTTTTCAGACTGAAATAGAAGATATAATATTTCAATTCTATATTCCTTCACATCATCACCAATTCTCATTTTATATAAAAGATTAAAGATTAGAAATGCTGGATAACTTGTATAAGTCAAATAAGTGACATAGCAAGACAATCCAAGTCTATTGATTCAACTTATAGTAAGTACCCTTTCTTCTACACTTCACTAAGTAACACAGCAATAACCCAACTGACAAGGGCTGGAGAATGGCAAAGAGACTAATAGGAATACCTTTTTATTCCATGATAGGAATAAAACCAACAAAGTTTAACTGTTGAGTATCACAGAATATTAATTTTGTGCTCTTCTAAGGAACATCAGATGTATTTGAGTCTCGATGACCTAGTACAAACGTTGAATTGCATTTTGATAGCTTTAAAAGTACATTTAGGGACTTAAACAGAAATCAGAACTAAAAACCAAACAAACTTTAATTTTAGTCAATTCTTCCAATTTCATTCTAATTTAAATAGTAGTAATGTTAAGAAATTAGATTTCTGGGGGTGCCTGGGTGGCTTAGTCAGTAAGCGTCCGACTTCCGCTCAGGTCATGATCTCACAGTTCGTGAGTTTGAGCCTTGCATCAGGCTCTGTGCTGACAGCTCAGAGCGTGGAGCCTGCTTCAGATTCTGTGTCTCCCTCTCTCTCTCTTCCTCCCCCACTCACACTCTGTCTCTCTCTCTCAAAAATAAACAAACATTAAAAAAAGAAAAAAAAGAAAAGAAATTAGATTTCTGTAGATTATGGATATATGCTTTCCTGAAGATCTCCTAGCTATCAATCTTGATAAATAATAAAAATCACATGCTTGGTAATTTGTTAGAACTCAGTCAGTTTCTGTTCTGACCCAGCATTTTAGTCAGCAAGCCACAATCACACTTTTGAGAACAACATTTACACTATAAATATACAGAACTGGTTTAAGATGCTCTATTAATGCAAGTTCCAAAAATTGGAGTATGTCCAGGAAGTATCCAAGATAAATAAGATGACACCTCAAGTACCAAAAACACTTGGTTTCAAAATTCTATCCTTCTTCCATAAATAATTAGGGAAAAAGTGGAATACTCCTTGTTAGAAAAAATATGTACTGAAGTTAATTGATAAATAATGTGTAAGTATGTATCCCAGACACACTAAAAACAAGCAATTATTAGCAATCCAAATCTAAGAACATATGAAAAAGGTAATGCATGATGATCAACCAAAAAACAGGCTGGTAACAACACTGGAAAAGTAATTAGTAATTCCTCATACTAACAAAAATAAGAAGAGAAGAAAACAGACGATATCCTAAATAAACATGGAAAAAGCATCTGACACAAATCAAACACCTATTCATGATAAAAGTGTATGTAAACTAGGAATAAAAGAAAATTTCTAAAAATGGATAAAGGGTATCTATGAAATACCCACCGCTAACATAGTAAGACTAAATTCCTGTACCCTAAGATGCAAACAAGAAAAAGATATCTATTCTCAGCAATATGATTCAACATTATACTAGATATGCTAGTGTGATAAGCCAAGAAATAGAAATACAAATTATAGTTAGAAAGGAAAATATCTACTAGAAAACAAACGTCTTCATTTCCAGAAGACATGGAGAGATTCTTAAGACATCTGCAAAAAAAGCCACTAGAAACAATGTGTGGATTTAGCAAAGTCACAGGATACCAGATCAATATTTTAAATAAGAAAGAGTTAATGTATCTACACACTAGGAGTGAACAACTGGAATATGTAATTAAAAAAAAAATAATAGCATTAAAGTTACAGACTGGGAGAAAGTATCTGCAAAACATATACCTGACAAAAGTCTATCATGCAGAATATATAAAGAATTTTCAAAACTCAACAGTAAAAACCAAATAAGCCATTCAATTTAGAAAACGGGCAAAAGACACGAACAGGCATGTCACCAAAGAAGATTCACAGAAGGCAAACAAGTTCACTATAGTGACCCATTAGGAAAATGCAAATTAAAACAAAATGAGAAAATGTACAAACCTATCAAACTGGCTAGAATAAAAAATAATGACAACATCAAATGCTAGTGAAGATGTGGAGAAACTTAATCTCTTATACACTGTTAATCGGAAAATAAAATGATACAGCCACTCTGGAAAAATGTATGGCAGTTTCCCACAAAATTAAATAGTATTTACAGTACAATCCAGCAACTGCATTGTTGGGCATTTATACCAAAGAAATAAAAACTTATGTTCATTCAAAAACCAGCATGTGAATATTCATACCAGTTTTATTCAAAATAACCCAAAACAAGAAACACAGATGTCCTTTAATGGGTGAATGGTTACACAAACTATGATGTAATCTTTACCATGGAATACTAACTCAGCAATAAAAAGGTACAAACATGATATATGCAAAGACTTGCATAAATGTCAAGGGAATTATGCTGAGTGACAACAGCCAGTTCCTATGATTAAATTTATATATCATTCTTTAAATGACAAAATTATAGAAAGAGAGAACAGACTGGTGATTGTCAGAGGTTAGGGAGAGGGTGAGTGCAGGGGAATGTCTGTGGCTATATAGGAGTAGCAAAAACAATCCTTGTGATGGAACTCTTCTATATATTGACTGTGGTAATGGTCCACAGATCCACACATGTGATAAAATTGCATAGAACTAAGTATATATACACATACACAAATAAGTACATGTAAAACTGGTGAAATCTTGGGGCGCCTGGGTGGCGCAGTCGGTTAAGCGTCCGACTTCAGCCAGGTCACGATCTCGCGGTCCGGGAGTTCGAGCCCCGCGTCAGGCTCTGGGCTGATGGCTCAGAGCCTGGAGCCTGTTTCCGATTCTGTGTCTCCCTCTCTCTCTGCCCCTCCCCCGTTCATGCTCTGTCTCTCTCTGTCCCAAAAATAAATAAACGTTGAAAAAAAAAATTAAAAAAAAAAAAACAACTGGTGAAATCTGAATAAGATCAGTAGGTTGGATCAATATTGATTTCCTGGTTCTGATATTTACTATACTTATGCAATACCTTAGCAACTTGAGAAAATGAGTGATGGGTATACAGGATCTCTGTATTACTTTTTACAATGCATTATTATAATCATCTCAAAATTTAAAAAAATGAAATAACAGCAGTTAAATTTAATAAAATTATGTGCAAGCTTTGTACACTGAAAACCAAAATAACACTGCTGGGAGTAATTTAAAAAAACTTAAGTAAAGAGAATAGAGATAAACTATATTCATTAATAGAAGATTCAGTATCATAAAATGGCAACTCTTCCTCAAATCCACAAATTCAATACAACCTCAATAAAAATTCCAGAGACTTTTAAAAACAGAATTGACAAGCTGATTCTAAAATTTAAACAGAAATATAAAAGACCTAAAGTAACTAAAGCAACTTTTTAAAAAGACTGAAGTTGGAAGACATATGACCTGAATTCAAAACTACTGTAAAGAAGACAGTATGGTATTGGTATAAAGACAGATATTTAGATCAAGTAAACAAAAAAAATTGCAGAAATAGGTTCAAACAAAAATGGTCAACTGAATCTTTACAAAGATACCAAGACAATTAATAGAAAAAGGTAAGTTTTTTTTTAAATTAATGCCAATTAACTGAATACCAATACAAGAAAAAAATGAACATCAACCTTATTTCATACCATACACAAAAATTAACTTGAAATGTATCACAAACCTAAGTATAGCATCTAAAACTATAAAATCTCTATGGCACAAAAACAGACACATAGACCAATGGAATAGAATAGAAACCCCAGAACTAGACCCACAAACGTATGGCCAACTCATCTTTGACAAAGCAGGAAAGAACATCCAATGGAAAAAAGACAGCCTCTTTAACAAATGGTGCTGGGAGAACTGGACAGCAACATGCAGAAGGTTGAAACTAGACCACTTTCTTACACCATTCACAAAAATAAACTCAAAATGGATAAAGGACCTAAATGTGAGACAGGAAACCATCAAAACCTTAGAGGAGAAAGCAGGAAAAGACCTCTCTGACCTCAGCCGTAGCAATCTCTTACTCGACACATCCCCAAAGGCAAGGGAATTAAAAGCAAAAGTGAATTACTGGGACCTTATGAAGATAAAAAGCTTCTGCACAGCAAAGGAAACAACCAACAAAACTAAAAGGCAACCAACGGAATGGGAAAAGATATTCGCAAATGACATATCGGACAAAGGGCTAGTATCCAAAATCTATAAAGAGCTCACCAAACTCCACACCCGAAAAACAAATAACCCAGTGAAGAAATGGGCAGAAAACATGAATAGACGATTCTCTAAAGAAGACATCCGGATGGCCAACAGGCACATGAAAAGATGTTCAGCGTCGCTCCTTATCAGGGAAATACAAATCAAAACCACACTCAGGTATCACCTCACGCCAGTCAGAGTGGCCAAAATGAACAAATCAGGAGACTATAGATGCTGGAGAGGATGTGGAGAAACGGGAACCCTCTTGCACTGTTGGTGGGAATGCAAATTGGTGCAGCCGCTCTGGAAAGCAGTGTGGAGGTTCCTCAGAAAATTAAAAATAGACCTACCCTATGACCCAGCAATAGCACTGCTAGGAATTTATCCAAGGGATACAGGAGTACTGATGCATAGGGCCACTTGTACCCCAATGTTCATAGCAGCACTCTCAACAATAGCCAAATTATGGAAAGAGCCTAAATGTCCATCAACTGATGAATGGATAAAGAAATTGTGGTTTATATACACAATGGAATATTACGTGGCAATGAGAAAAAATGAAATATGGCCTTTTGTAGCAACGTGGATGGAACTGGAGAGTGTGATGCTAAGTGAAATAAGCCATACAGAGAAAGACAGATACCATATGGTTTCACTCTTATGTGGATCCTGAGAAACTTACCAGGAACCCATGGGGGAGGGGAAGGAAAAAAAAAAAAAAAAGAGGTTAGAATGGGAGAGAGCCAAAGCATAAGAGACTGTTAAAAACTGAGAACAAACTGAGGGTTGATGGGGGGTGGGAGGGAGGAGAGGGTGGGTGATGGGTATTGAGGAGGGCACCTTTTGGGATGAGCACTGGGTGTTGTATGGAAACCAATTTGTCAATAAATTTCATAAAAAAAATAAATAAATAAAAAAATAAAACTATAAAACCTCTATAAAAAAATATAGAAAAAAATCTATGTGGCGGCACCTGGGTGGCGTAGTCAGTTAAGTGTCTGGCTCTTGATTTCGGTTCAGGTCATGATCTCACTGTTTGAGTTTGAGACCCACATCAGGCTCTGTGCTGACAGTGCAGAACCTGCTTGGGATTCTCTGTCTCTCCCTCTCTCTCTGTCCCTCCCCTGCTTGCCCACTCATCCTCTCTCAAAATAAATAAATAAACTAAAAACAAAACAAAACAAAATCTATGTGACCTTGGGACAAAGATTTCTTAGAATACAAAATACATGAATCATATATATAAAAATCAATACATGTATAAAACGTCAAAACTTTTGTTCTTCTAAAACACTATATAAAAAAAAAAAGAAAAGCAAGCCACAGAACAGGACGAATTGTTTGTGATACAGATATCTGACAAAGGACTTGTACCTAGAATACATGAAGAACTCTGACAATTCCATAATAAGACAGTTAGAAAGGAAGAAAGGAAGAAAGGAAGAAAGGAAGGAAGGAAGGAAGGAAGGAAGGAAGGAAGAAAGAAAGAAAGAAAGAAAGAAAGAAAGAAAGAAAGAAAGAAAGAAAGAAAGAAAGAAAAAGGAGGCAATGGGGAGCCTGGTTGGCTTAGTTGGTTAAACGTCTGACTCTTGATTTCAGCTCAGGTCATGATCTCATGCTTCATGAGACAGAGCCCCGTGTCAGGCTCTGTGCTGATGACATAGAAACTGTTTAGGATTCTCTGTCTCCCGCTCTCTGCCCATCCCCTGCTCATTCTCTCTCTCTCAGAATAAATAAACTTAAAAAAAAAAAAAAAGATGGAAGATATGAAAGACATTTCACAATAAAAGGATATGAATAGCCAAAAGCATATGAAAAGATGTTCACATCATTAGTCATTAGAAAAAAGCAAGCTAAAACCACAGTGAAATACCCCTATATACTTAGAATGACTAAAATTTTAAAAGCCTAACAGTACCATGCATTTGCAAAGATGTAAGACAAGTGGATTTCTCATATACTGCTGGTGGAAGAATAAAATGCAACAATCATTTTGAAAAATAGTTTGAACAGTTTTTTAACAGGTTAAACATTCATCTACCATGCCACCCACAAGGAAAGAGTTTACAATGCAGGTATGATTAATTAGTCCTTGTATTTTCCCAAGGGAACCAGGACTGATTGTTGGCCAATCCTTAGGAATGTGGTCTTTAGAGTTTTCTTTATGTTGGTTATTGATGATTTTGTAATATACACTAGAGCAATGGACTTTGCCTACTGGCTTGTCTAATTGCTTTGCACAAACATCAAGACTGATGATGTATGCCTGAGTTTCATGTACCATGGCTGGCTGCACAGCAGGACATGTCTATGTGTGAACCAGATCCCCCATAAAAGTCTCAGATCCTAAGACTGGAATGGGGTTCCCTGGGCAGAAACATTCCATACATATCCTTATAGTTCACTGCCATAAAGAAAGCATGCCCTATGTGCTCAGACAAGGGAGGACTAGAAAACCTATGCCTTAAGTCCCTATATACCACTAATACATTTCTCTTTGCTGCTACCTATCTCTACCTTTGGTTGTATTAAATCTTAACCATTAGTATAAGCTGCTTTTGATACTTATGAGTCTTCTGGCAAACCATAGAAGGAAACACCACCTACTCATTCTACTTCCAGGTATTTATCCCTCAAGAAACCAAACCAAAACAAAACAAACAAAAACATATATCTGCACAAAGACTAGTACACAAATATTCAAAGCAGGTTCATTTGTGATAGCCAAAAACTGGAAACCTCAAACTGTCCATCAATAGGTGGAAAAAAAAAAAAGAATTAACTGTTAATATATACAACTACATGGCCACAACTCAAAATCATTATGCTGAGGGAAAGAAGCCACATACAAAAGAGTACATACTACATGATCACATTTATATGAAATTCTATAAAGTAAAAATTAATTTATAATGACAAAGTATATTCATGGTTGCCTAGAGCCAAAGTGGTAGGGAGAGACAGAATGTAACAAAGGATAAGGAAATGCTTGAGGATGATGGAAATTTTCTAAACCTTGATTATATATTTCAAAACTTGCTGAATTATACACATTAAATCCCTGTCTCAGGTTCTGCTATTAAATATCCCAACCTAAGACAGGCATGTTTGGTAGCAAAATGATGAGTAAGTTTCCTGTGTAATGGACTTAATTTCTTCTCTAAGAAAGCAAAGTCATTTGCTAGAGGGCAGTATTTATCATAAGTTGGAGGAGAGTGGCAAAGGTTTGAAACAGTCATAGCAGAACTACTTGATCAAAAAGAAGAAGAAGAAGAAGAAGAAGAAGAAGAAGAAGAAGAAGAAGGAGGAGGAGGAAGATGACGATGACGACAGTCTAGCTATGCAAGATCCTTTTGAGATTGGTTCTCATGTATGTATACTGGTATCAACTGCTAACTCCTTTTAGCAGGTACTCACCTGCAAGGAAAAAGAAAAGAGCTGGATTTGTATAGGATTAAATTTTATCAGATGAGTGCAACACACAGGGGAAAGGAAGATGTGGTAAGCAGAATAATGACATCCAAAAATATCTTCCCCTTAGTCCCTGGAACCTGGAAATGTGTTGCCTTACATGATCAAAGGCCCTTGCAGAAGTGAATACATTATACATCTTGAGATGGAGAGATTATTCTGGATTACCTGGGTGGGCCCAATGTAATCACAAGGGTCCTTATAAATGAGCGAGGGTGGCGGGACAATCAAAGAAGTTGTAACAACAGAAACATGTCAGAGTAATGCAGTGTGAGAGGATAAAACAACCATAGCTGACTTTGAAGGTAGAAAAGGGCATTAACCCAAGGAATGCAGGCAGTGTCTAGAAGCTGGAAAAGGCAAGGGAATTAATTCTCTCCTAGAGCCTCCAGAAGAAATGCAGATTTACTGACACCTTGATTTTAGCACAGTGAGATCCACTTCAGACTCCAGACTTAAAAAATTGTAGGATCATTTGTGTTGTTTTAAGCCATCAAGTTTGCATAATTTGTTACAGCAGCAATAGGGAATTAATCCAGATTAAGCAATGTTTTTTTTCTAAAAAGACCGTGCTATCTAAGCTGGATAAAAAGGAAATTGAATCAAGGAGATGGCTAACGGATGAGGAGAAACAGAGGGGCCAATGACAGCAATAAAGAAGGTGATAAAGTAGTGTAGCTAAATGGTATCTTATTTGCTGAAAAGAAATGAGTTTTTTAAGAAATGCTTGTTCTTAGGGGCGCCTGGGTGGCGCAGTCAGTTGAGCGCCCGACTTCAGCCAGGTCACGATCTTGCGGTCCATGAGTTCGAGCCCCGCGTTGGGCTCTGGGCTGATGGCTCAGAGCCTGGAGCCTGTTTCCGATTCTGTGTCTCCCTCTCTCTCTGCCCCTCCCCCGCTCATGCTCTGTCTCTCTCTGTCCCAAAAATAAATAAACGTTGAAAAAAAAAATTTAAAAAAAAAAAGAAATGCTTGTTCTTAAATATATGGGGGGAAAATCTCATTGGCATTATTTAAGTAAGTGTTTTTTAAAAAGACGGTGGATGTGCAGAGAAAACATTTGACAAAATACAGCATCCTTTCTTGATAAAAACCCTCATGAAAGTAAGGATAGAAGGAGCATATCTCTAGATCATAAAAGCCATATGTGAATGACCCAATGCTAATATCATCCTCAATGGGGAAAAACTTTCCCCCTGACAGCTTTCCCCCTAAGGTCAGGAACAAGACACGGATGTCCACTCTCACCACTGTTATTCAACATAGTATTGGAAGTCTTAGCCTCTGCAATCAGACAACACAAAGAAATAAAAGGCATCCAAATCGGCCAGGAGGAAGTCAAACTTTCACTCTTCGCAGATGACATGATACTCTACATGGAAAACCCAAAAGATTCCACCAAAAAACTGCTAGAATTGATTCGTGAATTCAGCAAAGCTGCAGGATATAAAATCAATGCATAGAAATCGATTACATTCCCATACACCAACAATGAAGCAACAGAAAGAGAAATCAAGGAATCGATCCCACTTACAGTTGCACAAAAAAACCATAAAATACCTAGGAATAAATCTAACCAAAGAGGTGAAAAATCTATACAATGAAAACTATAGAAACCTTACGAAAGAAATTGAAGAAGACACAAAAAAATGGAAAAAAGATTCCATGCTCCTGGATAGGAAGAACAAATATTGTTAAAATGTCAGTACTACCCAAAGCAATCTACATATTTAATGCAATCCCTATCAAAATAATACCAGCATTCTTCACAGAGCTAGAACAAATAATCCTAAAATTTGTATGGAACCAGAAAAGACCCCGAATAGCCAAAGCAATCTTGAAAAAGAAAACCAAAGCAGGAAGCATCACAATCCTGGACTTCAAGCTATACCACAAAGCTGTAATCATCAAGACAGTATGGTACTGGCACAAAAACGGACACTCAGATCAATGGAACAGAATAGAGAACCCAGAAATGGACAAAGGTATGGCCAACTAATCTTTGACAAAGCAGGAAAGAATATCCAATGGAATAAAGACAGTCTCTTCAGCAAGTGGTGCTGGGAAAACTGGACAGCGACATGCAGAAGAATGAACCTGGACCACTTTCTTACACCATACACAAAAATAAACTCAAAATGGATGAAAGACCTCAATGTAAGACAGGAAGCCATCAGAATCCTTGAGGAGAAAGCAGGCAAAAACCTCTTTGATCTTGCCTGCAGCAATCTTACTCAACATGTCTCCAGAGGCAAGGGAAACCAAAGCAAAAATCAACTACTGGGACCTCATCAAAATAAAAAGCTTCTGCACAGCAAAGGAAACAATCAGCAAAACTAAAAGGCAACCTATGGAATGGAGAAGATATTTGCAAATGACGTATCAGATAAAGGGTTAGTATGCCAAATCTATTAAGAACTTATCAAACTCAACACCCAAAAAACAAATAATCCAGTGAAGAAATGGGCAAAAGACATGAATAGACACTTCTCGAAAGAAGATATCCAGATGGCCAACTGACACATGAAAAAATGCTCAACATCACTCATCTTCAGGGAAATACAAATCAAAATCACAATGAGATACCACCTCACACCTGTCAGAATGGCTAAGATTAACAACTCAGGCAACAACAGATGTTGGTGAGGAGGCGGAGAAAGAGGATCTCTTTTGCAGTGTTGGTGGAAATGCAAGCTAGTGCAGCTACTCTGGAAAACAGTATGGAGGTTCCTCAAAAAACTAAAAATAGAACTACCCTATGACCCAACAATTGCACTACTAGGCATTTATCCAAGGGATACAGGTGTGCTGTTTCGAAGGGACACATGTACCCCCATGTTTATGGCAGCACTATCAACAACAGCCAAAGTATGGAAAGAGCCCTAGTGTCCATCGATGGATGAATGGATAAAGAAGATGTGGTATATATATACAATTGAGTATTACTCGGCAATCAAAAAGAATGAAATCTTGCCGTTTGCAACTACGTGGATAGAACTGGAGGGTATTTGTAAAATTAGTAAGAGAAAGACAAATATCGTATGACTTCACTCATATGAGGACTTTAAGAGACAAAACAGATGAACATAAGGGAAGGAAAACAAAAATAATATAAAAACAGGGAGGGGGACAAAACAGAAGAGACTCATAAATATGGAGAACAAACTGAGGGTTACAGGAGGGGTTGTTGGAGGGGGGATGGGCTAAAAGGATAAGGGGCACTAAGGAATCTACTCCTGAAATCATTGTTGCACTATATGCTAACTAATTTGGATGTAAATTAAAAAAATGAAATATTAGGGGCGCCTGGGTGGCTCAGTCAGTTAAGTGTCCGACTTCGGCTCAGGTCATGATCTTGTGGTTCACGAGTTCAAGCCCCGTGTCGGGCTCTGTGCTGACAGCTCAGAGCCTGGAGCCTGCTTCCGATTCCCTGTCTCCCTCTCTCTCTGACCCTCCCCCCCATTCATGCTCTGTCTCTCTCTGTCTCAAAAAATAAATAAACATTTAAAAAAAATTAAAAAAAAAAAGAAATATTAAATAAATAAATAAATATAAAAAATAAAAAGATAGTGGATGAAAAGTAGTCCAGAAACAGTAATTGGGAACAAGGAGACTAACCACATCATTTTATTATTTTATATGCCCATCATAAGCAGAAAATGTTTCTTACTCATCTTTCTATTCTAAATACCCAGCATAATTCCTGCACATAGTCAGCATGCAATTAATGTTTTAGGAATAAATGAGTAACTTCTTTTTGTATCACTCTTATCACAAGCTGCTCCTAAAAAGCAGACATAAAACCTGAGGCCAAGAGAAGGAAGATTTATTACTAAAGGCATAAAGCTAAAGACAGAAATGAAGGGATGAAAGACCTTGACTTCTCACCTCTTCCTGGATATCTTAGGACACCACTTTTAGGAAAATCACCAAATGAAACCTTTAAAGAAATTAAAACAGATTTTTAAGATTCCCATAATCTGACTTTGCACATAACACCAAGAAGTGGAAAAGAAGTAGAGGCTGAAATTCTGAATGACTATGTACCAAATATATTAAGAATGTTCTCCACTTCCCTCTTTTATCCCACAAACAGAAGTAATAAGAAATGATGTAGTTAACATTTATTATTTAGCTGCCCACCCAGCAACACTTTCCTTAGGGTAACCACCCCCCTCCCATTTCACATGGCCTGCTCAGTAGGTTGCTGGCCTACCTATCTCCCATCACAGGGCTATAAATGTAACTCAGTCTAACCAAAGTACCCCATCTCCAAGGCCAAAATGAATGATGAAGGTCAATCAAAAATCACACCCAAGACTTTCTGCTAGAATAAAGGAGATTGCCTCTTGACCAAAAAAATGCAGTTGGAGCTCCCAGAAGCCTTAGTCCTCAGCCATAGGCAATTAAGTCCACACACAGAAGAAAGCAGAAGCAAGAAATGAAGACACAGAACTGATGACATTACTTAATCCCTGGATCCAGCTGTGTCTCAAGACACAGCCACCAAATAAATTTCATCTCCTACACTTTTACTTTTTGGTTTACTATTAAAAGTACATTTCTCTCAGCTTTAAAATGTAAGAATACTAATTAAGAAGGGCAGGAAACAACTGTTTCTGGATATTAAATATGATACAGAGGCCAAGCTAAGCTATTGTTTCTTTAACCAAAAGTGGACCTGTTCAGAAATCATAGTTAATGATTGCTCTCTTTCTATTGTCTAGGCTTCTTAGTACTGTTCAAAAGAAAACACGCTCCGGTAGAATGTAAAAATGTTTAAGATTTAATTGAGATTTCTGCATTAGATGGAAAAAAGGTCCTTGATCTCTATGGTCTCATCTAATTCAGATATTCTACATTGTCTTTCCTTTTGCACAGCCACCCACCATCAAAAGAGCTCAGAATATAGACATACCAAGATTCTCCCCAATTCATGACATATGGACAGACGTTATGATGAACCCAAATCCATGTCCCAACTCACAGCCAGTTTTACTCAGTTTCTAGAACATGCAGTCAGAGTGTAAAAAAGAGAAGAGAAATGGATATGTTCCCCCAGAGAAGTGTTCAAAGATAATGTGAATAAACTGTAAATAATTTTCAACACCCAGATATTAACTTCTAGGCTACTGATCATGAAATGTTCAAACATGAAATTAAACAGTGTAACCAAGTAATAAGGGGCTTTTAAAAACTTTAAAAAAAAAGAAAGAAAGAAATGGTTTGCTAGTTATACTTTTTTAATCTTGGCATTTTAATTCAAATTACTGTATGAAAAAATCCTTACTCCCTATATATTGCCAGCAGTTTTACCTTGCTTCTTGTCTTCACTTTTGATTTGCTCTTCTGTTTTCTTTTCAACTTTTTCTTATTTAAAATTTTCTTATTCCTAAAAATGGAAAAAACAAATTACAAAAGTTCGTATTAGAACATACAAAGCTATGAAAAACAGGTACTTCTAAAGTAGACATTTGAATATTTCTCCTATAAGCTTTCTTTTTATGAAACAATATACTCTAGATGTACATATAAGATGTAGCTACTGAAATAATTATACTGGAAAGCTAAGAAACACACATTAAATGATTAAAAATTGAATTCTGCGAATAGTTAAAAAAAATTTTTTTAACGTTTATTTTTGAGAGACAGACAGATTGTGAGCAGGGGAGGGGCACACAGAGGGATGGAGACACAAAATCAGACAGGCTCCAGGCTCTGAGCAGTCAGCACAGAGCCTGATGCGGGCTCAAACTCACCAGCTGTTGAGATCATGACCTAAGCTGAAGTCAAACACTCAACCAAATGAGCAACCCAGGTGCCCCTCTGCAAATATTTTTATAAAACTAAAAAATGTAAAACAGCATCAAATGAAGTTTTAAAAATTTTATTCAACAGTGGGGATGCTAATAAAATATCACATATGTTCCCTTCCCAGAAAAATGTGCTCTTTGTAGTAGTGAGGTCTACAGTGTAAAAAGGGACAGGAGGCACTTTTTACTAAATTACTATAGAAAAAAACCCCAACTCATACTCTTCTCACATTCTGCAGTCAGTTTTTCATCACCTCACAGTCCTAAGACAAAATTACTCTCTAAGCAGATGGAAGCCCCTGAATGACTTTGAGAAAGAGATGGGGGGAAAAATGTGGCAAAGAATTATAGTGGAAGAAACAAGAGTCAAGGAAAACAATTTATTTTATTTTCATTTAATATTTTTTATGTCTGCCATGCTGAGGTGCACACTGTTAGTACTAAAAATACAGGATGAAAAAGAAAAAGTTCTTGACCTCAAGGAGCTCAAAGACTTGAATGAAAAACACAGGTGAATAATCTATGAAGAGGATGCTACTGCTATAAAAAAAAATAGTGAAGAAGAAGAGGAGGACGAGAAAAGGAGGGAGGCAGAGAAAGGGAAGAGAAGTGTAGAGGAAGAGAAGGAGGGGAAGGAAGAGACTCTAGATGCTGGAGGTCAAGTCCTTAACACTTGGTAACTAACTTACTGGAAGCTGTGACCAAAACAAAAGTTGTAAGCCTAGGCCACCTGGAGGTAGGGATGTCACTCATAAAAATAGGGAAGTCAAGGGGAACAATTAGTTTCCAAAAAGAAAAAATTGGTTCAGCTTTAAAGATGTTTGAGTTAAAGATACTAAAATGCCAACAAGATAGACATGAACAAGCATATGAAAATTCATCTCTGCCAGTTCCTTCAGCTCCCTAAACCAAAATAATCACAAAATCTTGTCAACTATGTCTTATAAACAGTTCTTGAATCTGTTTACATCGTCTCTACTGCTGCAATTCTTTTTTTTTTTTTTTTAACTGCTGCAATTCTAATAATCTAAGTTACCACCACTTCTTGCCCGGTCTACTTCGTTATTCATTTCTGCACATCCACATTTGCCCCACTTCAATTCATTCTTCATACAGGAACCCAAATCAACTTTTAAAAACACAAATCTGAGTAGGTTATTACCTCACTTAAAACCCTACTAGTATCTTCTCAATTCTCTTGGGATAAAGTCCAAAATCATTGGTACAGTTTAAGAGATCTTTTACCAAGATCTGGCCTCTGCCAGCCTCTCCTTCTTCATTTTGCATCTGCCTCCAACTTATTCATCATACTCCAGGCACAAAAATATCCTTCTAGTTGTCTGACCTGCTAATAAGCTCCTTGGGGGCTTTCACAAAGGTTCTCCCTCTTCCTGGCATTCTCTCCCACATCTTCTGCTAACCACTAGTCAGTCACCTCTGAGGTTCCAATAGAAGTGTCGTTTATTCAGGAATGTCTCAGAGTGGGTTAGTTTCCCTAATATACACTCTCATTTCATTTTACATTTGTGTTTCATTGTGCAATCTCCCACTGTAATTATGTATGAGGTTATGTGTTTAATGCACTACTCCTTCATAAAGCTCCAAAAGTACAGAGGTCATGTCTTTCTTATGCAGTGTTCTAGCCTCTTTGTCCAGAAAAGCACCTAGAACAAAGTACTTAATACTATTTTGAGAGAAAGAGAAAAGCAGGAGGAAAGAGAGAGGAAGGAGAGAAAAGAGGGAAGAAGTTCAGAGCTATGGCTATAAACCTTAAGCTTACAGAGTAAAATAAGCAGAGGACCAAGGATAGATTCATAGATATGCCAATACATTTAAAGGATATGGAGCCAGACATGTCCATTTAGGAGCTATCCATGAGATTATTTTACACAGATTTTGGTGCCAAGTAGGTAATGGAAAAATGTGTGTAGGTAAGATTTCCCCAGGATAGCATACTACAAAAGTAAAGAGAAAGACTGATCAATAGTGTCATGTGCTACAAATAAACACATATACCTGCTTACAGTCTATTCAACTATGCGCATTGTGGGAGCATGAAGAATGTCTATTTCTTTCTTTCTTTTTGTTTAAAGAATATTTATTTTAACTCTTTACTTTCAATACCAACATCAGTCCCTGACATAAAATGGATGTTCAAGAATTATCACATGAAGAAAAAGTTAATGAAAAAGTAAGGAGTAATTCTCATTATGGTTTAGAAAACCAACGTCACTTTATACTAGAACGAAATGAGTTATTTGAGCAACAGGTATATGTAACTGCTAAAAGGTTAGTCCCTTCTATACAATTTAGTCAAGGTTCACTCAAAAACAATCTTCAGAGAAGAATACATAAAGCTAAGTTAAGATGACTCTCCTGAAGCTTAGTTATCACAGACTTAAATTTTCACAAATATACACCAATATTTTTCTTTTGTTTAATGAACATCTTTAAAGTTCAAATGGCTTTAATATGTATTCCCAAAAATATTTCTTCCTATGCATTTAATTAGTTTGGCATTTAATTAGCTATAACAATGTTAATGAATCTAAACCCACCAATTCCTGAATATAAACAGCTTTTGCCATATTCTCACAAATTGATTTCACTGTGTTTTCTGTTAATTTGGCTTGTTTTAGAATTAGATGTTTATCAAAAAGAGAAAGTAATAAGTTAAAAAGTATATGAAGAAAATTTATAGTCAACATTAGGAAATAAAAATGCTATTTGCTAGTAAGTTAACATCCCGATATATGACTAATGGGAAAGCTTAGTTGAAAACCAAGTTTAAAATAAACTTTTCATGACATCGGAGGATGGATAAAAGGAAAGTTCTAGAAACCAGTCTCGCAAGTTAACAATTTACCTTGGAATTTATGATGATTTAGGATGTTTTAAATTTTAAACCAAATAGGAACTTAATGAAGAATGTCTGAAATTGGTCCTGTAGAATTTTTAATCATTTCACAGAAAGAACCTCACACCAGTGAGATTTTAAAGAATTATGGGTGCTAATAGAAGGCAAAAGCTGTTAACATTCTTTAATATTTATTTTTAAAATATTTACTTTAAAAATTCCAAAGAAGCAATTTTTAATAGCTACCCCTGTTTATGGAAAACCAATTTTTTTCTGCAATATAAGAACAAATGAATTTTGCAAGTTGTTCCATGATACAGATCATTAGCTTTTATACCAGCTTATTACAGAATCTGTTTTCCAACAAAACAAAAATTAGTCATAATTTAGTTTAAAAATGTCTCGTCTCTCACTCTGAATCTGTATCTTCATCTGTAAAATAAAACGATGAAGGTGATGATTTCTGAGATGACTAGAGTTTTAATAAATCCAAATTCAAAAAACTTCTGGGATAAGATTTCAAACTTTTGTTTAATTTCCCTTAGTAACAAGAAAGGAAAAATCCCTGGTGTGAGGCAGGAATAGGCAAGTTGTTTTTTTGTTTTGTTTGTTTCTGTAAAGGGCTAGATTATAAATATTTTTCATTTTGTAGACTATAGGATCTCTGTTGCAACTACTCAACCATTATAGCCTGAAAGCAGACACAGACAACACATAAACAGACAAGTGTGGTTATATTCCAAACTATTTCAGGACAGTGAAGTTTGAATTTCACATAATGTTTATGTGCCCAAAACATTGTTTTTAAGCTTTTAAAAATGTCAAAACCATTCTTAGTTCACAGGCCATACAAAGCAGGCACTGGACCAATTTGGTCTGTGTGTCACAGTTGGTCGACCCCTGAACTAGAGCGTATTTTGATAAACAGGCTCATATAAGAAAGAAAAAAAATAACTATTAGTATGCAACACAAATAAAACTATTCAAAATAGTCAGTATGCTAATATAAATAAGCATTCTTAAAATTATCTGCCTTTTCATTTCACAAAGATAAACTCCTGACTTCCACTTCCGTAAAATAAGATACTAGAGCATTGCTTTTCCTTGAAAAAACTCGACTAGCATAGGAATGCTGTGGAAGTAATTAAGGAGCAGATGAACTAAAACTCCAGAGATGAAAGAGCACTTCAAGGGTGAGCTCAGACCATTGGCATTTTCTTCCATGGGGGTATTAGCAAAGTTTGGGTACAAGTGAGGTCAAATTGAACTTAGTTTAAACAGAGGAACTCTGCTGAAGAAAACCAGGAATTAGTGGTGCTTTAACTAGAATGAGACTGGAAATCTAGAAAGGCTTCAAATACTCAGCCAGTTTCCCCAATGATACAAAGCTTAGTGATGGGATGCTTAAGGATAGGGAAGCTGGGCCAGCAGGACAGAGTCAATTTCCCACAGTCTCCCAATGTCTAGAAGACAGAATCCCAGTGGAGGGAGGAATCTACTTAATCCATGACTGGACTGAGATTGTCAACATCTCATCCTATTTGACCAACACAGCAAATAGCAAACCTCTCTGAAAGAAAACAACTGTTCTCTTACACATAACGTTAGGCACATAGCATACATATTAAGAGATACATAAAGAAGCAAAATAATGTGACAGATCATCCCAAGAGAAAACCAGACAATCAGGCAGACTCTAGATAATTGGTAACTGAAGTTAAGAGGCAAGGATTTAAAATAGATGCAAACATGGAAAAATTGAATGAAATGATGTAATTTTCAACAGAACTTACAAAAAAAAAGGCAAGTGGATTTTCTGAAAAGTAAATATTTGAAATTAAGAACTTGTCAAATGATTTTATGAGCAGAATAGACTAGAGGAAAACAGGATTCATGGACTTACAGACAGGCCAAGGGAAAATATCCAAACTCAAACACAGAGAAAAGAATGAGATGAATAAAACAGAAAGTATGAAACATGTGGAACACAGTCAAATAGTCTCATAGTCATGTAATTGAAATCCAAGACAGAGAAAAAAAGAATGGACAAAAGCAATATGTGAAGAAATAATTAATGACAATTTTACAAAAGTGAGGAAAGAAATCAACTCAGAGATTCAAGAAACTCTAGGAAATCTCAAGCAGGAATATGCAAAGAAAACCACACTAAAGCAACCAAATGCTGGGCACAGTCAAATTGCTGAAACAAAGGATAAAGAGAAAATCTTAAAAGCAACAAGAGAAAAAAGATGCACTCAAAGGAACAACAATAAGATTGATAGCTTCCATTCTCTGTGTTGAACAGTGCTGGCAGACACAGAGGGGAGTGGGTAGCAACCTAGAATTATGTGCTTATCAAAATATCCTTTAAAAATGAAGATAAAAATAGAGATATTTTTAGGACCACAAAAGCTGACATAATTCATTGTCAACATACGAACACTATAAGAAATACAAGGGAAGGTCTTCCTTTAATAATTGTTATGTCACAATTTTAAAAAGGACACAGACTTAAAGTAGAAGAAATGGAGAAGATAATATCCTGAACACAGTGACCGCCCTTGCAAAAAATGTTGGTATGGTTATATTAGTATTTGACAAATTAATTAAATTTATTAAACTGAGAGAGACAGTATGCAAGCAGGGGAGGGGCAGAGAGGAAGACAGAGCATCCAATGAGGGCACCACGCTGGCAGTGCAGAGCCCGACGCACGGCTCAAACCCACAAACCATGAGATCGTGACTTGAATCAAAGTTGAATACTTCACTGACTGAGCCATCCAAGTGCCCTGACAAATTAATTTTTAAGGCTAAAAGTATTATTAGAGATGAACTGAGCATTTCATAATGCTAACTGCGTCAATTCAATAGGAAAACCTAGCAATCCCAAATTTGAATGCATCTCATAACAACATAACTTCACAACACATGAAGCAAAATTGAGCAAAGTAAAAGGACAAGGATGAATTCACAATCAAAAGAGTAGATTTCGACATACCTGTCTCTAATTGACAAAAGAAGTAGAGGACAAAACAGCATGGATATAGAAAGACATTAAAACATGATTAATCAACCTAATTAACATACATAGAAAACCACACCTAACAACTGCAGAATGTACATTCTTTTTTTTTTTTTTTTAGTTTATTTATTTATTTTGAAAGAAAGAGAGCACCATCAGGGGAGGCGCAGAAAGAGCGAAGGGGAGAGAGAATCACAGCAGGCTTTAAACTATCAGCATGCAGCCAGATGCAGGGCTGGAACTCACAAACCAGGAGATCATGCATGACCTGAGCAGAAATCAAGAGCCGGATACTTAACCAACTGACCCACCCAGGCGCCCCAAGAATGCACATTCTTTTCTAATGTAAGCAGAATATTTACCAAAATAGGCAACAGTATGCTGAACCACAAACCAAGTCTCAACAAATTTCTAAAGACTATGATTATCATCACAGAACAGTTAGAAACCAAAAGAAAGAAAACTAAGATATTCCCAAATGTTTTAAAATCTTTAAAAAACAAAAACAAAAACAGGTTTTAAATAACCTATGAGTCAAAGAGCTATAATGGAAAGCTAAAATGGAAATCAGAAAATATTTTCAATTAAATAAAAATGACATATGACATATCAAAACTTGTGAAATGCAGCTAAAGTAGTGCTCAGGGAAAATGTACAGCTTTTTACAAAGATATAAATGCATATAATGAAAAAAGAAATTTTGAAAGTAAATGAGCTAGGCATACAACTTTAGAAACTAGAAAAACAAAAGCACATAAAGAATGTAAAGAAAGGAAAACAAAAGAAAGAACAGATATTACTAAAATAGAAAGCAGACATTCAATAGAGAAAATCAAGGAACCAAAACTAGTTCTCTGAAAAGATTAATACAAGACTGCTCCAGCAAAACTAGTCAGGAAAAAAATAAAATCACAATTACCCATATGAGAAATAAGAAAGAGGACATCACTATGGATGCTGCCCATAAATTTCACAATTTAAATATGAGGACAAATTCCATTGCAAAATATAACTTCTCAATACTAAACAAGGAAAAACAATACAACATCTGAATAGTCCTCTGTTAATGACACTGAACCCCTAACCAATATCTTCCCACAAAGAAAACTGTAGACTCAGTGGCTTCACCAGTGAATTCCTTTAAACACTTAATTCACTGGTACATTCTTTCAAACAACTTCAATCTTAAACTAACTCTTCCTAGAATATAAAAAGAAACTTTCCCCAACTCATTTTATGAGACTAGCATAATTCTGATACCAAAATCTGAAAAGAATATTTCAAAATAAGAAAACTTTAAGCCAATATCTCCAATGAATGTAGAAGCAAAAAATACTACATAGCCAAAAAGTGGAAACAACCCAAATGTTCATCAATTGACAATAGATAAACAACATGTGGTACATCCATATAATGGAATATTATTCAGTCATAAAAAAGAAACAAGTAGACACATGCTACATTATGGATGAACCTTGAAAACACTATGCTAAGTGAAAGAAACAAAGGCCACCAATTGTCACAAATTGTATGATTCTATTTATATGAAATGTCCAAATTAGACAAATCCATAGAAACAGGAAACTGATTAGTGGTTACCGGGGGCTGATGGAAAAGATAAGGGGAGTGACTATTAATGGGTATGGGATTTCTTTTTCGGGGTGAGGAAAACTATTCTCGTTGTACAACTTTGTTAATATACTAAAACCACTGATTTGTATATTTTTACATGGTGTGTTTTATGATACATAAATTACATTTCAATTAAAAATGTGACATAAAAGTCACTGATCTAAAAATAATTCTAATGTTCAGCAACATATAAAAAGGATAGATAAAATGTAAGATCTAATCAATGTAATTCAACGTAATAACAAAATAAGGAAAAAATATGACCATTTCAAGAGAAAAAGAAAAAGTATTTTATAAAACTCAACTGTTTGTGATGAAATGCCTCCTCAGTAAGAAGAAAAAAAAGTAATCTGTTAATTACTAAATCTGATAACTACTTCATCTGTAAGTCAGCCAAGGAAAAGAAATAAAAGTCATAATGGCTAAAAAGAAAACAGTAAAGCATTTTTACTTGTAGATAACCTAACTGTGTTTATAGAAAGTACAAAGTAATCTACAAATAATAAGTGAATTACCCAGATCACTAGATACAACACTAATTTTTTAAAAATCAACAAATTTTAAAGCACTATATTATGTAAACTGAAGCTTTTCTATATAAGCCAGACTTATTTCTCCTGTGTAATTAATGTAATGATACTCTCATTATTGTGTTAAAGCATCACTAAATAAATTAGGGAGAACAGTAGTCTGATTACTAAGTAGAAAACTTTTATTTACTTAACCTAGGCTGATAATTAGTAATAAGAAAAGAGATTTTAGCAGTTCAAACTGATCTAGGGGAGAGATGCAAACAGATTTCCTATATATAGCTTCAGTCTCCTGATCTATTTACAAGTCTTCATATGGGGAGGGGTTGGGGATGGGGGATAAAAACTATAAATAAAAGCACCTTGGCAGTAGGCAGAGGAATATAAGAAAAGAGGGTGAGAGGAAAGAAGTCTCTGAAAAGTTAGGACTTTTAGACCATGCCTCATTCAGATTTATGCCATAAGTACACACAGGCTAAGTGGGTGAGAAAAACTCAAGCCATGAAGCAACTGTAAAACTTTCTAAAGACAATCTATTCACCCCAGGTCTCAGAGAGCTACCACAAGGGTAATGACAGCAGTCAAATAAGCAGGCCCACAAAGACACAAGGCATAATGAAAACTAGCAGAAACAGACAACAGAAAGACCCAGAACAAAGTGCAGGTGAAATTTTCAGATACAACTATGTTTACCAAATTCAAAGAAATAAAAGCCTAAAATATCTGCAGCGTATGGGGAATATAGCACATATAAAAGAGAATCTAATCAAACTTGTATGAAAATGAAAAATAACTGAAATTAAAGACTCACTAGGTAGGTTTGCAGCATATCAGACACAGGTGAATAAAGAATTTGAAGAGATTGGGAAAAAAGTATCTAGAATTCAGCACAGAAAGATAAAAAGGTTGAAAATGTGCCCTTCAGGCAACCTCCTCCTTCAACTCCCACCATCCCAAAAGAGAAAGCCCTTGTTCCATCCAAGTACACTTCTCATACACTGGACTCCATCTCATTCACCATCCTTGGAATTTCACTCAACTACTTACATCCATTCTTTGTTCACTCTTTAATCTCTTTTACCTATGACTTCTAACCCTAGAAGCCTCCTCCAAATGGGAAAAAAATAATAATAATAAAAGTTATTTGATTCTCTATTTCTCTTCATCACTAAATTTCTTAGGAAAAAACTGTCATGAATTTTTTCAATCCCTTACTTTCAAGCTCCTACATGTATAGGAGACTTCCACAAACTTCCTTGTTGCCTACTGAACTCCCTAACTTCAGTCTTTATCCTTCACATTCTTCCATTTATAAGTATTGTCAAACAGTCTACTTTAAATACCTTCCTTCTACCCTTTGGTTTCAACCCCTATTTTAGGGCTCCTTCAACTCTTGATGATGATTCTCAATCTTCTTTATTAGCTCCTTTTCCTGTCCTTTAAATCTTTAGTACGTATAGTATGTCTTATGAGAGTTATTTGTTTATATTCTATATTTATTTCTATATTGGTATTTTACAAACCTTGTTTGCCATAATCCGTAACAACCCTAAACATAACTACTGATAGTTTCTGAAGATCATCACAATGCTGGTCTAGAGCCAGTTATGTTCTCTCATAATGAAGGTAATCTACCATAAAAATTGACAACTTTTCTTGCCACTTCAAAACTCCACTCCTTAACCATTTATTCAGATTAGATCATCTAACCCTCTTCTTTACTTCTTAAATGGGGACATCATTATGAAAGTACTCCTTTTACTTTCCTTTCACTCAGCAGGAAATGTTCTCTACAAGGCCCTTACTCCATAAATTATCCCCATTCTCTTTTTTGTTCATTATTCCTGCCCTTCTCCCTCAGTCTACCAGGTTAAGAGTACAGAATTTAGAGACAAATGGCCTAGGTTCAAAAGCAGGCTGTGTCATTTATTAGCCGTGATCTTGGGAAAGTTACTTAACCTCTCTGCCTCAGTTGTCTGATCTGCAAAATAGGGTGAAAACAGTACCTCTCTCATTGGATTATAAAGCACTTAGAATTATGCCTGGTATTTAATAAGCACTAAACAGGGATGCCTGGGTGGCTCAGTTGGTTAAGCATAAGACTCTTGATTTTGGCTCAGGTCATGATCTCACGGTTCCTGAGATTGAGCTCCAAGTTGGGTTCTGCACTAAGCAGGAGCCTGCTTGGGATTCTCTCTATCCCTCTCTCTCTCTGCCCCTCCCCCGCATACTCTAGCACTTGTTCTCTCTCTCTCTCTCTCTCTCTCTCTCTCTCTCTCTCTCTCTCAAAATAAATGCTTAAAAAAATAAGTACTAACAAATTTTATTTCTTATTATTACTGTGCTAAAGTGACTATGTTGGTTTGTGTTTCCCCAGAAGCAGACTTGATTCAAGGATTCATTTAAAAGTAATTGTTTTGAGGGGAAGGAAAAAAAAAAAAAAGAGTTTAGAGTGGGAGAGAGCCAAAGCATAAGAGACTGTTAAAAACTGAGAACAAACTGAGGGTTGATGGGGGGAGGGAGGGTGGGTGATGGGTATTGAGGAGGGCACCTTTTGGGATGAGCACTGGGTGTTGTATGGAAACCAATTTGACAATAAATTTCATATATTGAAAAAAAATAAAATAAAAATAAAAGTAATTGTATTACCACTGGTGGTAAACCACTGGTGGGGGGGATCAGAAGTAAGATAAGGTAAAGAAGGCAGTAAGTAAAGAGTGCATTAGCCATTTACTCTGAAGGGTAAGTAGAGCATGATTCTCCTGGAGAACTCTGGTAGATGGTGTTGAACATGGCCCAGTTACCCAAACTGAACAATGAGAAAAATAAGGTATTTTTCCACGAACTACTCATCCAATCATTGGTTTAACGCCTTTCTGAAGGCATTAACTCTGACATTTCTGGTTTGCCCTTCCCATAAGCCAAGAATGTCTCTATGGCCAGTATGAAAGCTCTCAGGCAGAAAGTCATACACGTAAGTAGCATAGAGATGAGTGCCAAAGAGGTATGGCTTGGGCACTAATAACATCTACTACAGTGTCTCTTACCCAAAAGATAACTCTGGTGGCGCCTGGGTGGCTTGGTCAGTTAAGCGTCCGACTTCGGCTCAGGTCATGATCTCACGGTCTGTGAGTTCGAGCCCCGCGTCGGGCTTTGTGCTGACAGCTCAGAGCCAGGAGCCTGTTTCAGATTCTGTGTCTCCCTCTTTCTCTGCCCCTCCCCTGTTCATGCTCTGTCTCTCTCTGTCTCAAAAATAAATAAACGTTAAAAAAAAAATTCAAAAGATAACTCTGTGTTTCCTTCCTCAAGCTACCATCTTCCTTTCTTCCCTTTAAATACTGATTTCTAAATACTCCTTTCTCCACCTAAACTCAATTTACTTTCCCACTAAAATGTGACTTCTCCCTGCCTTCTGGGAAAAGGAGGTGGGGGTGAATGGGTGTTAGGTCATTATGATCTCTTAATGTGAACTTTAAGATGATGTCTCAGCCATCTATCTAGCTAAAATTTAGCTAATATACAGAAAAAGAGGCAGTTTATAAGTGATGGTATGTTCATGAGGAGTCTTAGAATATATTGAACATAATGTATGAGACAGGATTAAGAGACTCCCAGCAACAGACTTTTCAAAATACAGATCAAGGAAAAGCTTTTAGCTATAAACCACACACCAGGAAGTAAAAACAATTAGGCAAAAATTGAAATCACAGGACTGACTGAAATAATCAAGGAAGAAACTTAGAGAAAAGGGTACCAAGAATAGACTCTTGAGAAACTAGCTCTTCTCTCTTCTTATCTAGAGAAAAGGCATTGTTATTTCTATACCTGAAATCTAGCACATGTTGCACCTATCATTCTTTCTTCATCCTAACACCAAAACGTTCTCAAATCCACCAATTCCTCTATTCCCATTGCCTTTTCTCAAGATTCATTATCACTTGTCAGAACCACTACAAATGTTTCTTTAAAGCTAGTCTTGAGTTGGGGATCTGCACCTTTCATCCTCTATAATGCTACCACAGATATCTTTGAAAATTCAAAGTTTAACTCTATCACTACTGTTCTCAAATAAAGCAATATTTGGACATAATAATCTGGCCCCAACATGTTTCTAGTCTCTTCTATGCCCTTATTCTCATTCACACAGTTCCCCACACTTTAGTTCTTGCTAATATTTGTGTTTTGCACTTGTTTGATTTTATCCCCGAATTCACAATGTAGCTGCAGCAACTATAACAGTCTACATAGGAAATTAGTCTATAATCCAAATGTAGTCTGCCACCTATTTTTGTAAATACAGTTAGACTGGTACACAGCCATGCTCATCTGTTTACATTATTTATGGAGCCTATGGCTACTTTCAAACTGTAACAAGAGTTGAAGAGTTACAACAGAGACAGTACTGCCCCAAAGCCAAAATACTTTGTGCTATCTGGCCCTTTACAGAATTAAGTTTGCTGACCCTTCACCTATGAGACAATATCAAACAGCCTCATATGTGAATAACTGGACTCCCAGAAGGAAATAAGATAGACTGAGTATGAAATAATATTTGAGGAAGTAAAGGCCAAAATGTGCCAAATTAAATAAAAATTATCACACAGATCTCAGAAATTCAAATGAATATCAAGCACAAGTTAAACACACACACATAAAAACCTTATTTAGGCAAAGCATAGTCAGATTACTAAAAATCAAAGATACAGAGAAAAATCTTAAAAGCAGTCAGAGAAAGAATGCTGGTTCCAGTATGGTGGCATAAACCCAAATACAGGCTATCATCTCACTGTTTACAACTAAAAACTGTGGACAAAATTCAAAAAGAAAAAAGAAAAGAAAGAAAAAAGAAAAAATTACTTGACAACTCTGAAAAGCAAACAAAAGCATATTACAGAGTGGAGTTAAACTTAGAAAAGCAACCCCCAGGAGAGTGAGCTTCCAGTTCAGTTCTTTTTTCCTCCTTTCTCTTTCCTCTTCCTTTTTCTCCTTTCCTCTTTTCTTTCTGGCCAGAGGAATTAAGGAAAGGAGCTCCTGAGTACTGGAGAATGGGGAGGAAATCCCAAAAAAGAGAAAAATGAAAGAAAGGAATCCTCTAATTCTGTCTATAATACAAGTCTTGGGCTTACTCTGGAGCCATACAGGTACAGGTCAGCCTTCTATTATAGACTCAGAACTGAACTGAGATTTGAAGCACCACCCACAGAAGGCAAGACCAAATTTGCTGTCTGAACCTAAATGGGTTGACAGTCTGCTAAAAGAAACAACAAAAATGTAAGTTTTCCTAAATTATAAGAAGCCCCCAAGTTTATAAAACATAACATTCACAATGTCCAAGATATAATCCAAAATTCTCACAATGTAAAAAAGCAAGAAAAATGTGATTAATTTCAAGGGAAGAAACAATTAACAGGTGCTAACCCTGAGGTGATCCAGATGTTCTAATTATCCAATGATACTTTTAAGCAACTACTGTAAATAAGCTCCATCAAGTCAAGGCACACACACTTGAACAAAAAATCCCTCAGAAGACATAGAGAAGCTATTTTAAAAATTAACCAAATGTCCAATTTTAAACTGGAAAATACAATGCATAAAATAAAAAAAAATTTAAGAGGCGGCTCACTAAAGGAAAAACGAACAGACTTGTAGGACAATCTCAAATGTTACTGCTGATTGTCATCGGAATCTTGGAAGACATTCGGGCAGAATATTTTAAGAAACAATGGCATCCCAAATTTGGTGAAAGACAAATTTACAGATTCAAGAAGCTGAGTGTTCTTCAAAGAGGCTAAATTCAAAGAAAATAATGACTAGACACATCCAATCAATCTGCTGAAAATCAAAACCAAAACCCAAAAAAATTCCTGAAAGCAGAGAAACATGACATACTACACAGAAGGGAATAAGATTCAAATTACCAAAAGTTTCCCATCAGAAATCATAATGGTAAAAAGACAGTGGAACACCATCATTAAAATAGTGAAAGAAAACAAGAGTGTACGCAGAATCCTACATCCACCTAAAATATCCTTTAGGAATGAAAGCAAAATAAAGACATTCTCAGATGAAGAAAAACAAAGACAAGTTTATCCCCAGCAGACTGCTGTACAAGAAATGCTAAAGTACTTCAGGCTGGAAGGAAATGTGGCACCTTCAGGAAAGAAGGAAGAACAGGATTAGTAAATATACAGCTAAACACAAAATACTACTTTTTCCCTTTAAGTTCTTTAAAATATTATGCCTATTGTCAGCAAAAAATAGTATACTGTATGGTGAGTGGTGAGTTTTTCAAAGCATGCAGCCATAAACATATATGCCAAGTATAACATAAAGGGGGGGGGAGTAACGAAGTAGGGGGGAAAACGATCTGTATGGCTGCAAGGTTTCTCTATTTTAAGTGAAGCAGTACAACAGTAGCTCTAAGTAGGCTGTGAAAGGTTAGGTATATATAATGTAATTAAATACAAAAAGATAAACCCAAAAAGGCCAATAGATATATTAAAATTGATACCAAAGAATAATCCAAAAGAAAGCAGAAAAAAGAGGAATGAAAAACAAAGAAGAAAACATAAGACAATATAATGATAGCCAACCATATCACTAATTATGTTAAATATTAATGATCTAAACTCTCCAAATAACAGCCAAAGATTGACAGAGCAAGTTGAAAAAAGAAAAAAAAAAAAAAAAAAGCAAAACCCAGCATATGCTGCCTAAAGGAGAGAAATTTTAAATATAAAAATACAGATAATTCAAAAGTACATACATGGGAAAAAACTTACCATCCAAACAGTAAGCATAAAAAGGCTGGAGAAACTATTTTAATATCATATTAAATAAGTTCAAGACAAAGAGTATTACTAAGGATAAAGAAAGATGTATCATAATGAAATAAAATAATAATTATCAAGAAGTGGGGTGTTTTTTTTATGTTTTTAATTTATTTTTGAGAGAGCACAAGCTGGTGAAGGGCAGAGAGAGAGGGAAAGAGGATCTGAAGCAGGCTCTGGGCTGACAGCAGCTAGCCAAACGTGGAGCTTGAACTCACAAACCTGAAGATCATGACCTGAGCCAAAATCAGACGCTTAAGCCAACTGAGCCACCCAGGTGCCTCTATCAAGAAATTTTAATAATTATTCACATAAATGTACCTAAAGCAGAGCCCCAAAGTACATGAAGCAAAAGCTGAGAAAATTAAAAGGACAAATACAAATCTACCATTAGAGTAGATATTTTCAATACCTGCCACTCAGAAACTGATAGAACTAGACAAAACTGAGTATAGACATAAAAGATCCAAATAACACCACCAACCAACTGGAACTAATTAATACAGAACTCTATGTGCAAAAATGGCAGAACATACATTCTTTTCAAGTATACATGGTATAATCACCATGGTAGATCATATCCTAGGAGATAAGGCTTATCTCAATAAATTTTAAAAGATCGAAATCATACAAAATATGCAGAATGCAATGAACAATAATATATATAAGAAAACACAAAATATCTTAAGATTAAATAAAACAATTCTAAATAATGTATGGATCAAAGATAAAATTTAAAAAAAATTAGAAAATATTTTAAACTAAATGACAAAGAATATTCAGAATATCAAAACTGTGGGATTCAACTAAAGCAGTGCTTAGATGAAAACTCATAGTTTTAAATACTTTTGTTAGAAGTCTAAAATCAATGACCTAAGATTCCACCTTAAAAAACTAGAAAAAAAGAGTAAACTCAAAGTAGAAGTTATACTGATAACAGAAAAGTCAATAAAGTAGAAAGTAAATCAGTAATAGAGAAAATTAATAAAGCCAAAAGTTGTTTCTTTGAACTTATAAACAAAATTGAGAAACTTCTGGCTAATCTGATCAAACAAAAAAGAAAACTCAAACATGAAGAATGAAAAAGGGATTATCACCACAAATGCCACATAGAAAAGAATACTAGAACAATGTTATGAGTAACTTTCTGCCAAAATGTTCAACAATTTAGATGAAATGGACAAATTTTTCTAAAACCACAAGTTACCAAAATTGACATAAGAAATAAAAAATTTGAATATCCCTATATCTATTAAAGAAAGAAACTAAATTTGTTAAAAGCATCCCAAAAGATAATTCAGATGGTATCCCTGATGAATTCTATCATATATTCAAAAAGAAATGAGACCAATTTCATGGAAACTTTAAAAATACTCCTTTAAAAATACAGATTATTGCCCAAATCATTTTATGAGACAAGAATACCTATAATACTAAAACCTGACAAAGACATTAACAGAACAATACCCTTCATAAATCTAAACCCAAAAATTCTTAACAAAATATTACCAAATTCAACAATACATCACATTGGGAGAAAGTTTTATACCAGGAATGCCAGGTTGACTTAACATTCAAAAATTAATTCAATTTTTCCCTTCTTTCTCTTAACATATAATAATTTCAACAAATGCAGAGCAGGTATTTGCCAAAATTCAAAACACATTTATGATAAAAACTATCAGCAAAGTAGGAATATTAAAGAACTTCCTCAAATTGGAAAGACCATCAAAACACCCACAGTTTACATCATAATACTGAAAGACTGAAAGACTAATTTGTAATTATTTCCTCTTCAGATTAAGGAACAAGGAAAGATGGAACTTTCACCACTTCTATTCAGCATTGTTATGGAGATTCTTGTCACTGGAATAAAAGTTGGAGGAACATTTCTGATTTCCGGAAATCAGAAAGAATGATGATTGATTTTAGAACATTCCAGAGAATCTACAAAACAACTATTAAAATTAATTCACAGCATTCACTACAGTCCATCTATTACACTACAAAGATTCACTTGCTTCATACAAATTCTGGGAAAAGCTCTTCCAGAATTCTGGTTGGTTCTTATTTCCTGGAGAAACTTTTCAGAGGAAGTAAAGTAGGACAAACTAAAGACCCCACCACTGTGTTTCAGATGGTTTCAAGGCCAAAAGATAGTTATAGCCTGTTTTCTGCTAGTAATTTCAGATTCCCTTCATCTTTGGCTAGCATTTCTGCTGGTCCAGGTGGCTGATCTTGTGAGGCAGTCACCAGGCCTTGCTCATGCCCATTTACCATTATAACTGGACCAGAAAGTACCAAGAGAGACCCAGCAGATCACCTGTGTGCCAAACCCCCAAGCTCCCTCATGTAACAGCAGCTCTACCTTCTCCCAATGATCTGATACATTAGCCCTGGGCGACTCCTTTCCCTAGAAATGGAGTGTCAAGTCCCAGAGGTAGCCATGCCTAAAAGTGAAACAGGACTCTGTAGTTTCTTCTGTTGGAAATGTTTCTCTTCTGAAAGCCAGGACCTTTTAAACCCCTACTGCTCAGCTACAGAGAGGAAGCATAAATTCCCCAGTGGATCACTGAGAGTGATGCTAAGCGGAGTCACTCCTATTGCCATGTGTAATGGTTCCAGCTAGGAACCTTGCAGGGTGTAATGTCAAATTGTAGGGTATCATCATCAGTTGTGCCATCAAAAGATTGTTTTGCTGCTCTATCTGGTCAGAAACTTCTTGATGTGGTGCATGATGGAACAGATGGATCCCATGATTGCTAAAAAAAAGTGGGTCGTTTACTCTGAAATGTCATGTGGGATCTTATGCTGATGGATCAAACACTCTGTAAGCCCTCAAACAGTAGCCAATGGTTGAGCCCCTGCAAGCTGTAAAGGCAAACTCATACTTAAAACATGTGTCAAGTCCAGTCAAAATGAATCATGGTCTCTGTGGAGGATGGTTAGATTCCACTACTCAGGCAGGACATTCAGCAACTCAGTTGCTGAATGAGTATTGATAAGTAGAAGTCTATTATTGGGTCTTTGCATAGCCATCATCAGTAATTTTTCCACAACACTTATAGGCCGAAAGAAACACCTAACAGTAGTGTTTATTAACTAGTTAGATCTAAATAAGTAATAGAATTTATGTCCTATAAACTTAACCATTTGGAAAAAAACACATAAATTGAAAGAAAAATATTTTTATTTTGTTCTTGAATAGCCACAATTGCTTAAGAATAGGACATGTACAGGGTGCCTGGGTGGCTCAGTAGGTTAAGCCTCCTACTCTGGCTCAGGTCATGATCTCACAGCTCATGAGTTCGAGCCCCACGTCGGGCTCTGTGCCGACAGCGCAGAGCCTGGAGCCTGCTTCAGATTCTATGTCTCCCTCTCTCTCTCCACCCCCCCCCCACTAGCACTCTGTCTCTCCCCCGCCCCCCTCTCTCTCAAAAATAAACATTAGGAAAAAATTTAAAAAAAAAAGAACAGGACATATACAATGCTAAACACTGCACAACTTCTCAAACTTGGAATCAGATTGAACACGCCACCCTCCTTTTCTGTTTTACACTAATTTGTGTGCAGTGGTTGATTTGTATCACAGCAACTACCAAAAACCCAACTTCAAAAAGATATGGCATCACCAAAAAGAATGTAGCATGACGGAATGTCAAAACTGCAAACAACTTTGGGGTGCCTGGCTGGCTCAGTGAGTTGAGCATCTGAGTCTTGATCTCAGCTCAGGTCATGATCTCACAGTTCATGAGTTTGAGCCCCGAACACTGAGCTGATAGTGTGGAGTCTCCTTGGGATTCTGCCTCTCCCTCTCTCTGTCTTTCCCCATCTCTCTCAACATAAATAAACTTAAAAAAAAAAAAAAAAAAGAACAAAAACTGTGAACAACCTCAAGCTAGTTATTTGTGACAGATGCTAACATGTTTCCTTTGAAATTCTGAAATATCCCATGGTATTCCTATGTGTCTGCTGTGGTGTTTCAGGGTGCCTCAGTGCAGTTTGGGAATCACTTAGCACACGCATGTGTATACCCATGCATGTGCACTTCCTTTCTTACCTTAGTGGGCCCAGCACCTCCCACTAGGCTCTCTTATGACCTAACTCTAGTTATTGATTTGATGATAGCCAGTAGAGGAGAGAAGAGATGAGAATAGTAAGGGCAGCATAGTCCAGGAAACTAGCCTCTAGGCTAGAAGAAGCCCACTTTTGCAGGCCCAAAGAGCTTGACAGAATTGGGGTTTCAAGGTTTTCAAGTGTATCAACTCAGATGTCCCATCTGAAGAGTTAGGGTCCTATTCATTTCCAACTAAAGCAGACACTGGCATAGAAGACTTGTTGAGAATTCAACCCACCCTGGAGTTCTGCCCTTGAATTAAGTCTTGGGCCTTAACCTTTAGCTTTTTTTTTGTTTGTTTCTGTTGTAGAAGATGAGTTTCTTTACATGATGCTAAAGAAATAACTTAACTTTCTCATTTTGCCCCCAATTACCTTCTGCCTTTGCTTTTCTCCAATCTATCAACATCAATCATCAACAACCATCTGATTATACTGTCCTTGTAAGTAATAACTTCCCTGAACTTCTAAAAAGCTTAAAATATTTGTACCCACCAGTGCATTCCTTCTACAGGAATTCCATTCCAATTCACCACTACTGAAAGTTTAACAATTGCACAGCCACACTGTATGCCAACGGTTATTAGTATTGGCGCTCCATCTACAACCCACAGTGGGTCTAGCTCTAAAACCCCATTTTAAAGTCTACTTCCTCAGATCACTCCTGGCACCACAACTGTCTTAGGTAAGGCTCCCCCAGGAAACAGACTCTGAAATCGAGATATGCACACCAGGAGTTTACTGGGGAATATCCTCTGAACCAACAACTGTAGGAGAGTGAAGGAAGTAAGATGGAACAGAGGAATGAGCTGAATTGTAATGCAGTCACAGGAAGACCTCAGCCAATCCCATGTGGATCTCTGGTGTTGGGATAGATCTTCAAGGTTGTTCTGCCTTAGGGTAAGAGGGCAAGAGATTTATATCCCTAAAGAGTACATGTACTGGGTAGAGGCTGACCCTGCAGAAGAGGCATGACTTTGAGGGAAGCAGTTCTCTTGGCTCAGGGAAAGCTTGGAAAAGGACTTAGCCGGCAGTTTTAGCTGCCAGTATTCCCAACAGCTAGGAGCACTTGTACATGAACAAAGGGATCTGGGTGTTGAACCAAGCACCCACCACACCACTACTGGGCTATTACACTATTTTAGCTAATGAGAGGAGAGAATTAGCATTTACCCTGCCTTCTCAGGAGGAACCACAGTTCATCATCAGTTGATGAGAGAAACTCTTTTTCGCAGAAGAGCACCAGCTCAAAAATACAGAAAGAATTAACAGAAGTATAAAAATCATCATTTTGAAACCCCTAATGAAATAATTGACTCAGATAAGGATTATCAAAGAATGCTAAAACCATTAGTGAAAGATATTCATAGTGAGTGTACCGAAGTTATGACCTATGATTACCTGCTTATTGCACATGAAAAAAGGATACATTTACAGAGGAGAGATCTACTGGGTACCATCTTGCCAAAGTAATTAGACTGAGCATTATTAAACAGTGACACAACCTGAAAACATCTGGATAGGATGCAATATGTAATACTCAGTCCTATAAGCCAAATATTCTTGCTAAAAAATGTGTAACCAAAACTTAATGAAGCTTAAATCCTAACTGCCATTTATAGGAAATACAGGGATAGAAGACATGGAGACTAACAGTATCTGAGGTCCTGCCCTTAAGGAGCTAGATTTATAAGACATTCTAGAAAAGATAAAATATTAGTGACACAAAACTGATCCATGGTAGCCAGGGGCTAGTGGTAGAAGGGAATTTCCTGAAGAAACTTTTTAGAATGATGGAAATGTTCTATACTTGACTGTGGTGATGGTCCTAAGACTCTTCAAATAAACACTTTATTTTTTTTTAATGTTTATTTTTGAGAGACAGAGAGAACGCAAGCGAGGGAGGGGCAGAGAGAGAGGGAGACCTAGAATCCAAAACAGGCTCCAGGCTCTGAGCTATCAGCACAGAGCCCAAAGCGGGGCTTGAACTCACAAACCATGAGATCATGACCTGAGCCAAAGTCAGAGGCTTAACTGAATGAGCTACTGAGGGACCCCCTCAAATGAACACTTGAAAAGGGTAAAATCTATTATACATAAATTAAACCCTGATTAACCTGACTCCTCTCCAAAAAGCTGAATATTTAATGTTTTTTAATTAAAAAGAGTATTCTGACTACTCTTTATTTTTTTAAACAAATATCTTAAAATGCAAAAGTATTTTTAAGTTAACATTTTCATTTTATTTTTAAGCCTAAACACAAGATTTTCTCTTAAGTTAGGGCTAATTTATTTCATATTTCATATTTCTACCTACCAATATGCCAACCGAGCAGTTTTTGCCTTAAAATACAGGATTCCATGGGGCACCTGGGTGGCGCAGTCGGTTAAGCGTCCGACTTCAGCCAGGTCACGATCTCACAGTCCGTGGGTTCGAGCCCTGCGTCGGGCTCTGGGCTGATGGCTCAGAGCCTGGAGCCTGTTTCCTATTCTGTGTCTCCCTCTCTCTCTGCCCCTCCCCCGTTCATGCTCTGTCTTGCTCTGTCCCAAAAATAAATTAAAAACGTTGAAAAAAAAATTAAAAAAAAAAAAAATACAGGATTCCAGAGACGTAAGAGCTATATGAAACAAATTATTACCTAATCATAAATACAGATATACAAACTCTAATCCAATCCCACATCACTAAAATACTCCTACAATAACATCTCTTTATTGTTCAAAACCATCAGTGTCTACTGAATAAAATGTAATTTGTACCTTGCTGTTCAAGCTGTCTCACCCTCTAACCACAGTCTCCATTTCCAAAATGAATTCCCACTGCTCTCCCTCATGAATACCTACATGATAGCTCTAACAGAACTCTTAATATTACCTGCACATAAACTGTACTTTCTCACCTTTTGCTCATACTTTCACGCCAGCCCAGAATGCCATTTTCTTTAACACTTTTGTAAGTACCCATCTTTGTATTTTTCACCATTACCCAGATAATAAACTCAAGTGTAGAAACTATGTCTTATAGAGCTTTATTGGGCCAATGGTTAGCACCAAGTAGTAATCCCTCAACTTTGTTGGACTGATTACTTAACCTCTTAAAACCAAAATCCCATGCATCTGATATAAAAAAGCTAAAGGAACTAAATGGGTTTAGCTTAAAGAAAAGCAATTCCCCACTTTAACCATAATCTCTATTGTTTCTACTTTGTTATTCTACCACTTCAACCGACATACCCTGACTCTTCCGTATCTCCTGTTCTATCACTCCCCTCCTTGACATCACTTTCGTTTTTTACCGAAGGATCAATCAATGTCACCAAACTTTCACTTTCTTTTTTTTTTTTTACCTCCAGTCACACTTTAACCTTGAACCAATTCAACCAACAGCTTTCCCATTTCTTTGCTGAGTGGAAAAACTTACAATATCATGCTGATTAGAGTTTTAAATATATAATTTTAATAGTAACAATAGCGGCAGCTGCTGACATTTAATGAACATTACCCTGTACTAACACAATGTGCTTTTAATAGTCCTATAAGGTTACAGGTAAAGAAACAGACAAAGAAATGCAATTAACTTGCCCAACTTAGAAAAAGGTAGAACTGGGATTTGAACCAAGGCAGTCTGCCTCTAAGGTAAATTTAGCCACAGAGCTATAGTTCTTCCCAAATGCAATGCTATACTGCCATTCACATACAGAAACGATCAAATATGCCTTTACTTATTTCCAGCCCAACCTTTTCCTCAAGCCAATGCTCCAATTTTGATTCATTCATTTGTATAAAAAATATATTTATTGAGTCAATGAATAAAGGAAATCATTATTCTCACATTCATCACAGTCACTGAGACCAAAAATTAGAATAAAACCTGATTTTTGCCCCATCTTTAAGTCCTCAAATGCCATATGTCCCCTCACTCTCGGCAGAAATCAACAATATTTAACAGCACTTAATGTGTCAAGCACTTTACATACATGGATTGGTTTAAGCTACAAAACAATCCTCATTATTATTATCCCCATTCTACATACAAGAAAAGTAAGGCATAAACAAAGACAAAAATAAACAAGCAGGACTATATCAAAATAAAAAGCTTCTGCACAGCAAAGGAAACTATCAATAAAATGAAAAGGCAAACTACAAAATTTGAGAAAATATATGCAAACCATATACCCGATAAGAGGCTAATATCTAAAATATATAAGGAACTCATATATTCCGACAGGAAAAACAATTAAAAATGGACAGAGGATCTGAAAAGATATTTTTCCAAAGAAGACATACAGCTGGCCAACAGGCACATGAAAATATGCTCAGTATCACTAGTCATTAGGGAAATGCAAATCAAAACCACGATGAGATTATTACCTCACACATAGAATGGCTATGATCAAAAACAAGAAATAACAAGTGTTGGCAAAAATGTAGAGAAAAGAAAAACCCATGCACTATTGATGGAAATGTAAACTGGGCAGCCACCGCGGAAAACAATATACGGGTTCCTTGGGCACCTGGGTGGCTCAGTAGGTTAAGCATTTGACTCTTGATTTCGGGTCAGGTCATGATCTCGAATTAGTGAGATCAAGACCCACTTTAGGCTCCACACTGAGCGCAGAGCCTGCTTAGGATTCTTTCACTCCCTCTAAAATAAAATTAAATAATTAATTAATTTTTAAAAAAGGAAGAAAAAACAGTATGGAGGTTCCTCAAAAATTAGAAAACAGGGTTGCCTGGGTGGCTCAATCAGTTGAGCACCTGACTTTGGTTCAGGTCATGATTTCATGGTTCATGGGTTCGAGCCCCACATTGGGCTCTGTTGCTGACAGTTTGGAGCCTGCTTTGGATTCTGTGTCTCCCTCTCTGTCCCTGCCCTGCTCATGCTCTGTCTGTCTCTGGGTCTCAAAAATAAACATTAAAAAAAATGTTTTTTTTTAATTAGAAAATAGAACTACCACATGATCTAGCAATTCCTCATTAGAGTATTTTTCCAAAGTAAATGAAAACACTAACTCAAAAGATATCTGCACCCCATGTTCACTGCAGCATTACTTACAATAGCCAAGACATGGAAGCAAACTAAGTATCTATCAATGGATGAATAGATTAAGAAAATGTGGTATATAGGGGTGCCTGAGTGGTTCAGTCTGTTAAGCTTCCAACTTCAGCTCAGGTCATGATCTCACCGTTCGTGAGTTCAAGCCCCACATGGGGGTCTGTGCTGACAGCTCAGAACCTGGAGTCTGCTTTGGATTCTGTGTCTTCCTCTCTCTCTCTCTGCCCCTCCCCCTGTGTGTGTGTCTCTCTCTCAAAAATAAACATTGAAAAAAAAGAAAATGTGGTATATATACACGATTGAACATGATTCAGCCATAAAAAAAGAAATCTTGCCATTTACAACAGCATGGATAAATCTTGAGGGCATTGTGCTAGGTGAAATAAGTCAGGCAAAGACAAATACCTTAAGATCTTATCTATACGTGAAATCTAAAACCAAACAAAAAACCTAAACTCATAAATTAACAGAGAACAACCTGGTAGCTGGGACAGAGATGGGTGGTGGGTAAAAACAGGTATAGGTGTTCACAAGGTAAGGTTATAAAATAAGTAAGTCATGACAATGCAATGTACAGTGTGGTGACTATCGTTAATAATACTGTATTGTATACTTGAAAGTTGCTAAGAGAGTAAATCTTAAGAGTTCTCATCACAAGAAAAAAAAAAGTTTTAAGTATGTGGTGATAGATGTTTATGCCTGTTGTGGTGATCATTTTACAATATATACAAAAATGGAATTATTACGTGGTACACCTGAAACTAACATGTTACATGCCAATTATTTCACAATAAAATTTTTCTTAAAACAATCTGAAGCATATAAGTTATATAATGTACCTAAGGTCACACAGCTAAAAAGTGGTAGAGCCAGGTTTTAAAACCAGTCTAGCTTCTGGGGTGCCTGGGTGGCTCAGAGGGTTAAACAACCAGCTCTTGATTTCGGCTCAGGTAATGATCTCACAGTTCATGAGATAGAGCCCCCTGTCAGGCTCTGCATAGATAGTGAGGTACCTCTCTTCCTCTCTCTCTGCCCTTCCCTCCCTCCCAAAATAAATAAACATTACAAAAATAATAATAAACTCGTAAAACTAAACTAGCTTCAGAGTCCAAGCTCTTAACCACTTCACTAGAATGCCATCAAAGTCACTGACTCCATTAGGCTTGGATCCCTCAACTACTCTACAGGACATCTAAAACATAATTCACAGTAATACATTCAACAATGACTGTTATCTCGTTTGCCTTGTTTTTTCCTTGAACACAAGCTTCTTTCCACCTCAGAGCCTTTATAATTTCCTAAAACACTCTTACTCTAGATCTGACTTCCCATTATTATGATTCAACTTAAAGGTCTACTGCCAAAGAAACCTACCCTGACCACCCTACCTAAAATAGCTCCCCCACTATAAATCATCTATTAAATGAAATCAGTTTTCTTCCTTTCATAGTTACGTATCACTACCTGAAACTATCAGTTGTTTATTTCTCCCCTCTAGTGTGGAAGTTCTAAGAGAGTAGAGACCTTTTCTGTTTTGCTCACTGCTACGTCTTCAGCACATATAACAGAGCCTGGCACATAGAAGACATTTGGTATTTACAGAATGGATGCCAAAAATTGTGCTATACATTGGGATTACTAAGATGAATATGATGTAAGTCTTACGCTCAATCAACTCTAGTCTTTATTCAATGGCTAACCTCTTCACCTGACATCTTAAACTTGTCCCTGAGATCTGACTTCTCTCACATCAATTATCTCCTCTCTCACTTCTTTAATTTCTCTTTCTCCACATACTGAACATTTCCCAGCCACTCTTCCATATTTGAATATCCTTCCCTCAACCCTGCAACTCCATTACCCCAACATCTCCTAATGACTCCTCACCAAATCTATGACCACTTCCTCAACAGTCATCAGTGACCTGGAAAGTGTTCTCACTTTTTTAAAGAGTTAACACTGCTAAGGACTTTCAATCCACTTTCTTAGGACCAGAGCTGCCACTGTCTCACAGCTGTCTTAACTTTTTATCTTTTTTTTTTCAACTTCCTTTACTGTCTCCTTTTTCTCACACCTTTAAATTTGAAGCTCACTGGAGCTTCATCCTCTATCCTTGCTCCCTTCTCTGTCTGCTAGATCTCTTCTTCTACTCGAACTCAACTAGTACCCCTATTCAAATAATTACACTATTCATTCACAACCTAAATCCTAGCTCCACTAGCCCCATCATATTTAATAAGAAATGTGATTGAATTCTTAAGCAAATATTCAATAAAGGATAGTTGCAGGCTGACTTAGATAAAATAATGTGAACTAAAATAAGCAATAATGTTCTAAACAAGCACTAGAAGGCAATATTACACAACTTAAGGCTGGTTTCCATGACTACTTCTCGAAATACTTGAATTTTTCATAAATTGTAATTGACCGCTTGTACAAAAATGGATCAAAGACTAAAAATCACTCATAAATTTTATATGTGTGATTAAAATACATTAATTTTGTCTAAAACTGTTAATCTAGTTCCAGATGCACAAAACTGTATTGTTACATAAGTATATTAGTAGAAAGTTAAAATAGGAATATATCAGTAGTAAATCCTAAGACTGGAAGAACATACAAAATAAATTTAAATTCTTTGAGAGGGATCTGCAAAGATGTACCACAATTCAGAGACTCACAGCTCAAAATTATACCCACCACAGAAAACTGTCTAGTGAGGTTCTGTGCTATTTTCAAAAACATGAGCAAGAAGTAGACTTGTGCCACTGTGGCCTTCAGTTTGGACAGCAGAAGGTAGTTACATATATTTACATCCATCTAATAAAACTGCCCAATCCTGTCAACAATTATAGACATGAGAAGACTGGTTTACCCAGAAGTGTGAACAAAGCTCCATCTTTACAACTCTGCAAAGGATAAGAACCCCAGTACACTATGGTAAATTACAAACACCTGACTTACAGCCTAGTCCCTTTCATAATGAAAGAAAAGGGCATCTTTTTATTGTCTAACACACTGAACATTCAATAAATACCATAAACTCTCTGTAACTTATTTGACAAAATACTACTATGCTTTCCCATGTGTTGCAAGAAGCTGTGAGAAAAAAAAAATGATGAAGCCAACTCCCAATTACCACTGTCAAAGCCAAGCTGGTGAAACAAGTCAGTCATCATCCTTCGGGGTATGTGGCATGTAAGGACAAGGAAAAGAAAACAATAGGAAAGCCCTCAGCAAACACACACACACACACACACACACATCTTAAGAAAAGGAAAATGAAAGTGATTTAATATCTTCTACATGGAGGAAGCTGAAGATGCAGCGAGCCTAGGATGAGATGTAGTAGCTACTCAAATTTTTTAGTTGGTGGGAGGTAAATATTGTATAAGCAGTCATATTTCGAAGTTCTACAGCTTTCCCCTTTCCCCACAAAACCCCCTAACCCACTATACTCTAAAGCCTATAAGTGACAGAGGAAATAGAACATAAGATGAAGGGAAATGGCCGATGGGACATCAGAACACAAGTGCAGCTGCAATCACATCTCTAGAATACCAAAAGGTCCAGTTACCAAAGTACAGCTCTAAAAATCTGTATCAGACACCTTTCACATCCACATAAATCTCCATCTGCATCCCTTTTGCATAAATCTTTTAAATTTAAACTCCATGCCTTATCCTAAAGCATGATTATCTAAAACTCATCCTATATATATGACACTATCCTTAACCTACACCATTGCTCCCGTCAGTGAAAGGCAGATTTTTTATGGGAGGTGGAAAGTGGAGGATGGAATACCATTGGGGGGTTGGGGTAAGAATACGTGCAAATACCATTGCGGCAGAGATACTGGAAACGCCACTTCCCTCACCACTTTTGCAAATTCTCTCCGTGAACTGCCCTCTTCCCCTCAACCAATCTCTCCTCCTTCCTCAACAATACACACACACGTGTCATAACCGACTGGTACCATCACCTTTTCTAGCATCCCATGCTACCTCCCATTCTCACTAACCCCCCACAAAGACAGTCACACATACACACAGAGCAGAAACTGTTGCCACCGCACCCTCCTATCTTAGTTAGTGCTTCTACCACCCAGCATCTAGCGCTTGTAGAAAGCTTAGTAACCAGGTACGTAGACACACATACATACATGCATACACACACACACACACACACACACACACACGCGGTATGTGGCGCAAGAAGGACACTGAAGACGCACCTGGAGGCTGGGTGTCCAGCGCTGCTGCCCCCTTGGTCCCTGTCACTGAGCGCAGCTGTGTAAATCCTCCGGTAGCGGTCGGCCAGGGCCCGGCCTGACAGCAGCAGCTGGTAGTGACCCCGGGAGTCCGCGGCCGGCAGCCCCAGCCCCAGCCCAGCGGCAGCCAAGGAGCCCTCCGGAACCGGCATGAACAGCGCCCCCGGCGCCGGGGAGGAAGAGATGGTGGCGGCTGGGAAGAATCCGTCCCCGCCGGGCCCCGAGGAGGCGGCGGCGGGGGAGGCAGTCGCTGAGCACATCATCATCCTCGCAGCCGCCGCCGCCGCCTCGTCCCCGCGGGCCGGGCAAGCAGACACGCGCGCGCACACACAGCCCTTTTCCAACGACGACGGCTCCGGAGGCGGCCTCTGGCTCCCGCAGCACGAGACTACAAAGACAGCGTCCTCCTTCTCCTCCTCCGTCTTCTCCTCCTCCCCGCTGCGCCGCCCTCGCCGCTACTGGGACCGCTCATCTAACCCCGCCACCTCGGGAGTGTGAGGAGGAGGCGGTGCCGCCGCTGCCGCCGCCGCCACCGCTGCCACCGCCGGGGCTACCCGCAATGGGAAGCTGCCGGCCGCACTGGGCATGCGCCACTCCTCGCACATGCTCAGTAACCCCAGCCCCTTTCCCTCCCCACCCCCCTCTCGCCACCACTCCCTCCGCCTCAGGGCTTTGGGTGTGGGGAGGTTGAGTGGTGAGGAATCTGAAAGAAAGCCACTTCTCCGGGTTTTACTAGCAGCTTGAGGAAGAGTAAGGAAAGCGCTGGGAAGGCTGTCAGCTACATGCTATTGGCATCAGGTAAAGGGGCTCCCTCCAGGTGGGAGAACTTGGACCAGAAAGAGGAAATGTCCCACCACCAGAGAATGAGTGTCACGCACTCCTGCTACTTTTTTCTCAAAGGTTCTGCTGCCAACATGAAGATTTACTGGGAACAGTGCTGGGTAATTCAGAATCCAAGGCAAAGGAGGCCAGCTAAATTAGAAGTATCTCTGGCGATTTTCGTTTGTGGTTTTTATTATTAGGATTAAAATAGCTTTTACTTAAAAAAAAAAAACAGGTAGTAAGCTAGTGCATTCTCTTTTTCTATGAAAGTAGAATTGACAGATATGCGAGTATTCACAAGCAGGAATCATTCCTAAATTCTTGTTCTCAACATTTCATCATAGCTAAACCTTAATGTGATAGTACTTTTCTTACATATTATGTTGACTCCACATTCATCCTTTAGAGTGCACACTTATCTCTTGGCAGTGGTCACTTGATGGCTCATCTTTTTCTGTCCAGACTTAACATTTCTAGAGATAATTCTCAAATATGACTTGAAGCTATAACTCTGGCTATTTGGAACATCTGAAAATGTCATATCTGCCAAAGATCTTATCATTGTTGTCTATTAAAATGTGGCATTTGCTGAGTCCCTTGTGTCAAGCTGTTCTACGAGTCCCTTCTAAGTAAGTGCACTAGAAATGTATGTTCCACTGAACCCTGACTGCTACTAAGTTTTATCCTTTTGAGACTCCGTTTGAAGAGTTTGCCTAATTTATACTCCTGTCATTTTAAGTCCTATCATTACCATTTTCTTTATCTATTTACTAGTTCTTAAATCTATGCTTTTTCCATAAATGTCCTCCTCCTCCTAAAAAAAAAAAAAAAGCCTTTTTAGTGTTTTCAAAAGTACAAACAATGAGTGGGGAAATAAATTAATTCTAGCTTTTGGGGGGAGAGAGTGCTGAAGCAGTGCATTTTACCTAGGGCTTTAACAGATGGAGATCGTTTTTGGTTAAAAAAAAAAAAAAAAGATAGCTACAAGCCGGGTAATGAAAATATAGGGACAAAGGACTGGCATGGGAAGTCGGTGTTTTAGCGCTGTGAGTAGCCCTGTTAAACAGGTTTTGTACTTGTTTCCTCAACTATGAGCTCATAAACAAGAGCTTCTTGTTTATCTTCGTGTCTTCCTCAGCCCCTAGCCTAGAAACTGGCACATAGTAGGTCACCAATAATTATTTGTTAAACTAAATTCCTGTCCTAATGCTTCAGCAGTTATAAACCTCAGCATTGAACAGGAAGTGCTCCAAACCTATAGACAAGGTATAGAGGCAATGAAAGGCTAGTAGAGTTAAAGGCCTGAACAAGTATGAACTGCAAGGGCTCTTTACTGTTGAGCAGCCAGCCAGGTAGCCAAAAGGCTCTGACAAACCAGAATTTAGATCCTGACTTTGCTATTTGTATGCCTTTGGGCAAGTTTCACCCTCTGAATAGTGGTCAAAAATAATATTGCATGAGATTGTGGAAGGATTTCAAACATCTAGGATGTCCACCTTGGCACACGGCTTTTCAGAAATTGTAACACGCAAAACAAAACATACTAGACTTTTCCTGAGGACGGGAATGATATATGTGTCTGTTCCCACGTTACATTCCCAGCTCCTAGCACAGGCTCTAGCCCTAAGCAGAAGGGAACCAGGTATTGGCTGAATGAATGAATGAATGAATGAATGAATGAATGAATGAATGAATGTTGCCTGCACAGAAAAGCATTTCCAGTTCAGGTTTAGGTGGTGGCTTGTGCAGTCTTTACCTTCTTGGAGTTTATAATGAGGATTGAACCCAGCGGCTGCACTGTTCTCAGAGTTCCTGCTATCCCTTAATTTCGCTTCAGTTTTCACCACAAGGCCCCTTTCTGAGCCTTCTGGGTACACGCAAAACCCGGTAACTGGATAATTTGCTAGGAACCCTGTTGTCGTTGAGTCGAGCAACTAGGCGTGCGCGGAGTCGCACACATGCTCACTTAGGTGGCCGAGAGTGGCGTTTCTGTTGCGGTTGGCCGCATTTCCTTCCACGGCAGTGGCAACAGCCGCTCCACTCTAAATTGATAGTCAATGCAGAGTTTTTTCTCCTCCTCCGCCTCCTCTTCCTGCCTGGGCACTGCGTGCTCCCTGGGCAATGCTACAGCTATTGCCGTGGCAGCTGGGCACTTGGGAAGGCTCCCAAGGGTTGGCAGGGAATGGAACGCAAGCCGGGAACGAAAGGGCGTTAGGAATCACCCTTAATTCCACTGTCAAGGGGATTTGAAGGGAGGGTGGTCCCCAAGGCAAGTCGCTAGGGTCCACCTGAACCGTTGCTGCAGAAGGGAGATGTGGATTTCTTGCAACGTGCAAAGCAAGAGTCCCCGCCGGCCAATCCTGCGCGCACTGCTACTGGATGTCTTACAACGCCTAGGTGTTGAGATGGGGGTGGGGAGTCTTGTTATTACAGAAAATGCAGATTGAAAGAATATATAGAGAGTTTTGCTTTTGTTTTTCCAGCCCCAATGAGCGCCGCTCCTGTACTTTCCGCGCTGCCATCTTAGCTTTATCTTCTGGCCAGGCTGGGCGTGTGTGTGCCTTTGGTTCAGAGGGAGGGTGGAAGAGAGTGGGGGAGAGTGGAGGAAGCACTGGGCGGGTTGGGTGTCAGAATTGGCTAGACAGGACTTAAGGACGTCGCCCTGAAAGAATCACCCTCAAAGATTAACGCTGAACTAAGGCATCCTGACTTTGCCCATTTTGTAAATGAAACACATGCGTAGTATTTTTTTAGTCTTTGTGGTTGATAATCATGTTCCTTTCTCAAAAGCATCTCTTGTCAATGATCATGTAAGACCCTGGCTTCTTCTTTCATACGTATGATCACATATTTTCTCTTCCACTTGAAATAGCAAAGCTGGGAGTACAATTTTCTGAACTCCAAAGATTTAAGATTTTTGTACTCTATATCTGTATCTTTTTGTACTCTATCTTGTGTTTTTTGTGTTTTGTTTTTTTTAAAGGAATCCATCAACACTGGTGTAGTAAATAACAGGCAGAAACATAAATGAGAACAATGATAGATGTTGTTAATTTCATTTAAAAGGTTAATATTGTACCAATGCTATAGGATTACAAACACAGGAAGCACGCATGTTATGAGGAACATCAAGACTACTGAAAATGTTGTGGTCAAGTCAGGAGTTTGGGTTTGTTTCCCAAATTTGTACAACAGTGTTGGAACATTTAAAAACAAAATTGGTGGGGCGCCTGGGTGGCTCAGTCCCTTAAGCAACTGACTTGGCTCAGGTCATGAGCTCCAAGTCAGTCTCTGTGCTGACAGCTTAGAGCCTGGATCCTGCTTCTGATTCTGTGTCTGGTTCTCTCTCTGTTCCTCCCCTGCTTGTTCTCTGTCTCTCTCTGTCTCTCAAACATAAATAAATGTTGAAAAAAAATTAAAAATAAATAAAAAATAAAAACAAATTTGGTAGCTGAGACCATTTTAAAACAAACTTAGTAGCTGAGAACAATTTGGAGGGAAAAAATGGTCAAGTCTGAAGAGTGAAGAAATGTTTCACTCTTTGGTAACCTTACTTTAAGAACACATGAGTCGGGGTGCCTGGGTGGCGCAGTCGGTTAAGCATCCGACTTCAGCCAGGTCACGATCTCGCGGTCTGTGAGTTCGAGCCCTGTGTCAGGCTCTGGGCTGATGGCTCAGAGCCTGGAGCCTGTTTCCGATTCTGTGTCTCCCTCTCTCTCTCTGCCCCTCCCCCGTTCATGCTCTGTCTCTCTCTGTCCCAAAAATAAACGTTGAAAAAAAAAAATTAAAAAAAAAAAAAGAACCCATGAGTCTACATTCCTGATAAAATGACCACAAGCACTTTAAAATGAAAATTATTTTAGGTAATATATTTAATACTCCAAAATGAACAGAAAAAATTCAACATGGCTATTTAAATTTTTTTAAACAAAAATTACGTATTGGATCCCCTAGATATCTTGATGTCTTACTTTAAACAAATGTATTTTTAGAGCCTTGGAAGATTCAGTAATTTGTAGACATGAAGAGGCATAATTTTTTCTTTTTATTCATATTAGTTTCTAAAGATACATATTTTATGTCTATGTTTTTCTATAAATAAAAAATTTAGATTCTAGGGAGTTTTAGGTAAATATGGATATTTCCAGCCCTGAAAAATTATTCTAAAATATTTTTTTATTAAAAAAATTTTTTTTAATGTTTATTTTTGAGAGAGAGAGACAGAGCGTGAGCAGGGGAGGGCCAGGGAGAGGGAGACACAGAATTGGAAGCAGGCTACAGGCTCTGAGCTCTGAGCTGTCAGCACAGAGCCGCAAGCAGGGCTTGAACCAGTAACCTTGAGAACATGACCTGAGCCCAAGTCGGATGCCCAACCAACTGAGCCACCCAGGTGCCCCAATTCTAAAATATTTTTAAGTGAATCTATTCTTTGAAGTGTATGAAATTCAGTAGTATATATGTATATGTATATATACATATACATATACATATATATTTAAATGCAAATCATGTTTTAAAGATTTTATTGTTGTGATGTATTTTAGACCAGAAGAAGCTTTCACAAATGATAAAGAAAGTCATATAAAGTATAATTGTTTGAAGGAGAAATGTAAGAACCTTGCATTTTAACCTTGAAAACCTCAATGTAGTTTATAAATTATTAGGTTGGTCATTATTACTAAGGTTAAATAGTTTAATAATTAAATCATATCTCCCTAAACCCTAAAGGACTGTTGAAATTCTTATACATAATAGTAATTTTATCATATCAAATATATTATTTTGAAATATATTATTTATTTACAATAACATAATATGCTTAAAAATATATTTTTTTTTTTAATTTTTTTTTCAACGTTTATTTATTTTTGGGACAGAGAGAGACAGAGCATAAACGGGGGAGGGGCAGAGAGAGAGAGGGAGACACAGAATCGGAAACAGGCTCCAGGCTGTGAGCCATCAGCCCAGAGCCTGACGCGGGGCTCGATCTCCCGGACCGCGAGATCGTGACCTGGCTGAAGTCAGACGCTTAACCGACTGCGCCACCCAGGCGCCCCAAAAATATATTATTTTTAAGATAGTTCTTGGCTAATCCAGATATCAGGATATATCTAAATGGCTCTAAAATGATTATACTAGGCATGATCTTATTTTAAAGACATTTACCCTCTTTCAGGCTAAGTTTTCTCACCAATAATATGAGGGTAATAATAGCACCTACTTCATTAGATTCTTTGAAGATTAAGTTAAATAATATATATCAAGGACTTGCTTAGCACACCACTTGTCAGGCATAACTATTATTGTTAATAGTGTGTGTGGTCTCCCTTATTTGAGATGTGTCCCAACCTTTTGAGACAAACAGTTATACACTTTGAGTTATATACACTTGGATTTAGAAGTATTCTTTTTTAATGCTTATTTCTTTCTTTTGAGGGAGAGACAGATAGTGAGCAGGGGAAGGGCAGAGAGAGCGGGAGAGAGAATCCCAAGCAGGCACTACACTTACAGCTCAGAGCCTGATGCGAGCTTGAACTCATGAACCACAAGACCATGAGTTGAGCCGAAATCAAGAGTCCTACACTTACATGACTAAGCCACCCAGGTGTCCCTGGAAGTTATGTTTTTTAACAGAGCCCTGTCCACAAACACAGATTTACTTTATCATGACATGACAAGAATAGAATCCTAAGACTACTTGTTTCCCTAAAACACTCTGCTCTTAGATGATTTGTTAATTCACAAAACATATTGCTTACTTTCATTAAATTCAGTGAGTTTTTGGAATTCTGATGGTTACATTTTGACTAATAATAGTCAAAACAGATTATAGTTTCTTCTCAAGTGGCTGGTGGGTATGGTACACCTCTGGAATCAAAACTTACATATATCATCCATGGCTCACATTCTCTGTTAGTTTATATGTAATTAGCATAAAAGTCTTAGCCCCACCTAGTTCAATTTCCTGTTTTGATCAATATTTTTACTTTTATATTTCAAAAGTAAAAATAGGTTGATTTACTAATTCTTTATAATTAACTCTCTCAAAAAGATTTTGCCCTTCTCATTTGCCATTTATTTTTATTTTTATTTTTATTTTTTGTATGTTTTATTTAATTTTGAGAGAGAGTGGGAGAGGGACAGAGAGCAAGGGAACAGAGGATCTGTAGCAGGATCTGTGATAACAGCAGTGAGCCCAATGCAATGCTCGAACTCGTGAACCATAAGATCACGACCCGAGCCAAAGTTGTATGCTTAACAAACTGAGCTACCCAGTGCCTGAAGTTTGCCTTTTAGACTGCACCAGAAGCTGTTTAAAAAGTTTGTAAAGCATATAATTCATGAAAAATAGTTCATACCTTCCTAAATTAATTTACGGTGACAGTATTTTCTTAGTTTAGACAAAATAATCATATCTGTATGATGTAATGTTTCAGGAACTAAAGTATTTATGGGCTAGAGCAAAGGCAACATTGCTTCTGGAGAAAAACTCGCTTCCACACAAGTATTCCTAAAGTGCACCCCTAAATGCAGGAGGGATGGTGTGCCGGTAATTTGCTTATTTCCTCTTGAGTCAATTCCTCTCCATTTCCCTGCTCGGTACAGCAAAGTGAGCCCTGAAAACCACATTTTTCAGGCTCCCTTGCCAGCTAGCTTCAAGTTAGATTAAGCCAATGGAGTGAGATGGGTGATTAGTACGTGGAAAGAGGAGAGAAATCATGCTTCCCTTACCTACCACCATCGCTATCTCTTTCTGCTTTGGGCAACATCTCTATGGTTCCAACTCCTGCTGGCAGCTTCTTCCATGTTCCAATTCCAGCCAGGTAACCTCTGTTGTGGAACCACTTCTCATTGGGCATCCCCGGCTCCTGGAAGCTGGAAATAGCATCTCCTCCTTTGGTCTCTCCTGCCATAAGGAGTATAGTGGCTTCCTGCAGTTATCAATCTTTAGATGCCTCTGTCCTTCATTTGCCTTCTCAGCTCCTTCACTACTGATGCAGTTAGTTCCTTATATTCAATTCCCTCTCTTAATTACTTGGCACACACTTTTCTGTTTTCCTGTTTGGACCCTAGTGATACAGATAGTCTTCTATCCAAATAGTAGTCTTGATTTGGCTTTTCGGCCAAATGATGGCATTTTATCATCTTGTATCTGGTCTTTAAAGCTTGTGCATATGACCTCAATCAGCAAAACAGACACCTGATTTGAAAACCAAATTTATTGATTCACCACACCCATTTCAAATCTCCCTCTTCCTTGCCTGCCTTTACTTTAAAGACTGAAAAAAGTGAAATATTCTGTGAGCCTCTCTTGCACTTAGGGTTGACTTTAGGACACAATTCAGGCCAGCAAGATAAAGGAGAATCCATTCTTCTTGTTTCTGTCTCTCTTTCCACTTCAAAGGTGGGCAGGATGGCTGACATTTGTAGCTATGAGACAAGAGCTACAAGATAAAGGCCAAGAGCATCACTGACATTGGCCTTGACATTATAAAGCCATTGAACAAAGTTTCAAACTAATTTTTATGCAAGAAAAAGATTGTCTCAGCTACTGTTAATAAAGAATTTTTACTTGTGGCTAAAAATGTTCCTACTGGACATACCAGGTCCAACATCTTGTCAAAGAGTGTATGCTCTCGCTAGCTTCCATGAGTAGTATGCCTGAAAGAAGAAATACTTATGAAAAAATAGTCAAAATCATAAAAATCCATTCATTCTCCCTGGGTCCTGAATTTTCTTGCTTTCTTCAAGTCAAACATCAGAAGGATCATGCCTTTGGATTTTTTTTATGTCATGCCTTTGGATTTATTAAAGATTTCTACAGTGATGTACCTCTTAGATAACCTTGCAGGTCTGAGGCACTTATTCCCAGAACTGCTGGCAGTGATGACTGCTGGCTGCTCATAGCTAAGTCCCTTTTCATAAGTTGCTCTTGGCTTTAGGGAACTGTATCACCCAAGATTCCACTCCATCCCCAGGGGAGCCTGCATCAAATAACTGGTGGATGTGGTGTATAAAGACCTGGACCTCTGGACCTTAATTCAAGATATTCTGAAGAGCCATCCCAGCTCCACAATTCTCCATGGAATTAGCTAAGGCCTTTGTTGCAACTGCACTGCAATTCCATTTCTTTCTCTCTTGGCCCATCCTGCTTTTCTCACTCATTCACAAGCAGTGTTGTTAAAACACTCCACAATAAATTTCCTGCATGCATGCAAGTCTCCATTTCTGTTTCCCAGGGAAACTGACTTAAGTCAGTTGGTATGGGGAGTGGTCTGAAGAAGTGAACTCTAAAATGGGATGTTGGATGGGGTGCCTGGGTGACTTATTTGGTTAAGTGTCCAACTTTTGGTCCTGGTTCAGATCATGATCTCACAGTTTGTGAGATCGAGCCCCACGTCAGAGGCTGCTTGGAATTCTCTCTTCCTCTCTCTTTGCCCTTCCCCCATGCTCCCTGTCTCTGTCTGTCTCTCTCAAAATAAGTAAGTAAACTTCAAAAACAAAACAAAGAGGGGCACCTGGCTGACTCAGTCGATTGAGTGTCCGACTTCAGTTCAGGTCATGATCTCGCAGTTTGCGAGTTGGAGCCACTCATCAGGCTCTGTGCTAACAACTCAGAACCTAGAGCCTGCTTCAGATTCTGTGTCTCCCTCTCTCTCTGCCCCTCCTCCACTCATGCTCGCTCTCTCTTTCTCTCTCTCTCAAAAATAAATAAAAACATTTGAAAAATATTTTTCAAATTTTTATTTTTCAAATATTTTTCAAATATTTCAAAATAAAATAAAATGGAAAGTTGGAACTGGATCATCCACTGGTTGGTTGGCAATGGGAACCACATCTGTGGTGGACAGTTTGTAAGGTGATCCCCTGATCTCCATCTCCTAATATACCTGCCCTTGTATAAGCATTTCCCCGTGTGTGTAGTTGGGACCTGAAAATTTCTTCTGACCAATAGAATATGGCAAAAATGACAAGCTGTACAAGATTACACATATGTAATTAAGTTAATATTATATCATCACTTCCATCTTGCTGGAGACCCCCTCTTCCTTTGAAGGAACTTCAAAGTACTTTGAAGGAGCAAGCTGCCATGTGTGAGCCACCACACAGAGAGGTACACAAGGCAAAAAGTTGACGGTAGTCTCTGGCTAACAGCCCATAAGGACTGAGTGCCTCAGTCCAGCAGCCTGCAAGGAACTGAATTCTGCCAAAAACCATATGACTTTGGAAGTGTTTCCTTTCTTAGCTGAGTCTCAGATGAGATTGTGGCCCCAGTGGACACCTTGATTACAGCCTTGCAGAGGACAAAGCTAAGCCCTGCCCAGTCTTCTAATGTACAGAAACTGTCAGATAGTAAGTGTGTGATACAGTCAACCACTAAGTTTGTGACAATACTGTTATGCAGCAACAAAAAACCTAATATATCATCACTGGTGGTAGACTGAGCATGACAGCTCTGAGATGGGTAGAACTGCATAATTGCTGAGACTCACTGGGGGTGAACTAAGGTGGGAGAGGTACAGACAGGATGCACTTATAAGTATAATAGCCCAAGCTTTTGAGAGGCTTACGGAAAGTGTTCATTATAAAGACATTAAAACTAGATTACTCTTGCTGAGCACCATAGATGCACTAGAGAGAGACAATGAAATGCTGAAAATTAGGATTCCAGTGGTCTGAGTCTTGTCCGACATCTACAAAGTAAAGGGTAAGTTATCACATCTCATACTTCCTACCACAAAGAAGGAGGAACAACACTTGCTAGGCTTCTCTGGGTCTGTAGGCATAATATTTACTTGAGAATATTGCTCTGACACATTTCCTGAATGACACAGATACCTGCCAAGAACAATGCAGTACTGCCTAGAACAATGAAGGGCTCCACATCATCTCTTGACTGTAGGAAAAGCAGTTTTGCTTCTTAGGTCATACAACATGACAGAGTCTATGATATTAGATGTATCAGTGGGAGAGAAAGATGCTGCCGAATGAATGGGAAATTTCCATGGGAAAATCACAAAGAAAAGTCCAAGGGTTCTGGAGCAAGGCAAAAACAAATTTAACAACAGCAACAACAAAAATCATACACTTGAAAAATGGCTTCTGGTAGGCTATTTGGGCACTGATAGAGACAGAGCATCTTACCATGAGATGTCAAGTGGCTAAAAGTACCCATCAGGAGCTGAGTTTTATCAGTCCCATTACCTCATAAGGTCCAGTGGGCCCAGCAAAACCTATGGTAAAATATAAGCAATATATCCAAGATTGGGCACGAGCAGGGACACAGCACAAGTAAGATGCATGAATGGGTGGCCAGCTCCTGTGTCATCAACCATTATTGCAATGAGACCTGCCTCTAAGCTTAAACGTATGGCTGCATGGGTTTAGGGAGTCCCTTAAGACTAACTGGTGGAGGAGAAAAGAAGCTGAGCTTGGTCTAAGTGCAGGTTAACTTGGTAAGTAGTTATAACTGAAATTAACTGCTTCTATACTATGATCTGATAGTGATAAGGCAAAATCTTTCCAATAGTTTGCACTTCATGCATTGCCTAAGATCATCCATTTTGCACATAAAGAGCAGTAGCCTGAAGTAAGACTCATAGGTAGCAGCAGATGGCTTGGGTGTTTGGTAGGGGCCTGGAAGTAAAAAGATTGAAAGATTGGGAAGGAAGGCTATGGAAGAGACATGAGAATGGACCTATGGGAGTGGGTGTGAAGTGTGGCAGTCTTTGAATCAAATCACATGATGATGCCTGTCAGAGAACATTCCATCATGACAGAGACAATGAATGACCACATAGACAGGATGATTCTGCTACTTGATAATTAGCTAACCTCTGCTTTTGTCCACCCACTGGGGGCACAGAGAGCACATGCACAGAGTAGCCATGGTGCAGAGATGGAGGTTATGCACGGAACATATAGTTCATGCTCTCCCTTAACAATGCTAATCTAGCTACTGCAATAGCCAAATGTACAACCTGCCAGCAAAAGAGACAAACACTAGCCCTTAATACAATATGATACCTGAAGGAGACCAAACAGCCAAGAAGATCTATTATATTCTACCCTGGAAAGGCCAGTGATTCAGCTTGGCTGGGAGTGATACGTATTCTGCTGTGGATTTACCTTCCCTGCCCACATTGGCCAGAACCATCATATGAAGGCTTACAGGGGCGCCTGGGTGGCTCAGCCGGTTAAGCGGCCGACTTGCGCTCCGGTCATGATCTCGCGGTCCGTGAGTTCGAGCCCCGAGTCGGGCTCTGTGCTGACAGCTCAGAGCCTGGAGCCTGTTTCAGATTCTGTGTCTCCCTCTGTCTGACCCTCCCCTGTTCATGCTCTGTCTCTCCCGGTCTCAAAAATAAACAAAACATTTAAAAAATTTTTGAAGGCTTACAGAGTTCTTTCACAAATATGGGATTCTGAAAAGCACTGTCTCAGACCAAGAGGTTCACTTTATAGTAAATGATGTATGGCAGTAGATATATGTTTGTGGTAGACTAAATTATGATCCCTATCTAAAATTATCCATATTGTAATCCTTAGAACGTGTGAATATGTTACCTTACATGGCAAAAGGGGCTTTGCAGATGAGATTATATTAAGGATCTTTAGATGAGGATTATCGTGGATTATCCAGAAAGTTCCAATGTAATCACAAGTGTTCTTATAAGAAGGAGGCAGGAAGGTCAGAGTGAAGGAAGACAGTGTGACAATGGAAACAGAATCAGAAAGGATGTGATGACAAGGAGAGGAGAGGAGAAGAAGGGGGAGAGAGAGGAGAGAGAGAAAGATAGAGATTTAAGATTGTTATGCTGCTGACTTTGACTATGGAGGAAGGGCCATAAATCAAGGAATGCAGTAAGCCTCTAGAAGCTGGAAAAGACAAGGAAATGAAGTCTTCCCTAGAGCCTCTAGAAGAAACAGCTCTGCTAACATCTTTATTTTAGGACTTGTGACCATCAGAAATGTAAGATACTAAATTTGGTTTCTTTTAATCCAATAAATTTTGTTACAGCAGCAAAATGAAACAAACACAATGGCCATTGGATCCACTTATCCTACCACATAAAGTGCCACCCAGAACTTGCTGTTGATAGAATTGAAGGTACAGTTAGGGCACAAGCTACATATAATAACCTTAAATTAACAGCTATTACATGGTATAGTGTCCCTAATAGATAGAATATATGAAATCAAGAACACAAAGTGAAGGTAGTAATGGCTCTACTCCAAGCAAACCCTTAGAGAATATGTGCTTTCTGTCCTGCTTAGACTCTAAAGTTCTAGAGCTCCTAGTTCCCAACGGTCTAATGCTTTCACCAGAGGACACGGTAAGAGCCCCACTGGACTTTGAATCCTGGTTGCTCTCAGTCACTTCAGGCTCCTCAGTCCAAGAGACCAACAGAACAAAAATAGAGTCTCTTTACTGACAGGAGTAAATGACCCATGCCATCAGAAGTAGATAGGGCTACTATTCCATATGGAAGCAGGGAAGAGTATGTATAGCCCTTAAGCAAGACACAGGCATATCTCTTGACACCCCCTTATACAATTTTGATGTTAAATGAACAAGTACAGTCCACATGGCCTGAGAAGGGCATGGTGACTAGCATCCCAGGACTCTCAAGTATGAGTATGGGTGACCCTCCAAGGTAGGCCACCTAGACTAGCAGAGGTTCTGGCTGAAGGTGAAGAAAATCTAGGACTGGTAAGGAGGAGGGTCATTATGAATTTCAGCTGTAGCATTAAGACTCTTTGTAGCAACAAGGACTGGGGTTTATCCCACTTATTTTCCTCTTTTAGGTTTCTGTAGAAAAAAGAACCAGAATCCTGGATATGGGGTGAACTCTAGAGAAGCAGATAAAATTGAGCAATGGTAGGAGTGAACTGAAATGGATATTATAGTGTTTGCCCTGATTGCCTACCATTTTGGGATTGAGTCAATTATGTCCCAGTGGTTAGAGGTGCTGGCCACTGACACAACTGAACCCTTCCTTCTCTGAGCATTGTCCTCAGCAGAAGGTTGTTGCTTGGACCATGGCTGTGTCCTCTCCCTGAGGTGCAGTTTGCTTCAGTGACTTAACATTGCAAGAACCTAGCCTTGTTACCTTAATTTGGGGACAACTCCACAGGTCTTCCCAGTTCCATAGCTCTCTGTGGGTTTGGCTGATGCTTCTCTTCTTAACTAATCCTCAGTTCAGCTTCTCCCTCTACCTAAACTTGCTTTCCTCACCTTTTTAAAAGGTTTTATTCCTAAGTGTACTCTCTAATAAACTTCCTGCATGCAAGTTTTTGTTTCAGATTTGATTTCCTGGGAAACTTAGACTAAGACAGTTACTTTGATTTAAAAGATACAAAATTTTTCATTGCATTTGCTTGAAATATTGATGGCATTATTCATGATATGCCACGTTCCAAATTTTATCTTACAATTAAGTACTCAAAAAAATTGCTTTCCGTAAAACCTGCCCTTTTTTTTATTAATAAAAATTCCATAATTGATCATGATTCCCTTTACACTTGCCTACTGAGAAACAGTAAACTTGGTGTTTGCTACAGTCCTTTCTCAGGTTGAAATGAAAAAAAATTATAAAACTGTTTGTAGCAAATGGAAGCAAAAACTTATGTTTATTAAACTAATGGCTAAGCAAGGAGAGAGAGCTTAACATAAAGCCAAAGAAGCTCTCTTCTCTAAACACCAGATATTAGCAGTTTTAGCCAGGGCACCTGAGTGGTTCAGTCGGTTAAGTGACAGACTCTTGATTTCAGCTCAGGACATAATCTCACAGTTAGTGACATTGAGTCCCACATCGGGCTCCATGCTGATAGTGCATGGAGCCTGCTTCTGATTCTTTCTCTCTCTCTCTCTCTCTCTCTCTCTCTCTCTCTCTGCCCCTCCCCTCCCTCTCTCTGCCCCTCCCCTGTTCATGCTCGCTCTTTCTCAAAATAAATAAAGTTAAAAATAAAAATAAAACAGTTCTAGCCATCCACACACTTTAATACTGGTAGGGTAGTCCTCCTTATGTGATAGGGAGGAGACATGTGCTCCCTGAAGTTACCTAACTCCTAATTGGATGAAAGGAGAAAGGGGTTAGGGCTATACCTGCCCAATTTCTACTTCCTAACTCAACAACGAGATAAGGAACTGCACCTCACCTATCCATCCACCTTCTGTCATCATTGCTTCTCCCAATGATAGAACATATTGGGCACAATGAACAAAAGACAACAGTTAGGCAATTATTGTTGTAGTTTAGCATGACTTGTTGAGGGCCTCAACAAAGGCAGTCAGCATAGAGGAGACAGGACTATTCAAGAGGTGAGATGCACAGGAAAAAGTGATCTAATGTGGAGGGTGAGAGAAATGGAGGATCCTAATGTGACTCCCAGATTCTGGTGTCATTCACTGAGGTGGGAACCCAGGAAAAGAGGTTGTTTGGGGATAGGAAGAGTGCTGTTTATCTTCTCAACGTATTTCTTAGTCTGAAAACTAAAAGAATGCTTTTAGAGGATGTGATAACTCCCCCACTTACACACATTCCTCTGCCATTGATTTTCAGTTCTGTCTACACAGCTGTCATCTTTGAAAACTATACTATATTCAATGAAATATTATCTGGCAATAAAAATGGACACATGCTACAACATGGATGAAACTTGTAGGTGTTATTCTAAATAAAAGAAGCCAGACACAGAGATCATAAATTGTATGATTCCATTTATATGAAACATCCAGAATAGACAGATCCATTGAAACAAAGTAGATGGTGGTTGCCAGTGGCTGGGGGGAAAATGGGGATGGGGAGGGACTACTTAATGGGTATGGTACTTTGGGGGAGGCAGGGGAATGTGAGGAAATTCCATGTGTTCTAGTATTAGATTGTGTGGATGATTGCACAACTGTGAATATACTAAAAACCAAAGAATTGTACACTTTAGATAAGTATGAATTTTATGGCCTATGAATTATATTTCAATAGAACTTATTTTAAAAATCTGTTTCAATGCCTTCAGTGATTTTGTGTTAAAGTAATTAAAGCTAGTTGCCACAACTTACAAACCTCATGAACTGCTTATTCCCTTTACTCTTCAAAGCCATTCTCCTCCCTTCACTGAACAGCTTTGTGCCTCAGAAGGCTAAAGCTCCAGAACACTGTATCACCTGTGCTCTCTCAAGGTTGTGTTCTGATTGGGTTTGCCCAATGGGGATACCCTCTCAGGACACTGAAGGACAGGAGAAGAGGAAGGTAAAGGTATTTTTCTGGCTCTATGCCCTTCTTCTGGCAGTGGCAATGTCCCTTCATGACTGGAGTTCCTGCTGGGCAGGTCTTCCTCCTTGGCACTAGCCCTCTATTTCCTGATAACTCTATTTCCTCTCTGTTGTAGGAGTGGGAACAGCTTCCTGACTCCCATGTTTCTCCCCTTACCCTGTCCATGCCTCTGAAAGTATTTCCTTCATTAAAGTCTCTTAATCTGAACCAGCTGGGATGATCTGGTAGAATTCTGATCAGTACTCCCCACTACCCTCCCCCAAACCTCAGTGGCTTACCACGATAAAAGTTTATTCCTCATCCATTTGATATAAGTCAGATAGCCCTCTTTTGCCATCTGGACCTTGTGGCATCCAACATAAGTCAGGGAAAGAGTGAATTAGAAGCTTGCAGGAGATGCTCTCTAAGGCTAGCTAGGTTGACATCTATCCCACCCGTATCTAATGCCCAGAACATGTCACAGGGTCCCAAACTAACTGCTACAATACTGGTGTGGTAAATATATGGCATTATCTATGACTGGTACTCAGAATTACCTGGACATCTAAATGAACTCTATAGCAAGGCATGAAAGATATGTTACCATCTGGCCCTAGCCTACCTTGTTGCCTTTATGGCTGCTAGTGCTCCATGCCGTGCCTTTGCACAAGCTGTTTCCTCTGCCTGCCTGAGTTTTCATTCTCCTTCTTCCCCATCTGGATCACTTCAGAACTCAGCTCAAAAATTAACTTCTCCAAGAAACTTATACTGACCCTTCTCGGGGATGATTTAACTACTAGTTCTTCATGGTGCAACCGTAATGCCAGGAAAACATCTCCATCATAACATTTATCACTCTATGTTATAATTTCATTTATTTCTTCATCTTGTTAATTGAGCTGTGAGTTTCTTAAAGACGTGGGTTGTATTTCATTTCTACCTTTCCCAGTACCTACCATTGTAGTCACTATACAAATAATCATTTTAGTTAGTGGTGCTTAGAAGAGTTAGTACCATCCCCCCAGAGAGAATTTTGGAAATTTGTGGACATGTTTTTCATTGTCATAATAACTAGGAAACCCTACTGACATTTAGGTTTTGGGCTAGAGGTAATAAACATCCTGCATTGTATAGGACAGTCCCTCACAGTGAAGAACTCTTCCCTGTCCTGCAAGACTTTCAGATGTACCACTGGATCTTCAAATAGATGAAGAACCTGTTTATATTGGCCTGAATCTGGAACCTAATTCAGATTCACATGTAAATGCTGTTTTGGTTGTCTACTGCTGTATAATCAAACAACCCAGAAGTTAGAGAATTAAAACAGCACAGGTTTATTACCTCCTAAATTTCTGTGGGGTAGCTGGCTCAGTTAGCACATTCTTCTCTTCCATGTGATGTTGAGTGTTGCTGCACTGAATGAGCTCAGTGGGGCTTGATCATCCAAGATGGCTTACTGTCACCATTGAGAGTTGACCTGGAGCTGTCAGTTTGCACCTCAGACCTCCTTCATAAGGTCTCTCCATGTGGCTTGGGCTTCTCCTAACATGGTAGCTAGTTCCCAAAAGGTGACACATGAAGACTGCCAGTCCTCTTCAGGCTTAGGCTCAGAAGTCCCAGAATAACACTTAGGCTGCTTTCTATTGGTCAAGGCCAGTCCAAGGTGAGGACAAACCAACTCTACCTCTTGAAGTGAGAGGCAGCTTAGCTACATAGGGAGGAGAAGAATACTGAGGGCCATTCTTCAGAGAGTAGCTATCTCACACACTAAGTTATTTTTGTATAGTTTTAAAAAATATATATTTTTACATATTATATATTAATATATATTTATATATTTATATATATAAATATAACAAAGGTATAAACCAAGTGGAATTTGACCTTTGTTTTGTTTAGCATGTTATTTTATTGTATTTAAGACACCAATATACCACACCTACATCAGTCTGTCTTTGCACTTGTCATTCATGGTGAGTCAACATTTAGATTCAAGTGTCTGATTACTTCTTTGTCTTCTAGTGAAATCTTGCTAAAGTGTGTGTGTATAAATATATATATTTCATTTTAGTTGAGGCATATCTATATATTAAAACATAATATTTTTAAAAATACATTTATAAAATATTTATAAAACAATCTATTTATATATTTATTTTATTTATTAAATATATGTAGTCAGTATAATTATATATAACACCAAAATATTTGTAGATAGATAGAAGCGTAGATAGAAACAAACTTTCATTTTAGTTTTCCTTTAAGTCAAGGCATTGTATTGTTTTTTGTTACATATAGAGATAAGTTGTAAGTTATTAATTTAATATCAGGATATTAAAGAAGTTGTCATACAATATTTGCTCTAAGGACGAGGTGTGGCAACAAAGTTGAAAAATTATTTATCTATGTGACTGGAGCTGATACTCTAGCATTCCTTTTTGGTTTTTGTATTTGTCTTCTCTAGATACAAATCAACTCAAATCTCTAAACATAATATGAGGAATATGAATAAATTAATGAATAAGTAAATAGTTCTGTGTTTTTTTCCAGTTATTAAAATGTATGATTCTCATAGAATATATAGTACTTATCTTCAAAACTGATTTTTCTCCCACAGAATTAGTTCTTTGTTATTTTCTAGTTTGAACCAGGTTACTAAGAATGTCTAGATAATGTGTCATAACAACAGTTATATTTTATTGGTGTACCTTAATAAGAACAGTTTCTTGATTTATTTACCATATAATCATATTTTTGGAATAAGATGGAAATTACACATAATGATTTTAGATTTCTGACATTGCAAATTACTTCACATCATATTAAGGTGTTCTGAAGGAAAAAAAATGTATCATTAGACTTTTTAGTGAAGCAAGCCTATGTATAAATATATTTATCTCCTAACTTTTCTTAAAATATTATGTTGAATAAATATTGTACTTAGAATGTATTTACTATCTGGGGCACCTGGGTGGCTCAGTTGGTCAGGCATCCAACTCTTGATTTTGGATCACGTTACTATCTCAGAATTCGTGGGATCAAACTCCATGTCAGGCTCTGTGCTGACAGTGCCAAACCTGCTTGGGGTTCTTTCTCTCTCCCTCTGCCTCTGCCCCTCCCCTGCTCATTCTCTCTCTGTCTGTCTGTCTCTCTCTCTCAAAATAAATAAATAAACTTAAAAAATATATTTACTATCTGAAACTAAATTCTGTAGAGCTATAAGTACTGATAATCTGTTCTCTGTCATCTACTGCTTAAGTAATACATTACTCTATATTCCAGGATTTTTTTTCTAATGCTTATACTTTCACACCGAAATATATAAATGGGTCTTTGATTATTAAATCACTAGCATTTCCCATAATATGATTTTTAAAACAAGTAGACAAATAACAAAAATGAAATAAACTCCTTTAATATTCTTGGCTGTGGGGTCTGAAAAATGCTACCTTCTTGGTCTGGTAAGCAGAGGATACCCTCCTAGTTTTTGGATAAATGTTAAACATTTGTTCTGGTAGACATATAATGCCCTGCTAATCTGGGAGACCGGTAATGCCCTCCTGATCTGGTGCTGCACTCTTGATCTGGTTGGCGGATTCTCTCCTCCGGGCTGGCAGACACATGTTACTTCCTTATTAGATAGATGCTACTTTGCTGGTTTAGTAGACAGATGTTGCCCTTCTGGTCTGGTAAGCCAGTAGAGAACCAAACTCTCAAACTAAAATAGTCCTATAAATCATCACTCCGCTCTGCGTAGGAAACAGAGCGATGATTCTGCTTGTTACCACTGGGCTAAAGCACAAATGGCCACTGAGAAGTATATCATGGAAAGGGTAGAAGAGACATAATTACTTAACTACTGTTGCTACAATAGGCTCTGGTAAACACTATCATTTTCCTTCTTAAACTATTTTAAGAAGAGGTAAGAGAAATCCAGTTTCACATCAAGCTTTATCTTCATGATTTATAAAACTAAATACTGGTGTGGGAACCCCATGAATGTTTGACCACAAAGAGAAAATCCCCACCCTAAGCCAACCACTATGTCTACATCAATTTTAGTATGGGGAACTAGGTCACCCTCAATTCTAATGTGGCAAAAAAAAAATAGTTTGACTCCTTATAAGTACAAATAGTGACTAAAACACTGCCAACAATCAATATTTAAAGCTATTACAAATATTTTTTTGGCATACTCTTTTGTCACTGCTTATTTTTCCCCACACAAATCATAAAGTCTTTTTTCAGTGTGTTAAAAAGCTTACTTAAACTTTGCATCAAAGAAAAGGTAACAAAAAGCCAAATAACAGTAAATTTTAAAATCAACCCACCAATATTGTTTATAATATAGGTACATAGATTGAATTAATATCATATCTCTGACATTTAAAAACTTATCCTTATTTCAAAGGAATATAAGTTCAATCTAAAAATGAACATTAGACTGTCCTAAGGATCTTTACGGAATGCAAGAGAAAATTAATTCTGTTGACAAACAGAAATAATGCCTTAAAGTGTGTGTGTGTGTACAATATCTTGCCCAATGAATTCATTTTATGGCCACCAGCATAAAACTGAGCACCACCCCTGAATTTCTTGTCTTTTCTCTGACGTAAAAACAAAAAATAGTACAAAAGAAAGAATCAACTTCCTGTCCTATTTAAGAAAAGTGCATCCCCCAGATCAAAGTATAGCATGAGATACACTTAAAAATTATAAATACGTTAGTTGGTAGTAGTATTACAATTCCAATATTCAGAATACTGGTTATTTAATGGATTTTCACTTATTAAAGTTATTACTTTTCATAATTGCACGAATCTGATAACTATTGAATAAACTATCTACACTATATGAATCCCACTTTTATGATTCCACACTTTACATAATTCAGGATAGAACAATACATTTGTAGAGCACCACGTTAACAGTTTGTCTGGTATGAAGTAAATTTGTTGCTGTGTGAGTTTGTGGTGTAGCCCTATTAATAAATTTAAAAGGGCAAAATACTTCCAGGCCATTGTACTGTTTAATTTATTTGGCTACTTTTATATGGCTAACATTCAGTAAGAAAACAGCTCCAGTTCAAAACGTGAAATAATTGAATTAGAGAACTAAAATGGGAGAGGATAAGTTATAAAGGTAACTAGAGGTTTAGCAGAATTTTGCAGTATCAATGGGAACATTCCATTCTTGTCCTTTCCCTCTTATTCTACACACAAGAATCATCACTGTGGCATCTTATGCTTTATGAGTATGATAAGTTATTTGTTCAAAAGAACCTCAATAATCTGATTCATTGTCACTGTCTCTTTCTCAAGAGGGTGAACTTGGAAAGTAGTGACATTTAAAGTTTGTTGCTTATTACCAGCTCTGGTAAAATGCTTATTTACTTACAAATCTTCAGGTATTCACACATGCATACACGCATGCATGGGTAGATACCTAGTTGAGGAAGAATGAAAATAACGGGCTTACATAAATTTTCAGTTGATATTTGGCTCTATTGATATTTCAGTTGATATTTGGCTACATGTCTTTGTATTTAGGATTTTCTAAATTGTACTTTATAGCTTATTGTCTTTTTAAAAATACAATTTCTGTAGCAGATAAGCTAAGATTAAGATCTCATATTTGTATAGCATGTGATAGTTTTAAATATAATTTCCAAAACATAGTTGCAAATAATGAAGAATCATCATTCTATTCTAGATGAGACAACTAAGTGCAGAATGGTTAAAAAATGTGCCCAAGGTCACAAAATTAAGATTATGGTTGAGTGCTATATTTCATTCTATTATCATTTCCCATTATATTTTAAAATGGCATTTAGAATAATCTCTAAACTATTATATATATGACTTTCAAACTGAACTTGAATGAATTCTTTTTAAACAACTTGGGCACATTACTTAACCTCTCTTCCAATATTTTATTTTATTTTATTTTATTTTATTTTATTTTATTTTATCTTTTAAATTTTACTTAAACCCAAGTCGGACCCTCAACATCCTCATCTCTGAAATGGAGATAGCAGTAAGTAGTACCTGTCTACAGGATTGTTGTGAGCCAATTCTTGGAAACTCATACCACAGAGCTCAGCACACAGTAAGTGCTCAGTATTTAAATATCGTGATTACAAAGACCACTGATCTTTATAGCCTTTCCTTCATCCATAAATAATACTGCTTTTCAGGGGGATGGCCTCGATTTTCTGAATTCTAATTCCATTTTCTTTCCTTCAGTAGGTCTTCAGTTTCATATATTAATGGTAGATTTCTTTCATTCTGCCTTCCATACTTTTATTTATGTGTGTGTACTATATGTATATGTCTATATACCTACTTCGAATTTCTTTTTTAATGAATTGCCTGTTCAAACCTTTTGCTATTTTTTTATTGGGTTATTTGTCTGTTTGGATCCTCTAAGAAGCAGATGCCAAGCTGAACATATACAGAGATGTTTGTTATTAATTATAATTGCATTTCAAGCTTTATGGAAAAAAGGGTGACCTTTTAGTAGAATAGTAGAATGTAATAGGGAGGGGAGCATTCTTTTCTGTTTGTTTGTTTGTTTGTTTACTTGTTTTTTCCTTTCTGCAATGAAACTTTGTGTTGCTATTGCTTTAGCTGGCTATGCTGTAATAGAGTATTTGTCAGTCTGGGGTGGGAAAGATACTGATATATCTGTCATCAGTTTATGAGATCCTTTGTTACATTATCTTTTAAGAGTAGCATCCATTTTAACAGTTGATTTATGATTTGTTAATGTTGAAATGTAAAACTGCCACCGTTATATTTTCCTGTTTCTGATTTTATGTCAGCGAAATAATTGGTTGCCTTCAAAATTTGAAATTAAAAATGTACAATTGTTTCTAAAATAAAAAGAAGAAGAAGGGTAAAAGTGCTTTGGCATAAACAGTGAAAGCCTCTGATTTTAGTGCTGATTTGACACCTGTGAAAGGAGAGAAGGAAGAAAAGATGACTATATTGGAGTCCCTCATTGCAATGCAGCTCTGAGAAAATATCAACCAGTCCAATAATGCCTGTCAGAGAAGTCCTATTGTGAGTGGGAATGGTTAGGCCCTAGTACCCTGCCTTGCTCAGTTATTGGCCAGGAGCAGACCTAGAGAGACTGGCCTTGGTGTCAATACTGCAGTGGATCCAAAAATGTTGCAGCTATCTACTAACTACCCTTCTTATTTATTTGTTTGTTTGTTTGTTTGTTTTCAATTTTAATTCCAATATAGTTAACATACAGTGTTATGTTAATTTCAGGTGTACAATACAATGATTCAGCAGTTGTGCATTGCTTGGTGCTCATCACAATAAGTGTACCCTTCAATTCCCATCATCTATTTCACCAACCACACTTTTTGCATTGGTTTCTCTTGAAGGGAGATCAGAGTAATGTACCTCCAAAGCCACCACAATTGCCTAGTGTTTTCTCATGGATACTAAGGAATCTCTTACATATTTTAAATATGAATCCTTCATTGGTTGCAGTAAAGGGCTGATTGGTTACAATGGCTTGTCTGTTGACTTTGAAAGCTCATTCACAAAAAGAATTATTTGCCATTTGTGGAATCCAGCTCTTAGTCTTCTTTGCTTCATAGGTTACATAATATGTGGCATCTGGAGTATTCTAAAAAAGAACTTCTCCATCTAAGATTATTGCAAACCTTTTTCATGTGGCACCTCTTGCCAAGTTCCATTACTACACGTCTCTGATACACATAGAAATCTGCATGGCTGTGAGTTTTTTTAAATCAAATATCTGCTACTAGATTGCATTATGTTTTTGGAGAGTCTATCATCCACACACTAATTAAGCAGTACAGTCCATTTGTACTAGAATGGGGACTTTTCCTGTTGCCTGAGCATTGGGCTAGGGATTGCTTAGGGGACACAGAACTGGTTCTGAAATAACTGGTGCCCACCATTCTTTCTCAGTCTATATGAGAAGTCTGAGAGTCAGGACAATGAAAGACAGTCAATGGTTGTCAGTGGAAGTGGTAGGGAGGAGAGGGTCTAAGAGAATTTCTTCCAACAATTGAAAATAACTGGCTAAAAGAAGAGACTGCCATTCTGTTTCCTGGTAGACATCTTTGTTGGGAGAAAATTCTTCCCATTCTTCATCAGTCTCTCACGTATCTGTATGTGTTACAAATTAAGTATGCACTACATTTTGTTCTGGTTTACTTTGTAAAGAACATTTGTATAGCAAATGGTCTTGGAAGTTAGGGATAGTGTCTCCCTCCAGAGCAAAGGGCAAGAATGCTTACTGTCTAGTGTAATGAAGACGTCTTCTTTGGGAACAAAGGTCAGGCTCACCAAGTGCATGTCTTAAAACATTTGGGTTCCCTAAGCTGAAAGTTCTTTTTCTTCTTTACTTTTTTTTTCAATGTTTATTTTTGACAGAGAGAGAGAGAGAGAGAAGTCAGGAGAAGGGCAGAGAGAAAGGGAGATACAGAATCTAAAGCACACTCCAGACTGAGCTGTCAGCACAGAGCCTGATGTGGGGCTCAAACTCATGAACCATGAGATCATGATCTGAACCAAAGTTGGAGGCTTAACCGACTGAGCCACCCAGACGCCCCTCAAAGTTCTTCTTCTGAAATGCAGCCCATTTCATGTGCAGGTGTCATCTGGCCCTCTTTCTGACCCCATCTGGGAATTGGGAGTTGGGAAAACAGCACAAAACTAGTGATGCTGTTGCTACACCCTTGCCATGAGTTACAATCTACTCTTCTTCTCTGATGCAGGAGTCTTGTGTTTTCTACCAGCATTCTTGAAGGTGTGACAGACTAACTTGTTAGCTTGCAAGTAATATAGTCTCAGGTTTTTCACAATTCTTAACATTCTGCTTAGGCAGTGGGTTTGTATTGCTTTTCCTCTGTGCTTATCTGAACATAAGAAAAGGGAATTGGAGAAAGATGGCGAGACAAAAGAAATTGAGTAGACCAGCTTTTACTTAACCACCATTGGATGGAGTACACAAATTATCTATTGCCATAGTAATGTTGCACAACAAACAACAATTAAATTTTAGTGACTACAACAACAAACAATTTATTTTACTCAAAAATCTGATAGATTCAACTGATATGAGTGGCAATCATTCATTTTTTGAGATTTCTCAATGACCTAGGATGGTTTCAGCTAGGATGGCTTTGGCATTTCTGATTTTGGGATCAGTTAGTTGGTCAACACAAACATGGCCTTCTCATAGTGATGGCAGTAAGCAAAGCATGTCACACCCAATCATGCCAACATTTTCCAAGTTCCTGTTTGTATCATGTTTGTTAATAACTCATTGGCTAAAGAACAACCGAGAAATAACATTGACTAAAGAAAATAAAACTATCATGGGACAAAAACATCTCAACACAAGTCCAGGTTCAAGGAATAAGGAAATAGACTCTATGTCTTAGTGAAAGAATCTATCAAGTCATGTTAAAGAGCATGGACATGGGAAGGTAAAGGATTGGAGCTCTAAACAACCAATGGATCAAAGAAGAAAATAAAAGGAAAATAAAAAAGTTTATTGAGACATTGAAAAATGGAAACACAACATACTAGAATTTACAGGATACTGCAAAAGCAGCTCTAAGAGGATAAATGGTGCTGGGAAAATTAGATATTCATATGTAAGAGAATGAAACTTGATCCCTATATTACACCACTCACAAAAATTAACTTGGAAGTGGATTAAATACTTAAATGTAAGGCTGAAAACCATGAAATTGCTAGAAGAAAACATAGTAAATAAGCCCCTTGACATGGATCTCAGTAATAATTTTTTAGAAATCAAACTAAAGCACAAGCAACAAAATAAAAAACAAACAAGTGGGACTACATTAAACTAAAAAGCTGTGCAGAGTCAGGTCATGATCTCACAGTTTGTGAGATTGAGCCTGATGTTGGGCTCCTCGCTGAGAGCAGGGAGCCTTCTGGGGATTCTCTCTCTCTGCCCCTCCCCTACTCTCTCTCTCTTTCATTCTCTCTCTCTCTCTCTCTCTCTCTCAAAATAAATAAATTAATAAAAAAAAAGACTGCACAGCAAAAGAAACCAACAACATGGCTAACAGTCACGTGAAAAGGTGCTCAACATCACTTATCATCAGGGAAACACAAATCAAAACCACAATGAGATACCACCTTACACCTGTCAGAATGGCTAAAATTAACAACCCAGGAAACAACAGGTGTTGGCAAGGATGCAGAGAAAGGGGAACCCTTTTGTGCTGTTGGTGGGAATACAAACTGGTGCAGCCACTCTGGAAAAGAGTATGGAGGTTCCTCAAAAAATTAAAAATAGAACTATCCTATGGCCCAGCAATTGCATTACTAGGTATTTATCCAAAGGATACAAAAATGATGATTTGAAGGGGCACATGCACTCCAATGTTTGTAACAGTGCTATCGACAATAGCCAAATATGGAAAGAGTCCAAATATCCATCAACTGATGAATGGATAAAGAAGACGTGTTATATAAATACAATGGACTACAACTTGGCAATGAAAATGAATGAAATCTTGCCATTTGCAATGACATGTATAGAATTAGAGGGTATTATGCTAAGCTAAATAAGTCAGTCAGAGAAAGACAAATGTCATAAGATTTCATTCATATGTGGAACTTAAGAAACACAATAGATGAACATAGGGGAAGGGAAGGAAAAATAAGATAAAAACAGAAAGAGAGGCAAACCATAAGAGACTCTTAAATACTGAGAACAAGCTGAGAGTTGCTGGAGGGGAGGTGGGTAGGGAGGATGGGTTAAATGGGTGAGGGGCATTAAGGAGGACACTTTTGGGGATGAGCACTGGATGTTACATGTAAGAGATGAATCTCAGGGTTCTACTCCTGAAGCCAAGACTACACTGTATGTTAACTAACCTGAAAAAGAAAGAAAGAAAGAAAGAAAGAAAGAAAGAAAGAAAGAAAGAAAGGAAGAAAGGATACTATTGACAAAGTGAAAAGACAGACTACAGAATCAGAAAAAAATATTTGCAAACTATATACCTGATAAGTGGTTAATATCCAAAATAGATAAAGAACTCAAAGCAAAGAAAAATAATCCAATCAAAAATTTAACAAGGAAGAAGAAAATTTGACAAGGGACCTAAATAAGCATTTTTTAAAAGAAAGTATATAAATGGCCAATAGATATGCAAAGATACTCAACACCACTAGTCATTAGTAAAATGCTAATTGAAATCATGATAAAATATCACCTCATACCTGTTAGATAGCCATCATTAAAAAGATAAGAAAGGGGCGCCTGGGTGGCGCAGTTGGTTAAGCGTCCGACTTCAGCCAGACTTCAGCCAGGTCACGATCTCGCGGTCTGTGAGTTCGAGCCCCGCGTCGGGCTCTGGGCTGATGGCTTAGAGCCTGGAGCCTGTTTCCGATTCTGTGTCTCCCTCTTTCTCTGACCCTCCCCCGTTCATGTTCTGTCTCTCTCTGTCCCAAAAATAAAATAAAAAACGTTGAAAAAAAATTTTTTTAAAAAAAGATAAGAGATAATAAATGCTGGTGAGGATGTGGATTAAAAGGAATTCTTGTGCACTGTTTGTGGGATTATAAATTGGTATAGACACTATGGAAGACAGTATAAGGTTTCTCAAAAAATTAAACATAGAACTACCATATGATCCAGCAATTTTACTTCTGGGAATATATCCAAAGGAAACAAAAACACTAACTTGAAAAGACATTTGCACTCCTATGTTTATAGCTGTGTTATAACATTAGCCAAAACTTGAAAACAATGTAAGTGTCCATCAATGGATGAATGGATGAAGAAATTGTGATTGATCTATATCTATATACCTATCTCTATATCTTATCTATCTATCATCTGTATCATCTATCTATCTGTCATCTATCTATGTATCTATGTATCTAATGGAATATTATTCAGCCATATAAAAACAAAGGAATCCTACCATTAATGACAACATGAATGGACCTTGAAGGCATTATGCTAAGTGAAATAAGTCAGACAAAGAAAGACAAATACTGTATGATATTACTTATATATAGAATCTTTAAAAACAAAACAAAACAATACAATACACACACACACACACACACACACCCAGGGGCACCTGGGTGCCTCAGTTGGTTCAGCATCTGACTTCGGCTCAGGTCACGATCTCACAGTTTTTGAGTTTAAGCCCCATGTCGGGCTCTGTGCTACAGCAGCCTGGAGCCTGCTTCAGATTCCTTGCCCCTCCCCTGCTTGCACTTTATCTCTCTTTGTCTCTCTGTCTCACTCCCTGAAAAATAAATAAACACTAAAAAAATTTCTTAAAAACCCAAACAAAGAAACAAAAACACACATCAAACTCATAGAAAAAGAGATCAGATTGTCAGTTACCAGGGGTAGGGCTCAGGGGGAATTGGAGGAAGATGGTTTAAAAGATATAAACTTCCAGTTATAAGATAAGCAAGTGCTAGAGATGTAATGTTCAACATGATGACAGTAGTTACCACTGCTGTATGATATATAAGAAAGTTGTTAAGAAAGTAAATTGGAAGAGTTCTCATTACAAGCAGAAAATTTCTTTTCTTTTGTTGTATGTACGTATGTATGTATGTATTTTCTTTTTAATATTTATTTATTTTTGAGAGAGAGAGAGACAGAGAGAGAGAGAGAGAGACAGAGAGAGAGAGAGAACATGAGCAGGGAGGGACAGAGAGAGAGGGAGACACAGAAACCGAAATGGGCTCCAGGCTCAGAGCTGTCAACGCAGAGCCTGACATAAGATTTGAACTCATGAACTACGAGATCATGACCTGAGCCAAACTTGTCCACTCAACTGACTGAGCCACCCAGGTGCCCCTCTTTTGTTGTATTTATATGAGATGATGGATGTTAACTAAACCTATTGTGGTAATCATTTAACAATATATGTAAATTAAACCATCATGCTGTATACCTTAAACTTACAGTGATATATGTCAATTATTTTTTGTCTTTAACTGGAAAAAAGTCTCCTCAAAATAATTTGGACTCTTAATGCAGTCTTTCACATAGGACAGTATATATGAGTTTCCATGGGCTAAGTAAGCAGGATGAAACAGAGCTGGACCTGTGCCATCTACTCAGAATGCCATTTGGGATCACTTCCTGTGGGAAAGGGAACCCAGTAGCTGGAGACTGGGTGTCCCACAGGTGGTGGGAGCTGTGAGTAGAAGGTAGGTAAGAGATTGAACCACAGCCAGGTCTTCCATAGTTTAGGGACCTCTGTAGTAGTGAAGTCCTTCACAGGTTGCGTGAGAATTCACACAAACACTCTTTGAGAAAACCGGTGTTTTGGGTGCCTGGGACAGAGGCTATCAGTTGATTAATGACAACCATTGTAGTGAAGGCTACCTTCTTACCTGGTCAGTCCCCCTTTCCTGTCCCAGTCCCATCAAACCTATACCTTGAAGAAGAATGGAAAAGAGTGAGTGAGCAGACAATACCCCCTTTTTCACATTTTAGACCCTTTAGCAAACCTGCAGATACAATGGGTAGCTGGAGAGAGCCACTTGTGCTGGAGGCTGGGGCAGAGGGAAGAGGGGAAAAAGGGAAAGAGGGATGGAGAAGAAAGTGACTGAATCTTATGGAATTTGCTTAAAATGTTATGAACAGAGCATTGTTGATTAAAGATAAAACCATCTTATATTTATACCTCTCTTGAATTATGATTCCTCAATAAACCAGGTACATAATAAAACACACTGATTATTCATTTTAGTTGAACAACCAGCACTTAAAAAATATACTTGGGGTGCCTGGGTGGCTCAATCAGTTGAACCTCTGACTTCAGATCAGGTCATGATCTTAGGGGTTCGTGAGCTCAAGCCCCACATGGGGCTCACTGCTCTCAGTGCAGGGCTGCCTTCAGATCCTGTGACCCCTCCCTGACCCTCCTTTGCTCACCCACGCACCCTCTCTCAAAAATAAATAAAAAAGAAAACATTAAAAAAAAGATGAGATTATTTTTAAAAAAGCATATACATATATATAATATAAAATATATATATACAATATAAAATATATTATATATATATATATATATATATATATATATATATATATATATATAGTTTGTCTCTAAAATTTAGACCCCCCCCAAGAAAATACAAAATACTTTGAGGGGAAAATAAATTTTAAAAGTAAATGAATCCAAGGATTGATACTGTATTCTTTCATATGAAATATCGTTACTACTACATCAATAAAAGATGATTAAGCCTTGCATTTAAAAAAACAGGTTGATGTTTTTATTATAAGTTGATATGTGCTCATTTACAAAGAATTTTGGAAAAGCTTTATAAAAATTCACCCATAATCATACAACACAGAAATAACATGTTAATATTTTGGTGTATTTTAATTTAATATTTCTTCTTAGAGTGTGAATATATTTTATTTTATTTTATTTTATTTTATTTTATTTTATTTTATTTTAACGTTTATTTATTTTTGAGACAGAGAGAGACAGAGCAGGAACAGGGGAGGGGCAGAGAGAGAGGGAGACACAGAATCTGAAACAGGCTCCAGGCTCTGAGCTGTCAGCGCAGAGCCCGACGCGGGGCTCGAACTCACAGACCGTGAGATCATGACCTGAGCCGAAGTCGAACGCTTAAATGACCAAGCCACCCAGGCGCCCCAAGTGTGAATATATTTTAAAATATATTTATGATTGTACTGTATATCCAAGATTCTATCTTGCTTTTTTAACTCAAAATTATGTTGCAATCTTTTTTTAATTAATAGTTGAAGAATTTATTTTAATGGCTATATAATAAGGAACATGTGAAAGTATCATGTTTTATTCAATAATTTCCCTTTTGTTGTTCTATTGTTTCCATTGTTTCATCCTTATAAATAATGTTGAGATTTACATCCTTCATAACATTTTGCCATGATCTCTAATTTTATTGTGGTTGGTCTAGGTTTCTAAGAGTGGAAATACTAGATGACAGGTTTTCTTTTAAGCTTTTGCATACCGTACATTGCTTTTAAGAAAGATAATACCAATTGTGACTCCCAAGAGCAATTACAGAAACACCTCTATCATAGCAAGAGTGCTAGCCAAGATGATAGGCAAAATGGATATAAGATTGTTTTTGTCATTTTTTTGTTTCCTAGAGTAGTGTTTTAAAAAATATGTATGTGTAAATATACATATTTATTTAAAGTATCTATGTGTGTGGATGTGTTTATACTCTGTCTTCTGGGAACTGTTTGTTCTTTCCTTTTCTAACCACAACTGGCAGTTTTAAAAAGCTCATTCTTTTAAGTTCTACTTTTTCAGATTTGATTAGATAATAATCAAATTGTATAATTTTGCATTTGTTAACAACTCAGAAATCCTGTATCTTATGAGGGTAGGCTTAACTTATGAACACATACTTAGGCTATTGTGGTTGTTTAGTCCTGCAAAAATAATCATTAAGTTGGAACCAGGGAAACTTGAGCATAAAATTTATTTTTATCATTACTAGTACTGTGATTTATATCCATACTTAACTTCTCTGAGCCTCAACTAACTCAGTGATAAAATGGAGAGGATAAACTTTGTCCTCTGGGGTTGTTGTTAGAAATTAGAAGCTGTGTAAAAGAATCCAGCACATAATTGGTGTACAACATTTTATCATCCTTCAACATCAAACCATGAGAGAGCACCTGGATACACATGGAAAACTGATTAATGGGAAAATATAATTACTTAATGCTTTACCAGTTTCTTCCCATACTGTATTGCCTCTTTTTTTAAATTGCAACTCTTATGTTTCCTTCAATAAAGGTAAAAACCTCAAGTTTATATATAAAAACCCTAAGTCTGTAAACCACTTCCTTTTCTTATTTCCTCTCTAACAGTATTCTAAATTTTGACTTAAGTCTTTCTTACTTTGCTTTTATTATTTTTTTAAATGCTTCTTAATCGATGTTCTTCTAGGTTCATTTCATTTACTAATTAGAATTCTTTATTCATTCTTGAACTAAATTCTAGCAACTTAATAATTATCAAATGCCAAGAGTATCAGTCTTCTGATTGGCATACTTGCTTTCCACTTAACTGGTTTTCAGGACAGAGAACTAAATTTCATATCTGTTTTACAAACTCATTTCACAATAACAATGAATTAAACCGAATGAATTACTAGAACAGGTTCTTCTGGCAATGCTAGTTATAAGATATATTGTGTACTTCATATTAAGTATTGATTTGTTTTCGTATAGTAAGAAATACTGTATCCAAAACAATGCTGTGTTTTAGAACTGATCCCAACTGAAGTAAAGATGTATATTCATCCACCTAGGTGGCTCAGTTGGTTGAGCATCCGACTTCAGCTCAGGTCATGATCTCGGACTCTGTGAGTTTGAGTCCCGCGTAGGGCTCTGTACTGACAGCTCAGAGCCTGGAGCCTGCTTTGGATTCTGTGTCTCCCTCTCTCTCTGCCCCTCCCCTGCTCATGCTCTGTCTCTCTCTGTCTCAAAAATAAATAAAAACAGGGGCGCCTGGGTGGCGCAGTCGGTTAAGCGTCCAACTTCAGCCAGGTCACGATCTTGTGGTCCGTGAGTTCGAGCCCCGCGTCGGGCTCTGGGCTGATGGCTCAGAGCCTGGAGCCTGCTTCTGATTCTGTGTCTCCCTCTCTCTCTGCCCCTCCCCCGTTCATGCTCTGTCTCTCTCTGTCCCAAAAATAAATAAACGTTGAAAAAAAAATAAATAAAAACATTAAAAAAATTTTTTAAAAAATGGTCGAGAATTGCACCAAGCATTTCTGCTTCTGATCTTATTGGTCTAAATTTCTCTGAGAGTAAGTTCCCTTACAGAATATTTAACTTGCGGAGAGTATACACCTTGTTAGAATTACTAGTTTTGCAAATGATAGGGGAATTTTCTAAGGATAATACCTAGCATGTAAAACCAAAATTGCAATGCTGGGGCTACGGGTTTTATATATACTTGAAAATTTCCATAAAAAATTAAAAAAATCCCAAGATAGTTGGGGAATTTGGTGGATAAGATGGGGAGGAGTATATATGTAGACATTTAAAAAATTTTTTTTAACGTTTATTTATTTTTGAGACAGAGAGAGACAGCATGAACAGGGGAGGGTCAGAGAGAGAGAGGGAGACACAGAATTATATGTAGACATTTTTAATATTAATTTCAGCATAATTAACATATAGTGTTATATTAGTTTCCATGGTACAACATAGTGATTCACCAATTTTTTACATTACTCAGTGCTCATTACAATAAGTGATGTGATTCCCTTCACTTACTTCACGCATCTTTCCACCCTCCTCCACTCCAGTAACCATCAATTTGTTCTCTATTGTTAAGAGTCTGTTTATTGGCTTGTCTCTTTTTTCTTTGGTTTTTTAAATTCCACATATGAGTAAAATCATGGTATTTGTCTTTCTCTGACTTATTTCACTTCACATTATATCCTCTAGGTCCATCCATGTTGTTGCAAATGGAAAGAGTTCATTCTGTTTAGTGACTGAATAATATTCCATTATATATATAAATATATATATATGTATATATATATGTATATGTATATATATAGCCTCTTTTTTTTTAACAACCACTTCTTTATCCATTCATCTATTGGTGGATGCTTGGGCTGCTTCCATAATTTGGCTATTATGAATAATGCTGCAATAAACATGGAAGTGTATATATCTTTTTGAATTAGTGTTTTCATATTCTTGAGGTAAATACCCAGTAGTGGAATTACTGGATTATATGGTAATTCCATTTGTAATTTTTTGAGGAACCTCCATACTTTTTTCCGGAGTGGCTGCACCAGTTTGCATTCCCACCAACAGTGCATGAGTGTCCCTTTTCCTCCACATCCTCGTCAGCGCTTATTGTTTCTTGTGTTTTTGATTTTAGTCATTCTGACAAGTGTGAGATGATATTTCATTGTGGTTTTGATTTGCATTTCCCTGATGACAAGTGATGTTGAGCATATTTTCATGTGTCTGTTGGCCATCTGGATGTCTTCTTTGGAGGAATGTCTGTTCATGTCTTCTGCCCATTTTTAACAGGATTATTTGGTTGTTTTAGTATGGAGTCATGTAAGTCCTTTATATAATTTGGACACAAACTCTTTATGGGATGTGTCATTTGCAAATATCTTTTCCCATTCAGGAGGTTGTCTTTTAGATTTTTTATTGCTTTCTTTGCCATGCAGAAGCTTTTTATTTTGATGTAGATGAAGTTTATGTTTGCTTTTGTTTCCTTTGCCTCAGGAGACTTATCTAAGGAAATGATGCTATGATGGATGTCAGTGAAATTACTGTCTGTACTTTCTTCTAGGATTCTTATGGTTTCAGGTCTCACATTTAGGTCTTTAATCCATTTTGAGTTTATTTTTGTGTCTGGTGTAAGAAAATGGTTCAGTCTCATTGTTTTCAATGTAGCTGTCCAATTTTCCCAACCACTATTTCTTGAAGAGACAGTCTTTCTGATTCAGTTTTAGGAGGTTGTATGTGTCTAGAAATTTATCTATTTCTTCCAGGTTGTCATAATATTTATAATTTTTCATAATATTCTCTTATAATACTTTGTATATAATTTTTCATAATATTCTCTTATAATACTTTGTATTTCTGTGGTGTCAGTTGTTATGTATCCTCTTTCATTTCTGATTTTGTTTATTTGAGTCATCTCTCTGTTGTTTTTGATAAGTCTGGCTAAATGTTTATCACTTTTGTTGATCTTTTCAAAGAACCAGCTCTTGGTTTCATTGATCTGTTCTATTGGGTTTTTTTGGTTTCTATTTCATTATTTTTGCTCTAATCTTTATTATTTCCTTCCTTCTACTGGTTTTGGGTTTTGTTTGTACTTCTTTTTCTAGCTCCTTAGGCATAAATTTAGGTTGTTTATTTGAGATTATTCTTGGTTTTGAGGTAGGCCTGTATTGCTATAAAGTTTCATCCTAGAACAACTTTTGCTGCATCCAAAAAGTTTTGGATCATTGTGTTTTCTTTGTTTGTTTCCATATACTTTTTGATTTTTTTTATTTCTTGGCTGACCCACTCATTGTTTAGTAGCATGTTATTTAACCTTTATGTATTTGTGTTCTTTCCAGATTTTTTCTCGTGGGTTGATTTCTAGTTTCATAGTGTCATGATAAGAAAAGATGCATGGTATGAATTCAATCTTTTTGAATTTGTTGAGGGTTTTTTTGTGCCCTCACATGTGATCTATAGTGGAGAATGTTCCATATGTACTTGAAAGGAATGTGTATTCTGCTGTTTCAGGATAAAGTATTCAGAATATATCTATTAGATCTATCGGAACCAATGTATCATTCAAAGCCATTGTTTTCTTGTTGATTTTCTGTTTGAATAATCTATCCATTTATGTACGTGGAATGTTAAAGTCCTCTAGTATTATTGTATTACTATCGATTACTTCCTTTATGTTTGTTATTAACTGCTTTATATACTGGGGTGCTCCTATTTTGGGTGAATAAATATTTATAATTGTTATATGTTCTTCTTGGATTGTCCCTTTTATTATTATATAATGTCCTTCCTTATCTCTTGTTACAGTCTTAGTTACAAAGTCTGTTTTGTCTGAAATAGGTATTGCTACCAGATTTCTCTTCACTTCTTTTTGCATGATAAATGTTTTTCCACTCCTTCACTTTCAATCTGTATGTGTCTTTAGGTCTGAAATGAATCTCTTGTAAACAACATATAGATGAGTCTTGTTTTTTTTTATCCATACTGTCACCCTATGTCTTTTGGTTGGAACGTTTAGTCCATTTACACTCAAAGTAATTATCAATACGTGTGTACTTACTGTCGTTTTGTTACTTGTTTTATGTTTGGTTTTGGAGTTCTTTTCTGTCCTTCTCTTGCTCGCTTCACTCATTATTTGCTGGATTTCTTTAGTGCTCTACTTGGATTCCTTTCTTTTTTTTTTTTTTTGCATATCTATTACTATTTCTTCGCATATTTCACTTGTGGTTACCACTAGGTTTATATATAACATCTTATGCATGTAGCAGTCTATATTAAGTTGATGGTCACTTAAATTTGAACCCATTCTAAAAACACTAAATTTTTACTCCTCTCCCTCCCCTGTTTCAAGTGTATGGTGTCATTCTTTACATCTTTTTATTTTGTGAATCTCTTGATTGAGTTTTATAGATATACTTAATTTTACTACTTTTGTGCTTCCTATTGTTCTTATTCCTGCTTATGGTCTTTCCTTTCCACTCACAGAGTTGCCTTTAACATTTATTTTAAGGTTGAATTCCTTTAACACTTGTTTTTCTAGGAAACTATCTTTCCTTCTATTCTGAATGATAGCCTTGCCTGGTAGATAATTCTTGCTGGCAGGTTTTTCCTTTCAGAAATTAGTATATATTGTGCCACTCCCTCTGACCTGCTAAATTTCTGCTGAAAAAAATCAATGGATAGCCTTATGGGGTTTCCTATGTATTTAACTATTTTTTCTCTTGCTGCTTCTACAATTTTCTCTTTACTACTTTTTGTTATTTTAATTATTGTGTATCTTGGTGTGTACTTTCTTGTGTTGATTTTGCTGTGTATCCTGGATCTGGATTTCTGTTTTCTTCCCCAGATTTGAGAAATGTTCAGCTATTATTTCTTCAAATACATTTTCTGCCCATTTTCTCCCTCTTCTCCTTCTGGTATCCCTATAATGTGAATGTTATTATGCTTGATGATGTTGCTGAGTTCCCTAAATATATTTTCATTTCTATTATTTATTTTTCTCTCTCATGTTCAGCTTGATTGCTTTCCATCATTCTGTCTTTCAGGTTGCTGGTTCATTCTTCTGCTTCCTCTGGTCTACTCTTTATTCCCTCTAGTGTATTTTTAATTTCAATTATTGAGTTCTTCATCTCTGATTGGTTATTTTTTGTGTCTTCTTTCTCTTTGTTGAGGGTCTTACTGAGGCGTTCCAGTCTTTCCTCAAGTCCAGTGAGTATCTTTATGACAATTACTAGAAATTCTCTATCACGCATATTACTGATCTCTGTTTCATTTAGCTCTCTTGCTATGATTTTTCTTGTTCTTACATGTGGAACACAGTCCTCTGTCTCTTCATTTTGTCTAACTCACTATGTCTGTTTCTTGGTGTTAGGAAAGTCAGCTATGTCTCCTGTTCTTGGAAGTAGTGGCCTTATTAAGAAGAGGTCCTGTAGTGCCCACTGTGCAGTGCCCCCTGTTCACTGGAAGCTGGTGCTTCAAGAGTGTCTCCTCCATGTGTTATGTGCACCCTGCAGTGTGGCTGAGCTGCTTTTGCCTTCAGTCCAGTTGTCTGCAATGGTTCTCTTTGCCTGTTGTGAGCAGGGTTTTGTTCCTTTTTGTTAGTGGGCTAGTCTGGGACCACCTTGACTTGAGTTGCATCAGACCAGGCATTTTCCATAACTGCAATATCACAAAACTGCAGGGCACTTCCCCTATGTTGTCTTCTGAGAAGCTTTTGCTGATGGGTAGGCTGCAGTGAGACCAGATGTCTGTCTCCAGCCCACTGCTTGGACCTCAGTTGGACAGATATGTGTGGTTATCTTCCTCTCTCCCTGGGGCAAGAGTTACTTTGCAGTGGTACTGACCCCTGTCATGGCTGCTTGCACACTGCGGGGCTTGTTGTGGCACTACTTTTGGTGAGTTCTGGCCAAGCCTATATTGGAGTGGGCAGGTCTGTGTGAGAATGTAGGGAATGGGGATATGGTGCTAGCAAGGTTTCCACAAATCTGTTATGGGGGGAAGGGACCTGGAATGACTTAGGAAACTCCTGCCACTGGGACAGAGGGGGCAGATCCACAGAAGCACTCAGGGGAGAGGCTCACTGTTAGCAAGTTAGGTGGAGAGTTTTGGCATTGTGCTGGTTCCCTGCAGGTGTCTGTGTATCTAGGCTAGGGGGTAGGGGAGGGAAATGACACCCATAAGGTCTTTTGTTCTTTAAATCTCTCAACAATTCCTGGCTTTGCAGCACATGTTCTGACATAGGAAACAAATCTACCTCCTGGGGCACCTGGGTAGCTCTGTTGGTTAAGCATCCAACTCTTGGTTTTGGCTCAGGTCATGATCTCACTGTTTGTGAGTTCCAGCCCCACATCAGGCTCCACACTGGCTGTGTGGAGTCTGCTTGGGATTCTCTCTCCCTCTCTAACTGCCCCTCCCCTGCTCTCTCTCTCTCTCTGTCTCTCTCAAAATAAATAAATAAAAATTTACAAAAATTTATTTAAAAAAAAGGAAACAAAGAAAACAAATCTCACACTGCTGCTTCTATGTTGTATCTCTGCAGGGCTGTTTGTTGTGCTGTCTCTTAAAGGGTAAGGACTCAGCCCACTGAATTTTAAAGTTTCAGATGTTAAGCTCCACTGATTGTAAACACTTATAAAGTCAGGCCCCTCTGGCCTTCAAAACCAAGTGTTATGGGGATTTGTCTTCCCAGTGTGGGCCCCCTGGTGCCTGAGCTACCTGGTATGGGATCCTCTTCTCCCTTTCCATACCTGTGAGGTCCCTCCTATGGACTGTCATGTGGATCCATTTGGCTCCTGACCATATCTCTGCCCTCCTTACTCTCTTCAGTGTAGCCTTCTTCTCTACATATAGCTCTTCTGTTGGTCTTCAGGTGATTTTCTGATTTATTTATACTGATGTGGATGTTATCTAATTGTATCTGTGGGATGCTCCACTACTCTTCCACCTTCCCTGGAAGTCCATATACATAGATTTAATGGTATGATTAGTGTTCTAGATCTTGGGTTGGGTGATATATTTATGAGTATTGACTACATTATGATTTATTTATTACATATTTATTACATGTATTGTTTAGTTAGCTTTCTTTATTTATTTATTCGTTTATTTATTTATTTATATTATGAAATTTATTGTCAAATTGGTTTCCATACAACACCCAGTGCTCATCCCAACAGGTGCCCTCAATACCCATCACCCACCCACTCCTCCCTCCCACCCCCCATAAACCCTCAGTTTGTTCTCAGTTTTTAGGAGTCTTATGTTTTGGCTCCCTCCCTCCCTAACCATTTTTTTTCTTCCCCTCCCCCATGGTCTTCTGTTAAGTTTCTCAGGATCCACATAGCAGTGAAAACATATGGAATCTGTCCTTCTCTGTATGACTTATTTCATTTAGCAAACACTCTCCAGTTCCATCCATGTTGCTACAAAAGGCCATATTTCATTCTTTCTCATTGCCATGTAGTATTCCATTGTGTATATAAACCACAATTTCTTTTTCCATTTATCAGTTGATGGACATTTAGGCTTTTTCCATAATTTGGCTATTGTTGAGAGTGTTGCTATATACATTGGAAACAAGTGCCCCTATGCATCAGCACTCCTGTATCCCTTGGGTAAATTCCTAGCAGTGCTATTGGTGGGTCATAGAGTAGGTCTATTTTTAATTTTTTGAGGAACCTCCACATTGTTTTCTAGAGTGGCTGCACCAGTTTGCATTCCCACCAACAGTGCAAGAGGGTTCCCATTTCTCCACATCCTCTCCAGCATCTATAGTCTCCTGTTTGTTCATTTTGGCCACTCTGACTGGCATGAGGTGATATCTAAGTGTGGTTTTGATTTGTATTTCCCTGATGAGGAGAGATGTTGAGCATCTTTTCATGTGCCTGTTGGCCATCTGGATGTCTTCTTTAGAGAAGTGTCTATTCATGTGTTCTGCCCATTTCTTCACTGGATTATTTGTTTTTCGGGTGTGGAGTTTGGTGAGCTCTTTATAGATTTTGGATACTAGCCCTTTGTCTGATATGTCATTTGCAAATATCTTTTCCCATTCCGTTGGTTGCCTTTTAGTTTTGTTGATTGTTTCCTTTGCTGTGCAGAAGCTTTTTATCTTCATGAGGTCCCAATAGTTCATTTTTGCTTTTGTTTCCCTTGCCTTTGGAGATGTGTCAAGTAAGAAATTGCTGCGGCTGAGGTCAGAGAGGTTTTTCCCTGCTTTCTCCTCTAGGGTTTTGATGGTTTCCTGTCTCACATTTAGGTCCTTTATCCATTTTGAGTTTGTTTTTGTGAATGGTGTAAGAAAGTGGTCTAGTTTCATTCTTCTGCATGTTGCTGTCCAGTTCTCCCAGCACCATTTGTTAAAGAGACTGTCTTTTTTCCATTGGATGTTCTTTCCTGCTTTGTCAAAGATTAGTTAGCCATACTTTTGTGGGTCTAGTTCTGGGGTTTCTATTCTATTCCATTGGTCTATGTGTCTGTTGTTGTGCCAATACCATGCTGTCTTGATGATGACAGCTTTGTAGTGGAGGCTAAAGTCTGGGATTGTGATGCCTCCTGCTTTGGTCTTCTTCTTCAAAATTACTTTGGCTATTCGGGGCCTTTTGTGGTTCCATATTTGTGGTTCCAAATTTAAGATTGCTTGTTCTAGCTTCGAGAAGAATGCTGGTGCAATTTTGATTGGGATTGCATTGACTGTGTAGATAGCTTTGGGTAGTATTGACATTTAAACAATATTTATTCTTCCAATCCATGAGCACATAATATTTTTCCATTTCTTTGTATCTTCTTCAATTTCCTTCATCAGCTTTCTATAGTTTTCAGCATACAGATCTTTTACATCTTTGGTCAGGTTTATTCCTAGGTATTTTATGATTCTTGGTGCAATTGTGAATGGGATCAGTTTCTTTATTTGTCTTTCTGTTGCTTCATTATTAGTGTATAAGAATGCAACTCATTTCTGTGCATTGATTTTGTATCCTGCGACTTTGCTGAATTCATGTATCAGTTCTAGCAGACTTTTGGTGGAGTCTCTTGGGTTTTCCATGTATAATATCATGTCATCTGCAAAAAGTGAAAGCTTAACTTCATCTTTGTCAATTTTGATGCCTTTGATTTCCTTTTGTTGTCTGATTGCTGATGCTAGAACTTCCAACACTATGTTAAACAACAACGATGAGAGTGGACATCCCTGTCATGTTCCTGACCTCAGGGAGAAAGCCCTCAGTTTTTCCCCATTGAGGATGATATTAGCTGTGGGCTATATTGTTTACTTAGCATTATTTATTTTTAAATGAAAAACTTAATTTACTTTTCTGGCAAGATTTTATTTGAAAGTTTCAAATAAGGAGAAAATATAATACAATGGATAATACAAAATGGATAATACAAAAAATTCATCTACTCCCATTAACTCAACAATTATTAACATGTTGCCAAATTCTTAAATATTTCTGTCTTTATATACATGGATACATTGATTTCCTTGCTGAAATATTTATTTATTTTTAAATTTTTAATGTTTTATTATTTATTTTATTTTTGAGAGAGAGAGAAAGAGAGAGAGAGAGAGTACAAGCAGAGGAGGGGCAGAGAGAGAGGGGGACACAGAATCTGAAGCAGGCTCCAGAGCATGACGCAGGGCTTGAACTCACAAACCACGAGATCATGACCTGAGTCAAAGTCAGATGCTTAACCAGCTGAGCTGCCCAGGTGCCCCATTTACCTTTCTGAAATATTTAAAAGTCATTTGCAGACATATGAAATGCCACCCCTTGATATTTCATCATGCAACCTCTAAAAATAAGAATGGTCTACTTAATCTAAGTGCCATTATTACATCCAAGAAAATTAATAGTAATTTTATGTTATTTAATATCCACTCCATATTCAAAGTCTCCCAATTGTCTCCAAATGCCTTTTGTAGATGCATATTTTAAAGTATTAAATTTAACATATTAAATTTGATGGTCATCTCTTTTAATTTAGAACAATTTGCAACCCATTTTTTCATGACATTGACTTTTTGAATATACAGGACATTTGTCTTATACAGTATATTCTATATTCAGATTGTTTCTCATGATGTTATTTAACCTGTTCCTTTATTCCTTGTATTTCATGTAGACTGAAATTTAAATTTAGACTTGATTAAATTCAAAGTAAGCTTATTTGTCAAGAATCCTTCATTCACAACACATGTAATATGACTTCATATCTAATCTGGAAGTTTATAATGTCATGTTGTCCCACTACTAATGATACTTAGTGTGATTGTTAAGTTCAGATGGCAACTGCCAGGTCTCCACATTGTAAAGGTACATTTTACCCTTTGGAATTAATGAATAAACTGAGAGGTGATACTTGGGCACTGTGGCAATATCCTGGTCTCCCAATAAGATGTTCCATAATTTTAGAAGTCATTTCCTAGGTATTGCAAAATCTTGATTTTCTAATTCTGCCCTACTAAATGCAATTTTTCCCAATATTTTATGTTTTTTAAAGAACTACATCAGAATGCTAGAGCTTTAGCTTACATGAATGAATTCAGGTTAACAGAATTTTCATTTATTATCATTATTAGACTGACCTAGAAACATTTTTTAATATTGTGAATTGTGTCATCTCAAAATTGATATCAAATTTATAACCCCTCAAAGTAATGCTATTTGGAGATGAAGCCTTTAGGAAGTGATTAGGTTTCAATGAGGCCATGAGAGTGGGGCCCTCACCCTGGGATTAGTACTCTTAGAAGAAGAGACACCAGAAAGTACATTCTTCCCCTGCCCACCCCTCATCATGTTAGGACACACAGAAAGGATGGCTGTCTGACAGCCACGAAGAGAACTCTCACTAGAACCCTACTGTGCTGGCACTCAGATTATAGATGTCCAGCCTCTAAAACAATGAGAAAATGACTTTCCACTGTTGAAGCCACCCGGTCTATATCATTTTGTTGTGGCAGCCCAATCAGACTAATATATAGTTTTTTATTTTGTTTTGTTTTGTTTTTTATAAAGTTTATTTATTTCTTTTGAGAGAGACAGAGACAGTGCGAGTTGGTGAGGGGCAGAGAGCGAGGGAAAGAGAAAAGTCCCAAGCAGGCTCCTCGCTGCCAGCACAGAGTCTGACACAGGGCTCAATCCCATGAACCATGAGATCATGACCTGAGCTGAAACCAAGAGTCAGATGGTCAACTGACTGAGCCACCCCAGGTGCTGGCCCTATAGTTTGTTGTTTTTTTTTAATTTAATTTTTTAAGCTTTATTTTTATTTTGAGAGACAGAGACAAAGCATGAGCAGGGGAGGAGCAGGGAGAGAGGGAGACACAGAATCTGAAGCAGGCTCCAGGCTCTGAGCTGCCAGCACAGAGCCCATCATGGGGCTCAAACTCACGAATGGTGAGATCATGACATGAGCCAAAGTCAGATGCTTAACCAACTGAGCCACCTAGGCACCGCCCCCCCATAGTTTTTAAAGCGTTGTAGAACCCCTTGTCTCACCCACACTCCTATGAAAATTTCTCACATATTGCTACAGATTTTCTAAGGAAATATGACACTCTGATCTGAATTTCACAAGCTGAAAAACATTGAGGAGCATCTTTATTGCTTTTTCTTCATAGTCATTTACAGTGCAGACAAAGCTAATCTTAAGCAAAGGGTTCTCATGGTTGCCTTCCCATGGAAGACCAATGGGTCCCAATTTGCAGTACTTTAAATAGTGAATATTGTTGAATCTAGGTCTTTCTCCTTAAGGTAAGTTCTATTTCAACCCCACAAATATACATTTACTGAGATATAATTGACATATAACATTTGTAAGTTTAAGATGTTAATATTGCAAAATCATTTTCACCATAATGTTAGCTAAAACCTGCAACACATCACGTAAGTACCGTTCCTTTTTTGTGTAAGAACATTTAAGATCTGTTCTTTTAGCAACTTTCAAGTATATAATATAGTATTGTTAACTAAAATCACTGTACTGTACATTTGGTCCTGGGACTTATTCATCTTATTACTAGAAGTTTCTACTCTTGAACAACATCCCCTTTCCCCATCTTCCAGCCTCTGGTAACTACCATCTAGTCTTTGTTTCTGTGAGTTTGGCTTTTATAGGTTCCATATATAAGTGATGCCATGCAGTATTTGTCTTTCATGATCTGACTTATTTTCCTTAGCACAATGCCCTCAAGATCCATCCATGTTGTGGCAAACAACAGGATGTCCTTCTTTCTCCTGGCTGAATAATATTTCACTCTGTGTGTGTGTGTGTGTGTGTGTGTGTGTGTGTATAAAACACATCTTCTTTAGACATTAATTCACTGATAGACACTTAGGTTGTTTCTGTATCTTGGCCATTATGAATAATACTGCAATGAACATGGGAGTGCAGATATCTTTTTGAGGTCGTATTTGAATTTCCTTTTGATGTATACCTAGAAGTGACATTGCTAGATCATATGATAGTTCAGTTTTTTAAGTTTTTGAGGAACTTCTACACTATTTGCCATAATGGCTGTACCATTAAGGAAAATTCTTAAAAGTAGAAAATTTTGGTCAAAGTTATAAACCTTCTTTGGGCTGATGATCTGAATTGCTGATTAGCTTTCCATGAACATTGTGCCAAATTCCACTGACAACAGCTGTGGTTGATTGAGAGTATTCACCTAAATATGAAAAAAAATCTTTTATGAATATAATAGAAAAGTATTTTTGAAAATATTTTTAATATTTATTTTTGAGAGAGAGAGAGAGCGTGAGCAGTGGAGGGGCAGAGAGAGAGGGAGACACAGAATCTGAAGCAGGCTCCAGGCTCTGAGTTGCACACACAGAGCCTGAGCCTGAAGCAGGGGCTCGAACTCACAAACCATGAGATCATGACCTGAGCCGAAATCAGTTGCTTAACCAACTGAGCCACCCAGGTGCCCCTAGAAAAATATTTTATCTGTAATTTTGATTACAGTTTTTTCATTTTAATTAGATATTTTATTTTTTTTGTAAATTGTTTTGGTTATGCCATTGCCAACTTTTCTACTATAGTTTCAGCATAGTTTCATTTCTAAACAGTGAAAGTTAAATAATCATTGTATCAGGTTATATTTTACTGAAAATTATTTTTTACAGTTTGACTTTTGAAGAAGGCTGTTATATAAAAGATATCACGATCCTACCAACATTAGAGAGACACTAGAAAATGTGGGAAGTATTTCTCTGTATCTTGTGCCCAGAAAGCTGATTTCTAACATACACATAAAAATCAGTCAGGCTAAGTGATTTAAAAATTGATACCATTTCTAAGTGGATATTTGATTTTAGTAAACATTTTAGCAATGAATCTAATTATATTTACTAAGTATCCAAAGCATAGCACTGAACATGGAGCAAGTTTTTAAACTCTGCTTCTACTGCTACTTCATTCCTCTGTAGAAGTTTCCTTATTATTATTATTATTGTTATTATTATTATTATTATTAATATGGTCATGCTTTCAATTATCAGGGTCACCTATACATGGGCATACTGTAGAGATTTCAAAATAATAATTCTTCTAGGCCTATTTTGAAGTTAGAATTTTTGAAATGTAGATTCTTCTTTGAGCACGTTTTCTTCTTTCTCTATGACTTTGCTAACTTGCAACCTCTTTCTTCCTTATATGCTTCCTCAAATATAAGATGAGAACAACAGTTATGCTCAACCCTGGTTTCCAAATGTGTTAAATGATATTGCTGTACAGCATAGCCAAATGGCAGCTTCTTTTTATCTTTTTGCAGTGAATTCTTTTATGGCCTTTTAACCAATGGTCAGCTCTACTTTGAGAAGCAAACATTGTCCTGTGGGCTGAAACATCTGAATCTTAAGTTTTTGTCACCAACATTATAACCCGCTAAGTTGTCTTTACCGTGACATGATCTGCAGAAATATAAGACTTTATTTTTGGTATTTTCAGTTATATTTTGTTTTATTTTATAGTTATATTTATACTTGATTAATTCTGCTTGCTCTCCATCCAATATTGTAACTCTCAGAAGGCAGATATGTGTCTTATCACTCCATCCCTGCAAAGATTCTTGATGTAAATTTTGTTTTAGGAAGTTGAATTGAGTCACCCTATTTTGAGAATTGAATTGCACATCCTATGTGATTTGCTTAGGGAGCATATTTGGCTTTCTCTGGTTGGTCCCGAGTTGGATGCAAGGGCAAATTATTTGAAAATAACCATTAATTTTGTCCTTTTTTAAAAAATTAATTTATTTCTTAATTTACATCCCAGTTAGTTAGCATATAGTGCAACAATGATTTCAGGAGTAGATTTCTTAATGCCCCTTATCCATTTAGCCCATTCCCCCCCCCCCACAACCCCTTCAGCAACCCTCTGTTTGTTCTCCATATTTAAGAACCTCTTAGGTTTTGTCCCACTGCCTGTTTTTATAATATTTTTGCTTCTAAAAAATAACTATAGTTTATTGTTTTCTCAGAGGGAGCTGGCTGTCATCTTTCCCTGAGCTGTGAGTTTTTCAAGTTACCTCAAGGATGAAATGTTGTAATTATTTACTGGAATGACTTTATTTTCAATTAAAATTGATATCTATTTTCAAGAAACCTCTATAATCCTGGGATAATAATTACCCACACTTCACAATTGTTAGAGTTCTTCTAATGTCTAGTTTAAATTCTCCCTGCTGTAATTTCCATCTGCTATATGGGACTGAGAATTATTGTTTTCTATCATTTATGTAGAAAGTGTTTTCATACTCAAAAACAAGGGTCAGTCTCTCTTAAAGCTTCTTTACTTCAGGTTGTATAAATTAAGCTCTTTTCTCACACTTTTTACTACCAAAATTTTAATGATATCTGTCCCTTTATAATTGACTTTTTCAAAATTGCCATGGAGAACCTTATACAAGTTTTGACTAATGCATTATTGTTCGCACAGTGCTAAGTCATAGGTATACTTGTGGATTCCAGAGGTGAATTGAATCATGAAGAGAAGAGTTAACTTAGGTCATGAAAGAAATTAGTAAAGGCCTAATAACCAACCCCATCAGCCCTCTGGAAAAAAGAGAAGCATGCAACAGAGTTTATTTAATACGGTATCTTTTTTGTTAGCCATCCCGTGAGCCTAATAGAAGGAAATGTTTCTGTTTCCATAATGTACTGCTATAAATAGCAAGAAAATAAATGCCAATTCAAATTTCATGAAATACATGGAATTTTCTGCCAGATTATGACTGAGGGAGAGACTTAGTCAATGGACTCTGGTTAACGTTTATGAAGACACCAGAACTGATTCACTGAACTATGCACTTAGAGTGTGATCACATTGACCCAAATACTCTCTTTTCCTGGGCTCTGGTTTGATCACTTGCCACCTCTGTGCCCTAACCAGTGGTGTGTGACCAAACAATGTAGCTGATTTACCCTTTGGCCTTTGAAATAGTGACTGTGGCCTTATTAGTTCTAAGCTCTAGTAAACTACACAAAAATAACTGACTGAAGATAAAATCTTCTGCTGGACCTTCTAATTTTTTTTCCTCTTACATGGTAAAAATGAATAGAAATTTATTTTGAGCCTGTTGACTTTGCCACTTGACTTTACTGTTCAACAGGAAACTCCCTTTCCTTTTAGTTAGAACTAGTCATTCCAGCCAAGTTCACCCAGGGAATACAAAGAGCTGGGCATTATAGCTTGCAGTTCAGATGCCACTGACACCTTCAAATATTCCCAGGTGCCGCTGGTGCTGGCACTGCCACTACTGTGGCCCCTGGATGCTACCGCAACTACGAAAGAGGGTCATTGTCCTGTCATGATACTGCCAAATGAATCTGCCACCTCACCCTCTTTTCTGGCTCTTTGTGTCACTAGCTCCAGATTAAAAATCCTAAAGAGTTTTGATGAGGGAACATAAGGCAAACTGAGACCCCATAAACCTCCTCCCTCCTTAGGTGCAATATGTGTGACATTTCTCAGGCACTCTTGGCTGCCCTAAAGCTAAGAGAAAGAAAAAACAAATGGTGAACTGATAGAGATCACAGTCATGCAGGAGTCTCCATCAGTTTACAGGAAAAAGGCAATCTTATAAATAAACTAGCAGAAACCTATAGACTCAGTTTCCTGGAGCCCTAACATCACCCTCCTCTCCATAGTGATGTGGGGAACAAAGGCAAGAAGGAAAATAGTAGATACAATTTAATTTCCTTATAACCTGCAGCCTGTTGACAAATACTTCAGATAGGCAGAGTACAACATTCCTCCAGGAACTCCCTATTGTCTTAATGCCTTACTAGAGGGGAAAACAACCTTAGCTTGACAATAGCTAGGCCTCCTTTATCTTGTGAGTCTTCTATAGCATTTGAAAGTCCTTTTGGAAACCTTCATTTTCCTTACCTCCACCTACGCCCAGGTATATAATCAGTCACCCCTCACACTTAAAATGCAGCTCTTTCTGTGCAGGGGTCCTCCAGTCCCTGTGCTTTAATAAAATCACTTTTTTGCACCAGAGACATCTTAGAGAATTCTTTCTGGGCCTTCTGGACCCCCACCACCACACCAAAACCACATCAATTTGATCCTGATGATTGGCTGAGCCTTGTTCACGTTCACATGTCCTAACTACCACTCTTCTTGGGAAAACAAGTATCCATCCTTTTCAGCTTCTTTAGTGGGAGGTAGACTGCTATCTGTGAAGATTTAAAAGGTGGGGAAGTGCCTCAGACATGGAAGGTGTGGGAGTTCAGACAAATGCATTACAAGCTGGGAAGTGCAATGTATGTTCTGAGGCTGGAAAGCATGGAGAAAAAGTGGGGAAAACACTCTGGAGGTGAGGAAATGGTAAGTACAAATAAAATCTACGACACATCAAAACGTGCAAAACACAAACATAATTGTTTGAATTGGAAGCTGAACTAGCTATCCCTGCCTCCCTCCCTCCCTCCCTCCCTGCACATCAATTTTGCTTGAAACAACAACTGACAAATGATGATTTTTGAGTTTTAGCTAGTTGGCAGACACTATCTTGAAAGTGAATGAGATGAGTCTGTCCTTTAGGAAAAAAATAGTTTTTGCGGCCAGTGATAAAATTAGGATTTTGAAAAACCTGTATCTGTCAACTCAACAACATCCTAACACTTAGGGAGCTTTCTAATGCGGTTATTGGTGAAATTAATGGATGTGATTTATTTTATTTTATTTATATATATTTTTAATCTTTATTTTTGACAGAGAGAGACAGATGCAAGGGGGCGGAGGAACAGAGAGAGGGAGACATAGAATCCAAAGCAGGCTCCAGGCTCTGAGCTGTCAGCATAGATCCTGACACGGGGTTCAAACCCATGAACCGCAAGTTCATGACCTGAGCTGAAGTCAGCCGCTTAACTGACTGAGCCACTCAGCGCCCCTGGATGTGATTTTTTTTTTTTAATTATACAATCAACTATGTCAACATTTGGAAGATCTGTATAATTCAGTGAGCAAATATTAGCAAAATGACCAATGCAGGATGTTACAAAATCATGGGAAAAAATTCATTCAAAGAACAAGACAAACCAATAGATTCTGTAACAGAGAATGAAAAATTCACTGGCATGGTTTTAGATTCTATATTGCAACTAACTTCCAAAAAATGATCAATGTCCAGTTTTGGTATAGTTAACAGTGAAGAATATCCACAATTATCTGAAAGGCTATTAAAAATACTCTTCCCTTCTCCAACCGTATATCTATGAGACTAGATTTACTTGATATTTTTCAATCACAACATATTACAACAGATTAAATGTTGAAGCAGCCGCAAGAATCCAACTCCTACCTATTTAAGCCACATATTTAAACAAAATTTTTTTTGATGTTTATTTATTTTTGAGAGAGGGAGAGACAGAATGTGAATGGGTTGGGGCAGAGAGAGAGGGAGGCACAGAATCCAAAGCAGGCTGCAGGCTCTGAGCTGTCAGTACAGAGCCTGACGCGGGGCTCGAACTCACGAGCTGTAAGATCATGACCTGAGCCGAGGTTGGGCGCTCAACCGACTGAGCCACCCAGGTGCCCCTATTTAAGCCACATATTAAAGACATCTGCCAAAATATAAAACAATATCAATCTTCTCATTTTTTAATTTTGGAAAATACATTATTGATGTTAACGTATAGAACATTTATTATTGTTTTTTTAACAGAAATAACACTTTCCTAATTTTTATTATTGTTACTTTTTTCTACTCTCAACAGTGGATAGATATCCAGAGAATCAATGTTTACTATTATTATTATTTTTTAAATGACATCATTAGTCATTAGGGAATAAAAATCAAAGCCACTTCACACACACTAGAATGGCTATACTAATAATTTAATAATAATTTTTTTTTAAATAGCAAATGTTGATGAGAATGTGAAAAAACTGGGACCTCATATATTGCTGGTGGGAATGTAAAAAGCTGCAAACTGTTTTTGGAAAACAGTTTGATAGTTTCTCAAAAAGTTAAACAGGGTTACCATACGATCCAGCAATTCCATTTCTAGGTATATACCTAAAAGAATTGAAAACATGCTTACAAAAAAGCTTGGACAGAAATGTTCATAGCAGCATTATTCACAATAGCCAAGAAGTAGAAACGACCCAGGTGTCTATCAACTGATGAATGTATAAACAAAAATTGTATATCTACACAATGGAACATTATTCAGCCATAAAAAGGGGTAAAGTACTCATTCATGCTATGACATGGGTGAACCTTGAAAACATTATGCTAAGAGAAAGAAGTTAGATACAAAAAGCCATATGTTATATGATTCCATTTATATGAAATGTCCAGAATAGGCAAATCCATAACAACAGAAAGTGGATTAGTGATTGCCAGAGGCTCAGAAGAGGAGGGAATGAGAGTGATTGCTAATGGATATAGAGGCTTTTGGAGGGATGGTAAAGAAAATGTTCTTGACTTAGATAGCAGTGACGGTTGTAAAACCTTGCGAATACACTAAAAATCACTGACATACACTTTTTTTTCTTTTTTTTTTTAATTTTTTTTTCAACGTTTATTTATTTTTGGGACAGAGAGAGACAGAGCATGAACGGGGGAGGGGCAGAGAGAGAAGGAGACACAGAATCGGAAACAGGCTCCAGGCTCTGAGCCATCAGCCCAGAGCCTGATGCGGGGCTCGAACTCCCGAACCGCGAGATCGTGACCTGGCTGAAGTCAGACGCTTAACCGACTGCGCCACCCAGGCACCCCTGACATACACTTTTAAAATGGTCCATTTTAGGGTATGTGAATTGTATCTCAATGAAAAAGAAGTACGTACGCCAGGAAAAAACTTCTGATGTTAGTGGTTAGCAACTAATGCTAAAGTTATTCCCATTGCAAACTGTTTTGAGTAGCAGGGTTTGAAGTGTTGACTATTTGGTGTAAATCATACAAAGATACAGATGTTGGTGATTTTAGAAGTATTCAACTTTCCTATTTTTGCTTTAGGCCTGGCTAGCCTTAGTGGCTTTGCTTCATTTAGATGCTAATGATCATTGCCATAGCACAAAATCCCTACATTTTTCACTTTTAGCAATGGTGAGTGAGCTCAGTGACAGTGACTGGAGCCATCTGATTTCATGAGACTTGCTGACATCTCAGGGTACTTTTCCACCAGGAAGAGAAGGAAGCCAGATGGAGGCTGGTTGGCAGTTGGAGTGGGGGTGGGGTGAGTGGTAGTCTTTGTGAGCATGGCAGCAGGACTGTCTCGGCAGTGATGACACACGAACTATCTGGCTAGAAGTGGCATCACTGCAAAGGTGTACTCAGTGTGGGGCAGAACTCTACTAACAAGTCTATTCCCCTAGTGGCCTGAGAAGCAATATCAGAACCCCAGTCCTAGCAGGAAGTGATTAAGGGCTCTGTCCCAGTGGCAGAGACAGGAATTGGCATAGAAGACCAGCCACAGAGACTAGATGATATTGTCGAGTGTGAAGAAAATGCTTCAGTTTTAGTGGTCACAGACTTCCAGAGTTGCCCTAAGTACAAGCGGAGGTTACAGAACTAACTCTAGATTAAATCAACCAGGATTTTTTTTTTTTTTTTAAATCCTAGGCTTACATTTTGGCTTGGGAGGAATTACTGATGGTGTTAAATGCTTATTCATGTTCCATGTGGACTTTTGTTTGTTTTTTGTGCAAGTCTTTACCAATGATGGGAATTCACTATTACTGAAAGACAAAATCACTGAATTACTACTGAATATTACTGAGTGACAAAAAAAAAAATACAATACAAATTGTTGGGAACACTGTATACTGACAACAAAAAAATGGGGTCACTGAAAAGTGTTAATTATAGAAAAATATACTTTGCAATTTGGGTGAGTTTCATTATATACTTTAAAATTGGTTTAATTTCCATTTTTAAAGACAAAAACTTTTCTCCTCCTCTTTCATTGAGAACAAGCCCCAATTAACAGAAATGCAACATCGATTTGCATAACAATAGCTTCCTTGGCATTAGAAAAGCTTGGCATTTGGTTTTCTCTAAATGAAAGGTTTGGTCTCTGTAGGACATAGCAATATTTTTATCTTAATATTTTGTAATCTTTCTATTATTTTCTGAAATCTGAATTTCAGTACATAATATATAATCATGCTCCTTGTTGACATGGCTGAAAGTGCCTCTTAATCTCTTATCCTTTGACCCTATCTCGCTTTCCATTTGCACTACTTCCTCCTAATGCTCTAGCCACACAGAGTGACCTTTTCCACATTCCTCAAATAATCCATGGTCTTTCATGGCACCACAGAGACTCAGTTACTCCTAGCTCTGTGTTCCCACCGCACTTTACCCCTCCAGGTATGGTGAGTTTTTACATTACATACACTCTAAGGTACTCAAGCAGAGATGCCTCGGGGTTCTCCTCCTGTGCCTCAAGATTCACCTCTCACTGGTAGAGAAAAGAGAATGAGCTCTAGAGTCAGATCTCTGTTGGCATTTTAACCCCACCACTAATCATTAGCAGGTGAAACTTGATGACTCATTGATTCTCTGAACTTTAGCTTCCCATTTATAAAATTGGATGAGTAATACCTAGCTCATAGGGTCATTGTGAAGGTTGAGTAGGATTCTGTAAGACAATGTACCTGTTCCACTCATAAACGCTAACTCCTTGCTCCCCCCTTCCAGCTTTTAATATGTATAATTTTGACAATATGTCTAGTATATCTCCAACTAGATTATACCAACAGGGAGTGAGATGGCCATGATCTCACGGCTTCTTGGGTCTGAGCCCCACATCGGGCTCGGCGGCCATCACAGAGCCTGCTTAGGATCCTCTCTCTCCCTCTCTTTCTGCCCTTCCCTAACTCACTCTGATGAATGAATAGCTCTGAGTTTTCTTCCCAAATTTCTTCGGAAGTTGTGGTTTTTCACCAGCTTTAAGTGAAGAGTTCTGTGTTCAAACACACATACGCTCAGTTCAAATGGGAAACTAGATGCGACTGCAGCTCTTTCACCTTCTCCCCCATCTTCACCTTGTCTTGGGTTCCAAATGGTAGTACTTTCTGGGATCCCAAATGGAAATTTGAGATGAAAAATACTGTTTCTTCATATTTGTACCTATTTTATTTAGCTTTTCATTCCATTTAGATTATTTTACTCTATGTAGTTCCAGGATACATTCTTCAACCACATGGTTGGTTTTCAAATAATAAGGTTTTTTACTGAGCATCTATAAGAACTTCTGTTTTTCTTTCTCAAAATTAACCAGGCTCAGTAATGGCTTGTTAACTTATGAAGTCATTAGATTCTGTAGATATGCTTAGAGAATTAAAAAATGACAACCAAAATTATTGCTATGAAAAATCCATAAAAGATAAATGAATGGTGGTTGGGTAATAGCTTTTTATTCAAAAAGGATAGCTTTTTATTTCATCAGAGAAGGTTTTTCTTTCAGTGCTATATTAAAAACTTTCATATGTTCAAATTTAGAGTTATTGTCTTAGAAGGAACAATGGTTATTGCAAGTTCCTACTTTTTCTCTTAGAAAATTTTATTAACCATGGAAGGATGTCTCTAGGCAATGCTTTGGATCCTTAACAAAGCAAGTTATATGTATCTTTTATGAAAATTTTATAATAGAATTAAATAGTTAAAAAAAATACCAGGTAGCTAATTCAAAAGTAATTATACAAACCAGAATATTCTGAAAGTTTATTCTTTTTAATCATTTTAGAAATTAAAGTTCAGAGAAGGTTTAGCTTTGCCAGGAATACTCAGAAAAAGCTACGTAGAGTTCATGTTTGAGTGAAGTCTTAAATAGTAAGAATTTGTACAATGAGGAAGTGAGGAAAGCATTTCAGGTGGAATGAATAGCTTTTGCCAGTTAATGTTGGGTTTTGCTTTTATGTGATAGCCTTACAAATGTTGAAAATAGGTATTATGATAACTGTCAGTCTTTATTCTTTAGGGAAATGTACATATTAAGAGTATAGAAAGAATAGGCAATTTCTCCTCACTTAAGCTTCCTTTTTTCTTCTGGAATTAGTATCCAGCAAAATAAGCTAGGCAGTGTTCCAGGCTGCTACTAGAGTGTTCCTAGGGATGTTAGGTTACTGTCAACCCCCAAGGAATATCTTTGTTCCGCAACATTCTTTCCTGCATTATGTACAAAAATTGCAAAACCTGAAACTCATATACAAAACCTTGTGAACACTGCCTTAGAGGAGACTCCTGGTCTTGCCTGAAGCCAAATCTTCAGTGTTTTCGTTATCTATAACTTGTTATATATATTATCTTGCTCCCATTTCTTTCACATTTTTTTTTATCTTGGGGATAGAATAGAATTCATATCTTGTACTTCTTTATATTTTTCTACGTGTTTAATATAATGCTAGAATCTAGATAGAGCTTCCTAAATACCTCTTAGATTGCTTCTTGATTTGACCATAATGGGAATGAGAAAAACTGCTGAAAAATATGTAAGGCTAGTTAAACTGGAGATGTAATGGTAGAAGGGAACATGTATTAGATATTTCCCATTGCCCTTCCAGACCCACTCTGCATCTTACTCTGACTGATCTTTATGGACTGTTATCAATTGTTACCTTGACCTTTTGCTTCCATTTGGGTTCATCCAATAGGAGAAATTGGAAGGAGATCCAAAGGGTAGAATAGGCTATTTATTCACCCTGTTGCCACTCTACAGGACCTTGTGGCTATTTCCTCTACCTGAGTACACAGCTTCTTGTCAGCAACATTTTCCTACACATATAACTATAACACCTCTTCAGGTCCCAGTAATTGCTTGCTCCTTTTGCCCCTTCAGATCTAGTGATAATAATGACTCCCAATTATTTTAGCCGTGGGGCACTTCACTATCATTTGTTGATTTCCTTAACCCTGCTCACCCCTTCAGAAGATATTTCCATCTATCTCTTTAGTCATCCTCTCATATCTTGCCAGGGATCTAAATGATACAGGTGGTGGCCATAACTTTTTGAGTAATTCTGGAAATGACAATTTGCATTTTATTATTGTTACTGTAGAGCAGATTTCTTTCTTTCTTTTTTATTTCTGTGAATATTTACTTTTCAGAATAATAATAACTAAAAAAGACAGACAGAGTTCCTGAGGTGGACGCTTGAGATTACCTATAATTTTATTATTTTTTGTTTATTTTTAATTTTTATTTAAATTCTAGTTAATTAACATACAGTGTAATATTGGTTTTAGGAGTGGAATTCAATGATTCATCAATTACATATAACACTGAGTGCTCATCATAACAAGTGCCCTCCTTAGTACCTATTACCCATCTAGCCCGTCCCCCACCTCCCTCGCTCTATCAACCCACAGTTGGTTCTCTATCTTTAAGAGTCTCTCATGGTTTGTTTCCCTCTCTCTTTTCTTTTTATAAATATGTTTTTTTTTATTTTTTTGAGAGAGAGTGTGTGGGGTCGGGGGGGGGGGGGGGGGGGAAGAGAAGGGCAGAGGGAGAGAGAGAGAGAAAAACTGAATCAGACTCCATTCTCAGCATAGGCTCAATCCCATGACCCTGGGATCATGACCTGAGCTGAAATCAAGAGTTGATTACCTATAATTTAAAATTATGACCTTCAGCGATTTGTGGAAAAAACCAGATTTCCTACTCGGCACTGAATTTTTATAAGCTTGTTTATGTAACAAAGATGTTTCTTGCCCAGTGATTCAATGATCCATCATTAACCAGCCTTGTTCGTTCGAACACATTGTTTTAGGAGCTTAATTGACTCAGCCCTCCCATACAAGGTGAAACTTGCTCAGGAACCCCGTTGACTAGTAGAGTAGCTATGTACATAAGAATATGAATTAAATGTTTGTGTAAATAACAAATGATAGTCACACTGGCTCCACTTTTTTTTTAATTGTTAAAAGAGTAATAAGAAAGATCACAATACTATAGAAATGACCAAGATATATGATCTTTAGGTAATTCTGATTTATGGAAGAATGAGGTAATCCTGAAATATTACTGCTGTTAGGTTTTTTGTAAAAAAGGAACTTTCCTTTTCAGTTAAGGACATACATTCACATCAGATATTTTATGTAATAATGTATAATTTTTACATTCATGTTTCTGAAAACAGGAATGATACTGAATTGAAATATTTAGTTACTTTGGCTATAATCTTAAGATTCCCTTTTTAGGTAGTCCTCTAATTAGTATTAGAAAATATATACTTGAAGCATATTGAGAAAGAATATTTCTCTGGAATGTTCTTCACGTTTCTTTTGCAGCCAATTTATACTTGAGTTAATGAAGAAATCTTCCAATGTAGCTGGAAACTATCATAGTAGGAGCTCTAAAGACATAAAGTAAATGAATGAATGAGGTTTTTCTATATAGCTTTAGAAATAGCTTAATAAAGTGTCTGAACAGCAATATAACATTTTTGTACTCCTATGCTGTCAGAATATATTTGAGTTCCTTCTCTGTTTCCAGCCCTGGACTAGGCACTAAGCATACCTTTCAGGAAAAGCCAATGTCATGGAAGTATTACATGTAATCGGGAGTGATATTCAAATATTTAACAACACATGTATCACAGTCCTACACAATCAGAAGTGAAGCCAGCAGTAAACAACAGATTTAGCTGGACCCATGTATCCTGTCTCTAAGTAATTCTTGGTTTCATCACCTGTAGCCTCTGGGCCACTTACTGAAAATGTGTACTTGCCCCTCAGTTAAGATCAGGATAGCTGGGTCTCCTTTCTTTGTTTTTTGGGTCCTCTGTTTCTTATTCTACACCATACCATGTGCTTTGATTTTCCTCTGTTTCTTCAAGTATGTCAGTCCTTCAGTCCCAGGTGCTAATCTGAATTTTGTATCTTCCACTTCCTCAGTTTCTGGTTATGCCCTTGACTTTTTTTTTTTTTTTTTTGCCTACTTGTTTCTGGGTTCCTGATCATATTGCAATATATATTTTACTTCTCTAGTCTGTGTTAACATCAGTCCTCTGACCATCACATAATACTTCATCTCTACTTTTCTTAAGGTGTTTGTTTCTCTTGGTTACTTAAGTAAAGGTCGTATCAATGCTTCTAGATTGTAAACTTTTGACAGCAGAGAGCAAGTCTTATAGAACTGGATATACCAATTACTGTTACATTGTTCAGTATAAAAATATTATGGTTATAGGGTTTTTTTAAATTAATTTTTTTATTTTGGAGAGACATAGACAGCGTGAGTTGGGGAAGGGCAGAAAGAGAGGGAGAGAGAGGATCCTAAGCAGGCTCTGTGATGGCAGCAAAGCCCAATGTGGGGCTCAGACCCAAGAAGCCATGAGATCATGACCAAACCAAGAGTCGGTTGCTCAAAACAATTGAGCCACCCAGGTGCCCCATGGTTATGGTTTTAAAAGTCCTTTCCTACAAAGAGATATACACTGAAATTCTTAAGTGAAATATACATCTGGCATTTATTTAAAAATACCCTAGAAACAAGTTTGGGGATACATAGAAGATAAAATAAGGAAAATAAAATATTGGCAATTATTAAAGTTGAATAATGGGTTGATTAGGGGTCATTGTACTTTTTTCTCTATTTTTGTATGTTTGAAAATTTCCATAATAAAAGTTAAATTATGTATAAATATAAATTACATATAAATATAAATAAAATAATAATAAATATAAATAAAAGTCTACATTAAAATATTTGTTAAAAGAATTGGCCCCTGAACTTGCCCCTTCCCCTGATCTGGCATGATTGCTGGACAACATATATGTCTTCCTTGTTCTCATCTAAAGGGGATGCCATCTGGGGTGGCCGCTTTGCTTACAAGAGTTTCCTCTTTTCTGGGAATGGATCAAAACACAGGAGTGGGCCTCTAGTGGCCATGCCCATGCTACATGACACTGCTACACTCCAGCCAAAGTTCATTGACCCAGGTGTAGATGGACACACACTTGGGCCGATCATATCCTCTCTTCTGACAATCTGAAACTTGTAAGAGAGAAGCACACAAACTGGTCTGATTGGAAGCTTGTTGTGTTAACGGCAAAGATAAGACCTATGAACTCTCACTGTGAGGTTTTCTATTTGCCTTTCCCCTGCCTTCCTGGGCTCTGCATGAGAATTCAATGTGGGCTTGAGCTCACGAAATGAGAGATCACGACCTGAGCCGAAGTCAGATGCTTAGCCAACTGAGCCATCCAGATGTCCCTAAAGAAAAGTTTACCTAATGTGTCATCTGAATGTAATGAACTCATTCACATGACAAGGAACCAAATGTCTGAATTCAACACATTTCTGTATGCAAAACATTTTTATGTTACTGTGCAGAGTGTTTCCTTTCTGCTTGCTCTGTCTCCTACCTTTAACAATAATTACTGAGTACCTACTATGTGCCTACACTGTGACAAGTGCTGAGTATGATGAGAAAAAACAGAAAGTTCTTGCCCTCGTGGAGCTTACAGTTTTATGGGGGAGATAGGTACCATCGACTAATGATACTTGCTGTTGTGTTATTATAGAGATGAGTATTCAAGAGGAATGGAGTATACTTCTAAGAAGGTGAAGAACCAGAAAACCTGATTAAGCATGGGAGTGGGGAGTGAACTTGATTTGAAGGCTAAAAGATAAGTAATTTATGATTATATGAGAGGATAGTGGAATGGAGGTTGGAGTGAAAAGTCATTCTCGAAAAGATGGCTTCCAGAATTCTGTCCAATCAACAAAGTGGATGGAAACAGCTCCTAAATGCAAAAAGATGTTTGTCACTGATTAATAACTGAACTGGAATCTGTTTAATGTTCACTATTAAGGCAATAGTTAAACCAGTGCATTCACTTTATTATAAGAGTAAAAACTCCCTGAGGTTTCACTGGCCAGAACTGTGACACATTTGTCCTTCCTAAGCCAGGTAACAGTAAGGGCAGTGGTGGTACAGTGAATGGCTTAGAGACAAATTGCGATTTCTGTCCCTCAGGCTTGAGAAAGGCCCACTTCCCCTAAAGTGCATGGTTGTTTTATGAGTGAGACAGTTGGCAAAAAGAAATGGCTATTGCTTGGACAAGCAACAATGTGTGAGGAAGATGGGTCAAGTGACCTAGACAGGAGTTGTTCTATGGGAGCTGTGGGGGTGGAAATTTGATTGGAGTGAATTCCAGAGAGAATGAAAAGAGAACCATTACAGTATTAAGTATAGACAACTCTTTTGAGAATTTTTTCTAGAAGAGCTAGAAGAGAAATCAAGTGGTAGCTGGACAATGATGTAAGGGGCCAAGGGAGGTTTGTATTTATGATTGGAGAAATTACTGCATGTTTAATGTTGATGGGTATGGACCTATAGGAAGACAAAAGTTGAGATGCAGAAGAGAGGAGGTGATGTTGATTAAGACAGAGGTGGTAGACATGAATGCACAGGTGGGAGGTTGATCTCAGGAGGAAGATAATTCATCCACAGTGATAGGAGGCAATGAAAAGTTTTTGGGTGCAGATGCAGTAGATGTGTAGATGGGATAGGGAGCTCATGTTAATTCTCTTCTGATTGCTTATGCAGAACTCCAACATGTAAAGTAGATTAAAGTAATGAATAGGTGTCTCAGGCAGATTAAATTCTTGTTTGGCACAGAATATTTCATTGTGTCCCCATGAATAATTTCCATGATGTCTCGATTCTTGATTTTAACTAGACTGTTAGTACAGTAAGGTTATTGTTTGAAAGATATATTTATAAATACATCAGTGGGATCAATGCTAGGACAGAAGGAGGTGGCCCTGCACTTTGAATAAAATTCAGACTCCTTACTAGAGACTACAGATCACTACATAATCTGGCCTTTGTCCTCCTCTCTAAACTCATCAGGTATTATTCTTCTGTTGTTTACTCTGTTCTAGCCAAATTATATTTCTTTTTTTTGGCAATGTCAAGCTCATTTTAGTTTTATGATCTCAGTGCTTCCTGTTTCCCTCTTCTTGGAAACGTTCCATCAGGTATGCATAGGACAGTCTCACTGGCATCATTTAGGGTTCAGTGAGGCTCCTTGGTCTCCTTATCTAAAGTTGTTATATCCTAACCAACCACTAGTTTATCGCTGTATTTTGTTTCTTTGTGGAATTTATTACTAACCAAACTTCTATTACTTCTTTCTTAATTTCTACATCCCCAGCAATTAATATAGAGCCTGGTATATATTAGATGTCTAAATTCTTTTAAATTAATGCATACAAAAGGCTCTGTTTTTGTCCTTAATTGCAATTAACCTTTTTATCAGTAACTTAGAAAAAGACACAGAATGACATGCTTATCAAATTTGTAGACACTGTTAACTTAAATGGAATATATAACTATCCCAATATGTTGCAATGAAGTGCTAAAATAAAACTATTTTAACAAGGATAAAGGCAAAATGTGAAATTTAGGTTAAAAAATTTACTAAGGAATCATAGCTCAGCAGTATTTCATGAGTAAAAAGGCCTAGGAATTTTAATTGTAGGCTGCAGGGCAGCTTAAATAGTTAGCCTGAATTAATAGAGGCACAGTAGCCAGAAAATGGTGCCCTATATTCTGCTGAGTTAAACCCACGGCTAGGAGCAGTGTGCTTGTTTAGGTTGTTTGGTTGTCTGAACGTTTCTTTACACTTACTTTTAACTCATTGTATTTCAATGAGCAGTGTGAACTGTTGTGTCAACTGGCCAGCAACTTGTGTTCTTGCAGGCAACATGAATGGAAAAATGAACTTGTAATAATCCAGCTGATTATTGAACAAAGGTAATAGTTATCCTTGATGACATCAGACTCTTGAATTACCTCCACACCAGGGTGTGTCTGTAGAAGGAATGATCCTCTTCCAAGGCTCCAGCTCTCACTGGGCTCACTAGGGGTGGCAATGGCTCCCTTCCATTGCTGGTCTTTGGGGACTAAACATGCCTTTTGGGTCCCCTAGCCCTGCTCTCATCTCCATGAGAGTCCCTTCATTAAATTCTACTCAATGTCTCAATTTCCTTTAGGATACCGATTGATAGCATAGCTTTTGGGATTCTTCAGGCTGTAAAGTTAGGAGGGCCAAATTTTACATTCCTTAATCACTATGCACATACCTCAGTTTAAGTATTTGTAATTATAACTTTTGAATACTTGCATGTGTGGATATCTTGTATACCTTATTCCTAGTTCTTAAAGTTACAGAACAAGGTAGGCATTATTATTTACATTTTACAAATGAGGAACTTGAAGGTCAGAGAAGTTAGATAATTTAGCCAGGTGATTCTTTATAGATGACAGAGACTTAATCTGAGTTTGACTCCAAAGCCCACATTGCTGTTTCCATTACACCTACAACCTCTCTTATCTCCATCATGCACATTGGATTCTCTTTTGTTAGCCTGATTACTTAGCTGGAATTTGGTAAGTTTTTTGAAAGTACATACTATATTGTATTCTTTTATCTCCACTGCCTAGCATAGTGTCTGGCACATGGAAGACATAGAACATATGTTTTGAATGAGTGGATAGAGGAGAAATGTCACTTACCTATTAACCTGTATTTCAATTCTTTGAGAATACTTGCGTCAGGTCTTTAATTTCATATTTACTATCCTATTAAATTCCTTCATGCTCCCTTTCCCTTTTAATCACGGGCTATTCCTTTTGTGTACTTGGTTTTCTTCTATATGCATTCCTTGCTGAACATATAGACATATCATACATCAGAGACAGCATGAACCTGGCAACTTGGAAATGGTGAGAAAATAAAAATACAGATAATGATAATATCTATTTGGTGGGTCTGGGGTTAAGAGTAGTAGGAAGACATTGTTAAAAGCCACTTAAATTTGTCCATGCCTTCTCTTAACATCTATTGATTTATTTGGATACACTACAGGTGGTTTTAATTCTGTGCTTGCCACTAGTAAAATGAAGAGTTTCCACTTCGTATATTTTAGTATATATACAGCAGATACTTTGAATTAATTATTTGTCATAGGTTATTATACTCATTAAAACATATATACTTGCCTTAGAGAATGGCTTAAGAAATACTAAATGAATGATAGCAAATAACATGCCTGGACATTATAATTTTCCTTATCTACTTAGACATAGATGAAGTATGTTGATCTATCTTGTAAAATGTTTAACAAAGAATGCTGGCCAAATTTAACAGCCACAGTGTTCACTTGCAGCAGGATGTTCTATAGTAGGGAAAATGCAATCCAAACCTTTGCTTTTATTCATATAATCATGTTTTGGCTTTGTCATTGGGGTTCTGATATGGAAATAATCACAGCAGAAGTCCTAGAACACTAAAATGTTACAACTAAACAAGAAAGTATTAGATTATAGAAGAAATCTGACTCCAATTTTTAAAATTTTCTGATTAGTTTATTCTCATGAAACTTTCTTCGAACTTCTAAAAAATTTCAACTCAACAAAAAGAACAGAAGAATAGTAAAATGAATATCCATATACCTTTCTCCCAGATTAACTAATTGTTCACATTGTGCCATATATGTTTTATCCCCCTTTATAACTAATAACACTTATTTTTTGAAGCATTTAGGGCAGATAACTAATAAAAATGTTCACACACACATTTTATTGCCTTTAGCAGCAACTAGGTCTTTAAGTTCTACAAGGGCAGGAACCAGGCCTGTCTTGCACATTGCTGCATCCCCAGCACCTAATGTAATGTGTGACATGTAGTAGGAGCTCAATAAATATTCATTGACTGATGGGCTGAGTTGTTCTTCATACACTTGGCCCTTACTAGCTGCACATATCAATCAAAGCTTGAAAAAAATTAAGTCAATCTGACCTTAATGCAAAATATTCAGAAGTACTCAAGTTTTAAGGGAAATATATTTAAATCCTCTTATTTCTCTTGGCATTTATACAAAGCCTTGCACCATGTAGGTGCTTATTAAGTATTCCTTGAAGAAAACTTGGTTAGAGTATCCAAATAGTTTGACTATGATCAAACTTTGGAAAATAAGCCCCAAAGATAAAAACTTGGAGGGTGAGTTTATTCAGACTGGGACAATTTGTGAATGAATCTGGTGTCTCAGCTGGTCTCTGTTGAAAGATTAAATCCTAGAGCTGGAATTCAGAGAAAGGGAAGAACAATGAACACAAAACAGGGGGAAAAAGTAAACTTAAACTACTACACAGGAATTCTTAGACATAAAGAATACCTTCGTAAGAGTGACGACTGTTAAGTTTTGAAATTGGGAGATTAAGAGAGGCAATTCTCTTCTGTAGATCTCTTCCGCTATGGAGGAATCTACTACAAGTAGAGTTCTAGCCTTTTATATGTTTCTTACTAAAATGACCACATCTAAACATACCAAATAAAGAAGAACATCAATAGAATATTTCTCTTTTGCCTACATAATAAAGTTAAAACATATTAGCATATAATTCAAGATCCTCTGCAAAGCTAACTCCCAACTACCTTAATACCTTTGCTTCTCCTGTTTCTAGCTTGGGTTGTGGTCCAGAGTTTTCCTGTGTTCTATGGAACTCTAGTGCCCCTAATAGAAAGCATCTAACATCTCTAATATAGAACATCTGGTGTTAAAAATTTTGCATGGTGAAATAAGTGTGAGAAATGTTTCATATTATATCTCTGACCCACCTACTGTAGGTTCAATAATAAATGAACCTCATTAGCCCAATCAGAACTACATTAACATAATTAGAAGACCTGAAAAATTCTGCAGCGAGAAACCAGTTTCATGTGTAGTTTACCAAACTTACTTGACCAAAGAATTTTTTTTGGATGGCAGAATATTTATTAACGTCATGAAAGATACTTCTGTTCTCCAGAATACATTTGTTGAATGCTGCTTAACCATCATAATATTTGGAATTCCTTGAATATTGCTCATGCCATTTCTGACTGGAATAACTTATTTGAAAAAGTTCTCATCCTTAAAAAGATATTCCAAGGCACTTACAATAAGAAAGCCACAAAAGACAGGGAGTACTTGTGGAACTAATCCTGTGATTTAGTCCCATGTCTAAATGTTCTTCAAGGTCTGTAATCAATTGTTATTATAAAGTTGGAAGCACAGTCTTTATGGACAGTTTTTCTGTATTCTCTCCTTATTTTGACTAATTTCAACCTCAAAATTTGGTGTCATTTACATTTTAGTCTTTGGGATAAAGATTTTTTTGAATCAAGGAATTTGCACAATAATCAAGGACTTTGTATTTGTGGAGAGTTGGAATAATATTTGAAACAAATTGTTTCCATGAAATTAATATTTGGTAAGTTCAAAAGTGTCACCTGTTGAGTTTTTCAGGATTTGTTCAAATGAGCAATTATTGAAAGAATTAAACTAATTCTTCATTAAATTCTTCATTCATTAAACTAATAAGATGAAATGAGAATCTTTCTTGGTGAACAGAAATGACCTTTGTTGACATATGCTTACGTGCTTATTTAGAGAAATAGAGAATGGATGACCATTCATGATGACCATTACTTTGTTGGTTTCTCTGAGATGTCCATAAATTGTATCATTTATTCACTATTTTTTTTCAACTTACTGTTAAGAGGCAATTTCCATGAGTTTCTCATGTTTCTGCACATCTTGTGAGCAGAACAGAGGTACTTATAGTCCTTTGTTCTGGATGATCTTTTCAAAGATGTTTGATAGTTGACAGAAGATAGAGATAATACCTCCCTCTGGAGCAGAGAGCCAGTCTGTTTGTTGTCCAGTATAGTTATTTTAATTATTGTCCTCTCGACCAGCTTTGGACAGATTTTCCTGTAGCTCAATTTTTTTTATAAAAAAAAAATGAGGGGCGCCTGGGTGGCTCAGTCGGTTAAGCGGCCGACTTCGGCTCAGGTCATGATTTTGCGGTCCGTGAGTTCGAGCCCCACGTCGGGCTCTGTGCTGACAGCTCAGAGCCTGGAACCTGTTTCAGATTCTGTGTCTCCCTCTCTCTGACCCTCCCCCATTCATGCTCTGTCTCTCTCTGTCTCAAAAATAAATAAACGTTAAAAAAAATGTTTAAAAATAAATAAATAAATAAAAAATGTAAAAAATTGAGACTTCCCAAGCTCGGGGTTTCTCAGCAGTGATGCAAACCCTTTGCATGAGCAGCACTTGCCTAGGCTACTCTGTGTAACCTATGTGGAACTTGAAGGATAAGAGGGACCAACACAAACATGAAGCTCAAGGTGCTGACTACGCCATAAATAATGAAATCCTTGGTCTCAGGGCACCTGGGCAGCTCTGTTGGTTAACCATCTGACCCTTGATTTTGGCTCAGGTTGTGATCTCATGGTTAGTGAGATTGAGCCCCTTATTGGGCTCTGGGCTGACGGTGCAGAGCCTGCTTGGGATTCTCTTTCTCTCTCTCTGCCCCTCTCCCCTGCTTGCTTACTTGCTCTCTCTCTCTCTCTCTCTCTCAAAATAAGTAAGTAAAATCCTTTGTCTTCAACCCAAGAGTCACACATCTTCTGCCAGTATCCAAAAAACTATGGCAGACTAACGTGTTATCTTGCAGAGCTTGGTAGAATCTCAGAGCTGTAACAATTTTGTTGTTGTTGTTGTTGTTGTGACAATTTCTGACTCTTGTAAGAAGCGTACTCTTCAGGCATATGGGTTTAGAAGGTTTTTTCCTGGGTGTCATTGAAGCTTGCCCTGAATCAGGATCCTTGGTATAGATCACTACTAAATGATCAGGTGAGGTAGAGCTGAATCTGGAGGGAGAAGCATTGCTGGCCTGAGGTAGAACAAGGTAGAATGAAATCAGTGAACAGGGTTGATCTGGTCTTATCTAAGAAAAGCAATCGAAGCTGGGTTTAGAGTATATCTGAATGAGTGAACAGACTAGGGAGTAGGTAGCCCTCTCTAGGGCTACAGGATGGCTCATGTAAGCACATACCCCAGACAAAAGTGGTCAGCAAAAGATTGGCAAAAAGTAACCACTTGATCACTTTCTATTCTAGAGCATGACTTTTTGTACAGAATAGACTCTTTTCCCTCCTCCCAAAGTGACCCTTAGGTAAGACTTTGATGTTTCTTTTTTTTTTTTTTAATTTTTTTTTCAACGTTTTTATTTATTTTTGGGACAGAGAGAGACAGAGCATGAACGGGGGAGGGGCAGAGAGAGAGGGAGACACAGAATCGGAAACAGGCTCCAGACTCTGAGCCATCAGCCCAGAGCCTGACGCGGGGCTCGAACTCCCGGACCGCGAGATCGTGACCTGGCTGAAGTCGGACGCCCAACCGACTGTGCCACCCAGGCGCCCCTGATGTTTCTTTTTTAAGTTTATTTATTTATTTTGAGAGAGAGAATCCATGTGAGTAGGGGAGGGACAAAGAGAGAGAGAGGGAGAGAGAAAATCCCAAGCTGGCCCCATGTTGTCAGTGGAGATACCAACACAGGACTCCATCTCACAAACTGTGAGATCATGACCTGAACTGAAATCAAGAGTCAGATGCTTAATGACTGAGCCACCCACGTGTCCCAAGACTTTGAGTTTTTAAATTGGTAAGTCCTTGGGCTGTTCTAGCCCCAGGTCGGGCAGGTCCTAGACATTGTCATTATTAGTGTTTAAAAGAAAATAATGTTCTTTGCCTGGTTGGGAACATTGGCTGAGGCCTGAGATTTTCCTTTTTTAGGGTGTGTTGGTTCCTGGTGTACTGTTGTCCAGGCTCTTCTCCAGGATAGTCTTCTGCTCCTGCAACAAGTAACCCTTAATTGTCAAGGTGAAAGTATGGCACATGGGACCTTACGAGATCGCTCTGGATAAAAACAAACAAACAAACAAACAAACAAAACAAGTTAATAGTGGCTTAAATAGTAACAAATTTCCAAGTGATGTGTCATTTGGTTTTCTCAGTATAAACAGTTTCGGTTCCCTCAGGAATTTGGAACCGTTGGTTGTGCTCTTTCTAAAGGGGAATGTGGTTAAAATAGCAGCAGTCAGTCCAAGCTGGCAAGCAAAACCAGTGGTGGCTAAGCCTTCTTGTACTCATAAATAGACTTATAAAAATGGATATGCCATGAAACGCAATGGCCATCGTGTGATCATGTGAACGTTTGTGGAGAAAACTCCCTAGCTATTTAGGACGCTTAATTTTGGCCCTAATTATTGTGCCCTTCTGAGTAGCTGATCAGTTATGCTATTAATGTTATCGGCAGGATCATCAAAAATACAAATTGTCATTACTTTAAAGAGAACATTTAGGAGTAATTTATTTTAGAAATGTATAATGTCATATGTTGCCTTTCAGTTTGATTATTCTTATCTACAGTGGGGAACACGCTTCTAATGTTGAATTTGGAATAAAAAAGGCAACATGAGTGAAAAAAAACCTCCAAAGTATAGGTCCTGGCCTTAAAGCAGAACTGGCTGTCATAAACCAAGTGCAAAAGCAATCCAAGAGAAACAGGTAAAATGAGATGGCATTAGGCATGCTAGGCCACACTGGATTTTAGGACAGCTAGTTAAGAAGGAAGACCACCTGATCAGAAGTGCAGGGAAGCAAAAGAAATGTTTCACTTGGTGACAGAGACCGGGAAAAGCAAATATAGGCAGAAGGACTATATAGGCTTACCTGTGGCTCAGGGTAGATAGGACGACTATAAGCAAAACAAAGCATCAGACAGTGAGTATCCGATCAGGCTGCTTGAACAGAGCAAACGAGGTGGAAAGGGAGCTTCAAAGAACCTGCAAACTACAATCCAGTTTGTTCTGTGCCTGGTGATAGCTGTGTTGTTAGGAGCACCTGGAACAAGAATGGGATTGTTTGTATCTCTCACCTTTGGCTGGAGAACATTTCTCTGATGAAGAGGTCCCACCAGGCGTGTGTTAGTTAAGAGCCTCTCAACTGAGTCTGGGATAAGTCTAGGCAGGAGTAGAGCTAAAACAAAATGCAGTAATTCAGAGAGGACATTTATATATACTACCAAACTGAGGGGCCAGAAGGTATCAGAAGTTCTGGGATGGAGTTGGGGTAAGCATTCCTTTTTATTCAGTGTATATTATGTGCCAGGCTCTATGCTAGGTTTTGGGAATACAAAGATGATAAGACATAACACCTGCTCTGATAATTTAGAGTATTGTAGCTAAATTAGACAAGCTGATTACAACCAAGTGTGGTGAGAACTGTGATAAAGATCACCACAGGGCTCTCCAGGAGCATACAAGGTGGCGGTGAGGGGCACAGATTGTTAAAGGTGGCTTCTTGGAGGAGGTGATGGTCGAGCTGTGTCAAAAAACGTGAGTAGAAGGTAGGCAAGTAAAGATGAAGATTTGAGGTTTGTGCAGATCCTGTGAATTGAGAGAAGGAATGATGCATTCAGGAACCTTCAAGATTTCTGGGTAAATGAGGCTGGAGAGCCATAAGAAGCATCTTGTGTGTCACAATTTTTCTACAGTGGTAGAGAAACTCAACCACCCAGTTTTACATTTCTTAGAGCAGCTCCAATTGTAGCTGGTAGTGTCTGTCTTAATTATCTTTGGCCCTTCTCTACGCAAACTGTGGGGGATTTTCTTACCATGGAATAGAGTCCAAACTTTCTTTGGAAGGTGGAGAGGGAGTAGAAATGGCCTCTTTAGTTCACATACACCCACATGCTGAGATGCTAGCCCTCTTTCCCTTTGACTTTGCAAGGAGGTCACCAGCCAGCATACCCATGGTGACTTTTTCTGTGAATTCTCCCCTTAACAGAAAAGGATATAGTCACATATGTGTCCAAATGAATAGCCAACACTGGGGAATGTGATAACGACAATCTTTGGGCCGATAATACCTTATCATATCCTTTAGGTCCTACAGTCCTTGGGCTGAATTCGTATTGTCTTCTGGTTTGAAGATGTTGCAGAAAATGAAAATGTCATGTTTGTTTAGTACTGCTTAGATATTATCTATGGTGATGGATTGTTGCTATGAGTATTTGAGTTGCTATGAATGCTTGAAAAGGCAGTGTGTGGGTTAAAGTGAAAGTACAAGAACGCTGCATTGGCCACAAGATTCTGATGGTTCTGGTGCTAGAATGCAAGTTTTGAAGTTTGCGTTGCCCACCTCATGTGGCTATTTGAAAGATAAAATTGCAGAAGGTATATGAAAATGAGGTGTTCCTAGGATTCTATATAAATATAAGATGTTATTATTTGACTTGCTGCTTTTCTTTCTAAAATTTTTTCTTTTGAAATACATCTTTTGCTGAAGATTGAGTTACCATGGTATTAGATATACTTTAATGAAACATTGACAAATAAATGAAAAAAAATGACAGAATGTTGTCATTTATGACTGTTTTTTTAAATTCTAATATTGTTAACATAGCATGTAATATTAGTTTCAGGTGTACAATATAGTGATTCAACAATTCCATATATTACTCAGTGCTCATCATGATAAGTGTGCTCTTTAATCCCCATCACCTATTTCTCTCATACCCCCACCCACCTCCCCTCTGGTAACCATCAGTTTGTTTTCTATGATTAAGAGTCTATTTCTTAGTTTGTCTCTTTCTCTTACTTTTCCTTTGCTTATTTGTTTTGTTTCTTAAATTCTACATGTGAATGAAATCATATAGTATTTGTCTTTCTCTGATTTCTCTTAACATTATACTCTCTAGCACCATCCATGTCATTGCAAATGACAAAATTTAATTCTTTTTATGGCTGAATATTCTATTGTATATACATATACCACTTCTTCATTACTCATTCATCTATTGATGGACACTTAGGCTGCTATTAATTTGGCTATTATAAACAATGCTGCAATAACCATAGGGGTACATGTATCCCTTTGAATTAGTGCTTTCCTATTTTTTGGTAAATACCCAATAGTGTGATTACTGAATCATAGGGTAGTTCTATTCTTAGTGTTTTGAGCTATTTCCATACCATTTTCCACAGTGGCTACACCAGTTTTCACTTTTACCGACAGTGTAAGTGGGTTCCTTTCCCCCCCCACACACACATCTTTGCCACACTTGTTTCTTGTGCTTTTGATTTTAGCCATTCTGACAGGTGTAAGGTGTTATCTCATTATAGTTTTGATTTGTATTTCCCTGATGATGAGTGATGTTGAGCATCTTTTCATGTGTCGACCATCTGAATGTCTTCTATGGAGAAATGTTTGTTCATGTCTTCTGCCCATTTTTGAATTGAATTATTTGTTGTTTTGGGTGTTGAGTTGTATCAGTTCTTTATATATTTCAGATACTAACCCTTTATTGGATATGTTATTTGCAAATATCTTCTCCCATTCTGTAGGTTGCCTTTTAGTTTTGTTGATTGTTTTCTTCCCTGTGGAGAAGCCTTTTATTTTGATGTAGTTCCAATAGTTTATTTTTGCTTCTATTTCCCTTACCACAGGAGACGTATCTAGAAAAATGTTTCAGTGGCCGATGTCAGAGAAATTACCGCCTGTGCTCTCTTCAAGGGTTTTTATGCTTTCAGGTCTCATATTTAGGTTTTTAATCCATTTTGAGTTTATTTTTGTGTCTGGTGTAAGAAAGTGGTCCAGTTTCATTGTTCTGAATGTAACTGTCCAGTTTTCCCAACACCATTTGTTGAAGAGATTGTCTTTTTCCCATTACATGTTCTTGCCTCCTTTGTCAGTGATTAATTAATTATATAACTGTGGGTTTATTTCTGGGTTTCGTTGTTTTCCATTTATCTATGTGTCTGTTTTTGTGCCAGTACCCATACTGTTTTGATTACTACAGCATTGTAATATAACTTGATGTCTGGAATTGTGATATCTCCAACTTTGCTTTTCTTTTTAAAAATTGCTTTGGCTATTTGAGGTCTTTGTGGTTCCATATACATTATAGAATTGTTTGTTTTCTGTGAAAAACGCTGTTGGTATTTTGAGAGGGATTGCATTAAATCTGTAGATTGCTTTGGGTAGTATACCCAATATTTGTTCTTCCAACTCATGAGCATGGAATGTCTTTTCATTTCTTTGTGTTGTCTTCAATTTCTTTCATCAATGTTTTATAGTTTTCAGAGCACCAGTCTTTCACCTCCTTGGTTAAGTTTATTCCTAGGTACTTGATCATTTTTGATGCAATTGTAAATGGGATTTTCTTAATTTCTCTTTCTGCTGCTTCATTATTAGGGTATAGAAATGCAAGAGATTTCTGCACTTTGATCTTGTATCCTGTGACTTTACTGAATTCATTTATGAGTTCTAGTAGATTTTTGGTGGAGTCTTTAGGGTTTTCTATATATAGCATCATGTCATCTGCAAACAGTAAATTTTTTATGCCCTCCTTACCAATTTTGAAGCCTTTTATTTCCTTTGTTGTCTGATTGCTATGGCTAGGACTTCCAGTACTATGTTGAATAAAAGAGGTGAGAATGGACATCATTGTCTTGTTCCTGGCCTTAGGGGAAAAGCTCTCAGTTTTTCACCATTGAGTATAATGTTTGAGGTGGTTTTTTAATATATGGCCTTTATTATGTGGAGATGTTTCCTCTAAACCTATTTTGTTGAGGGTTTTTTTTTAATCCTGAATGAATGTTGTACTTCATGTGAAATGCCTTTTTTTCATCTATTGAAATGACCATATGGTTTTTATCCTTTCTGTCATTGATGTGATGTATCACATTGATTGATTTGCAAATATTGAACCATGCTTACATCCGAGGAATAAATCCCACTTGATCATGGTGAATGATTTTTTTCAAATGTATTGTTTGATTTGGTTTGCTGGTATTTTGTTGAGGATTTTTGCATCCATGTTCATCAGAGAGATTGGCTTGTAGTTCTCTTTTTCTGTGGTGTCTTTATCTGGTTTTGGTATTAGGGTGATATTGGCCTCATAAAACAGAATAGTTTGAGAAGAATAGGTCTTAACTCTTCTTTAAATGTTTGGCAAAATTTATCTATGAAACCATCTGATTCTGGACTTTTGTTTGCTGGGAGGTTTTTGATTACTGATTCAACTTCATTGATGGTTAAATGGTCTGTTCAAATTTTCTATTTCTTCCTGCTTCAGTTTTGGTAAATGATATATTTCTAGGAATTTATCTATTTCTTTTAGGTGGTCTAATTTTTTGGCATATAGTTTTTCATAATGTCCTCTTACAATTATTTCTGTGGTGTTGGTTGTTATTTCTTTTTCATTTCTGATTGTATTTGAGTCATCTCTATTTTTGATGAGTCTGGCTAAAGGCTTATCAATTTTGTTCATCTTTTCTAAGAAACAGCTCTTGGTTTCATTGACTTGTTCTATTTTTTTTTTTTAGTTTCTGTAACATTTACTTCTGCTCTAATCTTTATTATTTCCTTCTTTCTTCTGGTTTTGAGTGTTTTTTGTTGTTCTTTTCTTTGTTTTTTTTTTTTTTTTTAGTTTATTTATTTATTTATTTATTTATACTTCTTAACTTGTTTTATTTTTTATTTTTTAAAAAATTTACATCCAAATTAGTTAGCATATAGTCCAACAATGATTTCAGGAGTAGATTCCTTAGTGCCCCTTACCCATTTAGCCCATCCCCCCTCCCACAACCCCTCCAGCAACCCTCAGTTTGTTTTCCATATTTATGAGTCTATTCTGTTTTGTTCCCCTCCTTGTTTTTATATTATTTTTGTTTCCCTTCCCTTATGTTCATCTGTTTTGTCTCTTAAAGTCCTCATATGAGTGAAGTCCTATGGTTTTTGTCTTTCTCTGACTAATTTCACTCAACATAATACTCTCCAGTTCCATCCAAATGGATGCAAATGGCAAGATTTCATTCTTTTTGATTGCCGAGTAATACTCCATTGTATATATATACCACATCTTTGTCCATTCATCCATTGATGGACATTTGGGCTCTTTCCATACTTTGGCAATTGTTGATAGTGCTGCTATAAACATGAGGGTACCTGTGTCCCTTCGAAACAGCACACCTGTATCCTGTGGATAAATGCCTAGTAGTGCAATTTGTGGGTCATAGGGTAGTTCTATTTTTAGTTTTTTGAGGAACCTCCATACTGTTTTCCAGAGTGGTTGCACCATCTTGCATTCTCATTATTTACTTATTTTGAGAGAGACAGAGATAACATGAGTAGGGGAGGGGCAGATAGAGAGAGAGCGAGAGAGAGAGAGCGAGAGAGAGAGAGAGAGAGAGTGAATCCAAGCAGAGCAGTGTAGACCCCACGTGGGGCTCAAACCCACAAAAGTGTAAGATCATTATCTGAGCCAAAACTGAGAGTTGGATGCTTAACTGACTGAGCCACCCTGGTGCCCCAGTTGTTCTTTTTCTATTTCTTTTCAGTATAAGGTTTGTTGTCATTTGAAATTTTTCTTGCTTCTTGATGTAGGCCTGTATTGCTACAAACTTCTCTCCTAGAACTTCTTTTGCTCTATCCCAAAAGTTTTGGACCATTTTGTTTTAATTTTTCTTTGTTTTCACATACTTTTTGATTTTTTTCTTTGATTTCTTGGCTGACTCATTAATTGTTTAGTCGCATGTTATTTAACCTTTATGTATTTGTGTTCTTTCCATATTTTTTCTTGTGGTTGATTTCTAGTTTCGTAGTGTTGTGGTCAGAAAAGATGCATGGTATGACTTCAATCTTTTTGAATTTGTTGAGGCTTGTTTTGTGGACTAATATGTGATCTATTCTAAAGAATGTTCCATGTACACTTGAAAAGAATGTGTACTCTGCTGTTTTAGGATGGAATGTTACTGAATATTCAGTAGATCCATCTGGTCCAGTGTATCATTCAAAGCCTCTGTTTTCTTGTTGGTTTTCTGCTTGGATGATCTGTCCAATGATGTCAGTGGGGTGTTAAAGTCCACTACTATTATTGTATGACTATCAATTAGTTCCTTTATGTTTGTTATTAATTGTTTTATGTGTTTAGGTACTTCCATGTTAGGTGCATAAATATTTACAGTTGTTTTTATCTACTTGTTGGATTGTCCCTTTAATTATTATATAGTGTCTTTGTCTCTTTTTCCAGTCTTTGTTTTAAAGTCTATTTTGTCCAATATAAGTATTGCTACTCAGGCTTTCTTTTGACATCCATTTACATAATGAATATTTCTCCATCCCATCATTTTCAATCTGCAGGTGTCTTTAGGTCTGAAAGGAGTTTCTTGTAGGCAGCATATAGATGGGTCTTGTTTTTTCATCCAGTCTAAAACTTAAAAAAAAAAGTTTCCCAAGGCATTGAATAACATTAGAGCTTAACAAAATTTGTTTTAATGTTTATTTTTGAGACAGAGAGAGACAGAGTATCAGCAGGGGAGGGGCAGAGAGAGAGGGAGACACAGAATCCAAAGCAGGCTCCAGGCTCTGAGCTGTCAACACAGAGCCTGACATGGGGTTCTAACTCAAGAACTGTGAGACCTGAGCTGAAATCTGATGCTCAACTGACTGAGCCACCCAGGTGCCCTATTTAGGGCTTTATATCTGTATTTGGAGTTCTCCTTGCAAATTGACAGATATTTCATTCCATAATGCAATATATTTTCATGAAGGAGCACTGAAGTAAGTAGCAATTTTTTGAAAGGTAATTACTTTAAAAGAGAGATTTAGCTTTGACAGAGAGAAAAGTATTGGTAATTTCCATGGGTGTATTAAAAAATGGGTACAGAATTCAGACAGGAAGGGAGTGAGCAGACTGCCTGTTCTAATTGTTTAGATATGTAAGGGAGATGAGAGGTCAGGAAATATTTGGAGGTGAAGATAGATTTGCATCATGCTTATTATCTTTCAACAAAGGGTGGGGCTTGATGCAAAGGTACTGCATAAAGAATGCAATAGGTACAAGACAGGGTGAGCTTTCTTTGTCTCTCCTTGCTCAAGGAAATATATTGTTTACACTTGGTAGGGAACACTAACCTCAGACTTATCAACAGTATTATTTATAATATTTCTATATGTGGAAGACTATTCAAAATGAACTTATTATTTCAATTAAGAAGTAATTTCCTACATTTTATGTAACAAAACTACATAAATAGACCAGTGTCATACTAGTGTTTAAAAAGAAAGTGATCTCACCGTCATGAAATCAAGCCCTGTGTTGGTGTTTGTACTGAGCATGGAGCCTGTGTAGGAGTCTCTCTTTCTCTCTGACCCTCCCCTGCTCACTTGCATGCTGTCTCTCTTTCTCTCAAAATAAATAAATAAATGTTAAAAAATAAAATAAAGTGAAAAGAAAGCAAGAAAAGTTAAGTTCTGGAATATTTAGTGTGACTGGGAATTAATTATATTGATAATATGTTGATCCAATGTTTTCAATTAAGTCTTTCCAATTAGTGCTCACAGATAATCTACTTCTATTCATGAAAGAATAAATTTGAATACCTTTATAATATACACCCACACTCAGAAGATTTTTTTCAAATGAAAATTCATAAGTACATTATGAAAATTCTTTCAGTGAAGTAGTTATTAAATTTTAGAACCAAAATTTTAAATTCATTGTTTTCTCAAAACAATATTTAGTTTTATGAACAAAGTACAGTAGTCATGTCAATAATGGAAGATTATAGTTAATAATTTTGAACATTCAAGTGATGATGTTTAACTATGTATTTTATTATTTTATGAAAAGAGGTCAGAAACTTTTTGAAGACATTGGTTATGTAATTTCATACTTAGCAAACCTTGTTTTGAGGCTAGTGTGATAGTGCATACTCCAAATGGATATTTCTTGCAGAATGGGTGTGGTGAGGTGAATATCTGCAGAGTAACTGGTTTTTTCTGTCGGCTCAGACTTGTGTCTGCCTGTTTCTGGGAGTCTAAACCATGGAGTGTTTCAGTATTCTTTTCCACCTCAGAGTGGTTCTAAAGAGGCTAACCTGATCTTAGATCATATGTAAAATGGAAAAAAAAGCAGCACCCCCACTCCCCCCAAACCCTGAGAGATTGGGATGTGCATAGGATTTAGCATGTGCACATGCTAAGGCTGGGCTAGAACTGAGTGATGGATCAAGCACACTGACAGATGGTGAGATCCTCTGAGTATTTGTAGAACCAGAGACTGGACCTTATGGATTTTCTTTCTTTCTTTCTTTTTTTTTTAAGTTCTTAAGTAAACTTAAATAAATTGAAGTAGAACATACATACTGAAAAGTGCACAAAATAAAAGTGTATGTTCATTTACTGATCGTTGAATTGTAGCCTTTTGTTTCCCTAATATCAGCATTTAAGGCTCAAACTTCCACTTTGAGCTCAGTTGTAACTGCATCTTACAGATTTTGTTATGTCATATTTTCTGTTGAATTCAAAGTTTTGTGTGTGTGTGTGAGTGATTCTTTGACCAATGGGTTATTTCGAAGTGAACTGCTTTTTATTAAACATGTAGACCTTTTCTTGTTATTTTTTATATTACTGATTTCTAGCCTTATTTCATAAGATTGATGATTTAAATCCTTTGAAATTTGTGGAGACTTGATTTATGGTCCAGTGCTTAGTTAATTTTGGCAAGTGGTTTATGTGCAATTGGAAAAATATGTATGCTATTGTACATAGCAGTTAAATGAGGTTCATTAATCATATTGTTAAAATCTTCTAAATCTGATGATTTTTTTTCTTGCTTGTTCTTTCCTTTATTGAGAGAGATGCATTCAGATCTTCAACTCTAATTGTGATGCATCAATTTTTTCTTTGATTCTGTCAATTTCTGCTTCTTTTGAGGCTATGTTATTAGAAGCACACACACTTTAATAATCATTAAGTCAATTTGGTGGACTGACCCTTTTATCTTTTTAAAATATTTGCTACCTCTAATATTGGCTCCTTTTTTATCTAATATTAATTAGCTCTAGCAGCTTTTATTTTGTTATCTCTTTGCACTGTATACTTGTTTCCAATATTTTGTTGTTAACCTATGTATGTTCTAAAGGTGTCTCTTGTAAGAAATATATGGTAGAGTTTTATTTTCTCATTCAGTCTGATGGTCTTTTTGATTGCAGAATTTCATCCAAATTGCTGATATTTTTGGTTTTAAATCTATCATCTTATTATTTGTTTCCTATTTGTCCCTCTGTTTTTTCTTTTTTTTCTCTTTCTTGCCTCTTTTGAATTGATGAAATATTTTTATCAATCTATTTTCTCCTCCAAGTATTGTTGATTAGGTGTTATTTTATAATGTTTTCTAGTGGTTACCATCAACATTACAGCATAGTCTTGACTTAATAGAGTCTACAAAACTTAGTACTTTTATCAATCCCTAACAATGTCAGGACATTACAACACTTTCACTCCATATAATACACTTCTGCCTTGTTTCTTCTATTTCCGTATGTATGTATATTTAGCCTGCCTTTTGGAATATTATTATCATTTTCTGCCATTACAATATTTATAGTTTCTTTCTATTGCTTTTCATTCTGTCTTGCATTTCTGTGTTTCTACCTGAGATGATTTTTTGTGTCTGAAGAAGTATGTTTAATATTCCTTTTAATACTGGTCTGCAAATGATTAATTCTCTCAGTTTTTTGTTTCAAAGTGTATTTATTCTTCACATCAAAAACCAAAATGCTTTATTGAGATACAATTTATACACCAGAAAAGTCACTTTCTTCTTCTACTTTATTTTTTCCTCTCTTCTTCACTTAAAAATATTTGTGGTAAAATACACAATATAAAATTTGCTATATTAGCCATTTTTAAGTGTATAGTTCATTAGTGTTAAGTATATTCACATTATCATGCAACACATCTGTAGAACTTTTTCATCTTGCAAAAACTTCTTCACTTTTGGGAGGTATAGAATTATAGCTCAACAATTATTTTATTTCAACATTTATGATACATCAATGTCAGTATTATTATTGTTTACTTGAAGGAAATGTTTTTGTTTTTTTGCTATAGCTGATAATTACATTATTTGACTATGTGAATCTATTTCTGTTGTCAACTTTGTTGTTGTTTTGGTTGTTGTTGGTAATTTGGTTGTGTCTTCTGGCATGGCTAGTAACTGTTGAATTGCTGGATATTAGGCATAAAAAATATAGACATTTGGATGATATTATATTCCTTTCAGAGAAGATTTGCTTTTCTGTTAAAAGATAGATCTCCTTGATTTAATCAAACATTAAGATGATTTGTGATGGAATTTCAGTCCATGTAAAGTTCAGCATATTTTTGTTTGTCTCAGTCCTGGGACATTGCCTTTCTGAGGTTTAATGCAAAGTTAAGATGTTTACCTTGATGGTTATTGGACATAGTTTTTATCTTTTCATCCCTGTGAACATGTTGAAAGTTCTGAGCCTGAAAGTTAATGCTGTGCTTGGCCACTAAGCCCTGTGGTGCTTGAGTATTGGGAAATTTCTCAAGAGGCAAATTTAGAAGAATGTTGAGCTTCTCTTCTATGAACTTCTGTGTGCTTCTCTTCCCTCTTTGATGTTGGTCCTTTAAATACTGGCTGTGTGCCTTGCTCTGTCATGACTTCAAATAGTTGATATTTTTTTGTTTATGTATTTATTTTTGAGAGAGAGACAGAGACAGTTTAAGTGGGGGAGGGGCAGGGAGAGAGGGAGACAAAGAATCCCAAACTGGCTCTGAACTGTCAACATGGAGCCTGATGTGGGGCTTGAATGCAGGAAACTCTGAGATCATGACCTGACCCGAAACCAAGAGTTGGATGCTTAACTGACAGCCACCCAGGAGCCCCATCAAATAGCTGATTTTTAATTTTTAATTTTTTAATGTATATTTATTTCTGAGAGAGAGAGAGAGAGAGAGAGAGAGAGAGAGAGAGAGGCAGAGAGAGAGGGAGACATAGAATCCAAAGCAGGCTCCAGGTTCTGAGCTGTTAGCACAGACCCTGTGTGGGACTTGAACTCATGAACTGTGAGATCATGACCCCAACCAAAGTTGGATGTTCAACTGAGTAAGCCACCCAGGTACCCCCAAGTAGCTGATTTTTTAAAATAAGATTTTTTCAGGGCTCCTGGGTGTCCCAGTCAGTTGAGTGTCTGAATCTTGAGCTCAGCTCAGGTCATGATCTCATGGTTCATGAGACTGAGACCCATGTTGGGTTCCGTGCTGACAGCACAGAGTCTGCTTGAGATTGTCTCTCTCTCTCTCTGTCTCTCTCTCTCTGCCCCTCTCGTGTTCTCTCTCTCTCTCTCTCTCTCTCTCTCTCTCTCTCTCTCTCAAAATAAATAAATAAACAACAACAAAAAAGACAAAATAAGATTTTGTCCAGCTTCTTAGTGAGAGTGTCTGTCTGATATGTAGCTGGAAATAAATGTCCTCTGGGATTTCTTTAGCTCAGGGTGAAGCTAAAGTATGCAGATTCTCTTTGCTGGAATTTCAGGTCTGACCAGAACTTACTGTATGTGGCTGTTCTCTGGGATGTGCCATCGCTGAATTTTATCTCAGTGGGAAAATGGGCTGAGAATATTAATTAATATTTCATAGAAATAATATAAATGTCACAAGTAAATCTATAAACAAATGTTCAACCTCAGTTAATATTAAGAAAATGGAAATTGAAACAAGGAAATTATTTTCCCCAATCAGATTAAAAAGTTAATTTTCCTACTATTGGTAAGAATGTACATCAACCAAATCTACATTCATAGTAATGATAACTGACATTTACTGAGCACTTCCTGTGTGTGTCATGAGCTGTTTTATAGGGAGAAAAAAATGCTCTACCAACTAAAGGAAGATTGTTTTTTTCCTACTCACTACAGGTATTTGGTTTTTTTTCCCATACCAACCATTTATCTGACAACAGTTGGGTGTCATACAATTTAATTCAGTTTGGACACTACCTGGAATTAGTTGTAGATTCTACAAGTTAAGGGCTTAGTCCCACCAGACTTCCCCTATATCAAACATCAAGAGCAAGTCCCAGGTTGTCACCTCTACTTCTGACTGACCAGCTGTAAATGTAAGAGTTCCCATGACCTCCTCCTTAGGTTCAATAATTTGCTAGACTATCTCATAGAACTCAGGGAAACACTTAAATTTACAGTTTATTAGTCTTTTTTTTAATTTGAGAGAGCGAGAGAGCGAGAGAGAGAGAGAGAGAGCGAGAGCGAGCACATGAACGGAAGAGAGGGGAATTCCTTGGTATCATGTAATATCCAGTCCATAATCAAATTGCCCCAATTGTCTAAAAAATGTCTTTTTACAGTTTGTTTGTTTTATTTGTTATTTTTATTTTTTCAGTGAGAGAGCATACACATGTGCAAGTGGAGGAGGGGCAGAGGGAGAGAATCTTAAGCAGGTTCCATGCCCAGGATGGAGCAGGAGGCCAGTCTCAATCTCATGACAGTGAGATCATGACCTGAGCCAAAAGAGTTGGAGGCTTAACTGACTGAGCCACCCAAGTACCCCTATAGTTGAATTGTTTAGAACAGGATTCAAAGTAGTTTCTCACAGTGCATATAATTGTTAGATCTTTTTTCTTTTTTTGCCTCTTTTAACCTAAAATAGTTCCCCTTACTTATTTTTTTATGCACTGAATTGTAATTTAGCAATTAATAGAAGAATTCAAACATGGATTCTCATAGCTACTTAAATTATATGGCAACCAATGTCACACATTAAATCCTGTGGAAGTATGACATTTTAATCCTATTTGTAGTTCTTCCCTCCATTATCCATCAGTACTGTACTTATCAATTAACCAGTATTTATTGAATATCAAAGGTAGTTTGAGCAAAAGACCAAATTTCCTTCCTTCCTTCCTTCCTTCCTTCCTTCCTTCCTTCCTTCCTTCCTTCTTCTCTCTCTCTCTCTCTCTCTTCTCTGGCTATAATCAGGAGTCATTGAAATGGAAACCAACTTTTTTTTTTCTAAAATATTACAGTAAATTTTAAATACCTTAGCTTTAAAAAGGTCAGAAATGTCAAGAACTTTCAAAGAAGGGCAGTCAACATAATTACAATCTCAGACAGAATTATTCAGGACAGTTTAAAAGTATTCAGTGCATAATAAATAAAGCTTTGCATCATGTATACAGCATTTGAGAGAGAATGCCAAGATGGCACAGTATTATTCTCTCTGATCCAATGAGACCTAATTAGCACTAATGGGGGGAAAATAGCAAATGAGAGCAGAAGTACAGTATTATATCAGGGAAAATATCCTAATGGGCAGATTGATCAACTAATGGAAAATTCCCAAGAGAAGCAATGTTAAGGCAATTGAAATATGTAATGAAGAGGACGGAGAACACTGGAGGAGAAATAAATGTACTGTTTGTAATTCTCTACGCAACCCTGCACAGATCAATTTCTGTTTAGAACATTTTGTCTTTATTTTGGAAATAGATAAAAACTAGCATTGCTGTATTCTTGGTGAAACATATCTAGAAAGAGAATAGAATTCTTATAACTAGATTTTGTTTTCATTTCTCTTGCTGATTTTAGAGTGTGCATTCTAAAAATTCCCAAAGGAGGCTCACATTTCAGTTATTCTTGTTCACTCACTTCAATATCATAAAATTTGCTTAATTACAATATTATAATCATACGATAAAAGTCTGTAGAACAGCAACATGCATTCGGTTTATTGCAAATTGGAACAGAAAATTAAAGTCAAGTTGATGTCTGTTTATAGGAAGAATGTATTCTGGCAAGCTAAATCAGTTTGTATTGACTTAACTTTGGTTGTTGATGGTAGATAAGTTTTCACAGCATCATTATGTTTGCTGTAATGAATGTTGACTAAGAAGGAGAGAAGGGAGACAAACTCTTTGAAAGCTTTCAATGAGTATGATAATCTAATTGCTAGTTCAACTAAACTGTCTTCAAAATAATAGGTTATTTTGTATTATTAAACTTGGAATATAATTTTTCTATTGTACTTTCTTTTTAATATTATTTGGTGGAAAATTTGAAATTATAGAATGAGCTGAGACATCTCAAGAATTTCACTAACGCCCTTTGAATTAAGCTTGGGCATGTTTACCAGAAATACAATACTTAATTATTTCCAGTTTGTATTAGTTGAATCAATTTTTTTTTCACTTCTAGTGAAAGAGACCAATTTAGAACTGAATAGTGATTTAGTTTTCATAGTTTAGCAATATGCCTGAATATAAGTTCACTCAAATTTACTATATCCAGCTTAACTTTCCTCTCTAGTTTTTGCTCTGTGTTGTGGCCCGAACATTTAGAATTTAAATCAAATTTCAGAAGAAGGGGTAAGTGCAAAAATATAATGTCTAGTTAATAAGAGTAAGGGTTATTATGAAAGTTTACAAACTAGTTATAAGGAAGTACTTACTTAATTACTCCTTATACCTGTAATACACCCATTAGTTGATTTAAGCTTGCTGACCATAAACTAGGACATGTCTATGTGAATGATGAGAAATGATGAGACAGGCAGTTAATCTTGATTCTGGATCTTGGAGGAAAAAAAAGCCTTAAAATAGAATTTGAAGTCTATCACCAAGGTGCTGAATCAACCTGAAAACATTCTACAGATGTCAAAAGAAAGTCTATATGGAAACGGCGATCTTCATATTTGGCAAAAATAAATTCAAATTAAAGGTAATTTAAGCCTAGTGAATAGATAATTTGCTACAGAGTGTTATATTTTCCCTCTTTCTTTGTACCGGCCATATACTGTGTTTGCTGATCTCTTTTGTGTCATAGTATCTGACTCATAGGGTGTTCACAAATCAAAATGATAATCTATTAATCTTTATTCTTCCATGGGCATAAAGCCATATTCCCTGTAAAGTCACAGCGATTATTTCTGTAATTATATGGTTGTATCTTATTCTTTAGCTATATGTCTGCTAAATTATATTCATGACACAATAGCATTGGTTGTTGATATCAAGCTAATATTAAACAGTGAGTCTCTTAAGACAGGGACCTTACTAATCACTCTAGTATGGCTAGCATACCTAGTAGGCATGGCACAAAGTAGAGCAAACAACCTCTAATACAGATAAGATAAAAGCGTTATCATCCTATTGTTAAGGCAATGGATTTCTTGCCCCACTGACTGGCTAGAATGCTAGGTACCTAGTGGCTGGTTAACACCTTCAAAGGTTGGGATAACTAACGCAATTCACTGAAATGGACTGTGTTCTCTGTGTTTAAGCTAAAACTTTAGGGAGGGTGGACTCTTACTCCAGGATCCCTATATATAGTCCTTCTCAATTTGATTGAACACTCTCAAATTTTAAAGGATGGTAATTTAAGATTTCACTGCTTCAAAGACAGTAGTAATTTAATATTTTACTATTTCACTATGGTGCAAAATGAGACTGTTAGTGACAAAGTATCATAATTCCAAATCTCCATTTATTTCAGGCTTTGCAGACTTTAGAAGTTAGGAAGTTGATATGAATGTTAGTAATTCTTAATATTGGTGCCCAATTTGAAATTTCAAGTGCTATTTCCCATTTCATAGTCTGGGGAAAGTATGTTTTGTATTTTGTTTTCTTTTTAACAGCATTATTGAAGTATAATTGACATATAATAAACTGTATTTAAAATATAAAATGATGTTTTAGCTTATTTGTTTACCTGTGAAACTATCACCATACTCATGATAATGAGCACATTCATCACACCCAAAAGTTTTTTTGTAATCCTCATTTCTTCCTTTCTTCCCTACTCCCCATCCCTAAGAAACCTCTGATCTATTTTCTGTCACTTAGCTTGCATGTTTCAAATGTAATATAAAAGGAATTGTGTAGTAAGTACTCTTTTTTGTCTGTCTGTTTTCACTTAGCATAGTTATTTTGGATTCATCTATGTTACTGTGTGTATCAATAGTTCACTTTTATGCTGAGTGTATTCCATTATATGTATATACTACAGTTTGCTTATCCATTTACCTATTAATGGATATTTGGGTTATTTCAAGTTGAGGCCATTACACTAAAGCCACTATGAAAAGTCTTATATGAATCTTTGTATGGACATGTACTTTCATTTCTGTAGGCAAATATTGTAGGTATAAAATGATGGGATCATATTCTAGGTCTATGATTAACTTTTCAAAAACTGCCAACTTTTTCCCAAAGCATTCTACTATTTTACATTCCTATTTGTAATGGGTAAGAGTTGTTGGCAATCCACATTCTTGCCAATATTTGGTATAGTCTTTTTTTTTTTCAATATATGAAGTTTATTGTCAAATTGGTTCCCATACACACCCAGTGCTCATCCCAAAAGGTGCCCTCCTCAATACCCATCACCCACCCTCCCCTCCCTCCCACCCCCCATCAACCCTCAGTTTGTTCTCAGTTTTTAAGAGTCTCTCATGCTTTGGCTCTCTTCCACTCTAACCTCTTTTTTTTTTTCCTTCCCCTCCCCCATGGGTTTCTGTTAAGTTTCTCAGGATCCACATAAGAGTGAAACCATATGGTATCTGTCTTTCTCTGTATGGCTTATTTCACTTAGCATAACACTCTCCAGTTCCATCCATGTTGCTACAAAGGGCCATATTTCATTCTTTCTCATTGCCACGTAGCACTGTTGGTGAGAAAGCAAATTGGTGCAGCCACTCTGGAAAACAGTGTGGGGGTTCCTCAAAAAATTAAAAATAGACCTACCCTATGACCCAGCAATAGCACTGCTAGGAATTTACCCAAGGGATACAGGAGTACTGATGCATAGGGGCACTTGTACCCCAATGTTTATAGCAGCACTCTCAACAATAGCCAAATTATGGAAAGAGCCTAAATGCCCATCAACTGATGAATGGATAAAAAAAATTGTGGTTTATATACACAATGGTATAGTCTTTTTTAAAACTTTTTTCATCACTTTACAAAATTATTTAGTTAGATTCAAATTTTTATTTAAATTTCAGTTAGTTAATGTATAATGTAATGTTAGTTTAAGTGAAGAATTTAGTAATTCATCACATATATATAACACCAGTGCTCATCACAACAAATGCCCTCCTTAATGCCCATCACCCATTTAGCCACCCTTTACCCACCTCCCCTCCAGCAACCCTCAGTTTGTTCTCTATTGTTAAGAGTTTTATGGTTTGCCTCTCTCTCTCTTTTTCCTATTTTCCTCTGATTTCTTAAATTCCACATATGAGTGAAATCATATGGTATTTTTCTTTCTCTGAGTAACTTATTTCACTTAGCATAATACACTCCAGCTCCATCCATGTGGTTGCAATATTTGAGTATAGTTGACGTACAATGTTACATTAGTGGTATAACCAGTCTTCTTAATTTTAGCCATTCTAATAGCTGTGTAGTGGCATATCATTATGGCTTTAATCTCCATTTCCCTAATGACTAAAGATGTTGAGCATTTTTTCATATGCTTATTTGCTATACACATATCTTCTTTAGTGAAGTATCTGTTCAATATTCTGATCAATTTAAAATGATTATATTATTTGTTGGTTTTTTTATTATTGAATTTTGAGGGTTTAACAAAAGTACATTGTTTGTTTTCCCCAAGCATGAGGCTTTTTTTTTTCTCTTAGCAGTGCCTTTCTAAGAGAAGAAGTTAAAATGACAAAGCCAGCTTATTATTTTTTTCTTCTATTAATTGTGTTTTTGGAGGTACAGCTAAGAAATCTTTGCCTAACCCAAGGACACAAATATTTTCTCTTATTCTTTTGTATAGATGTTTTGTAGCTGTAGATTTTATATTTAGGTCTTTAGTGCATTTAAAAGTAATTTGTTTCAATAAACATAGCGGTGCACATATCCCTTTGAGTTAGTGTTTTTGTTTTCTTTGGGTAAATACCCAGTAGTGGAATTACTGAAGCATATGATATTCTATTTTTAATTTTTTCAGGAACCTCTGTATTGTCTTCCACAGTGGCTGTACCAGTTTGCATCCCCAGTGGCAGTGCAGGAGGGTTCCTTTTTCTCCATGTCCTCACCAATACTTGTTGTTTCCTGAGTTTTTTAGTTTAGCCATTCTGACAAGTGTGAGGTGCTATCTCATCATGTTTATTGCAGCATTATTTACAATAGCCAAACTATGGAAGCCCAAGTGTCCATTGATAGATGAGTAAAGAAGATGTGGTGTATATATACAATGGAACATTATTCAGCCATCAAAGGGAATGAAATGTTGCCATTTGCAACAACATAGATAGATCTAGGGAGTATAATGCTAAGTGAAATAAGCCAATCAGAGAAAGACAAATACCATATGATTTCACTCATATGTGGAATTTAAGAAACAAAACACCAAACAAAGGGGAAAAAAAGACAACTTCTAAAACAGACTCTTAACTATAGGGAACAGATGGTTACCAGAGGGGTGGTGGGTGAAGGGATGGGTGAAATAGGTGAAGGGGATTAAGAGTATACTTACCATGATGAGCACTGAGAAACACATGGAACTGTTGAATCATTATATTGTACAGCTGAAACTGATGTATCATTGTATGTTAACTACACCAGATTTAAAACAAAAAAAAATTAAGTAATTAGTATATATGGTATGAGAGATGAATTGAAGTTCAGTTTTATATATATATATATATAATATATATATATAATATATATAACATATATATATTATATATATATTGATCCAAGTATTCTAGCACCATTTATTGCAAAGACTGTTCTTTCTTATTGAATTGCTTGAGCACATCTGTTAAAAAAGTCACATGGCGGGGCGCCTGGGTGGCGCAGTCGGTTAAGCGTCCGACTTCAGCCAGGTCACGATCTCGCGGTCCGGGAGTTCGAGTCCCGCGTCAGGCTCTGGGCTGACGGCTCAGAGCCTGGAGCCTGTTTCCGATTCTGTGTCTCCCTCTCTCTCTGCCCCTCCCCCGTTCATGCTCTGTCTCTCTCTGTCCCAAAAATAAAATAAAACGTTGAAAAAAAAAATTTTTAAAAAAAAGTCACATGGCCCTATATGTGTAGGTCTGCTTTTGGAATCTCTATTCTGTACTATTGGTCTATTTGTATATTCACATCCATATATCACTGTCTTGATAACTGTAGCTTTATTGTAAGCATTAAAATATGGTATCTTCAGTCTTACAACTTTTTCAAAGTTATTTTGACTGTTCTAAATTCTTTGATGTTTCCATGTGAATTTTAGAACTTTGTCAATTTCTACACAAAATCTCCTTTTTTTGGTCTGGAATTGTGTTGAATCTTTATCAGTCTGGGGAAAAATACATCCTAACACTATTGAGTTTTTCAACCTTTGAACATGGTATATCTCTCAATTTATTTAGGTCTTTCTTAATTTCTCTGGCTGTGTTCTATAGTTCTCAATATATAAGGCTTGCACATCTTTTGCCAGATTTATCCTAAGTATTTCTTATGTTTATGCTATTATAAATGGTACTGTACTTTTAATTTCTGACAGTTTGTTGCTGGAACATAGAGGTAAGAGTGATTTTTCTATGTCACTCTTGTATCTGCAACCTTGCCTAATTCATTCGTTTAATAGTTTTTTTTTTTTGTGGATGCCATAGGATTTTCTACATAAATATTTGTCATCTCTGAGTGAAGATAGCTTTTCTTTTCCAATATAAAGGATTTTAAATATCCTTTTCTTTCCCTTTTGCGCTGGCTGGGATCCTCAATATAATGTTGGGTAGAATTGCTGGGAGTGGACACACTTCTCTTGATCATGATTGTAAGGAGAAAGCTTTCTCTCTTTCACCAGTAAGTATGATGTTAGCTGTAGGTTTCTCATAAATGTCACTTAGCAGTTTGGAAGTTCTCTCCTTATGTTGCTGAAACTTGTATCAAGAAAGAAATTGGAGGGCACTTGGGTGCCTGGATCAGTTAAGTGTCTGACTCTTGATTTTGGCTCAGGTCATGATCTCATGGTTTGTGAGTTCAAGCCCCACATTGGACTCTGTGCTGACAGTGCAGAGCCTGTTTAGGATTCTCCCTCTCTCTCTATCTGCCCCTCCTCTGCTCCTCTCTCTCTCAAAATAAATAAATAAATCTTTTAAAAAAAGAATAGATTTGGATTTTCTCACATGCTTCATTTATTTTTCATTTATGTTTCCTTTACTATTTTTTTAATATGAAATTTATTGTCAAATTGGTTTTCATACAACACCCAGTGCTCATCCCAACAGGTGCCCTCCTCAAAACCCATCACTCATCCCCTCCCTCCCACCCCCCATCAACCCTCAGTTTGTTCTCAGTTTTTAAGAATCTCTTATGCTTTGGCTCCCTCCCACTCTAACCTCTTTTTTTTTCCTTCCCCTCCCCCATGGTCTTCTGTTAAGTTTCTCAAGATCCACATAAAAGTGAAAACATATGGTATATGTCTTTCTCTATATGACTTATTTCACTTAGCATAACACTCTCCAGTTCTGTCCACGTTGCTACAAAAGGCCGTATTTCATTCTTCCTCATTGCCATGTAGTATTCCATTGTATATATAAACCACAATTTCTTTATCCATTCATCAGTCGATGGACATTTAGGCTCTTTCCATAATTTGGCTATTGTTGAGAGTGCTGCTATGAACATTGGGGTACAAGTGCCCCTATGCATCAGCACTCCTGTATCCCTTGGGTAAATTCCTAGCCGTGCTATTGCTGAGTCATAGGGTAGATCTATTTTTAATTTTTTGAGGAACCTCCACACTTTTCCAGAGTGGCTGCACCAGTTTGCATTCCCACCAACAGTGCAAGAGGGTTCCCGTTTCTCCACATCCTCTCCAGCATCTATAGTCTCCTGATTTGTTCATTTTGGCCACTCTGACTGGTGTGAGGTGGTATCTGAGTGTGGTTTTGATTTGTATTTCCCTAATGAGGAGTGACATTCAGCATCATTTCACGTGCCTGTTGGCCATCTGGATGTCTTCTTTAGAGAAGTGTCTATTCATGTGTTCTGCCCATTTCTTCACTGGATTATTAGTTTTTCAGGTGTGGAGTTTGGTGAGTTCTTTATAGATTTTAGATACTAGCCTTTGTCCAATATGTCACTTGCAAATATCTTTTCCCATTCCGTTGGTTGCCTTTTAGTTTTGTTGATTATTTCCTTTGCAGTGCAGAAGGTTTTTATCTTCATGAGGTCTCAATAGTTCATTTTTGCTTTTAATTCCCTTGCCTTTGGAGATGTGTCAAGTAAGAAATTGCTGCGACTGAGGTCAGAGAGGATTTTTTCCTGCTTTCTCCTCTAGGGTTTTGATGGTTTCCTGTCTCACATTCAGGTCCTTTATCCATTTTGAGTTTATTTTTGTGAATGGTGTAAGAAAGTGGTCTAGTTTCATTCTTATGCATGTTGCTGTCCAGTTCTCCCAGCACCATTTGTTAAAGAGACTGTCTTTTTTCTATTGGATATTCTTTCCTGCTTTGTCAAAGATTAGTTGGCCATACTTTTGTGGGTCTAGTTCTCGGGTTTCTATTCTATTTGATTGGTCTATGTGTCTGTTGTTGTGCCAATAGCATGCTGTCTTGATGATGACAGCTTTGTAGTGGAGGCTAAAGTCTGGGATTGTGATGCCTCTTTGGTCTTCTTCAAAATTACTTAGGCTATTTGGGGCCTTTTGTGGTTCCATACAAGTTTTAGGTTTGCTTGTTCTAGTTTGAAGAAGAATGCTGGTGCAATTTTGATTGGGATTGCATTGAATGTGTAGATAGCTTTGGGTAAAATTGACATTTTAACAATATTTATTCTTCCAATCCATGATCATAGAATGTTTTTCCATTTCTTTATATCTTCTTCAGTTTCCTTCATAAGCTTCCTATAGTTTTCAGCATACAGATCTTTTACATCTTTAGTTAGGTTTATTCCTAGGTATTTTATGCTTCTTGGTGCAATTGTGAATGGGATCAGTTTCTTTATTTGTCTTTCTTGTTGCTTCATTATTAGTGTATAAGAATGTAACTGATTTCTGTACATTGATTTTGTATCCTGCAACTTTGCTGAATTCATGTATCAGTTCTAGCAGACTTTTGGTGGAGTCTGTCGGATTTTCCATGTATAATATCATGTCATCTGCAAAAAGTGAAAGCTTGACTTCATCTTTGCCAATGTTGATACCTTTGATTTCCTTTTGTTGTCTGATTGCCAATGCTAGCACTTCCAACACTATGTTAAACAACAGCGGTGAGAGTGGACATCCCTGTCATTTTCCTTATCTCAGGAGGAAAGCTCTCAGTTTTTCCCCATTGAGGATGATATTAGCTGTGGGCTTTGCATAAATGGCTTTTATGATGTTTAAGTATGTTCCTTCTATCCCAACTTTCTCGAGGGTATTTATTAAGAAAGGATGCTGAATTTTGTCAAATGCTTTTTCTGCATCGATTGGTATGATCCTATGGTTCTTATCTTTTCTTTTATTAATGTGATGTATCGCATTGATTGATTTGTGAATCAGCCCTGCAGCCCAGAAATGAATCCCACTTGATCATGGTAATTCTTTTTTTTTTTTTTAACGTTTATTTATTTTTGGGACAGAGAGAGACAGAGCATGAACGGGGGAGGGGCAGAGAGAGAGGGAGACACAGAATCGGAAACAGGCTCCAGGCTCTGAGCCATCAGCCCAGAGCCCGACGCGGGGCTTGAACTCACGGACCGCGAGATCGTGACCTGGCTGAAGCCGGACGCTTAACCGACTGCGCCACCCAGGCGCCCCGGTAAGTAATTCTTTTTATATGCTGTTGAATTCAATTTACTAGTATTTTATTGAGAATTTTTGCATCCATATTCATCAGGGATATTGGCCTGTAGTTCTCTTTTTTTGCTGGGTCTCTGTCTGGTTTGGGAATCAAAGTAATGCTGGCTTCATAGAATGAGTCTGGAAGTTTTCCTTCCCTTTCTATTTTTTGGAACAGCTTGAGAAAGATAGGTATTTTCTCTGCTTTAAATGTCTAGTAGAATTCCCCAGGGAAGCCATTTGGTCCTGGACTCTTATTTGTTGGGAGATTTTTGATAACTGATTCCATTTCTTCACTGATTATGGGTCTGTTCAAGTTTTCTATTTCTTCCTGTTTGAGTTTTGGAAGTATGTGGGTGCTTAGGAATTTGTCCATTTCTTCCAGGTTGTCCAGTTTGTTGGCATATAATCTTTCATAGTATTCCCTGATAATTGCTTGTATTTCTGAGGGATTGGTTGTAATAATTCCATTTTCATTCATGATTTTATCTATTTGGGTCATCTCCCTTTTCTTTTTGAGAAGCCTTGCTAGAGGTTTATCAATTTTGTTTATTTTTTCAAAAAACCAACTCTTGGTTTCATTGATCTGCTCTACAGTTTTTTTTTTTAGATTGTATATTATTTACTTCTTCTCTGATCTTTATTATTTCTCTTCTTCTGCTGGGTTTGGGGTGTCTTTGCCATTCTGCTTCTATTTCCTTTAGGTGTGCTGTTAGATTTTGTATCTGGGATTTTTCTTGTTTCTTGAGATAGGCCTGGATTGCAATGTATTTTCCTCTCAGGACTGCCTTTGCTGCATCCCAAAGCGTTTGGATTGTTGTATTTTCATCTTCATTTGTTTCCATATATTTTTAAATTTCTTCTCTAGTTGCCTGGTTGACCCATTCATTCTTTAGTAGGGTGTTCCTTAACCTCCCCACTTTTGGAGGTTTTCCAGGCTTTTTCCTGTGGTTGATTTCAAGTTTCATAGCATTGTGGTCTGAAAGTGTGCATGGTATGATCTCAATTCTTTTATGCTTATGAAGGGCTGTTTTGTGACCCAGTATATGATCTATCTTGGAGAATGTTCCATGTGCACTCGAGAAGAAAGTATATTCTGTTGCTTTGGGATGCAGAGTTCTAAATATATCTGTCAAGTCCATCTGATCCAATGTATCATTCAGGGCTCCTGTTTCTTTATTGACCGTGTGTCTAGATGATCTATCCATTTCTGTAAGTGGAGTATTAAAGTCCCCTGCAATTACCACATACTTATCAATAAGGTTGCTTGTGTTTGTGAGTAATTGTTTTATATATTTGGGGGCTCCGGTATTTGGCACATAGACATTTATAATTGTTAGCTCTTCCTGATGGATAGACCCTGTAATTATTATATAATGCCCTTCTTCATCTCTTGTTACTGCCTTTAATTGAAAGTCTAGTTTGTCTGATGTAAGTATGGCTACTCCAGCTTTCTTCTGACTTGCAGTAGCATGATAGTTCTCCATGCCCTCATTTTCAATCTGAAGGCGTCCTCAAGTCTAAAATGAGTCTCTTGTAGACAGCAAATAGATGGGTCTTGTTTTTTTTATCCATTCTGATACCCTGTGTCTTTTGGTTGAAGCATTTAGTCCATTTACATTCAGTGTTATTATTGAAAGATATGGGTTTAGAGTCATTGTGATGTCTGTAGGTTTCATGCTGCATCTATTTATAAGATTATAATTGTTTTTCAGTTTGGTAATATACAGTATAATATTTGTAGGTTTTCCCATTATCAGTGGGACAAAGCACATGCCAAAAATCCAAATTACACAGAATTCAATATGAATTTTTCTAACAGAATGATGATAAGTTTCTGGAAATAAAGAGACATACAGAATGTACTAGAGAAAAAAAGATATTGTTAGTATAAAGCCATCCAGTTTTGGAGGAAAGGCAATTCTTGATTTCTGGTGATACAAAGAAAGAAGAAGGAACTGTAAATATTTGTGCCATTCAAAGCAGTTCACTCAATTTCTTTGTGAATATTGGACCATTATGTGTTAGTACTGGTCTTTAATATTAGGTGATTTGGATTTTTGTGTTGTATGCAGCAATCCTCTCTTGAGTTCCATCTTTTTTTTAAATTTTTATTTTTGAGAGAGAGAGAGAGAGAGAGAAAGAAAGGGAGAGAGAGACAGAGACAGAGTGTGAATAGGGGAGGAGCAGAGAGATAGGGAGACACAGAATCTGAAGCAGGCTCCAGGATCTGAGCTGTCAACACAGAGCCTGACACAGGGCTCGAACTCATAAGCTGTGAGATCATGACCTGAGCTGAAGTCGGATGCTTAACTGGGACTGAGCCACCCAGTCACCCCTCTTGAGTTCCATCTTTTAAGAACACATCTATAGATAGGTAAATGTGCCTTGCCCTGACACACTAAATGATACAAGCAAAGGAATTTCTTCAGATTATTATGAAACATTCATTTTATCTTCTAGGGTCTCAATTCACAATACCATTTTTAGTCTTTTATCTTACATTGGGTATATAACAATAATTAGTGATGACTATCAACTTTTACATTAGTACTTTTTTTTTTGGTCATACTGCGGGAACCTCACTAGAGTCTAAGATGTATTTTCTGCTAGGATTCAAACATGGCTGGCTGGCTGGCTGGGGGTGTGGAGGGCTTGGGAGTGGGAGATGGGCCTGCCAGTGGTCTATTTACAGGACTAAATGAAGCCTCCTGGGAAAGGACTCATGCCTAAGAAGAAAAAGTCAAGCAAGGAAGATTTGGCTTAACAGACGCCTCAGGCATCAAAGGGAGCCTTGATTTTGTGTGTCCCACTTTGTCAGCCTCTCAGCTCTGGTCTAGTGCCACATAGGTCATACAGAAACAGGAGTTGAGAATAGGAATGCCCACAATCTCTAAGACAGGAGGACACCAAGCATCTCTTCTTTGGTCTCTGGGCACAAAGTCGAAAAGAAGAGGTGCATTCTCCCTTTTCTGGAAGGAACACAGCATGGCTTGCATGGGTTTGGCACACAGAAGTTTCCAGAAAGCTTTCCACATTTAGCATCATGAAAATTTAGCATCACAAAGGCTGGATCCTGCATAAAAATCCAATGGATTTGCTATTGGGAACTCCCAGGTAAAAATGGAGGGATTTTGAGGGAATCTGGGGATTTTCAGATTGTGGCTTGGGGAACAAAGTCAGAAGAAATATGGGTTGTTACTATAAATGTTCCTAATTCTATCCTGTAAGTGGGTGTTATATGGTGAAATATGGGCAACATATTCTGGTTAGGTTAATTTAAAATACAGTATTTTGAGTCCAGTTTAATGAGGTACAAGAAAGAAAAAAAAATGATGATAAAATCAACTACCAATCAACATCTTTATAAAAAAGTTCTCTTATTTGACAATAATTATTTTCTTGTTATTCTTGACTATTTTTAGATGATGAAAAATTTGCTGTGATTTCTAAGTGCTAATTAATTCTAAAGCTTGCAGATCTGTAAATGCTAAAAAGTGCAAAGAGTGTGATTTAGAAAAATAATGTCTACTTTAAGTTTATGTTGGTGCATAATGTATTATTTTTCTATTGTGATGACTTTGTCATTTGTTTCTGAGAAATAAGACACAGTCACTCAAAAATGGTAAACTAAAGAGATTTTACAGTAGAATATACTAGTAAGGGTGGTAGCCTGTTAATGCTATTGTCCATTTCTTTGTGAACAGGTACAATGTGTCATAAACAGTGCTGGCAATGCTGTAAGCATGTGCCACCTGGATCAGGCATTGCTTTGGTGATACAGAACTTGACTTTCACAAATCTTCATTCTGCTTACTCTTACTGTGGCTTCTAGTGCCCAGAGCCTGTCCAAGTAACTAAAAGGGAGATGACTTCATAGATCTTCAGGTTGGCTAAGAGGGCACTCCTTCCAAATTATCATGATCCTCTACAAAATAAGATTTTGTGTTGTTTAAAAACTATCCCTAAAATGGGGATAGTATTATATCATCATCATCATCATAGTAATAAGTGTATTATAGTCATACCTATAGTGTATTATAGTCATATCCCTAAAATGGGGATAGTATTATATCATCATCATCATAATAGTAATAAGTGTATTATAGTCATGCTCAGTTTCCTTAAGGAAAAAAGGACACTCTTTTTTCCTAGGTAACTCTGTTTATTATTCTATCAGCTGCCATTTCTGTAAAACAAGTTAAAAAAAGTTTTTCCCTTATTCTTCTAGCAGTCTTTGGAATTTAAACTTTCCACTGGCATCTTAAACTTAATTTTCACTGTTGAAAAAGAAAGGTATTGCTCTTTCCTTTTAAGCTATTATTTTTTCTATGTCTTAATATATTTCTCTGTCATTCTGTTTTTCTTTTTTAAAAAATTTTTTTTAACATTTATTTATTTTTGAGAGACAGACCATGAGCAGGGAAGGGGCAGAGAGAGAACGAGACACAGGATCTGAAGAAGGTTCCAGGCTCTGAGCTGTCAGCACAGAACTGGATGTGGGGCTCGAACCCACTAACCATGAGATCACACTGAGCTGAAGTTGATGCTTAACTGACTGAGCCACCCAGGCACACCTCATTCTCCTTTTCAAGAGACTTTTTTTTAATGTTCATTTATTTTTGAGAGAGAGAGAAAGAGAGAGAGAGCAGGGGAGGGGCAGAGAGAGAGGGAGACACAGGATCCTAAGCAGGCTCCTGGCTCTGAGCTGTCAGCACAGAGCCCGATGCAGGGCTCGAACCCACAAACCATGAACCATGAACTGAGATCATGACCTGAGCCAAAGTCAGACACCCAACCGACTTAGCCACCCTGGCGCCTCTCAAGAGACTTTTTCATAGACTTTTTGGCTTGTGCCATGGAAGAGAAACAGAAGGGACCTAGTTTATAGTTGAGAGACTATGAAGCTTCTGACAAGTAGAAGAGGAGCTAGGGAAGTATTTAACACCGAAATCTTTGAAGCTGCATTTACGAAAAACAACCCATTGACGTGTAAAGAAAAAAAAAAGTCTTTAGTTTTGTAGTCCTTTTTACCTTTTTTTGTAAGCTATTCTAAACTATTAGGTTACTCTTTCAGGTAAATTTTAGCAAGAGCTCTTAAGGACCCAAGATATTACCTTTTTTGTGAGCCAACAAGTGAGCCTGCAACAGTTTGATGGAGGCTGGCGGATGACACAAAACCCGTGAGAGGGAGAGTAACATGAATATAGCACAGCAAGAAGTCTGAGCATCAGCATGTTTGTGTCTGTTCCCTTTGCTTCCAAGTGCCACTGAGGCTGTACAGATAGGCACATAGATGTCTTCACAGCAGAAGAGTAACCCTGAGCTTAGGAGATCTCAATTATTTTATAATGTACAACAAACATATCTATAACTTTCAAGGCTGTTTGTTGTACAAATATCCTTAAAAATCCTTGAAAAGATAATTCAGATTGAACGATGGCCAGTGCTTAGTTTCACAAGAGGTATAGAATCATGAGAGATTCATGGAGAATTGCCTTCCAACAAAGATATAAAGACCTATGTCTTTCCCAAAGCCAGGGGTTGGTCAGGATTTATGTCTTTCTGAAAGCAAAACAGACCAGTGCTCATGGTGTGCTGACAAATGTTTAATAACTGGTTCTTTGAAGGAAAAATAAAAGAGAAAAGGAAAAGAAGAACAAGCCCTCATTTGTGACACTTGCTTATTTCTATGGTGGAAATATTCCCATCATGGCTGATATTTAAGCTATCAAGAGGCCACCAATGAATGTGGAGTTAGGAAGAGATGCACAAATAATATGCAATTGTATAGTATTTCTAGCACATAGGTATAATAGAATGATCCCAAGAGAATAGATAATAGTAAAATTTAGTAAAATAATTAGGAAGTATGTGAGTATTTATTACCTTTCAATTTACTATAACTGATTTAATTATAAGTTTATGTAATTTAATTTTTAATACTGGCCACCTTTAACAATTAGCTTGCAAAATTCCTGAAAATTTAACAATTGGCTCTTGCAAACAAGTGTGGGCCAGCTCCAACACCCAGCTGCCAATACTCCTCTCTGTCTGGTTAATAGAATTCATTAATCTCATTCTTCAAAATCAAGTCTCTTTTGTGTTTGTTCTACTAGCTCATTTAAAAATACTTTTTCTTCTTTTATTTAAAACTAAGATGATATTCACCTCACTTTTTTATTTCTCAACACCATCTGGTTAACCTAAATAAATCTGATCTATTATATCCAAACTTAGATTATGTTAGGAACAACACAGAATTGATCGTTTTGGGGGTTCTCTTTGGGGGTTGTCTGCAATACAATGGGTAGGTGTGAGTAGAAAACTCATTTCTACTTTTGGGGGGGAATTGATATTTTTTCCCATTTTTTTTTTCTGAGGAGTTTATAAATAGAACTTAGCTCTGTAAAGTCTGTCACAAATCTTTGGGAGTTTACATAGGCTTTAAGCTGGACCAAAGCAATGCTCAGTTTCCTTAAGGTGACTAATTCAAATTCAGATACAAAAACACTAAACACTTATGTGCCAAATATTGGGCTGATTTATGTATATGTTTCGTTTAATAATTAAATCTGTGAAGTAAGTATATACTTTTCTGGTTGGGGAGCTGAGATGAGTTTTGAGTTCTTCACTTATGTTTTGAGAAGGAAATGTGATTATGTGCCTCTCCCCTTCATGATCAGGATATAGTCATTAATGAAACATTTCCATAGCATTTCTTAGTAGGGAACCTTGACAAGGTAAATAAGGCTGCCCCAAGAGCTCCAAGAAGGGATTTCATTTTCTTTATGAATTGGTTGTACATTTTTGGTTGTAACAATAATCCAGAATGAAATTGTGGGCCACACATTGCTAAAATATGTAAGAACATTTCAAAAGTAAGTAATCAACTAGTATGTTCATCAAACAGAAACTATAACTCAGTTTCAGGAAAAGTTGTGATGAATATTATCATCAAAAATGACATGTGAAGCTAGATACGTATACTGATGGATTTTTTTCAAGTGATTTAAATTCACACTATATGTTGGGGCGCCTGGGTGGCGCAGTCGGTTAGGCGTCCGACTTCAGCCAGGTCACGATCTTACGGTCCGTGAGTTCGAGCCCCGCGTCAGGCTCTGGGCTCTGGGCTCTGGGCTCATGGCTCATGGCTCATGGCTCATGGCTTGGAGCCTGGAGCCTGTTTCCGATTCTGTGTCTCCCTCTCTCTCTGCCCCTCCCCCGTTCATGCTCTGTCTCTCTCTGTCCCAAAAATAAATAAAAACGTTGAAGAAAAAAAAAAATTTTAAATTCACACTATATGTTAAAACATCAAAATTTTTATAGTTGGTTATTTTATCTTGGTGGCATATCTTCTCTCTTGAGAGAAAAGATGATAAGCAAACCAAGAAAGACTTTAGGTTAAGTATAGCTACAGTGAGTTATTCTAAAGAAAATAATACACTGACAACTTTATTTGATAGACTTCAAATAAGTGAGAAAATCAACATTATTTACATCACTTGGTTTGTTGTCCTATTAGTTACCTTATCAAGTAGAAGATAAACTGCTCTCTTTTCACAAGTAATAAGAATGCATAATATGAGTCTAGGCATAGATCAGCAAGATTTGTTTAATTTGTGGCTGTATAAAAATCACCATTTTGGGTGCCTAGGTGCTCAGTTGGTTAAGTGTCTGACTCTTGATTTCGGCTCAGAGCATGACCTCCCGGTTCATGAGTTCGAGCCCTGCATCCAGCTCTGCATTGACCGTGCTGAGCCTATTTGGGATTCTCTGACTCCCTCTCTTCTCTGCCCTTCCTCCACTCGCTCTCTATCTCTCTTCTCAAAATAAATAGAAAAACATTAAAAAATTACCATTTCAGTGGATTTGTTTCATGTCCATTTCATATCCACCATTTTAGTGGATATATTTTTAATGTAAGTGTCATCTGGGGATAGCAATTAAAAAACTATAGAAGGCAATAGAATATCTGGTTTGCATAATTATTATTAATTATACTAATTACTACTAATTTTAAGTTTAATATGTGTCAGGTATAATGCTGAGTATATTAGATGCATTATGTTAATCTAATTTGGATTTATATAATCATTGTTTACTATATGTATATATTGATAATTTGTTAAAGCCATGGACCTGCTTAAGGAAAGATGCAAATATATATATATATATATATATATATATATATATATACATGAACACAAATGTTTGTATATAATTTTGGGGATCATAGATCCCCTATTCCTGACTTCTCACCTTAAGGATCCCTTAGAATAGTGCTTGTAGAATTCAGTTTCAATAACATTGTATCCAAACTGTAACCTGCTTATTTTTATCAGTATTTGACAGCATAGAACTTCAAGAATACAATTCCAATGACCCTATTAGTAAGTTATATTGTATGAGCAGGAAATTCGTATAACTGGCAAACACAATATTTGCCAAGAGTACCAACTGAGGAATAATTTATATCAGGGCAAAATTGGAAACAATATCCAATATCCAGTAATAGAGTATAGGTTAAACAGATTATGACACAACAAAATGTCATGAAACCATTTGTAAGTAATATGCACATCAATATTTAATGCCTATAGCATATCACTGGATCAAAAGCAGACTTTAAATAGCATATATATTATGTTTTGAAAAACATATATATACTTCTGAAAAAATCTAGGAAAACTCTTCATTTGTTCTTAAAATATTCAAGTTAGCCTAAGAAAAGAGATCTAATTGATGGGCTGCACAAGAAATTTTATTTTATTTATTTTAAAAAAAAATTTTTTTTAAAAAAAAATTTTTTTTTTCAACGTTTATTTATTTTTGGGACAGAGAGAGACAGAGCATGAACGGGGGAGGGGCAGAGAGAGAGGGAGACACAGAATCAGAAACAGGCTCCAGGCTCTGAGCCATCAGCCCAGAGCCCGACGCGGGGCTCGAACTCACGGAGTGCAAGATCGTGACCTGGCTGAAGTCGGACGCTTAACCGACTGTGCCACCCAGGCGCCCCTAAAATTTTTTTTCAACGTTTATTTATTTTTGGGACAGAGAGAGACAGAGCATGAATGGGGGAGGGGCAGAGAGAGAGGGAGACACAGAATCGGAAACAGGCTCCAGGCTCTGAGCCATCAGCCCAGAGCCCGACGCGGGGCTCGAACTCACGGACCATGAGATCATGACCCGAGCCGAAGTCGGATGCTTAACCGACTGCGCCACCCAGGCGCCCCTGCACAAGAAATTTTAAAGGAAATCTCCTGGGAACCCAGAAGTCCAAGCCATTCATTATATAGCTGATGTCATAAAGTCTGGAGCTAGAGGCAGTTCTGGGTTTAAGAAGACTGGGTGATCAGAGCTCAGAACCTTCCCTCCACTATTCCCCTTGAACTTGACTCAGCCACACTGTGCCTCCAAGCTTCTTTCTGTTCCACTTTCAACTGGCATAGTCATTATATTTGTTCTTTGTAAATTTAATTTGCTCATAGCACAATGTGGTTTGATTTCAGATCCTATTGCTAACTGTTTTTAGTTTAGATTCTCAAGATGGAGCCTATTGCTTGGCTTATTTTATTAGACTAAATTTGTTTCTGGACAACCTGTTGATTATTTCCTTTAGGGAGACATCTACCTGCAGCTAGGGTGATGGACTGGGGTGGTAAGTTTCATTTGGTAAAAGGGTGTGGATAGGGTAATTTTATTTAGAATGACCTAGGGATATAGGATATAGGCAGCATAAAGTAATTCTCTTAAGGAAAGATTAGGCACCAGAAAATTAATAGTGGCTATTTCTGGGTAGTAGGATTACAAGGAAAAAAATACATATATATGTATATATATATACATATATATATATATATATATATATATATATAATTTTTGTGTTTCTCTAATTTCTAATTTTAAATAATGATTACATGTGATTTGGAAAATAAGGAAGTAATATCCCTAGAATGTGATTTGTACTTTTTCCTCTGTAGTTTTGTAGGTTTGGTTTAATTCCATTTGTTAGGGAATTTCCAAATTCTATGATAACATGTTTCTTTAGAAAAGATGAAATGTACTGGTGAAAAAAAAAAAAGAAAAAGAAAAGAAAAAAAAGAAAAAAAAAAAGAAAGAAAATTAAACATGTGTTTGGTACTTTAACCAATCAGAGCCAGTACTGGGTACCATTTTGAATTGTTTGGCTTTATGCTGGGGCTGGAGAGATACAGAGATATGTATTCTAAGACAAGGCCTCTGGCTTCAAGTGCCATTCAGTAAATATTAATTGAGTACTATAATGTACAATAGGGATTCAGAGGTGACAAGTTACAGTCACTGCCTCCTCAAACAGCTAGCAATCCAGTTAATTATAGGAACAGGAAAAAAAAATTAATATTGCAAGACAATGTATGTGAAGAGTCCAATGACTGATGTGAGAGTTCAGAGGATTGAGAAATCATTTCAGTTGGGATGAATAAAAGAGACCTCAAGAGAGATGTGAGACCTCATGAGAAAGAGAGATTTGGTCTTATTGGATGGGGAATGCTTGGGTAAATGAGGGTATGTTAGAGGGCATTATTGGGTTGCCAGAAGAGCTAGCCAAACATGTACAGGTAGGAGGACACAAGGCTTGTTTGGGAGATGTGAGTGTAGTGGACTTGTGTTGTAGACTGGTGGCAGATAAGATTGAGTTAGGCAGACACAATATTTTACTAAATGCTTTTTATTTTTATTACTATTTATTTATTTTTTTTAATGTTTGTTTATTTTTGAGAGAGAGAGACAGAATGTGAGCAGGGGAGGGCAGAGAGAGGTGGAGACACAGAATTCGAAGTAGGCTCCAGCCTCTGAGCTATCATTATGGAGCCTGATGTGGGACTTGAACTCATGAACCATGAGATCATGACCTGAGCCAAAGTCAGATTCTTAACCGACTGAGCCACCCAGGCACCCCTACTAAATGCTTTTTAAATGTGCTTTCATAAAATGCTTTGGAGCTAGTTTGTTGTTTTGTTTTGAACTTTCAAGTGCATTAACTATGTAGACTATTTCAGAGCTTACTAGCTAGCCTATGTTTGATAAGGGGATAGTATATCTGTTGTCCTGCACCTGCCTCTCAGCCATCTCTCACCTGGAATCCTTAGTCTTAGAATCCGTTGTAATTAATGAGAGTCCAAAGGCCTTCTTAATAGAACACTGGCATTAGTATGTTTTCCTGGTATTCTGATCTAGAAATCATGTTGTTATAAATGCTTGCTTGGACTTTCACTCCATTTTAGTCTCTGAATCTACTTTTGCCTTTCCTAGCTATTTCCCTAACTGTTAACACTCTTTTCATCCTGCTGGATATCCTGATTCAGGTTGCAGGCCTTGACGTTGGGTGTTTTACCATGATACTGATTTTTTATTCCTAATTCCAAAATCTTTGTTCCAAATCCTAGTTTATCGTACTCAGTTATGAGAGCACAAGCAGGGGAGAGGAGCAGAGGGAGAGAGAGAATCTTAAGCAGACTCTATGCTCAGTACAGAGCTCAGTGTGAAGCTCAATTCCATGACCCTGGGATCATGATCTGAGCTAAAATCAAGAGTTGGACGCTCAACCGACTAAGCCACCCAGGCACCCCTCAAAATAAATATTTTTAAAACAGCATATTAGGATTGTGTTTACACAACACTAAGTTATTCTGAGAAGATGGTCACTGGGTATGAGTGTGATAGTACAGAGAGAACACTGGTCCATTAATAAATTGAATGTCTTGGTCCATTTCCACCTATTCCAGCTGTAGGTACAGAGGATCTTTTCCGTAGCAGGCTCCTCTCCTGACCAGTCTCTGAATGCATCCTGTCCAAGGCCCCGGTATACCACTGGGCTCAAACATAGCTGATAGTAGGGCCTGGTATGAGTCTAAATCGAGTAGCAAGCCCCTATGAAGCACCCCTTCAACCATCATCCTGACTCCCAAACCCCTTATTGTGCTTGCCCATGGTTATGACAAAGTCTGTGCCAGGATTTCCTTTTCTGTATTGTAATTTCACCCACAGGATGGATGTTATGCTTCTAACTCAGCCCTTTTGTCTAGGACCCCATATTCTTTTTAAACCTTGTCAACCCCATTCCTGGGTATTCTCTCTAGAACCCTGTTAACAGTAAAGGGATGACTTGGAACCACGAAACTTGTCCCAAGGTGGGCCACCTGAATATCTATATCAGATTGACCTGATTAATTTTTTCAATTGTCTTTGAACTGTTTGAGGTGTTGCTGCCTGCTCAATTCTGAGGAGCATTTAATGAAATATGCATAAGAACACATCTAATAAATATAGTAACTATTTATTAAATCCTTAATATGTGGCAGAACTAGTAAGGTAAGCGTTTAAGGAGTTAGATATGCATTTCCTTCTTTTGGCATGTAATGCAGGAGTTGTTCTCAGTCCAAAAGAATATGAGGCTTAACTGACTCACAATGTATGTCTACAAAATCTGTTTTTCTGAAAAGTGGTTTTTAAATATCTGATGGTTGTATCTTTAAACCTTACAGTGAATATTACATTTTCAAAGGAGTACTGACTTTTTCTATGAATCGTATTGGACCATGGGACCACCTAGATCATACTATTCTAGAAAATATTTGATGCTTCATATAATTCACCCTTTATGTTTACTGAACACCTGCTATTTACAAGGCTGTGCATTATAAAGGATATCAAAAGGAGTATTGAACATGTGAGGGATATAAAAATGAGTAAAGCATAGTCCTGGCTTTTGCGTGGAGGGATTATGACAATTACATGTAGACATGAGCACAAAGCAGGATAGCCAACACAGTCCTAAAAGGACCAGAAAAACAATTTTAATAATAATGGCATGATTTTAGTCCTTGGCTAAGATAAAGAATAATTATATACTCAAGATGCAAATTGTGCCTGGCTTAATTATCTCTATCAATTTGAAGAAGCAGATGCTCAGATGTGCAGACAGATACTAATAACTCACTTGGGAGTACTTAATCTGTATCTTTTTATGGGTGTGGAAGAGATGTTCACTGATTTTGACTGATGTTACATTCTTTAAGAACAGTATGGCAGACATTTCCTCAAACTGTATTCTACTATGTATGACCTTTGCCTGTACATTCTTCAGTAGCTCAAATGGCAGCCTAGTCCAGTGACAAAATCTACGTCTTCATGTCAAGCTAATTTAAGGAACGTTTTATCACTTAACTTCACAGTGTGAAGGACATTAATAATTCAGTGGTTTGTATACATTTCCATTCATTCTCCTTGTGAAGATGTTTATGCTGCATAACAACGGTGCAGGGATAGAGGAGTTGGAAAACCTCTTTGCCACCCTATCCCATGCCTCCACTCCTCCTAGAATATCTGGCTTCAGCAACAGTGGAATGAACGGTCAGCGGAGCTGAAGAAGTGGTAGTGTTTGTTAGTACTTTGTGCCTTCTGTAGCTCCTCATTGATGATATCCTTCATGCTAGCCCTATCTGGGTTATTAAGTACTATGTTTTTTAAAAGTCTCTTTTCTATAATTTGGTGCTAATAAGAATAGACTTAGTATAAAAACATTTTCTTCTGTATTGAAACAAAGATTTTTAAAAATGCAGACTCTGAGGGAAGATTCCAGAGACTTGGTCTCTTGAGAACTACCCATCTGTGAAAAAATTCTATTTCTGTTGAACTAGAGACCTGGCAATGGCAAAATGGACTGCCACTGTGAGCCATTTATTCTGTCTCACTGGACAGAATAAATTGTTTCCTAATTGAAGCTATGTCATGACATGAACTGTAAAATGTAGTAGCAATAATTTACTCTCAGCTTAAAGAAATGTCAGAAAATTGTCTGCTTTTTAAAAAAGCATTTTTTTTTGACCAGATTCTGAGATAAAACTGAAAAAAAGGAATACTTTCTGCAATACTATTTTACACTTACACTTTAACTTAAACTGCATATTTTGGAATATTTTGAGAGAACTAATTAAAAAGCATTTTGTATATGTGTAATTTTGAATAGTGTCATTTTTTATAAGTAACTCAGAATTTTTTTTAATGTTTATTTATTTTTGAGAGAGAGAGAGAGAGAGAGAGAGAGAGAGAGAGAGAGAGAAGGAGAGGCAGATAGAGGGGGACAGAAAATCTGAAGTGGGTTCTGTGCTGACAGCAGCAAGTGAACTTGTTGTGGGGCTTGAGCTCACGAACTGCAAGATCATGACCTGAGCTGAACCTGGCCACTCAACTGATTGAGCCACCCTGGTGCCCCATAATTCAGAGTTTCTTGAGCATAATTATGCTTACCATTTCATGCCCTATGGACATAGACATTTGCTACCTTTGGATGAGGTCTGTAAGGCAGGAAACTTGCCTACAGACATTAAATATACATATATATATATGTGTGTATATGTGTATATATATATGTATACATGTGTGTGTATATATATGTGTGTATATGTGTATATATATGTATACGTGTGTGTATATATATATGTGTGTATATATATATGTATACGTGTGTGTGTGTATATATAAATATATATATATATACATATAATTGGCAGCATATGTACACACACTCACTATTTCTATATTAAAAGCATCCACTAACACACCTGGGAATTTACTATAATAACAATTGTGAAATTTCAGAAATGATAGGTAAAAGGATTATTTCAAATAATGTTAAAGTACTTGGCAATCTAGTGAGATATCTATACCATACCTTGCACAAAAGTAAATTCCAAGTAGATTAAAGATCTAGACATTAAAAAAAGAAACCCACAACTAAATGCTGGAATAAAAGGAATGAAACAGGCTTATAATTGTAGGATGAGGAAGGCCTTTCTCAGCATGATATTAAGCCTACAAATTGCAGAAAAAAGGCAATATATTAAAGGTAAAAAAATACCCTTTTATTTGAAAGGATAAAAATAAAGTTAAAAGACAAATGAGAGGCTAGGAGAAAAATATATGCAACATATGTAAAGACAAAAGATTAATGTCCAGAATATTTTACTAATATTCTACTAATAAATAGAAAAAGAAAAAGACAACTAGCTAAATAGAAAATTGACAAAGATTACAAACAGGAAATTAATGAAAGAGGGAATATAAATGTCCAATAAACTCATGGAAAAATGATCCATTTCAGTAATTATTAAACAAATAAAAATTAAACAATAACTAGCTATATATTATTAGCCCAATTGATGGGCAACATCTCAAAAGATTCATAACATCCGCCCTTGGTAAGAAAAAATTGCCACTCTTGTACCAAGAGTGGTGAATGTGGGTATAGCTTTTTGTAAGGCAAACTGATATTATTTTTCAAAATAAAAATGTGTGACCTTTGACCCATCAATTTCATGAGGAATTCCACTGGTAGGGGGTCTAGTCCAGAGAAATACTTAATTATATATATAAATATGTATGTCCAAGTATGCTCATTGCAGTATTGTTTACTAACCAAAAACTGGGGGAGAACTGTCAATCAATAGGAAAATGGGTGAACCAACTGCAGAATATTCATGAAAGGAAATTTATATAGCAGCTAAAAAGAGAGTAGTAGATTCATATGTACTGACTTGGAAAAGTACTTATTACAAGTAAAATAAAAAGCACATTGCAAAACCATATTCATAGCCTGGCTCTATATTCATTTGGGGAGAAAAACCAATAATAATATATGTCCCTACAATCATAAGATGAAGCCTGGAAGAATATAAAATGATCTCTTGATGGTGGCTATGGAGTTGGGAGCTGAAGAGACAGGAGAGAAGGAAAGGAGTGGTCTCACTTGTTATTTCATATCCGTTAAAAAATAAAAGTGAGATTATGAGTGATTTTGGCTTTTTGGCTTTTTTATATTTAACATCTTTTCTATTATAGATATGTATTGCTTTTGTATTAAAAGAATAAATGTAACCTTGAAAAACTAATTCCTGAAGGATGAGTTGAAAAGATGAGAGACTGGGGACAGGAAGATCACTTAGGAGGCTTTAAATGACCGTGGGAAGGATGGCGCATACATGGCCTAGGCAGGAACAAAGAGATTGAGGAGTGGCTGACAGGGACCCTGACAAGTGGAGACAACTAATGTGAGGCTGTGCTCCCAAATCCCAGTACACAGCTCTTTCCCAGAGTCTTCCCAAAGGCCCCGTGAAAAGTACCATTATCCCATCACACAAGCCCTAGCAGACAACAAAACTCAGGTTGTCTGGTTCCTATGCAGGCAACCGTTTCAGTTCTGATTCCACAGTTAATGTGTTTCCACATGAGACCAGATGAAAGCAGCATCATCTTTGCCAAGGGCCCCTTGGGCTATTCTCTGCAGTTCAGCAACCTGAAGGTTATAGCACCATTACATCAGCCTCCTCCTTGGGGACTGGCAAGCAGCTCTCAGGCTGTCTCCACGGAAGCCAGCTTTCCTTCCTCTACTGTGCTTGATCCTGATCATTGCATGTAGTCTGCTTAGCCTGTACTAAAATCTTTTGCTTCCTGTTTACCAAGTCATGCTCATACCTGCAGTCTGCTCTGAATACAGCATTGTCATTGCCCTAAACAGTCATTGTGATCATTGCACATCTCACCTTTGAGCTCCTTTAGGCCTATGAGCTTACCCTTCAACATGCGTAACGCAGTGCTCAACACAGAATAAGCAATGTCACATGATGGAAACTGATTTCACACGGGCACCTCTCTGAAGGGCCTGCTCACTTTTTGCTTGTTTACTAAGAAACAGATGTTGAAACATCTGCTTAAATATTGTGAAATCTTTTCACAGATTGGACATTTAGTTCCTGCAGCATAACTGGGAAAGATCATGTTTACCAAACTGGAGGTGAATTGTATATTGAAAGGGGAATTTGGTAGAATAGCTTGTGTAACATTTCAATGAGAGCAAGTGTAATATTAACATAAACTTTCATGTGTTTAATAGGAAACAGCTTTGGTTGTTTCTAGCTTTAAATCTCATTAGTATATTATTACCTTGAATCTTTATTCATTTTATGGATATATTATATAGAATTGCTACACATAGAAATTGTATGGAAAACAATTTTGAACAAAGTTCAAAAGGTACCTGAGAGCTGAATTGGTACGTTAGAGAAGATACATAGAAAACTTTGTCCCTTTTTTCTTCTCCAGCAAAGCATTGTAAACCTTTCTAATTTTAAAATTATTGCGTGTTCACATAATATCTCCAAGGAGCTGCATATTAGCCTATGAACATGCAGCTGCAACAATCCTATTTTGCTTCTGTACTGCAAGAGAAGAACATTTGTTTTAAACAATTAAGATAATCCAGTTACCTCACAGACCCAGTGCCTTATTTTGAGTTTGAGTGATTTCTGTCTGATGTCACATAGAGGAAAATATAATTTTTCTTGTCTTTTAGCAGCAGATAATTTGTAGATTTTGCAGCTTAGTGGCTTGTCTTTAGAGGGAATTTTGAAATTGCACCTTGTGACTTGTACCATTTTGCATAATGAGATGATTGATATGATGTACTGGTAGCTTTTTCAAGCAAAAGCATGTGACTGGTTGAAAGTGGAAAATTCAGTTTGTTGTTTACCCTCCCTGATCTCAATCACTGGTTTCAACAGAAGTGTCGAGTTGCTTAGACATCATGTAGAATAGTTCAAGAATGAAGAAATTACTTCTAATTAAATCTCTCTGTTACCTTGCTGGGCTCAATTTTCTCCAGTTACCACACACACACACACACACACACACACACACACACACCACTGAAATAATAAAATAGAAGCATTTTCATCCATTTTAGAGAAAAATAAAAAGTAATCAGAGTATTATTAGAGCTTTCTCTTTTTTAAGTATTGTGCTGTGTTGAGAGTGATGCTTAACTGGTAGCTTTGGGGTGACCTCCACAATGACAATGCTTTATTGCTCCTCTATACAGATGTCTAGTGACTTTGAGCCCTAGTCCAGCTCTTTAGCACTCATAGAGGAAATTCACTATTTTTATTTAATTTAGAAGCCTATTGATCTGCCCTTAGTTGGAAGCATAGACTAGCCATATTCAAGTTGCCTACCAAAGTTTTAACCTTGAACACCCTGCTACTCAATCATTTTCAAAACCTTCATTTAGAGGAACAAAATTAATAAATGTGAATATCTAATATTTAAAACCAAATCTAAAGGAATAATATTCCCGTATATATGAGTATCTAATATTCATAGGTATGTGATTGCTTGAAGGAGATGCCATTTATCTCTCAGATATTATAAGCCTAACCACTGGGGCAAGCCAGGCCATGAGAGAGCTATATTGCATAGTTTTGACTACTCCACACTTGGGTATTAGGACATCAGCCTACCCTTTGAGACCTAATGCATCTTAGTGTTTGGGCAGCTTAGACTTTATAAGTCTTGCATCCAGTAGCTTCCCTGAAGCAGATTCTAAGGAACTATGTTCAGGACTGATTGCCTATGTTCTTTTGCTGGATGTTCTCTAGCTTCTATTGTAACTAGCATGCCAGGTCTAATGGACACCTGCCCATTAGTAACTATGCCAGACTTGTCCTTCAGGTCAGTGATGAGATGAAGCGTAACAAGTCAGAAAAATAAATAAATAAAGGAACCAGGAAGGACGTTTTCTGATTTTGAGCTTAGTAGAGAATGTGGTTTTTCCTGAAAAACTGCATGCCTTGTAATATACCTTAAGGGAAATTACCCAGTATCTGATTTGGAGAGGGAGAAAAAAGTAAATGTTGATGGTCTATTGTGTCTTTGATAAAAATAATCTGCTAATTGCTTAAACTTTGCTTTTGTTTTGTTTTATCTCTAAAACTATTATCTTCATAGGTGAAACTCTGTTTACTGGTCAGGGGACTTTTTGTTTTTGAAAGCCTTTTGGTACCATCCATGACCAGTTTTATTTTAGACTTTTTTTTTTTTTTTTTTTTAGAGAAACTAAAATAACTTTCCCTCTCCCTAATCCCCAGTAACTCAGTTCATTAACTATTAAATCTAATGAAAGTCATTCACAGTTGGTAGCAGAAAACTGTAGATGTTCTACTCATTTACTGGCTTTTTATAATCAAAGAGACTGAAGCATGTTGTTTCCAGTTGTGTATGCAAAAGGTAAATGGTGACGTTTTTGCTTTGTTTGAACAGAGTGGTTCCTTCAGTTCCTTTTCTAAACCTTTCTGTGAGAACAAGTTAGTTCTTCTGGGAATAAAGAATTGCCTGCAGCCATATGAACTCATCTGTTCTCTACAAATGTGTTTGCTCTTTTTCACACCCAACTTATGGGTGCTAGGGGTATCCAGTGCGAGTGGACAGGTCAGGCAGGCCTCAGGTAAGAAAGAATTTATAATTAAATGTGTAATTATAATAAAGCTACTACAAAAAGTGGGTTTTTTTTTACAAAACATCTTTCTCTGTCCTTGCTAATGGAACACAGTCTTCTGCTGGCTCTGTACTCTGAATTGCTCCTTTATAAGTGTTTTTTCTTGGTCTTTGTCACACATTGTCAAAATAGCTTGTTTGTGTGCTGTTTGCATCAGAGCTGTAAGATCACATTCCTATGTAGTTCTTGAATTCTTTTGTCAAGAATGTCAACTAACAAGCATTCCTCCATTTTTGCTTTCTTATCTCTCTTATATTTCAACAACTCCTACTAGGAAAATACACCTGAATTCACAGAGCCCCTATTATACAGGCAGCGTCCTGGGTTTGTTGGATTGGGATAGAAGGGAAATGCTCTTTTCTTTTTAATTTAATTTTAATTTCATTTTTCTTGTCCTTCAATATATATCTCTTGTGGCCATTTCATCTCTAGGTCTTATGGGAGCAATATGTGAATGCTAATATTGAATTCTTTTCTAGTATTTTATTTTGACTACGAATTGTAAAGCTCGTATGCAATTCACCATAATGGAGTTTTACCACGTTGTTAACGTAGCAGGTTTAGACAGAAGGCTTAAGCCGTGGAAACCTGAGTAGGGTAAACAGGCCCACAGTGACCAGTGGGCTGAATGCAAACAGGCTCTTTAGGCAACCCACCTCAAAATATCCATAAGCTCTAGCTGACCAATGGGCTACTTATAACTGGTCGCAGTTACCAAAAAAGGAAAATTCCAAATGTTCTCATGCATCGTCACTTCCCCCCTTAACTACGTGTGATTTGCCTATTGTTACACAGGTGGTATTGAATTAAAATTGGGAAAAGTACTCCTATTTGCTACTCTATCCAATCATATAGAATATTGAATTTGTCTATTTACTCCTATAATGATAGTGACTGTTTAAAAGATGTCTGCTGGCATTTGATGTAAATGTTATATTTTGAGGGTTTCAAAATTATTCAGATGCCTTTGTAAGTTGTTAATATTTTTAAGGCATGACAAAAATGCATGTGTGTCTATGTATGTGTATGTATGAAACATGGCATAATTAAAAAAATTGTTTTATATTTAGTTTTGAGAGAGAGAGAGAGCATGAGCAGGGGAGGGGCAGAGAGAGACAGAGACAGAGGATCCAAAGTAGGCTCTATCAAAGAGCCAAATGCGGGGCTCAAACCCACAAACTGCAAAATCAAGACCTGAGCTGAAGTTGGTGGCTTAACTGACTGAGCCACCCAGGGGCCCCAGCATAATTTTAATAGGTTTAACATTTCCAAAATCATAAATATATAAGATCAGCTACTAGAAGCTACTAATGTATATACTTAAATAACTATTGCCAAGGTCACACACTGTATTAGTTTGCTGGGGCTGTCATAACAAGACTAGGGAGCTTAAACAACACAAATTTATTTTTCTAATAATTCTGAAGGCTTCAAGTCTGAGATCAAGTTATCGACAGAGTAAGTTTCTTCTCTGGCCTATTGTCTTGACTTGTAGATGGCCACTATCTCCCTGGGTCTTCACATGACCCTTCCTCTGTGCATGTCTATGACCTAATCTCCTCCTCTTCTTTTTTAGTTTTTAATTTTTAAAAAATTCTAGTATAGAATTAATGAACAGTGTTATATTAGTTTCAGGTATACAATATAGTGATCCAACAATTCTTTACATTACTCAGTGCTCATCACGATAAGTGTACTCTTAATTCCCATCACCTATTTTACCCATTGACCCATCCACCTCCCCTCTGGGAATCATCAGTTTGTTCTCTGTAATTAAGAGTATTTGTTTGTTTGTTTATGTCCTTTTTCTTTGTTCATTTGTTTTGTTTTTTAAATTCCACATATGAATGAATTCATATGGTATTTATTTTTCTCTGACTGACTTATTTTGTTTAGCGTTATATCCTCTAGATCCATCCATATTGTTGCAAATGGCAAGATTTCATTCTTTTTTATGGGCGAGTAATATTCTATTCATATATACCTATCTTATATCTTCTTCATCCATTTATTTATCAATGGATGCTTGGATTGCTTCCATATGTTGGCTATTATAAATAATGCTGCAATAAGCATAGTCGTGCATATATCCTTTCAAATTAGTGTTTTTGTATTTTTTGACTAAACAACCAGTGAAGGAATTACTAGATCATATGATAATTCTATTTTTCATTTTTTGAGGAACCTCCCTACTGTTTTTCACAGTGGCCGAACCAGTTTGCATTCCTATGAACAGTGCACAAAGGTTCCTTTGCCCACCCTTGTTGTTTCCTGTATTTTTTATTTTAGCCATTCTGACAGGTATGAGGTGATATCCCATTGTGGTTTTGATTTGCATTTTCCTGATGATTAATGATGCTGAACATCTTTGCTGTGTCTCTGGCTATCTGGATGTCTTCTGCCCATTTTTAACTGGATTATTTGGTATTTTTGATATTGAGTTGTATCAATTCTTCATATTCTCTGCATACTAACTCTTTATCAGATATGTCATTTGCAAATAAATTCTCCCATTCAGTAGATTGTCTTTTAGTTTTGTTGATTGTTTCTTTTGCTTTGCAGAAGCTTTTTATTTTGATGTAGTCCCAATAATTTATTTTTTCTTTTGTTTCCCTTGCCTCAGGAGACATATCTAGAAAAATGTTGTTATAGCCAATGTCAGAGAAATTACTGTCTGTGCTCTCTTCTAGGATTTTTATAGTTTCAGATCTCACATTTAGGTATTTAATCCATTTTGAGTTTTATTTCTGTAAGTGGTCTAGTTTCATTGTTCAGAATGTTGTTGTCAGGTTTTCCTAACACCATTTTTTTGAAGAGTCTATGTTTTTCCCTATTGCATATTCTTGCCTTCTTTGTTGAAGATTAGTTGAGCATATAATTGTGGGTTTGTTTCTGAGTTCTCTATTGTGTTCCATTGATCTATAGGTCTATTTTTGTGCCAGTACCATACTGCTTTGATTACTACAGCTTTGTAGTATAGTTTGATATCAGGAATTTTGATACCTCCAGTTTTGTTCTTCTTTTTCTTTTTTAAGTTTATTTATTTCCTTTGAGAGAGAGAGTATGTGTGTAAAGAGCAAGCTGGGGAGGGACAGAGAGAGAATCCCAAGCAGGCTCTGCACTGATAGCAGGAGCCCGATGTGAGGCTTAAACTCATGAGAAATCATGACCTGAGCCAAAATCAGGAGTTGGACGCTTAACCAACAGAGCCATCCAGGAGCCCTATTCTTTTTCAAGATTGCTTTGGCTATCCAGGGTCTTTTGTGGTTCCATATAAATTTTAGGATTATTTGTTCCAGTTCTGTGAAAAATGCTTTTGATATTTTGATAAGGATTGCATTAAATCTGTAGATTGCTTTGGGTAGTATGGGCATTTTAACAATATTGATTTTCCCAATCCATGAATATGCAATATCTTTCCATTTGTTTGTGTCATCTTTCATCAATGTTTTATAGTTTTCAGAGTACAGGTCTTTCATCTCCTTGGTTAAGTTATTCCTAGGTTTGGTGCAATTGTAAATGGGATTATTTTCTCAATTTCTCTTTCTGTTGCTTCATTATTAGGATATAAAAATGCAACAGATTTCTGCACATTGATTTTGTATCCTGTGGCTTTACTGAATTCATTTATCAGTTCTAGTAGATTTTTGGTGGAGTCATTAGGGTTTTCTATATATAGTATCATGTCATATGCAAATAGTGAAAACTTTACTTCTTCCTTACCAATTTGGATGCCTTTAATTTCCTTTGTTGTCTGATTGCTGTGGCTAGGACTTCCAGTACCATGTTGAATAAAAGTGGTGATAATGGACATCCTTGTCTTGTTCCTGACCTTAGGGGGAAAAGCTCTCAGTTTTTCACCATTGAGATGATGTTTTTTTGTGGGTTTTTCATGTATAGCCTTTATTATGTGGAGGTTCCCTTTAAACCTATTTTGTTGAGGTTTTTTATCATGAATGGATCTTGTACTTCGTCAAATGCCTTTTCGTCATCTATGGAAATGATCATATGGCTTTTTATCCATTCCCTTGTTGATATGATGTATCACATTGATTGATTTTCAAATACTGAATCACCCTTGCATGCCAAAAATAAATCCCACTTGATCGTGGTAAATGATTTTTTTAATGTGTTGTTGGATATGGTGTGCTAATATTTGTTGAGGATTTTTGCATCTATGTTCATCAGAGATATCAACCTATAGTTCTCTTTTTTCATAGTGTCTTTAATTCTTTTTTAATGTCTTATTTTTTATTTTTGAGAGAGACAGAATGTGAATGGGGCAGGGACAGAGAGAGAGGGTGACACAAAATGCTCTGAGCTGTCAGCACAGAGCCCAATGTGGGGCTCAAACTCACGAACTGTGAGATCATGACCAGGGCCGAAGTCAGAGGCTTAACTGACTGAGCCACCCAGGCAACCCTGTAGTGTCTCTATCTGGTTTTGGTATCAAGATAATGCTGGCATCATAGAATGAATTTGGAAGCTTTCCTTCTACCTCTTCTATTTTTTGGAACAGTTTGAGAAGATTGTATATTAGCTATTCTTTAAATATTCAGTGGAATTCATCTGTGAAGGCATCTAGTCCTGGAGTTTTGTTTGCTAGGAGTTTTTTGATTACTGACTCAACTTCATTGCTTGTAATCAGGTCTGTTCAAATTATCTATTTCTTTCTTATTCAGATTTGGGAGGTTGTATGTTCCCAGAAATTTATCCATTTCTTCTAGGTTGTTTTGTTTGTTGGCCTATAATTTTTCATAATATTCTCATAATTCTTCATATTTCTGTGGTGTTGTTATTTGTCCTCTTTCATTTCTGATTTTTGTTTATTTGAGTCCTTTCTCTCTGTTTTGTTTTTGTTTTTGTTTTTTTCTTTGGGGCTAATGGTGTATCAATTTTGTTGATCTTTTTAAAGAAACAGCTCCTGGTTTTATTGTTCTGTTCCATTGCATTTTTACTTTCTATTTCATTCTACCCTAATCTTTATTATTTCCTTCCTTCTGCTGTCTTTGGGTTTTGTTTGTCTTTCTTTTTCTAGTTCCTTTAGGTGTAGGGTTAGGTTGTTTATTTGAGATTTTTCTTGCTTCTTGAGGTAGACCTGTATTGCTATAAACTTTCATTCTAGAACAGCTTTTGCTGCATCCCAGAGATTTTGGACCACTGTGTTTTCGTTTTCATTTGTCTCCATATGTTTTTTAATTTTCTCTCTGATTTCTTAGTTTACCTGTTCATTATTTAGTAGCATGTTATTTAACCTCCATGTATTTGTATTTGTATTTGTATTTGTGTTCTTTCCAGATTTTTTTTCATGTGGTTGATTTCTAGTTTCATACCATTGTAGTAGGGTTCATGATATGATTTTGATCTTTTAAAAAAATTTTGTTTAATGTTTGTTTGTTTTTAAAAAAGAGTGAGAGAGAGAGCGAGCATAAGCAGGGGAGAGGCAGAGGGAGAGGGAGATACAGAATCTGAAGCAGGCTCCAAGCTCTGAGCTGTCAGCTCAGAGCCTGACGTGGGGTTTGAACTCACAAATCATGAGATCATGACCTGAGTGGAAGTTGGATGCTTAACCGACTGAGCCATCCAGGCTGAGTTATACATACATATATATATGTATACACACACATACACACACACACACACACACACACACACACGGACCACATCTTCTTTATCCATTTATCTGTTGATGGACATTTGTGCTCTTTCCATACTTTGGCTATTGTTGATAGCACTGCTATAAACATTGGGGTGCATGTGCCTTTTCAAAATAACACACTTGTATCCTTTGGGTAAATACCTATGGTGCAATTGCTGGGTTGTAGGGTAGTTCTATTTTTCTTTTTATTATTTTTATTTATTTTTAAAATTTTTTTAAATTTTTTAAAAATTTACATCCAAATTAGCATATAGTGAAACAATGATTTCAGGAGTAAATTCCTTAATGCCCCTTACCCATTTAGCCCATCCCCCCTCCCACAACCCCTCCAGCAACCCTCACTTTGTTCTCCATATTTATGAGTCTCTTCTGTTTTGTCCCCCTCCCTGTTTTTATATTATTTTTGTTTCCCTTACCTTATGTTCTTTTGTTTTGTATCTTAAAGTCCTCATATGAGTGAAGTCCTATGGTTTTTGTCTTTCTCTGACTGACTAATTTCCCTCAGCATAATACCCTCCAGTTCCATCCACGTAGTTGCAAATGGCAAGATTTAATTCTTTTTGATTGCCGAACAATACTCCGTTGTATATATATACCACATCTTCTTTATCCATTCATCCATCGATGGACATTTGGGCTCTTTCCATACTTTGGCTATTGTTGAAAGTGCTGCTATAAACATGAGGGTGCACATGTCCCTTCGAAACAGCACACTTATATCCCTTGGATAAATGCCTAGTAGTGCGATTGCTGGGTTGTAGGGTAGTTCTGTTTTTAGTTTTTGAGGAACCTCCATACTGTTTTCCAGAGTGGCTGCACCAGATTGCATTGCCACCAACAATGCAAAAGAGATCCTCTTTCTCTGCATCCTTGCCAACATATATTGTTGCCTGAGTTGTTAATGTTAGCCATTCTGACAGGTGTGAGGTGGTATCTCATTGTGGTTTTGATTTGTATTTCCCTGATGATGAGTGATGTTGAACATTTTTTCATGTGTTGGTTGGCCATCTGGATGTCTTGGAGAAATGTCTATTCATGTCTTTTGCCCATTTCTTCACTGGATTATTTGTTTTTTGGGTGTTGAGTTTGATAAATTCTTAATAGATTTGGGATACTAACCCTTTATCTGCTATGTCATTTGCAAATATCTTCTCCTGTTCTGTCAGTTCCCTTTTAGTTTTGTTGATTGTTTCCTTTGCTGTGCAGAGGCTTTTTATTTTGATGAGGTCCCAGTAGTTGACTTTTGCTTTGGTTTCCCTTGCCTCCAGAGACACGTTGAGTAAGAAGTTGCTGTGGGCAAGATCAAAGAGGTTTTTGCCTGCTTTCTCCTCGAGGATTTTGATGGCTTCCTGTCTTATATTGAGGTCTTTCATCCATTTTGAGTTTATTTTTGTGTATGGTGTAAGAAAGTGGTCCAGGTTCATTCTTCTGCATGTCGCTGTCCAGTTTTCCCAGCACCACTTGCTGAAGAGACTGTTTTTATTCCATTAGATATTCTTTCCCGCTTTGTCAAAGATTAGTTGGCCATACGTTTGTGGGTCCATTTCTGGGTTCTCTATTCTGTTCCATTGATCTGAGTGTCTGTTCCATACTGTCTTGATGATTACAGCTTTGTAGTATAGCTTGAAGTCTGGGATTGTGAGGCCTCCAGCTTTGGTTTTCTTTTTCAAGATTGCTTTGGCTATTTGGGGTCTTTTCTGGTTCCATACAAATTTTAGGATTATTTGTTCTAGCTCTGTGAAGAATGCTGGTGTTACTTTGATAGGGATTGCGTTGAATATGTAGATTTATTTTTTTTGAGGAACCTCCATATTGTTTTCCAGACTGGCTGCACCAGTTTGCATTCCCATCAACAGTGCAAAAGTGTTCCTCTTTCTCTGCATCCTCACCAACATCTGTTGTTGCCTGAGTTGTTAATTTTAGCCATTCTGACAGGTGTGAGGTGGTATCTCATTGTGGTTTTGATTTGTATTTCCCTGATGATGAGTGATGTTGAGCATTTTTTCATGTGTCTATTCGCCTTCTGGATGTCTTCTTTGGAAAAGTGTCTATTCATGTCTCTTGCCTATTTATTCACTGGATATTTTGTTTTTTGGATGTTGAGTTTGATAAGTTCTTTATAGATTTTGGATACTAACCCTTTATCTGATATGCCATTTGCATATATCTTCTCCCATTCCATCCGTTGTCTTTTAGTTTTGTTGATTGTTTTCTTTACCATTCAGAAGTAAACAGGTCCCTTCGTATGATACTTCAATTCTATTCCTGGGAGACAAACTAAGCCAGCAGCTAATGAGTCTTCTGGTGGATCTGCCCATTTGAAAACACCAAATTTGCTGTAATGAATTTTGTAGTGCTCTTAGGAACTGCTATGCCTAGCATACAGACATTAATGCATCCTTTTTGAGACAAAACAAGGAAACAAACAAAGACAAAACCAAAAAATCACAATACAGTATTTTGAAAAGCTTATTGTTCTCAAAACAGAATCTGTTCCATAGAAGGAGTATGACATATTTTATATGTGAAGTAAACAAAACATGCTACATTACATAGGGTCCTAGTTGGAATATTCTAGAAGAAAGACTTACCTCAAAGCAGAAGTCTAAAAACTGGACCCAAAATTTAATCCTTTTATGAAAGCAGACAATGTTCACAGCAATCCTGTCATTGCCTTATCAACAAAGATGAAACTGCTCAAGTTGGTGGGAACCCACTTCGGCTGGTAGTTAAATAAACCTAATGTGATCCCTCATTATTCTAGTGATACAGGTGGAAATATATGGACCTATATATGAAATATATGAATATGAAATAAATGGATATATATGGAAAAATTCCTGATAAGAATTAGGAATTCTTAGGAATGTCACTCATTAGAAGACAGTGTAATGAAACATCATGTAGAGTCTGATGGAAGAATGGATAGAAGCTCCCTTGAATTTCCAGGTGTGGAAAAGAATCAAGAAATTTCACTTTTAGGTTATTCATCTGTTTGCATAAATATTTGCTGATTTTATGCCTTATACATTTCCCACTATCCTTTACCATTTCAGACGAATTGTGCTACTAGAGAATTTTTTAAATAATTTAGTTTTCAAATCCCAAGTATTAGCACTAGTAGGGCAAAATGAATGTTTTTATGCAAAGTAGAAAGGGGGAATGCTTAGTGATGACAGTTAAAATGCTGTTTTTTTTCCTAACATAGTACTGTTTCAATTGTAAAGTCATTGAATTCAATTATCTATTAACAACATGTGAATTTATTTAATGATAGTGTACAATTTTAGTAGGAGTTACTGGAAGTTTTCTAAGAATGTTGATTCATCTCAAATCACATTGTTTTACAGATGTAGTCTGTTGAGTTTTAACAAAAACCCCACAGCTAATTACAGGTAGGAAATAATTATATCACATGACTATTTTCATTGCTGGTGTTGGTTTTTGTCTTATATCCAGCAAAACTATGTGCTGCTTAGCAACACACTTTCTGTAGTCAAGGAAACATTGTCACACACTTAGAAGAAGAGATAGAAATGAATAATTGAAGGCTATTCTTGAGGTACTGAGAAGATACTTACAGGGAGGAAGTAACTGTCCTCTAGTTTAATTAAATTAAAAGCAGTTTCTATCACAGCTTAAATGATTAAGGTCGGAAAAACATTTTTTTGACTTCACTGATGCCTAAACTTGGTTAGAGAGAGATTTTATAGATGGAGATGTCACCTTGAGTTTCAAGGCTCAAATGTGTGTGTGTGTGTGTGTGTGTGTGTGTGTGTGTGTGTAGGGTTAAAGTCATTTCTAAGATTCTATGCCAGAGAGATAGAGAAGCTTTCTAAAGAGGGTCTTAAGGGAGGTTAAGAGATTTGGAAAGAAGAGAAGCCTGAAGGGCAAAGTTTCTTATTCCCTTACCCATGTGTGTCAGTAATCACATAAAGAGACCAAACAAATATTTGTGGATCTGCCTTCTCTGTCACAAGCCAATGGAAGAACATATAAGACAACACTGAGTGTGTTTATTTTTTATTTAAAAAATTTAAAGAATTGTTTATTTATTTTTGAGAGAGAGAGAGACAAAGTACAAGCAGAGGAGGGGCAGAGAGAGAGAGGGTGATACAGAATCTGAAGCAGGCTCCAGGCTCTGAGCTCTCAGCATAGAGCCCTACATGGGGCTTGAACCCACAAACTGTGAGATCATAACCTGAGCTGAAGTCAAATGCTTGACTGAGCCACCTAGGTGCCTCTGTGTGTGTTCATTTAATCGTGGAGGAGCTTCAAGGAAAGCAACTCAATTCACATTTTTAAATATTTATTTTGCAGTATTCACTTTAAAGGTGTTTGCTGTTGTTGTTGATCTCAGTTTTAAGTAGTTTTACTATGAAGTACTTGGGTATTTTGTTGTTCTTGTTCTGCTTGAGATTCATAGAATTTCTTACATGTGTGACATGTTGTCTTTTATCAGTTTTGATAATTTCTCAGCCAGTTTCTCTTCATTATTATTTCTGCATCATTCCCCTCCCTTTTCCCTTCTTCTCATCCTCCCTCCCCTTCTCCCCCCACTCCCCCATTCTCTTGGCATTTTTTTCTGGGATACTTATAAATATGTTAGATTTTTTTTTTATCGTGTCCTATATGTTTATACTCTACTGGTTTTTTTTAACATATTTTTTTTCTCCATGCTTCAGTGGATCCATTCTATTGCCCTTTCTTCCAGTTCCCAATCCTTTCATTTGTTGTGTCTAATTTGTGTTAATCTCATCAACTGAATTTAAAGTTTTTATTATTATACTATCCATTTATAGAGTGTTTATTTAAATTTAATTACTTCTTGAATATTCCAGTTGTCCGGTGAAATCATCCATCCTGCCATGTGTTTCCTTGGATATATTTATGATAATTTCAAAAACTATATATAATAACCCTAACATCTGGATCACCTGGAGCTCTGCCTCCATTGTCTATTCTTTCTTTTATTTGCCAGGTATTTGGTCCTCTCCAGGCATGCCTTGGAGTTTTTGATTGAGCACAAGACATTGTGGTGAAAAATTGTAGAGATAATTTGACACTTTCACAGACACAATCTTCTTCTAAGGACAATTCTGCCCCCCACCCCCCACCCCCACTTTTTCTAATTGGCAATTAGATTAAGGGAAGATCACCTCACTCCTACCTGGGGTTTATCTGATTCAAAGACAGGTTTCAGTCCTTGGTAAGGTTTTGTCTATTTTTGGTTCATATTTTTTCTTATATTATAGTGCTGGATTCTTAATTGAAAGTATAAGAGATTTGCTAGGGATCCCCCTCCTTGTAGGGCCCCAGTTTTTCAGTAGTAACACTATTGAAATCCCAGGCAGCCTTTATACACTGCTTACTGCTTGGTTTCTTAGTCTCTCCTCCTGTGTAGCTCAGAAATCATCAAATTCCTCTGGGGGAAAGTGCTACAGAATGTTGGGTTCATATCAGTGAACTTGCTTTCTCTCTGAGATTCTGGCACTTTAAATATTGACTGTCTTGATAGCTTCCTGATTTCTCCAAAGAAATTTTCTTTTTAAATTTTGTCTAAATGTAGAATTCTTGTCATATTCAAGTTAGAATGCAGTAAGTTCTTTACTATTATTGAAATGACCTAATTTTCTTTTATCAGAACAATGAATTTTTCTCTTTATGTTCATGATACTTTTTAGGTTACCTTTTGGAAAAAGCAACTTAAGCCATTCAAACATCAGTCCTCCCAGGCTCATTTCTTGGCGCTCTTTGCCACTTTCTATTGCCATCATTTTGTTTCTACCCTAACATTGATTACTTCTTGTATTTTTTTAAGTTCATTTTAAGTTCATCTGCTGCTTCTCTCCAGCCACTTTTTATTTTTCCTTTTAATTTGCTGCAAAATTTTAGTATCTATTGCTGTATAAGTAACCACCTTAAAAGATAGTGGATTAAAGCAATGATTTATTATTTCTCTTATAGGTTGGTTGGCAGTTTTTCTGCTCCATGTAGTGTCTATCAGCTGGGGTCATATGGCTGTAATTAGTTGGTGGTTGGGCTGGGTCTGGAACATCCAAAACGGTCTTACTCACATGTTTGGTGCCTCAGCTGTGGTGGGCTAAGGGGCTAGAGTACCTTGATTCTCTTCCATGTACGTCCATTTCTCCAGCAGTCTAGACTGTATTTCCTAAAGCTTGACAACTGGTTTCCAGACAGAAGTAGATGCCGTCATGTTTCCTAAATTCTCAGCCCAGAACTGTCACATTGTATATTACTTCTTCCACATCCTCCAGGTCAAAATAAGTCACAAGTCCAGGCCAGAACCAAGATGAGGGGAAATAGATTCCCCTTCCTGAAGGGAAAAGGGGCATGCACATAAGAGGAATTGTTGGTGGTCATCTTTAAAAGCAATCTACCATAGTGCATATTTGTATAAAAGCCTATTCCTTTTTCAGTACAATCTACTGATAATACACTGCTTGTTTGGCTTCTGCCCCAGATTTTTTTCTACCAACAGCTAAATTCAGTTACTTGCCATCAGTAGGCTCAGGCAAAGCATAAGCACTGGGCTCAGTATCAATTTAAAACAGAAAATTTTGCTTGTACCTTTTCTCATTACTTGTCCCAGTTTTAATAATTATATTTGTCTCTCTCCATCTCTCTCCTTTTTGAGCCAAACCTACCTAAGCTCTATTCTTATTACCTCTTTTTATATTTCCTGAACCTCAGTGCTTTCTGGGACTGCAACATCTTGCCTTTCATGGCCCTCTGCAGGTTATTTTTTTCTTGATTAGATTTCTCTTTGTATCTTCAGAACATTGGCATCTTCTCAGCATTCTCTTCCTAGTATTGTGGAAAATACATGCCCTGCTTCCAATGGGAGACTCTCTGTTCCAGGTATTGCTCTTACTGTTTTTAATAGAATTAATCTTTATTTCCAAAATTAATTGATAACTCCAGATCTATTTTTATATTTTATTTATTTATTTATTTATTTATTTAGAGACAGAGTGTGAGTGAGGGAGAGAGGCAGAGGGAGAGAGAGAGAGAATCCCAAGCAGGCTCCATGCTCAGCTCAGAGCCCAACCTGGGGCTGGAAACAATGACCTTGGGATCATGACCTGAGATGAAATCAAGAGTTGGGCACTCGACCAACTGAGCCACCCAGGCGCCCTGATTGATTGATTTGTTTTTAAGTAGGGTTCATATCTACTGCAGAGCCCAATGTGGGGCTTGAACTCATGACCCTGAGATCAAGACCTGAGCTGAGATCAAGAGTCAGATGCTCAACCGACTGAGCCACTCAGGTGCCCCTATGATTTTTTTTTAAACAGCATAAAACATGAATTCCTGGGATACAATGGAGTCCATAGGTTATAAAGGGCCTATGTGAATAGAAAGTTTTACTAATTTTGATAAGTTGCCATTATATCTTTTGAAAGTGAAAATTTGTTGTTGAGTAGAAACAAATTTGGCCAGATTTTCTCAGTTTGGATATAATATTATGCTACTAGCATATGTGTTTTAATTTGTCACAGTTTTCATAAAATAGAGTAGGTATAGACTTAAAACAAATCTGTATTTTATTCCAATAATTAAAAAAATAATATATTATTCTGTGAAATGCTTAAGATACTGTCTCACCTAATGTTTAAGTAGCTAAGCAGTTATAAGGCCATATTATATAATGTGAAATAAAAAGTAAACATTCACCTGTAAACAATATCACTGAGCACATAAAATCTGTCATAATTCAAAATTTTTCTGGCTAATGAAAAAAATTTAAAATTAAATAATGCATTTATTATCGTACAGGTCTTTGGGAAAAAAGTGTGTCATGATTGTATTACTTTATTGAGTAAAGGAAGCATAAATATGTATTTTTGGGAACTCAGGACCTCTTTGAAAGAGCTTTGAAACTTTGTTAGGTTTTTAGAATAGAAAAATCCCTGTTGGAATAACAAAGCACTAAGGAGGGGTCTTGGCAGCAAGTAGCTTTTTGATAGTTGGCTCCATTTTAGCCCCTGGAGTGAAGATGTTTTTTTCCAGAATCATATATTAGTTTATTTGCCAACAATGCTTATCTCTGATAAAGACTAAGTGGAAATTGTCCTTTTAAGATTTATCATGCTTTTCAATGAAACAAAACTCCCATAGCCAAAATGTCACTGATATCTGAGATATTGAATTCTTGTACTCTCTGCTTTGTCTGATTTGCTAGTTGCTCTCTGAAACTTGACGGATTTGAACAATTAAGTCAAGCTGATGAATCACTTGTAATACTGATTCCATTCCTATTCGTTTAAGTGGATGAAAAGTTCATTGTGAAGATGAAAGATTATTTTCAGTAGCTTATGCAAATTATTACCAGTTATTGCTTTGTGTGATCTCATTAAACGTAAAACTGAACAAAAAATTCAACTAGGAATTTTCTGGGATAGTCTTCAGTTACGTGGGTACTAGCTTTTCTAAAATGCACTCTTGAATTTTAGTTTTGACAATTTCCATCACCGTATCTATAGCGCCACATGCTTTCCCCAAGTTTCAAAACAAATTTAAAAAAATTAGTTAACAAATACTATATGAAAACAATGTTTAACAATCTACCACTATTTAGCATAGGAGCTCCAATGGTTGAAGAAAATGGAAGTTTTAAAACAATGATGATTTTGTTAAGGGCAAGTCATAATCACGGTCTCCAAAATTTGTTTTAAAATTTATACTTTAAACTGACACAAAATATACATTATCAATGAAGTTAAGTTTTTGGTTTCAACCTAAATTTTGGTTTTCTATTACAATTTTCTTATTGTACTTTTTTTTTTTTTTGGTGGGGGAAAGTTGTTCTAGTATTTTCATTAGCTTCCTTTTCCCTTTCTGATAAAATTCACGTTTATCTTTCATTTTAGGAAATTTTTTCCACACTACGTCTCATTCATGTTGTCTAATACTGGCCACATCTATTATTATCCCTTCCATTCCATTCATGCCTCCTTCTTTTATTCACTCTGACCTTCTGGCCTAGAGCTCCTGTGGGTATCTGTGTTTGTAGCAGTTTTTTTTTTTTGTAATATTAAGCAGACCTTCTGCTGATTTAGCAAAGATTTATTAGCATCTCTTCTGTGCCAATTAGTGTGTTAGATTTTGAAGATAATGATGGTCCCTTTGAGCTCTTTGAAGTTAGGGGTTATGTCTTGTTCATTCTCGTATCTCTCTTGCTTGACACACACCTGACTCATGGCTGACCTTCCATAAAACTGTTATTAAAAGTATCCTGGGGGCCTGGGTGGCTCAGTCAGTTTAAGTGTCTGACTTCAGCTCAGATCATGATCTCATGGTTCATGGGTTCAAGCCCCGTGTCGGTCTCTGTGCTGACAGCTCAGAGACTGGAGCCTGCTTTGGATCCTGTGTCTCCCTCTTTCTGCCCCTCCACCACTTGTGCTTTGTCTCTCTGTCTCTCTCTCTCAAAATAAATAAACTTTAAAAAAAATTTAAAAAAAAGTATCCTCTGGGGAGCCTGGGTAGCTTAGTCAGTTGAGCGTCCAACTTTAGTTCAGGTCATGATCTCACAGTCTGTGAGTTCGAGCCCCATGTCAGGCTCTGTGCTGACAGCTCAGAGCCTGGAGCCTGCTTTGGATCCTGTGTCTCCCTCTCTGTCTGCCCCTCCCCTGCTCATGCTCTGCCTCTCTCTGTCTCAAAAATAAATAAAAACATTTTAAAAAATTAAAAAAAAGTATCCCCTTTTAAAGCCCATCTGCCTATGAAGTATCCAATCTGTATTGATTCTTTCCTCTTAGTTCCAATAATGTTTATTCAAATTTTGGGGATATTCCATGTACCAGTCAGTAAAATATTGTTCTTAGAGTTTCAAATGAAATTCGCTACTGTGGTAGCAAATTGCCTAAGTATAAAGAACACACAGTGCACAAACATTGCTTCAGGTACTTGATTGCTATATTAAGCTTTTTTAAAAATTTTTTTTAATGTTTATTTTTGAGAGAGAGAGTGCGAGCAGGGGAAGGGCAGAGAGAGGGAGACACAGAATCTGAAGCAGGCTCCAGGCTCTGAGCTGTCAGCCCAGAGCCTGACGCAGGGCTCGAACTCATGAACTGGGAGATCATGACTTGAGCCGAAGCAGGACACCTAACAGACTGAGCCACCCAGGTGCCCCAAGTTGGATTTTTTTTAAATTTTTTTTTTCAACGTTTATTTATTTTTGGGACAGAGAGAGACAGAGCATGAACAGGGGAGGGGCAGAGAGAGAGGGAGACACAGAATCGGAAACAGGCTCCAGGCTCTGAGCCATCAGCCCAGAGCCCGACGCGGGGCTCGAACTCACGGACCGCGAGATCATGACCTGGCTGAAGTCGGACAATTAACCGACTGCGCCACCCAGGAGCCCCCCAAGTTGGATTTTAATGCAACATTTGGTTGAACTGCTGACTTTCTGGATAGGATGTCTGTTGTGGATATGTTAGGGAAAAATCTGTTATACGTTGGCCGACGGGACTGATAAGGGAATTTCAGTCCCTGCCTGAAGACTTCCCAGCCGGGTTCTTACTCCCACCCTGCTTGCCTCAGGTGGCAAATTACTACTAATGAGGAATGCAGAAGTAACAGAATATAAATTGTCCCCTCTGTTGATGCTCTGGGCTCAGACCTCTGGAGAATGATCTCCTCTGAGCCCACCCATATAAAATAAACCTTCTGCCTTCCATAATCTCCAAGTGCCGCTTGGTTCTTCTGCTGGATGATCCAGACTAGTTTCCGTAACAGATAAAGCAATCTGTGCAGCACTAGCTTCATGAAGCTACACCTGAAACATACCTTTTGTTTTGTGACTCAGAGACCAAGTTTGAGAAATATAGAACATAAAATGAAATTAGGTTGTGTATTTAAAAATCATACGGTATAATTATTTATATTCATATCACAAGAGAATACTATGTGGCAAGATATGTAACATCAAGACAATTGTGAAATTAATTTGATTATTTCTGAGTAAAGTAATATTTTTAAACTTCAGAAATGCATTCCAGAAAAATACAATAAATATTTCCTGACCCTCCTTCTGTCAGTAATCAAAATGAAATTGAACGGGGATGACATGTTCACATTCAGTTATTCACTTCTTGACCTTACAAACTTGGCTTCATAGAGTTTCTTTTTGGTCACACTAGTTCCCAGAACTATGAAACTATCAAATTTATACTTGAAAAGCCAATTTGTATATTGTATGGTGTTGGGTTACAGTCCTTCCGAAATCTCTAAAATCTCATTCTTTGTTTCACCCAACTTTCTTGTGAAGAGTGAGTATTCATGCTAACTTTAATAACCCTCATTTGTTTTTCTGGATATGTTTTTCTGGATAATGTATGTTTTAATCTTCATGCTTTGCAGAACTTTGCCTTTTTCAAGATCAGACTTGCTCGATGCCATTCCTTCCTTCCATTGTTTTATTTGTGAGGAAATTACCCCTTTCAAGGGCAAAGGAGTTGATAAAAGATAACTCACAGAAAAGTTTGTATTAGGTTGTTTACCAAAAGAGGATATGAGAGGAGTCTACATCCACAGTAAGCCTTAAGAAACTGAGAAGAGAAAGGAAGGAAAGGGAAATCTAACAAGCTAAGAAACAAAGACTTGGAATTTGACATTAAAAATACATACCTTATCTACCCATTACTGACATATTCATCATAATTTCTATCAAACTTCATGATCCATAGAATTTCGTATGAACTCAAAATATTATTAATTTTGACTTCCATTGAAAATAAATTTTGTCAACCACCTTCTTATTAAAATGTTTTAGAACTAAACCTAGAACAATTACATCTACAAAAATGTCATTGGATTTTCTAAAAGAACACCAATCTACTTAGAAGTATGAGCTCAACTTTTTAATGCGTGTGTTTACATAGTTGCTTTTTTTTCCCCTACAGGCAGCATGATGTACTGGAAAGAATATGAGATTCTGGGATTAGGAGAACTGGGCATGAGTCCCAGACTCTGCGCTACCAGCTGTACGACCTTGGGGAAGTCACTTCATCCATCTGAGTCTTGTTTTTCTTGCCTGTCAAATGAAAAATAAAAGCCCCCAAACTTTCAGGTTGAGTATGTAGATCAAATGAGTAATATATGTGAAAAGGCTTTGTTAGTTGTAAACCATCATACAAATGATACTTACTTTTATTTCAGATGAACTCAAATATTGCTCTAAATTGGTAAGACACAAACAAAACAAATGACTGTGAATGTCCATAGTAGCCTTGGTTCTATCTAAAAAAATTTTCTTTAGAAAACTAGGCTTTTAATTAGCAAATTGTCAATGGCTCTAGACTCTTTCAAAAAAGAGTCATTATGTATTTGAATCATTCAATTAGGAAAAAAAATATAATCCTCCTTTAAGAGAACCTTCTTGACACTGAGTCATTTACTCTAAGCTCAAGTTGATCTTATCTTGACATTCTCCAAGCTTGTCCTTTGGAGAAGCCCCTTTAAGCTGTGGATTGTATAAGTGAGGAAGATGTATAAATGAGAGCACATGTACACAGGGAAAACTTACTCATGAGACAGTGGACACACTGCCAAGGATCCACTCTACTTTTAGGGGTCCACAAAAATGGTTTACTTTATTTTGTAACTGGAAGAAAGAAATGAACTTTTAGGTCAAATAAATGTTTTAGTGTATAATATTAATACCTTCATCTTTATGCCAATGAGTCATAAATATAATTTTTTAAGTTTAATTATTTATTTTGAGAGAGAGAGAGAGAAAGCACACACTAACTGGGGAGGGACAGGGAGAAAGAGGGAGGGAGAGAGAGAGAATCCCAAGCAGGCTCTGCACTGTCAGTGTGGAGCCTAATGCAGGGCTCAAACTCATGAATGGTGAGATCATGATCTGAGCCGAAATCAAGAGTCTGACGAACTGACTGAGACACCCAGGCACCCCCATAAATAAAATTTTTGTATTCATTGTAGCTCTGGGTAACTTAAGATGAATTCTTTGAGGAATCCAGTTATCTACTGTTCAAGGCACACCAGGACACTGTTCCAACAGAGGTGATGTTGCCAGGAATCACAGATGTGGAGTGATTAGTTCTAATCTGCAAAATAGGGAAGGCTTTGCAGAGTTGATATTTAAATCAGTATTTTGGGGGATAAATATGCTTTCTATAGGTGAATGTGGAAAGGGCATTTCTGAGAGAAAAAGCAGCATGAACCAAAGGATGAGGCTGTGGAGAGAGAGCACTGGAACTTGGCATTAGTCAATAACTGACAATGGCCTATTCAATATAAAGTCATGAGGGGAAAGTCCACTACTTACATGGCCGAACCTTACTGAGCCAGTGTTTGTCCATTATTTTGCATTGAAATATTTTACAGCTAAACTCAAAAAATTACATGAACACCAAATGAGTAAGCAGTTGGTTGTTCAAAGAGCTAGTGAGCTTAGATAGAATTAATAAGGATATTGTGTCAATAATAAGGCAAAGTATCTTATGTAATAGTTGTTCTCTGACTGCAAGCAATAAAAATGTTTTCTGCTAATTCAGACAGAAAAGGAACAAAAGGAGGAAAGAAAAATGGAAGCCAGCCTTGCTAACAACAATGATATTCTTTTCAAAGTCAGAGTGTTTTTCTTCTTCCCCACAGCTGAACCATGTAATAATCTCCACCTAGAAGTTCAGTTTAACCCGAGACCATTGGACCAATTCCATCCTTTGTCAGGACCTCTAGGTCAATACTCAGGTTATCCAGTACCAAATATGCAAACATCTGATTCGTCCCCAGTCTTTCTAGCAACCTTGTACCTTGCTACAAGACTGATAAGGATTATGTGGGTGAATTCTGGAAATTGTCCTCTCTCCTTTTACATTATAGCCTCTTTCCTGTTATCAATCTGTCTGTTCCTCATCAACCATGTCTCTGCTCCTTATCTCCAAAGACCTATGAGCAGAGCTGACATTCATGCTCTACACTGTGCATTGAAATGCTTATTTACACTGATATCTGTTCTGATGTATTGAGGCATCCTTTCGTTGGGCCATGGCATCTGTTTTGACTAGTTGGTATCTGTATATACCAGTGGTTAGATGTGTTCCATGTCATTCCTGCCCATAATCAACATTTAATGTGATATCTGAAATCATCATTGGAAAATCAGTATGAAGATAATAAATGTAGGTCTTTTGTGTGGTAAAACATTAGTTCTCCTCTTACTTTAACAATCAGTCTGGAATTTTTTGTCCACTAGAAAATGTTATTTTCAGAATTGGACTCCTTCTATTATTTAATAGGTAACCATACATGATTCTAATCTGAACTGTTGACTGATGAGACTTTCAGTACATACATGCCAAATGTGCTCAGAGTCCACATATTAGGGATGAAAGGACATATGGGTCACAGACTGTGTCTGCAAAGAACTCAATATGTGGGGCTTCTCTTCCAGATCTGCCACTTATTACTTTATTCAGAACCATTGAGTTTTAAATTTGTTAAATTTAAAATTATGGTAGATTACTTATTGGCTTTTTGAAATGTAGGTATTAATTAGATTTAGAAGTATATTTGAGGGTATCACAATAAGCTTGAAAGGTAATTGGGTAGACCCTCAGAAAAAACCATCCAAGTAATCTCCTCAATGCTTATCCATCCATCCATCCATCCATCCATCCATCCATCCATCCATCCATCCTTCTGATATCTTTTTGGATTCATTCATCTGCCAGGAAATGTGCTTGCAAATAGAAAGACTCCCAAGAAGCTTACAGATTGGTGTAAAAATAAACATACAAATAATTATAATGCCACTATGGAGATAAATTCACAGCTGGAGATGCTCACACAAATTCCAGGGAGTATAGTGAAAACAGTCCTAGAATCTGGAGGATTGTAAATCTGGATTTGAATTCTGGCTCTACTCTTATTAAAGTTATGGCTTTGAGTGAATTATTTAAATCTCTATGTCTCAAGTCTCCTCATCTATTACATGTGCACAATGCCACTTACCTGATACATAATAGGTACTCATCATGTTAGTTACCTTCTCTGTCTTGCCCCCCTCTTTCATTCATCCAAACTTTGGCTTCCTTATCTCAAAAATAAAAGGCTTTAATTTGATATCTGAAATCTTTAAGAATCTAAAGTTCAGTGATTTAGGAATAATCCCCTCATCTTGGAAGAGATGCATTCATTACTTATGGTCAAATATACTTTTGTATTATAAACATAGTACAACTTTATGAAGAGCATTGATGAATCTCAAACACACCAGGCTCTTTCTCACCTTCAGGACTTGGCACATCCTGTTCCTCTTACTTGAAGATCTCTTTCCCAGGGCTTCCCCTGTGCTTACCTGGCTAACTCCTGCTCATCCTCCAGTTTTCATACTATAAGTCACTTCCCCAAAGATAATTTCCACAGGTGATTTTCAGGGGGCGGATCTGTGAATTCTCTTTGGACTCTACTCATCCTTTCAAAATAGCCACCATACTACAGCAATTAGGGATCTAAATGTAGATCTCTAATATAAGATCCACTTACATGCAAAAGACAAAATTAGAGATCTCTAATCTTCTAGTGTGTTTTCCTTTAAAAAGGAAGCGATAATGACTCTTGTTTCTATAGACCCTTCTGGGAATAAGTTTATGGTTTATTGAAAAAGAGGGCTCATTTATATTTCATCCTCTCAATACAAAACATGGATATAATTATTGATGGCTACCATGTACAAATCATTTATTACATGCAGGCGCTGTTCCAAGCACCATGTATGTATTATTTCATTTACTTATATCAACTTTAAGAAATAGGTTTATGGGTAAAATAGGTTTACAAATGAAGAAACAGCAACTTAAGGAGTTTAAATAAACTGTGTTTCCTAAATGTCAATGTGCCATAGGTCATAAAAATAAAACGAGGAAAAACAAAAACAAAAGAACACCCAAACCTCAAAACACTACAGCCAAAATGCTATTAATTTAACAGTAGCTTTTCAGGGAGAGAAGGAAACGTGCCTTACACAAATTCTAAGATGATCATCTTGTCATATACATTTAGACTGGGGAGTGGCAGAGGCTGGTTTGAACTCAGGAGTGTATGGTTTCAGAACTAATATATTTACCATTATCCTATGCCCTTCAGATTCAGGAAATCAGCCCTAAACTACCACAATACTTGTGAAAGGCTCATGAGATAAATAAAAAATTTATTGGAAATTGTGAAAATAAGTCAGGGGAAAATAGAAATGCAAAAACAAAACAACTACCTATTAAGTTCAAACTCACCAATAATATTAGATTTACAAACTTTAAAATAAAAGTAGAAAATATAGAATATTTAGTATGTACCAGTCACTTTATATTGATCTCATTTAACACTCATAGCAATTATAAAATAAACATTATTATGACCCATATTTAACAAATGAGAAACTTGGGCATAGAATCTGCCCAGTTTGTATACTAAAAAATTGTGGAGTTTGTGTTAGACTTATCCCGGAAATTGTGAAATTGGTAGGCGAGTCTACAATTTCCTGGATCACAGGGATGCAACAGTGTATTCTGAATAATTGAATAAAATTAGTCAAGGGAAATATTTGTTGTTGGAACAGGTTTTAACATGGGGGTACCTGGTTTGTTCTGTAAGTGAGATCCTTTTTCAAGTATTTCTGCTGGATCTTAATTTTTTCAGTTTCAGGTTTGACAGTCATGGTAATTTTAAGAACATGTCCACACAAGAGGCTGAAAGTAACTGTGCATTGTAATCTTTAGTTACTTGTCTTCATGTACCTAGATTGAAAGCTCCTTATGGTCAGGTGCTATGGTTTTTTGTATCAGTGGCTGGCACAACCAAGGGGCTCAATAACGACTTGTTGAATGAATGAAGCATGAAGAAATTGAGCACTAGCAATTTTAGATTGAAACCAAGAAAAGGTGTATCATGAAAAATGTGTTTTTTCATTCTACCACAGCCAGCCTCTTCAGGGCCTTTTATAAATTAGAAAAAGTGCTCTCCCAGGGTGTATAAATTAGGACTTAGGACAAGGAACCCACTGGGTAGGTGTGCTCTCTCTGACTTGACCTAGCCCTGCAAAGAGATTCTTCCAGAGAGCAGTGGAGTCCAACTAGGCAAACAGCTTAGATTTCCAAGCCCACTTGCTCCCTTAGTCAGGGTTTACCTCACCATTCCCTTGATTTGGGGGTGTGGTGGGGGTAGGGCAAGTGTCTTTTTGTCTTTCTTAATCAAGAAAACACTAGTCTGCCTAGTTTGGAAAGATGTAAAATCATTGCATTCTATTGATTTATGCCTTATTAAATCTCCATGTCAGTCTTTATTATTCAAAGAAAGTGCATTAGCTAGATTAGTTCCTTCTCTCCTTATACTATAATCTAGAAACAATTTTTATAGGATATTTTCAGATTTTGGAAACCAATAATATTGAGCCCTGAAACTGTGTATTTTAGTATTGGAACATTTTTTGAATTTTCTACTGATTTGCTTGTGACATTTTTCATATTTTGTTTTAGGTGAGCCACTAGAAAAAAATAGCTAAAACCAGTGTCTAAAAACATGAAATTATTTTTTCTCTTTCTGATGTGTACACACACACACACACACACACACACACACACACAGCTTTCTTCTGTGCTAAGTGGGAATTTAGGGGCAACCTGATTCATAGCAAGAGACACAGGAATTCTGTTGGGATCAGTGGCTCTCTGAACAGCTCTGATTAATTGCAAATGATCATTGTAGTAATAGTTTCTTAAGAGGAGTTTATTAAAACTTAAATCTTAAAACTTCAATTCATGTCACTTAGGCACACACTTCAAAAATTAAGAAATTAAAGCCAACATTCCTTTCTTGACCAATGGAAAGGCCAATTAAAAACCGCTTTTGCTTTGATTATAGCTCTGATATAATGTGCCTTTTAAGAATGATATTTGTATTTATTTTTAATAAGGACCACAGAACTGTTTTCAATTTTGAACATATGGGGAGTAGAGAGTGCTTCAATTCAGCTTGTGAATCCTCAGGTTAGAACAATGGTTTCCAGTCCCCTAATGCATTTAGAAATGTAGTCTCTGTGGATGGATCTCAGTATCTGTTGTAGCTTCCATTAATCCTCATCTTTCTGTTTTTTAAGTAGCCTCCATGCCCAACTTGGGGCTTGAACTCAGGACCCTGAGATTGAGAGTCACACACTCTACTGACAGAGCCATCCAGGCACCCCCTTCATCTTTTCTTTTATATTCAAGTTTGCCATTGTATTAAGCCGAAGCAACAAAGTGTAAGGAATTCTTATGATGGAGAAAAGAACTTATACCTTCAGTAGTTCTGAGGGTGACTGACTCTTTTGTGTGAGCAGTGTCCCTGAATAGGAGCAGGCTCTGCTGTCTCCATCAGTAAACAGGTGCGAGGACAGCTGTGTCAGGAGACCCCTTGTGAGCACTAGGGAAATACATAGCAAAGTGTTTGGAAGAAGGCTAAACTTAGTGGAGGGCTGCTCATGCTTAGTAATATTTATTGACCCCTGCCTTATTAGAAACATTAATTTGTAGCACCTTTAAAATGATGTGGTTTCCTGATATCAAGACATTTTCTTTTCTGGTTCATATTGGTTTTACTATTGCCTTTACTGGTAAGTAGATAGAACCCTGGGTTGACCTCCAGGTGTAGCAAGAATAGAGAACAGAGGATTTGGGTCATCTGGAAAACAGTATTGAGCGTTTAAAGGGTAAGGGCTCAGTTGGTTAGGCATCCAACTCTTGATTTTGACTCAGGTCATGATCTCACAGATTATGATCTCACAGGTTTGTGAGTTCCAGCCTCACGTTGGGCTTTGCCTGCAGAGTTTACTCAGGATTCTCTCTCTCTCTCTCTCTGCTCCTCCCCCACTCACGCGTGAGTGCACTCTCCCCCTCTCTCCCTCAAAAATAAGTACATACATTTTTTTAAAAAAAGAAAGTTTAAAGGGTAAGGGCTTTAGAAATGTGATTTTGAATCACAGCTTTGTATCTAACTGGATGAGCTTGGGCAAGTCCTTTAACCTCTCAAAGGCTTTGCTATCTTCTTTTGCAATAGCCCCTACCTCCAATGGTTATTGTAAGGATTAAGTTAGATAATTCATGTAAAGTATTTAGCACAGTGACTGGCACATGCTTAGTGCTTGGTAAGTGACAGCTTTTTCTACTGTTGACATGTGATCCCGGAGAATCATTCTTTGTCTGAAATTCCCTTCATCTAGGTTGATTTATAAGTCCTAGGAATACCTCCAATAAAGTAAAACTTCGGAGATTTTTGCATTTGTGCAAAGCAGAATATATTGCCAGAATAATTGCCATCAAATTAGCCTTAATATACCCTAAATTATTTCCAATGAACTGGACTATATGTATATTATATATAAAAATAATAATGATAATTCTTATAAAATGATATTAATGTTTTCTTTTTGTTCAATGCAAATTTTATCTGTCAGGAACTTTATATAGGTAATTTTAAGTACTTATAACAATGGCACAAATTAAAGCAAATCAAAACCACAATGAGATATTACCTTACACCTGTCAAAATGGCTAGAATCAAATAAACAAGAAATAACAAATGTTGGTGAAGATGTGAAGAAAAAGGAACCCTGTAGACTATTGGTGGGAAAGCAAACTGGTGAAGCCACTGCAGAAAACAGTACAGATTCTTCAAAAGATTAAAAATAGAATTACCATATGATCCAGCAACTCCACTACTGGATATTTACCCAAAGAAACCAAAAATACTAATTAAAAAAAGATGTATGCATCCCTATATTTATTGCAGCATTATTTACAATAACCAAGATACGGAAGCAATACAAGTGTTCATCAATTAATGAATGGATAAAGATGTGTGGTGTATATACATGATGGAATATTACTCATCCATAAAAAAGAATGAGACCTTGCCATTTGCAACAATATGGATGGACCTAGAGGGTATAATGCGAAGTGAAGTAAGTCAGAGAAAGACAAATACCATATGCTTTCACTCGTAGGTAGAATTTAAGAAACAAAACAAAGAAAAAAGGCAAATGAAAAAACAGACCCTTAAATACAGAGAACAAACTGGTGGTTACCAGCGAGGAGGTAGTTGGGGGTATGAGTGAAATAGATAAAAGGGATTAAGAGTACACTTAGTCATGATGAACGCAGAGTAATGTATAGAGTTGTTGAATCAATGTATTGTGCAACTGAAACCCCCATATAACACTGAATATTAATTATACCTCAATAGAAAATAAAAATATATATATAATTTTAAGTACTTAAAGCAATTAAGTATCAATTTTCATGTTTTATAGATAAAGCAGAATCTCAGAGTGATTAAGGAACATCTCAAAGACTGCACAACTAGTAAACAGAAGATCTGGGATTCAGAACCAGGTTGTTTTGCTTCAGAGCCTTTGTTCTTTCTGATATACCTGCTGATGTTCAGCGACCATGCCAAGTGGTCTATTAAATTTATCCTTCTAGTTCAATGCAGTGAAAATCAGCAGGTGGTTTTATCTCCTTAGTGAATATCAAATTTTTTGCTGCCAAATTCACAACCTCTGAGAGAATCCTGCATTCTCTTCTTTGCTAGAATCCAGAATCCCTTTAGTTGATTAAATTATTTCCATTGATGTGGATTTCAATTCAATCTAATAACAACAAGGCACTGTCTTGACAAAGGATGTGCTGTTGTTAGGGGTTTTTCTGAGGCAATTCTTTCATAACTTTTTCAGTCAGATGAAGCCGAGAATAGCGTTATTAACATCTGTCCAGTCCATGGCAAAGAAAAATTCTAATCTAGGGAATAGTTTTACCTCTAATGGATCTTTTCATGAGATTTACAAAATGATTTATAAAAACGAATCAATACAGTTTTAGGAGAAAAAAATCAGTGTTAGAAAGATCAAGGATGAATGAGACATAGACAGCTAGGAGGGAGAGACACGGCTATCGCCTAAAAGTAAGGTTAAGGGTACCAGGAGAGAGAAGTGTGCACAGTTCAAATCATTGAACTGCATACTGAATGTTGGGTGTGTGCTTCCAAATGATGGAGAGGAATGGAGTGTGCAGAGAAGCTAAAACTCATATGACAAAGTAAAGTGTCACACAACTTGGAGATAGACCAGTAGAAATTGTCCAAGAGGAACACAAAACAGAAAATAAGCAAAATGGTAGACCCATATCCAACCATATCAGCAATTACATTAACAATTAATAAACTAAACCTGCCTTGTGTAATATGACTACCACTACCACATGAGGCTATTGAAATTTAAATTGATGAAAATGAAATATAATTAAAAATTCAGTTTCTTAGTTACACCAGTCATATTTGAAGTGCTTAATAGCCATGTGTGGCTATCATATTGGGTTGTGCTGATGTGGAACATTTCCATCATCACAGAAAGTTCTACTAGACAATAATGGACACAGAGAAGGTCAAATGGATTAAAAAGAAAAGCCAGATCCAATTGTGTATTGTCTACAAGAGATCCACTTTAAGTATAAGGATATAGAAAGACATACATACATATGTCATATAAAAGAGACTACAGGACAAAGAGTATTATTAAAGATAAATAGGAATACTTCATAATTAGAAAAAATTCAATTCAACAAGAAACCCTAACAATTATAGATATTTATATGCCTGTATAGTTTTTTCCCCTGACAGCAACTAATTCTCCAATTCTCTGACACCAAGTAGGTGTCCTACAGTTCAATTCGACTGAATTCTGAGACTACCTGGACTTAGTGCAGACCCCACAAATTAAGGTCTGAGTCCCACAGTTTGCACTTACTTCAGACACCTGCCACAAATGGGGTCCCTAGGAGACCTACAGAAGCTGCCATACTGACCACAGGGTCTGGGGTTCGCACAGCCTTCCCTCAGATTCAGTAATTCACTGAAATGAATCCCAGTGCTCAGGAAAGCAGTTTACAATTAAGGGTTCATTACATAGGATACAACTCTAGCACAGACAAATGGAAGCAATGTCTAGGGCAAGGTATAGGGGGAAGGTATGCAAAACTTACATGTCTCTCTGGGCACACCACCCTCCTAGCCCCCTGATGAAGTCACCAACCTAGAAGTTCCCCAAACCCAGTCTTTTAGAATTTTTAAATGACAATTTTATTATGTAAGCATTATTGATTAAATCATTGGCCATTGGTGATCAATCTCAATCTCCAGGTTCCCTGTCTGTCTCTAATCACTTGGGTGGCTTTTCTGGCGACCAGCCCCGATCCCAAAGCTATCTAGGTCCCTCTCACGGGTCATCTCATAAGCATAAACAAGATAGGGAATTCCAGAGGTTTTAGGAGTTCTGTGCCAGGAACCAAAGACAAAGCCCAAATATTTATATTCCACAATGACTCATTATAGAGCCTCCAAACACATGAAGCAAAATCAATAGAATCAAAGGGAGAAGTAGACAATTCCACAATCAGATCTGGAGATTTCAGTACTTCTCTCTCACTAATTGAGAAAGCAACTAGACAAAGGACTCAGTAAGAACATAGATGATGTGAACAATCAGAATGTAACTGATATTTATAGAACCCTATACCCAGCAGCTGCAAAGTATGTATTCTTTAAAAATGTACATGATGATAATGCTAGGCTATAAAACAAGCCTCAATAAATCTGAGAGGATTAAAACCATACAAAGTACGTTTTCTAAACCTAACAAACTGGAAATAAAAAACCTCAAATTTTGGAAACTGAACAACTTTTAGTAATCTGTGGATCAAAGAAAGAATAAGATAAATGGGAAAATATTTCAAACTAAATGATAACAAAATGACAACATATCACAATTTGTGGGATGTAGCACAAGCAGCACTTAGAAATTTAATCCTTAAAATGCTTATTTAAGAAGAAGAAAGGTCTAAAATCAATGATCTAAGTTTCCATCTTAAGAAAGTTGAAAATAAGGGGTGCCTGGGTGGCTTAGTCGGTTAAGTGACTGACTGTTGATTTTGGCTCGGGTCATGATCTCATGGTTCATGAGATCAAGTCCCATGTCAGGCTCTGTGCTGACAGCATGGAGCCTTCTTGGGATTGTCTGTCTCCCTCTCTCGCTGCCCCTCCCTTGCTCTCTCTCTCTCTTGCTCTCTCAAAATAAATAAACAAGTAAATAGACAAAAAAAAAAAAAAGAAGTTTGAAAACAAAAAGCAAAGGAAGATTAAAATAGAGGGAAAGAATAATAAAGACTAGAAATCAATGGAATTAAAGAAAAAAATAGAGAAATTTAGCAAAGCCACGACTCAGAGTGGAAGAAGCTGAGTGGTCTGGGGATGCCAATGGAAGGATGATTGGTCCAAGGGACAGAATGTCATCAGGTCTTTGTAAAAAAAACACCTGGTCATTGTTGTTCTACCATAGTGTTGTGAGGCATGTGTTATTTTTTAACAGCATTTTGAAATTTAAAATATGAGTATAATCTTATCTTGCTCAAAATAAAGGAAGTGTCTGCCACTTTTCTATGCCTCCAATTTCTTTCTTTGCATTCAGCACTCTTGACAAGGCCTCTTCCTGATTTCTCACTATTACCTCTGCTGGGTCACAGCAATATGCAAATTCATGTAGATTCCATTCAAGACAGGGAGCCCTCAGGGCTGGATTTGGTCTTATTACAGGGTCTCCAGGAGAGTACTGTCTAGAAGAGAGGGATACATATTCTCGTTTCCACTTAACATGCTGTTAAAACTTAACAAATGCCATGTACATTTTTCATGGTATTTGCGAATTTACATTTGTAAGAGTGTAAGTTACAATTTGGTCTATGGAAAATGACAATTTGATCAATGAATGGTGTTAGTTTCTATTTGAATTTGGATTTTTTGTTTAGTTTCTTTTCTTAAGTGACATTCATAAGACTCCATAAAAGTTGAATAGGTTATTTATGCATAAGCAATTGCATTTTATTATTTCATTTCACCATAACATTATTTTGCTTCATCATGTCCTCCCTCCCTCCCTCCTTTCTTTCCTCCCTCCTTTCTTTCCTCTCTTTCCTTTCTTTCTTTCTTTCTTTCTTTCTTTCTTTCTTTCTTTCTTTCTTTCTTTCTTTCTTTCTTTCTTTCTTTCTTTCTTTTCTTTTCTTTTCTTTTCTTTTCTTTCCAAGTCAAAGCAAACACCCCCGCCCGAAGTGTTTAAAGGAGATTTGTGACCTCAACTAAAAACTAGAAAATATAGAACATTGTTATCCAGAAACTTGTGATATATATGGATTTGGCTATGCCACAGTACTGATATTATTCTCTGAAGCATAACTACAGTCAGTAAAACAGCCTCACCTAAAATGATTTTTGTTCAATCCTCAAATACCGGCATTATTTAAGGGCTCCACTTTGTAGAGGTGGGATGGAGAGAGCTGAAAGAATATGTCTGACTCAGACAGATGTGGTTCAAATACTAGTATTTCTGTAATCTTGACTGTGTCCCTTGAGGGGTTTGAATGTCAATATTTTTAATGCCTACTCCACAAGGTTACAGTGTGCTTTAGAGGAAATAATGTATGTAAAGTGCTGGCACATAGAGACTGTCTGTGTTCTCCCCTCCTTGACCTGTAATACAATAAGCTGTGAGTGACTAGTAGTGTTTGCATATTCAGAGAGCCGGTGTGGCAGATGGGAGGGAGCAAGGCTTTTGAAGCATAGAACAAGACTTACTCTCTTTTGCCATTCATTGGCCATCTGACTTTAGGCTAATTATTTAACCTCTTTGAGTTTCTATTTCGCAATGTGTAAAAAAAGGAAAAGAAGATTGTATCTGTAGACATGTAATGATCAAATGAGTTATGTAAACATTTAGCACAGTGCATGGCATAATTAATGTCCAATTAAGAGTAGCTTCAGTTATATCACTTTTGTACTCTTAAGACTTTCTGTTATTAAGGTTTTCTTTCAAAGTACCTTCTATTTTCACTGTATTCTAATTAGCAAAACCCTCAGGGGGTGCCTGGCTGGCTTAGTCAGTAGAGCATATGACTCTTGATCTCCGGGTCATGAGTTCAAGCCCCACACTGGGTGTAGAGTTTACTTAAAAGAAAAAAAAGAAAAGAAAAAAACAACCTCAGGATTGCAGTCAGCAATGTTAGAGCTCAGATCAATTTCTGGTTCAAATACTGTGTATTTAATTTTATCTCTGCCGCTGTTTATGAGGGCTAGAGAAGCCAATCTCACTGTCCCATATGCTGCAGAGCAAAAAGATGCTCCTGAGCTCAATGGAGGTTATTTTTCATAGCTCTAAGAATCTAATCTTTATGACTGATGACTGTTGTCTTAAGATACATAAAAGTCCCATCCAAGGTATTCATATCTCAGATTATTGATTTCTATTCAACTTGCCTACTTTTCAGTGCAACAGAGTATGTGATCAGGGAGGTAAAGAGCAATATTTATTTGATTAAAATTTCTTCAGCTTGATCTGCTTGTTGCTAGTGGCAACCAACAAAAGGATAGATCTAAAATGACAGGTCACAACCACATTGATAACAGTCTGTATTTTTATCTTTCCCCAGTTGTGATTTTAAAATAGTCTTTCTAGTGCTTGCAGTCATAAAAATGATTACTATGTAACCACCTTAGATATATTGACAAACCTAAACAACCCTATTTCACTAACGAATCTCTTCCCAGGGCTTGGAGAGTCAGCCTCAGACCACATGGGCCATTGCTATACTAACGGCTATAAGGAAGATGATACTGTTTATATTACAGGAATTATTACCCAAAGTGAATTTCCTATTAATTGGTATGTCTTGGATCAGCATAACATTATATGTTGCAGCAGCATTTACAAGTTTGTATCTTTTTGAAAACAGTATCACTTTCTAAAAACAAAACAAAACAACAACAAGAAAATCTGCATGCAATCTATTAAGCGTTTGGTGGTTCTGTTGTAGAATATACTGAAGTCTCCAAAGGAGACTAAAAATAATATCCTTGGGAGATCTGTTCATAATCCAATGAAATTCAATTAGACTCCTTTCCAAGGACAAAAGAACATCTTTGCAAGCAGGGAAGTATTAACTTTACAAAAGCATGATGCACCTTTGGGTGCATTTGTTGGATCTTCCAAAATTGAACCTTGTATACAGGAAAAAAAAACACTAGAGCAGTTTGCACTTCCTCCAATCATCCTGTTAATTTGCAAGCCAATGGAGATAATCTTCGAGCACAGGATTTGATCTCTGCATGCTATGATTCTCTCTGTCTGGCTCTTGGAGTGTCACATTCACGTGGACAGGACTTCCAGAGGAGTGGCCATTATCAAATTTACAATAAGACTGCAGCTGATTGGAAGCCTTTTGGGTGAAAATCTTGTGTGCTAAGTTGCATTTCTTGAGACCACAGAAAGGTCTCCATGCACTCCACATTAAAGGGCGGGATACCCTGAGGAGGAACATTTTAGGCTGTTAACAGTTACAGCCCAGTGGGGGAGTTGGGGGGCAGAGCATTTCCAAACAGCTGGGAATTAATGGAGCCCTTACTCCTGAGGAGGGGCGACCTTTAGCAATAAGATTTGACACAAGAAGCATAATGCAGGGAGAGCCTCTCTGAGCTGAGCAAGGCAAGAGGGCAGAAGACGCCAAGAAGTGGTGTGAGAGAATCAAAAACATTTTGTTCACTTCATAAAATTTCCTTAGCCTGCACTCAAAATAATCCCAATTTTTAAAGATGTGCTTAAAAAAAGTTTGGTCTAGCCAAAGTCACGAGATACAAGTAACAGTCCCCCATTTGTCTTTCTTCTAAGTCTGTACAGTGTTGCAACACTGCTTATCTCCTTGCTTGAATTTGCCACAGGGAATGAAGATCTGACTTTCCTGGCTCTGAGCCCCAAGTTGGCTCTGAGTGAGTGTTGCTAGGGTGAAGGTTGGAGTACTGAAGAAGCGCTGACTAAGCTATTAATCTTAACTCTGCTTGCCTCTCTGTGCTCACTCAAACTGGAATGGACTGGAGCCCTCCTTGTCTCTAGGGCTCACCAGGGGGTACTATTTATTAGATCAGAAAACAGCTTTTGCCTCTGGGAGGAAGAATTTGGCCCCAGCCCTGAGCAGCAGGCCTTCATGCACTCAATGAGCAGGTGTGTTTCCCTTGTGCTCTCCACTGCCCAGGCAGTGCCCTGTGCACATAATGAGACTCCTCCATCAAGGGCACATGAGAATATGCTCTCTAGCTTGGTTTTTCCCATCCACAATGTTCAAAAACATCCAATCATGTTTTTTATTCATTAATTTGAAGTTCTTTCCATTTTCTCTTTGTCCTTGGGAGACCCAAGCTCCTTGTCTTGCCTGGATTTTCTCAACTTGTCTGCTTCATAACATTTCTCCTCTCAGTAGCACATTTCTACAAAATGCCCCAAATTTTGAATTTTTGTGACACCCTAGTGTTTTTTTGTGAACTTGCTGAAGTAGATCCTTCCTTCCTTCCTTCCTTCCTTCCATTCCACATTGTCTTCCTTCGGGTATGAATTGTGCGGTAATTCTTTCCATGTGAAAATTGCAATGTGATTATTGAATATTAGGACCAGAGTTCTGAGGCCTTAGTGACCTTGTATTAGGTTCTTGTCGCTGCTATAACCACAAAGTTAGTGACTTAAAGCAATATAATTTTATTGTCTATATTTCTGGAGGTCAGAAGACTGGAATGGCCTCATTGGGCTAAAATCAATGTGTCATCAGGGCTGTGTTCCTGTGTTCCTTTTAGAGACTCTAGGAGAGAACTGCTCCTTGTCTTTCCCCACGTCTACAGGCCACCTTGCACTCATTCAGTGGTGGCTTCTCACTGTCAAAGCCAGCAGTGGCCAGTCAGGTCTTTCATGCTCTTTACTCTGACTTTATTTCCCTCATCAAAGCCCCTTCTCTGACTCTTTCACTCTTGCCTCCCTCTTTTCACTTAGAAGGACCTTGTGATTACATTGGGCCCACCCAGATAGGCCAGGATAATCTCCCCAGCTCCAGATCCTTGATTTAATCCTGTCTTAGAAATCACTTTTGCCATGTGATGGGGCGCCTGGGTGGCTCAGTCGGTTAAGCGTCCGACTTCGGCTCAGGTCGTGATCTCACGGTTCGTGGGTTCAGGCCCCGCGTCGGGCTCTGTGCTGACAGCTCAGAGCCTGGAGCCTGCTTCGGATTCTGTGTCTCCCTCTCTCTCTGCCCTTCCCCTGTTCATGCTCTGTCTCTCTGTCTCAAAAATAAATAAAAACATTAAAAAAAAATTACAAAAAAAAATCACTTTTGCCATGTGAAACAATATATTCCCACATTCCAGGGATTAAGATGTGAATATATTGGGTGGGGTTGGGGGAATGTTATTCTGCTTATTATAGACCTACTGGGCTCTTAAAAAACCAGGTTGAAATGGTAGCTGCATCTAACCTAGACTCTGAATCTCCAAATCTTGGCCCAAATGCTTGCTGATCTTCTCTGCCCTAAGTCCAGTAGAACAGTACCTGATGTAATATTTTCATAGAAGAGTATATTGCATTATAGACCAGAATGAATTCTTTATGTGTGCATGTAGGCAGGTAATACATATCTAGCTAAAAATGAGCTAGACTCTGCAAAATGTCACCTTATATTTTGGCACTTTTACAAATAGTTTCACACACTGGCTCATTTTAGTAATGGCATATGAATACTGTTTTGTGTGCTATAATATTTCCCAATCTTTGTCCTTCTGTTTTTGTGCTTCATTTTCTTTTCTCCCCAAAAAAGATTAGAGGAAAGGTCTATTATATTTTCTTGGAAATATATATATTGGAAATATTTATATTGGAAATATTTCTTGGAAATACGAAAGCATGGCCTGTAATGACAGCAATGATATAATTATCATTATTCTACTGAGGTGATTTATAAGATACAGTAAAGCGTCAATAAACATCATATAGTCTGCCAGTCCCTGTGTGTTCATAGAAATAAAATGTCACTCCTGTCCTTGAAGAATCCATAGTTTACTAGGAGAAAGAGATCATGCACAGAAGAGAGAATTAGCAGCCTGTGGGAGCAAGATTCGTACTAGAAAATTAAATAATGGTGATTCAAATTTTGTTAGTAGAGGACATTCAGACTTTAAACATTGCAAGCAAAGGTATTTCATTGGGAAATGGAGGTAAATGTCACTTCCTTAAATTTGTATATGGAACAAAGGAGGTTAGCAATTACAATACACGTTGAAATAGTTGATTGGAGTTTGGGTTTTGTTAAGATATACAGTTTCTCCTTTTCATTTTATTTTATTGGAGAAATCAGGATAACATTTGTTATGCCCAGAATTCGTGATCCCCAAAGACCACCAGGGAGCCGAGTCCGATGCAAAAGCAAAAGAGCCTTTATTCACGCTAGCTCGAGCTCAATCCCCTACCTGCACCAACGCAGCGGTGAGATACCGGAGAAAGAGAGTTTCAAAAGGACAAAGGTTTTATTGGGGCCTAGGGGCAGTTGGTGAGGTAATGGCTGTGGCCTCAGCCGATTGGCTGGGGAAGGGTCGTGGCTTCGGCCGATTGGCTGGGGAAGGGTCGGAGTCCTGTTAGGCAGGTCGCCGGGTGTGTTTTGATGCGGAAGTTACTCAAGGGGAGGAGGTGTGGTCAAGGTGGAGGACAGAGAACAAGATGGAGTCGGCCCACGTAGGTCCGCCCTTTCATATTTACCTATCAGATTTATTTTAGTAATGTTCACACACATACGTAAAGTTTCTGCTGCTCAATAAATGCTCAGGAAACTAACTAGGATGTATGTTCATCCAGGGAAATGTCTGAGGTTTTCCTTTGTTTCCCTTTAGTGTGGATATTCAAGAAATGTTGCCAAATAAGAAACTGCTTAGATGCTAACACAAGAGCACATGCTGAAACTGCCTTTTAAAATGCAAGCCAGCTGGCTGCTCTAGACCAACTCTTAGGAAGAAAGCCTTCTTCATCTAATTCGTAAATGGGAAATGGGATTGCCAGGCCTCACTGGCTTGTTTATTTATTTATTTTTTGTTTGTTTAAACTATGCATTGTTGGGTAACTGTGACAACATTAAGAAGAGGGTGCACGAGTAAAGTAAGGAGTGACCTTTCATGAAGCAGTGTTATAACCATCGCCATGGAAGAGCGTAGAGATGATTCCATGCAGGAAGCATGGAATAGTGTGGCCTCTGGCAAGCACAGTTGATAAGCGGGAAGTGTGTCTGTGTATACCAACCTGGCAGGTGCGTGTGTGTGTGTCTTACACGAATATGTTCTATATATGGTTCTCTCTCTCTCCATATATGCAGGGGAGAGCATGAAACAATGTGGAAATGGGCAGCCGTAAGTTTGTTCTTTGCATTTATAGGATCTGATTCTGCTTTTATTTGTTTATTAATGTGTTTTTAATTTTTATCTTTGTTATTGTCTTTTGCTTTTAAATTTTATTTTTATTTTTTAAATTTTTTAATTTAAATCCGAGTTAGTTAACATATAGTGTAACAATGGTTTCAGAAGTAGAATTTACATATAACACCCAGTGCTCATCTCAGCAAGTGCCCTCCTTAATGCCCATCCCCCACCAACACCCCTCCAGCAACCCTCCATTTGTTCTCTACCTTTAAGAGTCTCTTATGGTTTGCCTCCTTCTCTGTTTTCTCTTAGTTTTGTTTCCCTTCCCCTATGTTCATCTGTTTTGTTTCTTAAATTCCACATATGATTGAAGTCATATGGTATTTGTCTTTGTCTGACTGACTAATTTCACTTAACATAATACACTCTAGTTCCAGCCATGTTGCTGCAAACAGCAAGATTTCATTCTTCTTGATCACCAAGTAATATATATATATATACACACACACACACACACACACACACAAATAAGGGAAACAAAAATAAAAACAGGGTGGCAAACCATAAGAGACTCTTAAATACAGAGAACAAACTGAGGGTTGCTTGAGGAGTGTTGGTTTATATATAAATATATATATATGTATATATATATATATATATATACACACACACGCATACACACACATATACACACACACACACATATACACATATAAATATATACACATAGATACACACACACATATATATATATATATATATATATATATATATATATATATATCTCACAGTATCACATCTTCTTTATCCATTCATCAGTCGATAGACATTTGGGCTCTTTCCATAACCTAGCTATTATTGATAGCGCTGCTATAAATATGTGTTTTGTTTTTAGATTCCACCTGAGTGAAGTCATATGATATTTGTCTTTCTCAGGGGAGGAGGATAGGGGGAATGGGCAAAATGGGTGCAAACAAGTGGGCCTCCAGTTATGGAATAAATATGACATGGGAATAAAAGACACAGCACAGAGAATATAGTCAATGGTATTGTAATAGCATTGTATGGGTAGAGATGGTACCTACACTTGCGGTGAGCATGGCATAACATCTAGAGAAGTTGAATTGCTGTGCTGTACATCTGAAACTAACGTGACACTGTGTCAACTATATGCAAATAAAAAAATTCAAAAATAGAAAAAAAGGAAAAGAAAACAACAAAAAATGTGAAAATAAGTGCTGATTTCTCCCTATCTATCTATGTATCTATGTGTCTATCTATGTATCAGCAGCATTTATTTTCATACTCTTTATGCTCTCCCCTGTGTTGCAGGACTGGAAGCTCTGAGAACCCTGTTTTTGAGATGCCTCTGCTTTTGGTTTGCTGGGTACAATTTATGTTCTGTCAATGAAATGAGCTCATGCAAGATCCCAAAGGTAACATATAGATAGGCTCAATGAAACCATGTATGAAAAAAAAGAACTTGTTTGCAATTATAGATAATAATTTTCCTGATCCTGAAGGTAACATATAGGCTCAATGAAGCCATATATGAAAAAAAGAATTTGTTTGCAATTATAGATAATAATTTTCCTAATTTATTGGTTTTTTAAGTTTAGAATTGTAAAGAGAGAACTTTCTCCCCTTTAAAGCAAGAAATCGCTGTTCAGCTTTCACTACAATGATTGAATCCTTTATTCGACAAAAAGGGAAATGAATTTTTTTCCCTGTAGCTGACTTTTTATGTGACATTGTTTGAGAGACTGAGCACAAAATTTTTAAACAGATGACAAGGCTGTCACCTTTGAGTGACACAAATTTAGTAGCAACAGTGGAGTTTTTATTATGATTTCTTTTTAATATGAAACCCCAAAGTTATTCCTCTATTCCTTCACGATGAAATCGCATTGAGTGGCAACCTTAAGACAGTGATTAGGAGGAAAGGCGAATGTGAGAAAGGCAGTATAATTTTCATCTAAGAAACAGCGCTAGATTTGTGGGAAGGTAATTGTATGTATTACTGAGCTGTGTGATGATCCTCCCATTTGAAAAGTTCATCTCCAAGAAGCATTCAATCAGGAGAGCTATCAACAGATCTGGCCTTTGATAAACACATCCACTTTAATAGCAGTCTCTGAGATGAAAGGTTTGGATTCTTTCAAGGAAACACAAATTCATGGTACTCCGGCTCTGCAGCCTGAAAATATGAAATTAAAACACTAGTATGCTGCCTTGAAAATCATCAAATTATGCTAGAATCTTACTTTTAGACACAAAAGGAAGACATTCGTAACACACAGCATGTTACTAATTCGTCTCTCTTTATTCCTAAAATGATTTAAAGCAACTGGCAAGGATAGGAAAGTACTGCTTCTTGGCCTGATGTAAAATGAGGGATTGCCCAAGATAATCTGTAAGGTGTCTTCCATATTATACCTTTTATGAGAAATTTTGGGGAGTTTGTCTTTCAAAACTTCATTATAATAGATCATAAGGCGAAGTCTTCATGATAAACCTCCTTATGTGGTGGTTAAGATAGACCTAAATTCATCCTAGAATCTACCTAGTATTTGGACTGTTGTGATTCTGAAGCTTACATGTATTCACAGAGTTATAAATTTAACTCCTTGGAAAATTAGGAGACGAGGATTTATTCTCTGTTCTTGTTACTAACTTAGTGAATTTGGCCAATGCTTGCCACCTTTCAATGGCACAAATCTGAGAACAACAGGAGAGTGTTTTCTTACAATCTGTATATTACATAAGTTCTAAAACTGAGCTTCGTGATTTGGAGGGAAGGTAGTTAAGAGGACCGTTTACTTTTCATCTACTGAAACAATGCTTAACTTTTGAAAGGTAATTGTAGTATCACTGAAAAAAGTGGAGTTTCTTCCCTGACTAAATGGACTTCTCTTAAAGAAAGAGTGTCGGTTTTATCTTGTTGGGAAATTTTTCTAGCCCATATTTTATGTGTTTTAAAAAAAGAGCTTAGGTGGCATAATTCACAATGGCCAAAAGGCAGAAGTAACGCAAATGTCCATCAACAGATGAATGAAGGAACAAATGTCATCTATACAAACGTGGAATATTATTCAGCCTTAAAAAGGAAAGAAACTCTGACACATTCTACAACATGGGTGAACCTTGAGGACATTATGCTAAGTGAAATAAGCCAGTCACAAAAGGACAGACATTGTATGATTTCACTTAGGCAAAGTACCTAGGATAGTCTGATTCATAGAGACAGAAAGTAGAATGGTGGTTGTCAAGGGCTGGAGGAGTGGCGATTGGGGAGCTGGTGTTTAATGAGTACAGAGTGTCAGTTTAGGAAGACGAGCAAGTTCTGCAGATGGACGGTGGTGAGGGTTACACAACAATGTGAACGTCCTGAAGCTATAGCACTGTAAACTTAAACGTGGTTAAAGTAGAAATTTTATGTTATGTCTCTTTTATCCAAGTCAAAAAATTGTTTAAGAAAAAAAAATTTTTTAATGACTTCAACTGCATTTTCATGTTTACCCCTTGTCCTAATTTAAGAGGGGCATAAGTCCTGTTTCTCCAAAATTCTGTGTCTCTACTGCTTTAAGCATGAATAAAATGTCGCCAATGGCTTTTTGCCTCATTTTAGGATGTCTCTTTTGGTAGCCATCAGCTCTGAGACAATCTTTGTGGCTCTGAATTCAGATAAAATTAGAATTATATTTAAGTTGCATCTTCCATGTGTTTTTTTTTTTAATTTTTTTTCAACGTTTATTTATTTTTGGGGGGACAGAGAGAGACAGAGCATGAACGGGGGAGAGGCAGAGAGAGAGGGAGACACAGAATCAGAAACAGGCTCCAGGCTCTGAGCCATCAGCCCAGAGCCCGACGCGGGGCTCGAACTCATGGACCGCGAGATCGTGACCTGGCTGAAGTCGGACGCTTAACCGACTGCGCCACCCAGGCTCTCCGCCATGTGTTTTACAACTACAAATATGGACAGCAAATGAAGAAAAATAATGCTACCATATTGGAAAGTTGCCTTTTGGAAAATTATACATATGACAGTTTATATAAAAGATGTGATATTACCATGTCTACTTAGTGAAAACATTTTAAAATGGACATTTTGGCATCAAGTAAAAGATGCTTATAAAATATTTTCTTATTTTAACTGGGAACCCCAGTTATTGATGATATGCTTCTTGTTCCCCTATGAATATTTGACCAAATTTTAATCTTCTTTTACATTTTTAGGGTGCTTAAAGTAAGCTAATAATGCCTGAAAAGTTGTTTATTTTTCTATTTATTTTGTTATAATAGCTCTCATGAATACCTTTATTTGTCAAAGTTTCACGCCAATAGTACAAAAGTGAGAATGATTTTTCCATTTTTTAAAAGTAAAGTTATAATCTATCAAGTGTTTTAAAATTCAATTTCTCATCCAAAAACTTGCATGATATTTGTTTTAGAATAGGACTTACCCCCACCCTAGGCTGGTGGTGAAAGATAAAAGAGGACACCAAGCACCTAGACATATTTTTGACAGAATATAAGCACCTTGAATTTTTCCTCTTAAATAGGACCTTTTTTAAAAAAAAAAAAGGTTTTTTTTTTTTTTAACATTTATTTATTTTTGAGACACAGAGCACAACTGGGAGGAGGGGCAGAGAGAAAATGAGACACAGAACTGAAGCAGACTCCAGGCTCTGAGCTATCTGCACAGAGCCTGATGTGGGGCTTGAACTCACAGGGCTTGAACTCGTGGGGCTTGAACTCACAAACCATGAGATCATGACCTGAGCTGAAGTTGGACGCTTAACTGACTGAGCCATGCAGGTGCTCCCCTAAATAAGGCCTTTTTAATGATGAGTTTGTTGTTAAGTTTTCATAGAAATTTTTCATAAATTCTTTTTTTAATGTTTTTTTTAGAATTTATTTTTTGAGAGTGAGAGAAAGTGCAAGTGGGGAAGGGGCAGAGAGAAAAAGAATGAGAGAGAATCCCAAGCAGGCTCCACACTTTCAGCATGGAGCCTTGATGTGGGGCTCAAACTCACAAACCGTGAGATGATGATCTGAGCCGAAGCCAGACGCTTAATCAACTGAGCCACCCAGGCGCGCCTTTCATAAATTCTTAATTCTTTTATAGACAAACTAATTTAGAGTAAAATAACCTTTACAAAGAATAACCAATAACCTGTAATTGTGTACTGAATTTAAAGGTGAAAGCATTTGTAATGTAAGCACAAACACACTTGGAAGTTTCAGGAAAGTTATTAGCAGAGAAGTCCTGTTAAGTCATGAGTGGCAGCAGGGGCAAGGACAGGTGAGGCAGAACTTTTATCGTTAAATACATCTTGGGCAGCAGTGACCCTGGCTTTGGACAACATTCCTTATAATTATCTTTTTCTCCCAAATCAATTGCAAAATGTAGAGTTTCAAGTGCTCCCAGGAGATGGTTATGTCAGTGACAATGAATTTCATGGTGGAAAGTCTGTGTGATTGGAGTCCATTCGGAGTCAGTTATTTCCTCATGAATGGTTTGAATTTATTTTGGGTCAGTCTGAGTAAATGTCAAGTACTTTTTCACATGGCAAAAGTGAGCTCTTCTGTGGGCACTTCCTATGAAACCCAGATATCATGGCAAAGATAGTTCCTCAGTCTTTCATGGGCAATTCCCCAAATCCAAACTCTTCTGAAAACTCAGACTTTGTTTTTACAACTTCATTGATGATATTATTGGAGCTGACCTGATGTAGCTATTTAGAGTTTTAGCTAGTTCTACTTATTATAAATATTTGTACATTGAACGGTGGAAATATTAATGTTTGACTACACATGCTGCCCTAGAGCCTGCCAGGAGTGTTCCATAATGTGATATGTGCACAAAAATCAGAGCATTTCTGAATTCCCAAACACCTCTGACTATAAGGGACTCAGAAAAGGGATTTAGGTCTATACTATATAAATATTTGTGTTACTACTACTAAGTAATGATATTCTTTCATGAAACAAATATTTATTGTATGCATACTGTAACAGGCACTGCGCTGGGGTGGGATATACAATAGCAAGGAAAACATGTATAATCCCTGCTGTCTAGTTGGGGAAACAATCACATGCACAGCTATATAATTATAGACATATCTCTGTCTATCTGTGTATCTGCATGTTATATATATTTATATATATCAGATATATATATTATATATTATTGTATACAATATATCATGTACATATTAAATATGTGATTTATATAATTATAGATATATATTACAGATAATCACATGTACAGGTATATAATTACAAATTGTGTTAGATGGTATGAAAGAAAAGAACAGAGTTCAGGAAAACATGGGGGAAGGTCTAATTTAGGTTGGTGGATCAGGGAGTATTTGAATGAAAACCTGAAGAGTTACAAGGAGTAGCAGGTGAAGGGGATGGGGAAAATAGCCCATCTAGAGGAAACAGGTTGTGCATAGGTACAGGGGTAGGAAAAATCTTGGCAAACAGGAAGGGTAGGAAAAGACCATATGCTTAGGGCATGGCAAGGGATAAGAAACTAAGATGAGATGAAGATTTAGAAGCAGCAGAGGCTAGATTATTCTGAATGGGTCATGGAAAAGACAAATGTATTTCTATTTGCTGAGGAGTGATATAATCAAATTTAATTTTTAAATTATTCTACGATATAATACGAATTCTAAGAATGAGTTGGAATTGTGCAAATTGGAAGAAAAAAACATTTCAGGTGAGAGATGAAAAGAAGGGAAGAACGGAGTGAAGGAAATGGAGATGAAAAGAAAGAGAATCAAAAGTTAATCTAGAGAGAAGACTGGCAGGACTTAGTAATGGATTGGCCACAGCAGTTGAGGGAGAGGCTTGCTATTTTCTGGATGAATGGAGGTGTCATTTGCCAAGAAGAAGAAGATTGGAATAGGAGTGTGTTGGTTGGGGCCGGGGTGAGGGGAGAGCAAGAGTTATGTTTTAGACATGTTAAGTTTGTGATGTCTGTATGATATCCAAGTGGACATGTCAAGTAGACATTTGGATACACAGATCTGGAGCTGAGATATAAATCTGGAGGCTATTAATTTGAGAGTTGTAATACAGATAGATTTAAAGCATAGGAACAGATGAGGATACTTAAAGAATGAAGACAGAGAAGAAGTTCAAAAACTGACCTTCAGCCTTGTTGAGGAATTTCAACATTTAAAAATCAGGTGGAAGAGGAAAAGGCAACAATGGGGAGTGAGAAAGAGTGGCCAGACTGGTAGGAGAGGAACCTGGTGACGGTGGCATCAAAAAATCCAGGGGCTCCTGGGTGGCTCAGTCAGTTGGGCATCTAACTTTTGATTTCGGCTTAGGTCATGATCCCAGGGTCACGGGATCGAGCCCCATGTCGGGCTCCATGCTGAGCTTGGAGCCTGCTTGATTCCACCCCCCCTCCCCCGTCTCTCTCTTTCTCTATCCCTCTGTCCCTCCCCCAACTAAAGTAAAAAATTAAAAAAAATGTAAAAATACAGGAGAACGGGATTTAAGAAGCAAGTGCTCAAGAATGTTGAATGCTGTGAAGAAGTAGGAGAGAAGGGATCTGAATGGCTCTTCGTTTTTGACAAGTGAGTTGTGCCTTTTGTGAGAGCAGTTTCCATAACCAAATTGTGGTAGGTCAATTGGTGATAGGGTGGGGTGAGTTTTTGTTTGTCTGTTTGTTTGTTTTTGTTTTTGTTTTTCTCCAGAAGCTTAGTTTTGAGGAAGACACAGAGAAACAGAGACAAATAGAGATAGATGCAGGGGCAAAGGGATTATTCAAAAGATAGGAGCTATGAGCGCATGCCTGAATATTGATGGGGACTAATGAGGAGAGAGAAAAAAATGCTGAAGACGCCTTGGAAAGAAGGGATTGAAGGAGTTGAGGCCAATGCTTACTCTGTATCAGGGTACCATGATACACTGGATACAGGATACAGAGACACTGTGATGTTACATACATTAGCCCACTTTAAGCCTTACAACAGCACTACGAAAAAATATCAGTTATAACAAACACGTCATTAGAATCTAAATGGCTAGAAGTCCAGTGAGAATGACTCCAGGTTACTCACATCTACTAGAAATATCCTCGGAGTTCAGAGGAAAGTGCAGATATTTCTATACTGCTCCCCTTACTTGTCTTCCAGTCACTGCCAACTTTGTTCTCAGCAGGAGCTCATGGAGTTCCTTCTTCCCTTGGTCTCCTCCTCATTCCCACATCATTCTCTGCCCTCTCCTTCAGTGCTGACTATATCATTGTACTACTTTGACCTACACTGATGAGTTCTCTTTTCATTGTATCCCCCATTCTTGGGAAGCATCCATAAAGTCCAACAGAAGCTAATCTCGATCAGTTCACATAATGCATCTTGGACTTACTTAATGAAATGACTGTTGTGTGCTAGGTACTGTACTATATGGTGGTAAACAAACAGACATGGGGTTTATAGTCTAATGTGTGTGCATGGATGAGGGAGTGCAAAGGCTTAGTGAGTGAACCAGCAAATTATTTTAAAAAGATAATTTCAGGGTGCCTGGGTGGCTCAGTCTGTTAAGCGTCCGACTCTTAATTTCAGCTCAGATCATGATCTCAAGGTTGTGAAATCAGCCCTGTGTGGGGCTTGATGGGGAGTGAAGAGCTTCTCTGTGCCCCTTCCCCACATGCATGTGCTCTCTCTTGCTCTCTCTCAAATAAATGAATAAAGAAATAAAGAAATAAATAAGCTTAAATAAATAAATAAGCTTAAAAAAAAGATAATTTCAGGTTATGATGAATCTATGGAGAAAATAAACCAGAGCAATGTGGTGGAGAACTGAATATTTACTTCAGATTGGGAGGTCAGGAAAGTTCTGAATATTGTGCTAAAAGACCCCTCTCCACTGAGGGTGAGGATGGACACAAAGAGAACCCACCTTGACCTCCAGGGGAGAATGAGAAGAATCACAGGAGTTAAGGGGAAGGGGTCAAGGTCCAGCGTCCTACTGCCATTTCACAGATAAAGATGCTGAGGGCAGAATTATCTGGCCTGCTCAAGGCCCTTTGACTCAAAAGGGATACCATTACGATTCCAGCCTCTGTCTAGTTATTTCCTGAACAAAAGCACCAGTTCTAAGCCTACAGTATTCCCTGGGAAGCCTGGAACAGGCTGATTTACCTGGCTCTACAAGTGAGGCTATTACCAAAATAAGCATCTTTGGACAAAATGATTTATGTGCAAAAGTATTGTGACTCTTTTGGAGACAATGGGCAATGTCAAATCAAGATTTTCCCTGCCACACCATGTCATCATTGTGAAATGTCATTTTTTTAGACAGGTCTTAAAATTCTGCCAAAGGCCACTTAGTCTTTCCCTTCTCTTCTAGGAAGGAATGTGCCTAAATTTTCCCAGAAAAATGGGTGTTCCCTTCAGAGAAATAGATTGCTCAACCTTGCTCGGTGGCAGCCAACTACAGAGAATCACAACAATTAAGGCAGGATTTGTTTTTTTTCATATCCTACCAAAAGTATTGCATAGAAATCCAGGGCTCTACATGGTGGTCTGTGCTTCACCATTGCAGGAAGGGGTGCAGGAATTGCTATTGCTTGATTGGTGTGGCAGTCCCTTCAAGATTCCCACCAGATACCTGGAGAGTGCCATGAGGTATAACTGTGGAGCATGGCCTGGGAAAATATGGAGAGGTGCTTCTTCTGGTTAGTCTTTTATCTTGAATACAGTTTGGGAGACTAAATGGAAATTGCCTATATAAAGCCAAGAAACAGCCTATCTGTTTTAAAAGAGAGAAAAGGGAATGCAATGATAATTACATGGTTAGAAAATAAGATTAATGAGGAAAGATTAGAGAAGATGGGGAAGGATGAATAGAAGGCTGAAGGCATCAGATCCAAGATTGGTGTTTGTTTCTGTTTCCTCCCCATTGCTGGGCAGGACCTCAGATTCCCCTGAAAATCCTCTGGAATACTTCAAGGAATCTCTCTAAGCTCTGCTTCCTACCTTCTTCTGGTGTCCTCTTCCCTTTCTCCCCCATTTCTTCATGCCTGGTTTATTTCTCCCTATGGAAGCCTGTAGTTAATTGTCTTATTGAGCTGTGTTGTTTTCTGGCTCTCTATCCTTTTCATAAGAACCATTTGCCACTTCCATCTAGTGGTTAACTAAAAGAAGACCGTGTTGGTTTCTGGCACATAATTTTGCTTACTAAATGTTTTTTGAATTAAATATTCACAGTATCGTTGCCTTGGCTATCTTGTTAGTCTGGTGCTTCATGAGTGAATGACACAGAGAGAGAGAAAACAGAAAGTCTCTGTATTCACACCAATTCCCAGTAGCTTGATTTTCCCATTCCAGCTCACATCCATGAAGATCTTTCATCAATTTTCTCAGACTGTTGTATTAGTGGGGACAGGCCAACTGTTACAACACAGAATGCCAAAATTTTAAAGTTGAGAATTTGGATTGAAAATCCAAAATAAAAATTTGTCACTCATATTACAACCTTAGCCTGGCTGGCTGGCTTTACCAGGCAGGTGTCCTCCAAATAGCAATGTAGGCTTTAGATCCTTTTCTTTTCTTTCTTTAAATTTTTATTTAAATTCTAATTAGTTAACATACAGTGTGATATTGTTTTCAGGAGTAGAATTTAGTGATTCATCACTTACATATAGCACCCAGTGCTCAACATGACAAGTGCCCTCTTTAATGTCCATCATGCATTTAGCCCATGCCCCACCCACCGACCCTCCATCAACCCTCAGTTTGTTCTCTATGGTTAAAAGTCTCTTATGGTTTGTTTCCCTCTTTCTTTTTCCCCCTTTCCATATGTTCATCTGTTTTTATTTCTTAAATTCCACATATGAGTGAAATCATTAGGTATTTGTCTTTCTCTGACTGGCTTATTTTGCTTAACATGATACACTCTAGCTCCAACTACATCATTGCAAATGGCAAAGTTTCATTCTTTTTGATGGCTGAATAACATTCCATATATATATGGATTATTCCATATATATATTCCATATATATAATATTCCATATATATAATATTCCATATATATAATATTCCATATATATACATATACATATATATATGTATATATATATGTATATGTATATATATATGTGTGTATATATATATATATATATATATATACACCATATCTTCTGTATCCATTCATCAGTCAGTGGACATTTGGGCTCTTTCCATTGTTTGGCTATTGTTGATGCTGCTGCTATAAACATCCAGGTGCATGTACCCCTTCCAATCTGTATTTTTGTATCATTTGGGCAAATACCTAGTAGTGCAATTGCTGGGTTGTAGGGTAGTTCTATTTTTAACTTTCTGAGGAACCTCCCTACTATTTTCCAGAGTGGCTGCACCAGTTTGCATTCCAACCAATAGTGCAAGAGGGTTCCCGTTTCTCCACATTCAGATCCTTTTCTTGATCCTTAGACTTCTCCATTCAATGGGTGCAGTGGGAAAAAAGAGAGAAAGTGTATATGAGGCTTGGAAGTAGTATATGACTATTCATATACTGTTCATTCTATTCATATCCCATTTACCAACACCCAGTTGCAAGGCTACATCCAATTGGAAAAGTGGCCATACCTTGACACCAAGAAGTGTAGTTGGAAAGAAAGGAAAAATCATTTGGTGAACAACTAACTCATTGCTGGCACAGATGCCATGAGGGAGTGTCTGCTTCTATTAATCAAATGACTAACTAAAATGTTAAGTTAAAATATGGCTACCATAAAGGGTATATACAAAGTTCGCAAAGAATCTTACTATTGGGAAACCATTACATTTTGACATACAGAGTTAAGGAAATGAAATCAAACGTATGAAATTATATTGAAGATTAAAAACATATGGTTGATATGCCAGAATTGTGACACTGCCAATATATTAAATGTTTCCATGACAAAACAATTAGGAATATTACAGTATCCACTGAAGACAATTCAGTCACATTTTTGCCATTTTTGCAGGATATTTGACCCCTTCCCATTTCTCTCATTTTTCATACCTTCAAAAGAAGAAAATCCCCCTTGTTTTATCTGCTTACATGTGTTATCATGAAAGAATGAATGAACAAATGAAAAATTGAAAAAGAAAGGAGGGATGGGGGATGAAAAATCATACTTAATACATGCACACTTACTTTTACATTTCAATGCTGTTTTGTTAAACAGTTGAGCCCAATAAATTTTGAGATTTTTCTCCCAACTGTGAAAAAAAAATAAACATGCAGAATTTTATTTCAGTATTTGCATTGGCTTGAGGCTTAATTATTTTTCTTTTCTTTTAGTTATACCAGCTTAACCCTCAGCCTATCAGCATTGGCTCCTGGTGCAGGAGTACTATGGGCTTCTGGTGGAGCACATGTTAAAAATAATGAAAGAACAAACAATTTCACAAACACCAATACCTGGAGGAGGTTTGGGGAGAAGAGCAGAGCCTGGAGTGAATAAGTAGAAACAGCTCCAAACCAGATTAAAGAACAAAGAGCCCAACTTCTTCCCAAAACAGTCAACCTTTATACGAGCTTTGTGACTCATTCAAATGGCATCACTGGGTGTGAGGATGGAAGGGACAGGAAGGGCTCAGAGCAGAACAACAAGTGGCCTACACCAGCAGTCTGGCAGATTTGATTTTGAAAATTCTGTTGATATTCAGGAAACTAGAGCTTAATGTCTTTCCACATAATCATTCTTTCCTTCCTCTTGTACAGAGCAACTCCAATGTGAGAAATGCTATGTGAGACACTACCCAGTCAATACATCCTTTTGAGGTATATCAATTAAGCTTGCCCAGCAGTTCAAGAACCTCAAGGTTGACTATCCTTCACAAAGGAGGCTAACCAGCTCCTGTGTCTGGAAGGCATGGCCTGAGGCAGCACTGACACCTGGGAACAAAGTGGAGAGCCATCTCTGGAAGCCCTGGGCCTTGCCTCTGGATGGAAGATTCGATTGCCTTAAAAGGGAAGTGCCCAGGGAGATGTGTTGGGTGAGTTGCATCTCTTTTACCTTCTACCTTGCTATCTCTTTCATCCCGTCAACATTTATTGAATTACAGATGTACAAGACAATCTGGGCAATTGAGTGATGTGTGAGACACAACCCTGCTTTTTAGGAATGGACAGCAACTATAATATAAGACAGACAGGGCTATCTGAAAGATAGTTAGGAACTGTACGGTACACCTCTCTCCTGGTGAGACTGGGGAGGTTTCAGAGAGGAACCTGTATATTTGAACTAGGCTTAAAAATGTCGAACTTGCAGGCACTTTAGGTCCGACCATTTACCTTTGTATATGCCTAATTTATTTTACAATCTGTCCTGAAATTTACCTAGTTATAGGCTAGGTGTGCAGTGGAGCCAGATATATAAATTTGGTACTCAAAACCACTGCAGTGTATGAAGGCTGTTCAGGAATCTTAGAAATCACTAATTCAAATTCCCCTGTCTCTCGTGGTAAGTAGAATCACTCCAGTGAACCCAAGTAGCCAAATATTTAAGGCATGCCTGATTCTACTGCCCCTGTGTGAATCTGGTTCATGAGATGGAAAGGCAAACCCAGGAACACATAAATCATTAGAGGGGAGATTTGAATAAAACGTGGTCAGAAGACCCATTGTAAGATGTCTTATGTTAGGCTAAATGACTTGTTTTTCAGTGCATTCGTATGAAAAATAAGTATTACCTACAAAAATGTAAGCCAAATTGTTCAATAAATTAATCACAGCTATATTTCAGACAAATGGTCGGAGGTCTAAGTATCTGAGACCTACGTATCACACGTGCTCCCTTTTACTGTCGACAAGTTAGGATTAGTCTCTCACTCTGAAGGAACAAGGATGTAGTTATTTCCCTTTGTGTCAGCTCAAAGTACCTAGAGCCTTTTCCTCCAAGGAACCAGGGTGATGTTCAAGGAAATCCCCATACTGGTTGGCCCAGCTCTGCTTCAGGAAATCAAAATGTGTTGACCCTGACTTCTGTCTATATTCATTTCTCTTATGCCTCCAAGATTCTTTAGTTCCCTTTGACAATTGCAGACTGAATCTATAGCCACATTTCCATGGGTAATTCAGCAGTAGCTGATTTGGAAAGCTTCTTGAATGTGACATCACAGTATACACATTCTTCTACTTTAAAATGGCTAAGAGAAAAATTATAGAGTGGAAATAATGGAAAATATTAGATGCCAAGGACCTTAAAACGCCTTTTAGCTTTAAGGTCTGGGAATCTACATAATGCATAGGATTAATTTTTCTTCGTGCTTTCCTCACTCCTATCCCAATTCTCTCTTTGGGAAGATTTTTAAAGAATATGAGCTGAGTGCTTCAGTGTCTGTCACCATTTTATCTGCATTTTCACGAGGTTTTAGCAATCTTGTGAGTCATCTCTTCTTCACCTCCCACAAATAGCGTGGGTTAAGTAGAGCCATGGGAATTTTTTTTTAAAAAAGTACTAATTCCAGCATTGGAATCTGAAACAACATGACTTATATTAAAAACACACACATGGTGAATGACCTACCATGTAGCTTACCTGCGAGTGTTCCATTAGGCAGATGCCAGAGATTTGTGTATCCTTGTAGAGTAAGTATCCTTGATAGAGTAAGTATCCTTGATCTTCTGCTGTTTTGGAGGCAGTGTTTGACAGCAGAGTGTGTTGGAGAATTGACCTCATTACATCATACGTGCTGAATCACCATCCTACAACTCTTGTCCCCAAGGCATGGGGCAGAAGGCACTGCTTGTCATCACACTGTTACCTACCATGTAGCTTACCTGCGAGTGTTCCATTAGGCAGATGCCAGAGATTTGTGTATCCTTGTAGAGTAAGTATCCTTGATAGAGTAAGTATCCTTGATCTTCTGCTGTTTTGGAGGCAGTGTTTGACAGCAGAGTGTGTTGGAGAATTGACCTCATTACATCATACGTGCTGAATCACCATCCTACAACTCTTGTCCCCAAGGCATGGGGCAGAAGGCACTGCTTGTCATCACACTGTTAATGGAAATGTGTGCCAGTAAAAATGTTGGCAGGCTTGTGCCACATTTTTACTGTTGTTTCTCATTAACGTTACATTAATGTGATCAAGAAGGTATTTTGTTCTCTGTCTCTCTGCCCCTGTCCCTCTCTAAACAATCAACTGCGTTTAAAATCTTTTCTTTTGAAGCTACTGATCTATGGGCTTGCCTTGCAACATCCCAGTGGTTTGACTGTCCTCTAGTGGCTGTTTTGAATCATAGGTTTCAAAAAGAGAGTTTTGTTTCTTTATCGTGTCTCAAATAAAAACCTGTGTGCTGGGAATTGTCCTTTAAGGATGTGATGCTTTCGTGTTTGAAAAAACAAGAGAATAATGATGAATTTTAATCTCTATTTTGCTTCATCTTTGCTACAGTTTGAAAACCCCAAACCATTGAAATGTTAAGTAAATTAACCCACGTCTGTGCAGCCTCCATCAATGAATGCAATAGTTTAAGAATACTCGTTTTTTTGAAGAGCAAACTGCTTTTGTCTGTGCCACTCGATTTAAGGGAAAACGACTTCTGGAATCCTTTCCAAGCTCTTCATACTCAGAATAATTTCTACTGCCACTCTAATTATCAGCCAGGACGCTTATTTGTAATCACCAGCTTTCAATAATTTAAATAGGTAGTTTTTCAGCCAACTATTTTTATTCAAAATGTGACAAAAGCTAAAATTACATGTTGAATTTTATCCAGATGCTGTCTTCTTTTAGGACATGCCAACTGATCCAGAGCGATTGTTCATTTTCTTATAACATGTCAGAAGCACATCTTTATTTCATGAATCTAACTAGCAATCCAAAACACAGTCTGCAATTTATGTATCAGTTCATTAGCTTATCAGAACCAGCAGGCAGGGCATTTTAAGATTTAATTCAGTGTGCTGAATCATCAAACATAACCACACCCAAGCTGTGTTATCCTTCAGATTTTGGAGATGAGCTTTTTACTGTCTAACTAAATTTCAGCAGGGATCATTTTGGTGCTTACATTTTTCTCCAATAATAATAATGGCCACTTTGAATAAATTTGCCAATATGGCTATCACTACTTAATATTTCTATAAAGACCCTTAAAGTCTCTTGTTTAAATTTTTAAAATTTCTTTTTGTATACAAAATGGACCAACTTTTTGACCTCAAAAAGAACTGAGTAAGACAGAATCCAGATTCCTTAAGAAAAAATTTCTGCTGTTTTAAACTTTTTTTTTTAGTCTAATAATTACCATCTTCCACGCCGGCAAGGGGGTTCACTCTGAAAAGTCCCAAAGCTGCAAAATTGCAAAATTGAGAAGCTAGGTTAAAGGTTTTTCTGTTTTGTGAAATTTGTTAGATTTTGCCAAGTCCCTGGTTTTGCACCGAAAAAGTTTCAGGGTAAGCTTGTTGTTCTCCTTTGTCAGGGTCTTTGTTCAAATAGTGTCCATGGAGTGGGTAATTTCTATCAATGAATATGGATACAAACAGTTGCTTCAGTGCCGCTCAGTGTCCTTCTGTCAGTTCCCAGCAGGTCCCCTCTCCCAGTTCTCATTGTGGGTTTTCCAAGCTTTCAACCCTCTCTTCCAATCCACCCCACAACTCCCTGTACTCAGGGTCACCAGATGACCTTGGCTCTTACCTCACAGAGGAAGTAGACTCTATTTACAAGAACTCCTTCAAGTACTTTTCATTCGATAAACATACCTACATTTGCAATCTCAGGGGCAAGGAGACTCCTCTGATTTTCCAAGACCAGTCCCTCTATCTCACTCCTGTTTCCTCAGAGCCCTTGCTCCACCCTTGTCTCTTTTCTTGCATACATCTCCAGTCTCCCACTGGTCACTGACTCAGTTTGCTCAGCACGTAAACCTGGGTGTGATCTCTCCCAGAGGATTGCTTTAGGATACATCAGAGTCCAAGTGACAGCTCCCAGCTCCTTCCTGAACACAGAGGCCACAGGTGGCTCCTTTGACAGAGCAGCCATGTTTTCAGTTATGTGGCCTTGACACACTGGCTTCAAGGGATTATATTATGGATAGGAGCTGTAGCCAAAGACAGCAGATGTAAGAGCTTTAGCCAAAGACAGCTCAGATTTGAGAGCCAAAACTACATGGTGTCTGAGTCCTGGTTGGATTCCTGTTTGCAAGCAATAGAAAATGATTCTGGCTAATTTAACCTTAACAGACTATTTACTGGAAAGATGTCTGTGGCTCAGATAGCTAGAGGGACTCGGAGGACCTGGCTTAGAAAAGAGGTGGGAACCAAGGTGGTCTGCAGTGGGGAGCACAGCAAAAGCTATGCAAGAAGAGTAGAGTATTCAGCCTGCTGCCTCCACTCCTGCTCCTTTGTTGGGCTGGTCTCCAGCTGTCCCTATACTTGTGTGACTGTCCTAGGCTGAGTGACATGCTTGCTCCACAGCCAGGCTGGGCAGGGAGAGAGAGCACTGGCTTTTGGTTACTGTGTAGGATGTGGGTTCCATGCCCATTTCTATACAGTAGGAGATACCCTAGAAAGGAGATTCTTAGAGTGTTAACAGGAGTTGGATGCTACAGAGTCCAAACCAACAAATGATGATTGTAGATGGTTCTCTAACACAAGGAGGGGTTCTCATGGAGAACATGAATGTGAGGCAAGAGAAGAGATCAGTGGAAAGCAGTAGAAATAGAGAAGCAATAACGGAGAGAAGCAAAGATGAGCTAGACTCAGAGCAGACGAGACACACAGTTGTGTCATGAAAATGGTAGAGTCACAAGAGGAGAAGAGATGGATTGATGTCCACCCTCAGGGGTAGTGAGACAAATAGTGATTTTAGGTGCTGGATTGCTGGGGATACTTGAGCTGGCTCAATTCTGAAAGAGTAGATAGATAGTGTTATCTAGTTCACAGGCTTCGGAGTCAGAGAATCATGGGAGTCCCTGAGATTCATATCCCAGTTCAACACTCACCCACTCACCTTGGACATATTTTTTAGCCACCGCATCTTCACTTTCCTAATTTGCAAAAACTGTACCTACATCATTTTGTTGATGTAACAATAAAATGACAATACATTTAGGTTCTTATCATAGCTCTTGGCATATTATATGTTAACTGTTATTATTACTCTTATTATTTCATATCTCCCATGACTTTACAAATGTTATTCTATTTCTTTATCTTCATAGAAA